>NW_027150558.1:2500-622058 GCF_001643675.1 Monocercomonoides exilis
CCCTAACCCTAACCCTAACCCTAACCCTAACCCTAACCCTAACCCTAACCCTAACCCTAACCCTAACCCTAACCTAACCCTAACCCTAACCCTAACCCTAACCTAACCCTAACCTAACCCTAACCCTAACCCTAACCCTAACCCTAACCCTAACCCTAACCCTAACCTAACCCTAACCCTAACCCTAACCTAACCCTAACCCTAACCCTAACCCTAACCTAACCCTAACCCTAACCTAACCCTAACCCTAACCCTAACCCTAACCTAACCCTAACCCTAACCCTAACCCTAACCCTAACCCTAACCCTAACCCTAACCCTAACCCTAACCCTTACCCTAACCTAAACCCTAACCCTAACCCTAACCCTAACCTAACCTAGAATCACTGTTGAACGATTCAATCAAACGTTGATATGAAGGAGACATTGAACGAGAAGTCAGATGTTCCCTTTGAGATGGATAACTCGATGATTGATATTGGCTGGGAACAGATGGACGATATGACGGTGGTGAAAAGAAACCAGGCTGTGATGGTGAATACACTCCTCCAACTTCTGCTTCGACTTTGTTTGAACTCTTTTGTCTTCCTCTTCGAATTGCATCGTTTCTTCCTTAAAGAAAAAATTCAACATGTATCAACTTCAAACAAAACAAATTCAGCGAAAAACACACTTTTGTGACAGAATCCGTAGTTGCTATTGCACAAAGAAAAATGAAATAAAAATGACAAAAATAAAAACAATGAAGATCAAACATTCGCCTTTGCTCACTTTCATTTGAATTGTACATCTTTTTTTTCAACTCAATAACACAATTTTTATCTTATTTATATCTATTTCTATTAATATGCAAAATGGGAATGAAAATCACTTTTTCAGAATGTGGATCAAAATGGAGTTTATGAACAGAAAAAACAATATTTCAGCTTGAAAGAAAAATTCAATAGCTAACAAAGGTATTACAGATATTATATTGCAAATTTATTTGTTATAAGTTAAAGATATCATTTAAATTGTTTTGCAAATTTTGTTTATAATCCAGAAAGATTAAAAAGGAAAGTTTTTCAGCAAAGAATGATTCATGATTGTCAACGATCGAAGATACAGCTTTGAACTCACTGATGAATATGATAAGAATGTCAGGAACATTCAAAAATAGGTTTTTGTTGTGTTTAATGAAATTGGATCAATGAACAAAGAAAATTGTTCTTGATGAAGAATGATCAATTTTTGTGGAATAGTTCATTAAACGAACAAGATGGCAACTTCAACGCTGAGCCAAATCGTTGAATTGTTTGTTACTCATAAAGTTTCATTATATGATATTAGTTTTTCAGCTATTTTTTGTCAATTTATTCAGAAAAATCTGTGACTTGTTATTTTCTATTTATTTGATAAATATTTCTCAAATCGCCTTCATTTCATTTCATATCAATGAATTAAATAAAATATAAGAATTTTGAAAGAGTATTAATTGTATTTTTACGATAGAATGAAATGAATAAAAGAAAAATAAAAAAACAAAAGAAAAACTGCACTCTATCATTTAGAATAAAAATCTTAAACGAATTCATAAAGAATAAACATCAAAGAAACATAATGAATGTTAATGAAAAACGATAAAAGCATCTTAACAGATATAAAAGCTTAACAAGCAAAAACAAAGGTGACATTTTTTGAGATATAAAAGGACAATTTCTTAATAATCTTATGAATTATCATACTGAAAGATTCAAAAGAACACTTCAAACTTTAGACTGAATCATAAAATGGAAAAAGAACGAAAAGAATTGCAAAAAATACGTGATAAGCATTTCATTATCAAAAACCATCTTTCGAAACATAAAACAAAGATTTATCAAACAAAAATTGTTCAAAAACAAAATATTTAATACAAACTCAACGCATTTTCTCCTTTATAAATGGCTATTATTGAATGCTGTTTATTAATACTTTCTTTTGGTTATCGGATCATAGAGGATAAAAGAAATGAAAAATTTTTGAACGAATTTTTATCTTTCCTTATCATCAAAAAAATATTGAAATGAATTTAATATCACCTTGCAAACCAAGAAATGCTGAAAGTGTGTTCAATTATATTCATAGAGTTTTATAAATTTTTTCCATTTGTTAGTTTAAATCTATATTCAAATTAAGACATTTTGAAACAGACGAATAACTTAATAAATGAAGCAATGAAGAAGTGTCCAAGAACAATGTTGAAGAGAATATCTCCGTATCTTATGAAAAACAGGTTTGACTTTTTTCTTATTTTGAATTAACATTTTTCATTGGAAAAAGAGGAAAACAGAGTGAACGTGCAATATTAAAAAGATAGACAGAAAAATTGATACAACGCTGCATGCTTATTGACTTATATGCACAAAATACAGATGAATGACATAATTATGATGAATAAAACTTCGAAGAAATTGTATCAAGCCTGTTATTTTAAATATATGAGGGTTCATTCAAAAACATGTTTGCATTATTGATTTATAACATTTTTAACAATCTTTTTCGTTTGTAATGTTTTTGTCCGTTGAATGATTGAATGGATATTTTCTTTTTTCAAAAGAAAATATAACATTCAATCCATGGTCTTTATGCGAAAATTTGTGACAATTATCTTCGTGTTCATTATATTCTATTTTTTTCCTTCATTTCTTTCAAAAATTATTAAAACTTCACTTGATTTTATAAAAAAAAACAGTTCTTTTTTTATTAAAGTTTAATATTTTTGTGGTATTGAAATGAAAAAGACAAGATCTTAAAAAATTGCGAGTGAAATTGAAAAAAATAGTAATTACAAAAAGATATTTCTGTTATTTAAACAGCATTTGTTATGTTTTGCTATTTAACCAACAAAAAACTGAATTTGTTTGTAAAAAAGGATTCTATTGATGTTTAATATTAATAATAAAGTTAATCAAATAAAAATATTCCTTAATAACAGAGCAAACCGTGATTTTTATTTGATTGATTATTTCAGTCTAATTTGACTGGAATGTCAAATTTTGCAAAGTTGAGAAATATCTTCAAAACTGAGATGAAATAGCGAAAAAACGGTGTGATAATCAATTGTATCTATATTTAACATGTTATTAATATAATAATTATTTTGATTTGTATTATAATCATAGAAAAAAATAGAAGTCAAACCTGGTTTTTCGGCATTTGCAATTTTTCCTCTTCGCGCTGCGAACATCCCGCTAAAGCACTTCATTTTAATTATGATTACCACCTGCATGCTTTTTATTTAGTCATATCATCTCATTCGTGAGATAATTTTGATGATGAAAAAATAAAAAAATTTCATTATGGTATTTTTGATTTTTTTCGAGTTTTCAATTTTTACTTGATTAACCGTTTTGATAATAAATATTAATTGAGCTAATTAATAATAAACATGTTAAAAATGTTTATTTTACAAATTGGCAGCATTTCATAGAAATTTTTCAAAAATTCATTTTCACAGGTGAGTTGATATGGGATGTCAAATAACCTAAACTAGTTGACATTTTTTTCAGAAATATTTTTCCTTGTTTTGCATCCTTTTGCTTTTTTCTTTTGTTTTACACTTATAACAGTTTATAATTTGCATTAATATCGAGTTGCCACACACTTTTTCCAAAAAAAGTTTTTTGAGTGGGGAAAAGCGAAAAAATTAATTATGGGTCTGAGTTAGGTTAGGGTTTGTTTTTGTGCAGCCTACGGTTGTCCAAATTTATTTTTGAGATTGCCACAGCTCCCCGGGGCGGTGTCTGTTCCTCACCAAAGGTTGTCTGGTGGTAGTGGTGGGCAAGCACTGTCACCCAGTATTTTCAGTTTCTGCCGCACCCCCTCCCCCGGCGAGAAAAACGCCTTTCAAGATTCTGGATGCGTCGTCTTTTCCCCTAACCTAACCTAGATTTCTCTTTCAAACCTCTTCTCCTCCACAATAAGTGAAGGATTGGTCAACTCTCTAAACCCATTTTCGACACGAATTGTGCTGTCATTTCTGATGAGCCACGTATTTGACAGATATCCTGTTTTATCCTCTGATTACCTTCTGTCGCTGCTGCTTCCTCGTCCTCAGGCAAACTTGGCATTCCACAGAGCGATCTATTCATTGCTCAAAAGCAACAGCCACAAACTCACTCATTCTGCTCGGAATATGATGAGATCGCACTGTCACACGCTGAGCAACAACACCATCTCATCCATTAGCATCGAATCTCCTTCTGCCTTTCTCTTCATATCGAAATGATCATCAGAGCAACCCCTGAGTTTGCAACAGTTTTAGAATTGTTCCACAAATCAAGCAATACGCAGGATATTTCAAGCACTTCAATTTCTGAGAATGTTTCAAGCAACAAGCACAAACGAAAGCACCACAGCCACCACTCACTCTTCGCCCAGATGAAAAAGCGTTCGTCGAGGCTATTCTACACATTGCCATCACATTATCTTCGTGGTTCTGAACTGCGTAGCTCATAAGGCAGTACATCTGGCGATTCTTTCATCTCTTCGATTCTTGTTTCTTTGGAAATTCAGCACTTTCGTTATCATTAACATCATCTTTTGCAGCGACATCTGCTTCCATTAATGCGTTGTCTTCCTCTTCATTCGCCCAGCCGCATCCGGCTCCTCCGCGCACTCGACATGTACACATGCGCCATTCCTCGTGGAATCAGACATCTTCTCAGCCAAACTCCTTCGACTTCATTTTGAGCTAACTTTCTTCTCTTTCTTCTCCTTCTTCTCCATTTCACATTCAATCTAACTCACACTCAAGTGGATTTCATTCTATTCTTTCAAGTTATCATCATCATTTTTTTTTCTTCTTTTTCTTCTTCAATCCCATCTGCCTTTGCCAATCTACTTCGATCAGATAAACTACGTCTACGGTTTCTATCACCAGACACCCGCTCCCTGCCATCCCATCTACATCAACCATTCCAAACAGCGTTCACGGCCTCTCGCAGCTGCACAAAGAAGACAGTCTTCCTTCTTTCAAATGAAAAGACCAGGCGAATTCTAATCATCAATTGTGAGAATCGCTTCTCAAGAAGTTGAAAATGCTGAGGCAGCAGCACTCGGCACAAGCCGTATGGAGTATTCACAGCTGTTATTAGATGTATTTGGTTCTTGCTAAAAGGAGTCTACTCAAGTGGCTGATCTGTTTTGGTTCGATCCATGCATCGCAGTGCATTTAACGCTGTCGGTGAAGAAGGAGTCGATGTAGAGATTGCTGTGGGATAATGGCTTGTTGTTTTCGTCAGGTGAAGAAGGAGCTTATAGAAATTCAGCCAAATCGAAAAAGAAGAGAGAGAAGAAGGCAAATAGAAGAAGATTGAAAGAAATAGAAAGCGATTCTCCTTCTGCAAACGAATCAGATTTCCATCTGGAAGACAAAAACTGCAGCTATTGCTCACTCAATATGATTGACAGGATTGCCACTGGCTTCTGTGCATCAGGGAATAATGTCTGAACAGCTGAAATCTAGCATCCACGACCACAACGAGACCGTGCAGCAGCAAGCTTACACGCCTAACGCTCTGTTTCACGGGATAAAAGAATACGATTTGCTTTATGTGCAGACAACTGTGAAGATAATGTAGACACTTTTGTTGTCACATCTGTAACACCTCAGTCATTCGGCTCAGTGAACATCGTCAAACCAACTTCATTTGCGAGCGAAGGCCACAAAAGAAGGATGAAGGAAGAGCTCAACTTCTTCCCTATTGAGCTGCCCCGCCAGCCATCTCCAATGATTCCGTTCCACAAGTCTAGAATGAGAAATTCACAGCAGCCGTTTCTGTCGCCTCACACTGCAACATCTCCTTTGTGTATCGCGCATTCGCCGATGCCGCAAGGGGATTCTGTTTCTCGCCATCCAATCATCCACAAGAGGCACGTGTGGATGCTTTTGTACGCGAATATGATCCTGAAAAAAATGTAATTTTAGAAAATAAGATTAAATGATTTTCATATCAGAGAAAAATATTAAACAAAAAAAGCATACATAAATAGAATAATCATTTGTCTATTAATTGATTTATTTCTATATCATCTTTAAATATATTCCAGTACTGAAGAAAACTTTCAATAAAAAAAAGTTAAAAAATATCAATAACCAAAAAATCACACGTCTTGATCTTCACGCTAAATTGTTATTTTTATGAAGTGCAAAAAAATAAAAATTTTGCCAGAGTGCTGCCGATTTTGTAACATTTGGAAAATTTTTCCCTCTCTTAACTCTCTCTATTTGCAATATTGTAAGCAATATTCTCTCTCTTTTTCGGCTCAATGAAGTGACTCATAATTATTCTTTACTTCCGTCAGCTCCAACTAGCCAATCAAAATGAACACTTTCAAAAAAATCTTGAATTTTGTAATGAAAAATTTATTATATAAAAATGCATAAAAACAAAAAACAAAACAAACCTACCACAGTAAACGCTTGCCAGCACAGTCTTATACCAGAAAGCAAGAGGAATATGCTAAGCGGAAGGAGATAGCTCAACGTATCTCCTTTGCTTTTGGTGCATATTAAGGGGAGATCACAAAATTTTTCCAAAAAAAATCAGAAAATTTTGTTTGAGATTTTTGATAAAAATTCACATATAACATTTTTATTAATAAATGATTATTAATTAACATGAATATGTTAAAAAGTCATACTGTTCATGTTGCATTATTTTTTTTGAATTATGATTGAGGCTCCACAAAATGAATATATATATATATCAAACAGAAATTAAATATTAATGTTAAATGAAATATTTTCAAACGATTTATCATATTTATAATAATCGTAAATTCGTTGTCATCAAAATTCAGTTATTGATGACCCCCTTCAAATTTGAATTTTCATATTCTCCGAATCCAAACTTGTAATTAAAAAAACAATAAACATATCAATTGTCTATCTTCTATTTTGTTGAAATCATGTTTCAAAGAATTTTAAAAAATGTTTTTAAATGACAATAAAATAAAAAAAATTTTCATATTGGAATCATTTTTTTTCATCATTGATAATCTTTCAAATTCTCAACGAATACGAAACAGATTTACACAAATTTCATGCATGTTATAATTCAAGTGTGTATTTATGGAAATCACACTTGTTCAAAAACCATTTGTATTTCTGCCTTTCTGCAGACATAGTGAAATTTTTTAGACCCAAAATGCTGAAAACTGGAAAATGATCTGTTTATGGTTTCATCGAAAAAAAATTTTTTCCCATACATATAAATTTTATTTGAGGAAAATAACACATGCACATGATATAACATTCTTTATATTAATTATTAATATTTATATCTCTCAAAATAAGATGCGTTGTGAATGTGAAAAACAATGAAAACTTTAAGACAATAAAAATTTCAAATAAAAAGGAAATATTACACATCAAAAACATGCGATGTGCAAGAAGGTGATAAAGCCAAAACAGCTTATGAGTGAATGAAATAAAAAATATCAAGAGTGAACATGAATCAAATTAATTTGATTCTTTAAAATCACGATGAGAAGCTTTGAATTTTTCATATTTTGTGAGAGCCCTCTTTTTATTGGGATTTTTCTGTTTTTTAAGAATGTTTCTGATTCTATCTCTGCAGCAGTTGTCTGATCTCCCTTCAAGAGCTTGACTAGCTTCCTTGAAAGAAGATCCATTTGTGATTAGTTGCAACAGTATTTTATCCTCCTCCGGAGTCCACTTTTTCCTTGATTTTGTTCCGACTGCATTGTTTATTGGACGATTTTCTCGAAGAAAATTTTTGACTTTTGGCTTTGTTAAATTTAACATTTTTTGTCCAGTTAAATATTGTTCAATGCTCGAAACGTAAGATAAAACAGCATCGGTGACATTTTTGGTTATTGACAATTGTTTAAGCACTTCATCTCTTGACAATTTCAATATTGAAACATTCGATGTGTTATGAATTTTTTTGTTGCTCAAATAATTTGCAGCTGCCATTTTGTTCAAACGGATTACACATGAATAAGGGTAATGTCTTTGACTGCATGCGTATTTAAGGATTTCCAAAACATAAAAATCAAATGCCGAGATGATTGAATCAATTTTCCAAGAAGGTTCATTGAGTTTGATGTTATGATAAACACTAGGCTCCGTAAGTGATTTGTCAAATAACTCTTCAGATTCAACATCTTCATTTGGAACAAGCAAACGACTTGCAACAACAATTGATTTTTCTGTTTCTTTCACATAATTCCATTGTGCAGCTGATCCAGCTTGCCAGTTCCCAACAAGGGCAGTTGCCTCAATAATGGAATCTTTTTTTGATGGATCACTTCTTCCTTTGATTAGCGCAGAACAAATGAACCCTGATCTTAACGAATGAAATCCAAAAATGTTCTCTGGATATCCAGCTTGCTTTGCTCTTTTCTGCAATCTAACTCTCATCACACCCTTGCGAACTCCCCACAAATATTGTTGTCCCAATTGATCCAGATCCCATTCATCGAATTCTGTGAGTGATAATCCATATTCTTCTACTAAAAATTGCTCCAACCACCACACCACATTTTATGTTGATTTATTTGCAATATCTCCTTTAACAGTTACACAATGATCGTCACCTCTCACCCCCTTTCCACACTCCAAATTTATTGTCACTTTTACGTATGTTGAATTTTCTTTAGAGAAAACTCTGACAATGTCCTGGAGTCTTATATGCGAACATGTGTGCGCTCTAGCCCCTGTAGAAAGCGCAAACAAAAACAACGACGCCTCCAACGGTTTTTCTACAACCCAGTCTGGATAGCACTTCAGAATCCATTCCAAATCTGTTACAACTAGTGGCTGCTTTTGCCACTTTAAATCTTCATCTTTTTCATATAAGTTTGATCTTCTATTTCTTTCTTTTTTCAACTCCACAAATTTCTGTACTTCACACATTGCGCGATTCATGCTCTTTCGAACTTTTTCATCTATTGGAACACCTGTTCGTAATTCCGATATTTGAAATATACCATTGATAATACTGCATTGAACAGATTTATAGTTGTAGCCAGCTCCAATACCAAGCAATTTCACAAACCCATATATTGGTTTTGCCTGGACTGGCCAAGGTTCGATTTTTCGAGTTTGGCAGTAATCCATCTACATTTTGAAAGCCCAACAGTGATTTTTGACAGTGTCCTTGCTGAACGGCAACCCATCATCGAAATATGGTTCCAATTCTTCTATGGAATGATCACGAAGAATCTCAGATAATTTTGTTGGTGAGTCGAGAGAAAATCTGGCAGTTGTTAAAGCAGGAGATGATGATTGTGTCAAAGGTCTAGAAAGTTCTTTAAGTTCAGAATGATTGAAAGCTCCATACATATCTTCAAGATCGACGACTTTTGCAAATTCAATATTATCAGTTGCAGTGTCATTTAGACTTTTTGGTTTGCTTTCAATTTCATTCAGTTTTTCTTTCAATAAAGAAATATTGTCTTCTGAACACAGCACTGATTTTTTGCGAAGTTTAGGTTTTGATTTCATTGATGATGAATAATGAGGAGTGATTTTCTTTTTTCTTTTCATGACATCTGATGATGATGAGATGAAATTGTTATCAGTAACTGTCTCATCAGAATCTTCGAATGATGAATCGCTTATAGAACATATGATTGAAGAAGATGATGAAGAAATTGAATCAGTTATTTTTGAGGATGAATCACTCATATCACTTTCGGACAGTGGCACATAATCTTCATCGTTTTTCTTTTTTTCTTTTTGAATTGCGTCCGATTTCGTAATGATTGCCATCTTGTTCAAACACTCTTCTTTTGCTTTTCTTTGAGGTCTGGTTGAAGCAAAAGCACTTTCGATTTCAGTGTTTATTTTATTAGTTGATTTTTTTGTCACTCTTTTTCTTCTCCTCAATTTTTTTGATTTCACACTTTTGAATTTCACACATTCATTTTCTGTTTCCTCATTTTCATCTTTTTCTTCTTTTTTCTCATTTTCCATTTTTTTGCAATCATCGGATGATGATTCATTTAATACTTCAGCGAGTATTTCATCAATCGGAATTGCTTCCAAGTCGAATGGATCTTCTGTTGAATATTGTGAGGAAGAAGCAGATGCAATTGACTATGATTGTTCAATTAATGTTGCTTCTGAAGATGACACTGATGCAGAAGTGTAGTGAAGAGTTGAACAACAATTTGTTGTTGAGATATTTGAATGTGTATCATGAACTATTTCTTCATTCTTTTTGTTCTTTTGACTTCTTTTGCCTCTTTTGCTCTTGTAATGTTTAGTAATTTCATTTTTTGAACGAGCACGGTTCGATTGAGCATGAGTTGAATTGGAAGTGATTTTTGATGTTCGGCTTTTTGAAATGCGCTTTGTTTTTTCGGCTGTGTAATTTGTTGATTCCATGAATTGAATACATTTTTCGTTCAGATTCTCCATTTTTGAATCGAAAAGTGGTCGTGGGTAGGGAGATTGATGTTTAAACGGTCTGAGATGTTTCAAAGTCGGCTGGGGTGGAAGTGTCATTAGCTTTGTGGTGAAAAAATCAACAACTGGCACGTCATCATTTTCAAAAAAAATTTGTAAGCCAAGATGTGATTGAATCTGTTTTTTGTTCATTGTCTTTTTCTTCATCAGAAATATCTTCTTTTTCTTTTTCTGCAATTTCTTCTTGTTCAGATGAGGAGCGAAGCATTGAAGCGATGGCTATTTCATCGTAAATTTGTTCTGAAGTGCTAATTCGTAAAGGTGAAGAAGGAATAGGAATTAATGAAGAATTTGAAGGAGATAAAGGATGTGAAAAAGGAGATGATGGTTGTGTAGATGGTGGAGGAGAAAAAAATCCCGGCCTCGTTGGAGAAAGAATTGGTGAATTTGGAATTGAAACTGGAGGAATGTCATCATAATTCCTTTCTCTCATTTTTTTAACATTTCCTGAAAATATTCACAGAGAATAAAATGAATTAATGTATAAATAGATTTTTCAATAAAAAACAAACTTTTGGCATTCAATCCAGAAACACTTTGAATTAAAAATAATTGTCAAATAAATTAGTTTAAATTGGTGAGAATAACAACTCAAACTATTTTTGCTTTGTTTGTAAAAAACTTTTCATTGCAAATAACAATATGAAGATGGCTTTCGAATTGCAGGGAATAAAACTAGTTTTCAAATTTGTGCAAGATTTTAAACCAGTCCGAACCATTAATTGAAAGATTGTTTTTTTATTTATAAAAAAAAGGTATTTATATTGTTTTTTATTTGTTTTCAACTGTTTTTGTTTTTGAAAGATAATAAATTTGAGAGTGTATTTTGCTTGTTTCGCGCAAAATTAAAGAGAAAAAAAGAAGTTTCGATTATGAAATGAAAATAAAATAATAATAATAACTCGTAAAATCCAAAGTTAAGAATATTAAAGAAATTTACAGATATGAAGTTGTTGTTGTTCAACTATTGCATTTTAGGCGAAAATTTTAAAAAATAATGTGATAAGAAATAACTGTTATGTGATTGTTTTATATCAAAAAAATAAATTATTTTTTTTATTGTCGTTATATGTCAAAAATATTTATGAAACTTTACAAACTTGACATTATTCCATTCTTGTGATATCAGAACAACTTTTTTTCGTAAAAATTCAATACGTATTATGTTTGTGATCAAAAAAATTGTTTTTTTGTAAGTATTCGAAATGATGTTTTCCATATAAAAAAACGAAAAATAATGATCAAAAAAAGTATACCTCTGTGACATGACAAGAGAAAATTGAAAAAATGACAAAATGACAGACAAGATAATTATGATTTGTCAAAAAGGGTTATTGATGACGATTTCATAATTCTTAATTACTGTAACAATTAATTTGCAAAATTTCATGAAATAATTCTTATCATTATGAAATTATCAAATTTTTTATTAATGAAATCAAGTTTGAAATATTTGTTTTATTTGACACGAAACGTCAGTTGAGGAATATTTTTGTCACAATTTGTCATTGACAGTCATTGACGGTCACTGACAAAAAAGAAAAAACGACAAGATATTACAGATGCAACCAACAAATCTTTTCCATAGTGCTTTGAAAAGTCTTTCGAAGGTTTTGCAGTAGTATATTTTAAATTAATTAAAATTTTTTTTTTTTTTTTTTTTTTTTTTTTTTTTTTTTTTTTTTTTTTTTTTTCGTGACAGACGAGGCTTCAAGTTATTTGTCAGGTCACAGAGGTATAAAAAAAGCAGTAAAGGGCAAAAATAGACAAAATCGAAAAATGATCAAAAATAAAAATGTCAGGGTTATGACAAACGCTAATTCCACCACATTCCATAACCCTTACACTTATTGTTATTGCACATAAAAAACATTTCAAAAATTGGGAAAGGAAATAATTATATTCAACATTATTTCTAAATTGGACAAACCGATCACGTTCAAAATTGGTGCGTATATACATTATTTGATAGTTCATAATGTATTGCATTTTGATTGGGATCTGTAACATTCATGAAAAGCAATGACTGAAATGATCCAAAAAAGCAGGTTATTTTCAATGAAAAGATAATAGTTTATTCACACCAAGTTTGGTACAGCGCGCAAGTGGTTTTTCATCCCTTCTACAGCCTCAGCATTGCATTGGGAACGTTTCATGAATTTTTGTCGGAGTTTCGTAAAAAACTTTATTTGCGATCAAAACATTGATAACAATTTTCATAGGAATTTTTTGATCAAAACTTTTCATTGAAATTTTTATAAAAAAATTTTTTCTCCACAACTACGAATAACTGATTGGAGATTTTTGGAGCATATGTTACATGTGTGGAGGAGTTGCACATATATTATTTTCTACAAGATCCTAGACACATGTTGGAAAAAACATTGAATTATTTCTTGATTTTTCCTGATGGAAAAAACAAAAAAATCCATGGAATAACGAATAACTATTTGAAAACCCTGGAAAAAATATATATTCTGTGCATGATAATAGTGCATCGTTATGACATATTTGTAAATAGTTTCAATGTGCAATTGGTTTGAAAAATATTATTAATAAAATTCAGTTATAGGGAATTTTGATATTTTTTTGATTTTCCCGTAATTTGAATGTTAAAAATTAAGTCTTAATACAATGAAAAATCTTCTTTAGTTGGACTAAAATTGTCTTTTAATTCTTTTTTAATAATTTCATGGAATTCAAAAATATTTGCACGAATTATCTGTTTTATAAAAAAATTGTTTAATAATTTTCTTTTTGTTTATTTATCAAAAATTATTTTTGCAAAGTTCAAAAGTGCTTCATGCTCGTCGTTTGAAGCAGAAGCAATTGCGGCATAAGAAGAACGACTCATGCAAGAAGAAACCCAGTGGACTGAAGATAGCAAAGAAGATGAAATTCCAACTAAAAGAAAATTTTCTGGTTATTTTTAATTTTTTTTTTTCAAAGAATTAAGAAAACAAATGTCTTATTAATATTTACCAGATAATTCAACTGCGCCAACATTGATAGATGATGAAAAAGAAGATTCAGATGTGACACTGATTGAAAAAGAAACAGAAAATGAAAAAGAAAAGGATGATGAAATTGATAAGTTCGGAGCAAAGAAAATAGTTAAACCTAATTTCGAAAAAGAAAGAAAAAACAAAAAAGTTCAATTGATTGTTCCACCAGCCACGGAACTTTTGGAAAGCTCTAAAGCGGTTAACAATAATGAAAAAGAAATCGAAAAAGATGATGTCCAATTTTTGTCAAGAATTGCGTTGAAAATGACAGTAAAAGAAAAGAAACTCATCGGACAGAAAAAAGTGTAAACGATGAAAGAGTGGAAAAGAGAGTTCTTTAAAAAGGCTGAACAGAAATGTTCCCAAAATGGTTATAACGATGAATATTCATTGAAGAAGAAATGAAAAAACTTCGTTGAGGGATAAATAGATATTCTTTAATCATTTTTTCTTTCATTTCTTTCATGCGAAAATGTCAAAAAATTTTTTTATATAGAAAATTCATGAACACAATGATTTCCATAAATTCTTCCCTTTTAATTGCATAAACATGACCAATTTCTTGAGATATTTATAAATCAAACAATTTTCACTCTAAAATTTCAGTTTCGCAATATCCTTTAACGAAACAACAAAAAATCAAAAATTAATAATTTTACAATGTTTTCTTCAAGTGTTTGTTTGTATTTTAAATAAAATGAAAAAAATAAAATGAAAAATAAAAAATTAGAATGAAAAATGCCTTTTTCAAAGAAAAACTCAATTAACTTTTTAAAGAATATCTTTATCTTCTCATGAATATTAAATGAATATTGTTTGAAAATGTATTTTTATTAATTCCATTCATTTTTGCATTTTTAAAACATTCATAATAAAAATTCCAAAAATATTATGCCCCGTAATCCCTTCTCATCAAATTTAAATTTTGATCAAAAAACCATAAATAAATAGAATTGCAAATCAACAAATTATTGTTCAAATAAGAAACTAACCTCAGCTTTGCTTTTCAAAATTGTTGTTCTTGAAATAGAATTTCTTTTCAATTTTTTTCTTCACATTTTCTATTTATTGAAAGAGAATTTTGAAGAAATTTCGTTAATTGTTCTTCAAAGTAAAATTTCATGAAGGATAGGCTTTGTAGAAGTTTGAAAATACGAAAATGAGGTTTCCAAGTATTTCTTCCTTTTGTTATTTGCTTTTCTTTGAATTACAAAACTCCTTGATTGAAAAGAAGTTGAAAAATTCTCATTGAATTGCAAACTTTGATGCAAACTCCTTATAAAAACTGCTTCTTTCACTTCTTTCCCTTTCTTCTTCGCATTTGCTGCATTTGTGTGTGCTTCTTCTATCGATTTCGCATACTTCATTTCACTTCCATTAGATACTTTTATCTTCGACTGAGTTGTTGAATTTTCACAGGAAAAATACTGTTCAGAAAGATGGTATTAAACTCTTAATAAATATTTTATGAGTTAATTGAAAAAGAAGATGATGATTCAATGAACTAAATAAAGAAGAAATGAATCACAAAACTAATTTGCTCTTCAATATGACATTTGTGTTTCATTAACTGAGAATTATAAGTCTATCGCTGTGACTGTATTTGAAGCTGATGCTTCAGTAATTTATTCTTTCTCTTTTTGCTCTGCATATTCCGCCTGTTCGTCTCCGAAGCATTAGCCTTATGTTGTCAGAATCTTCACTTATCTGAATAAAACGGATTCATATTGCAACGCTTATCAAATTCAACAGCTTCATTCGGCAAACACGCTTTCAACTTATTCTTTTTCCTTTCATCTTATAATAATTTTCTATCATTTTCCAATTCTTCTTTTTTTTCCTCTTATTTTTTCATCTTCTTCCATTTCCTCTTGTTCAGCTGTATGTTAAGATTCTATTCCACCAATTTCAAAGTTATTGTATCCACTTTAGAGTTAATAGCTTTTTTTTTCCTCATCCATTGCCATCAAATGAAGCATCAAGTGAATTCAAACAAGAACGGGCGAATGCAGAAAAGGATAAAACAGAAAAGGATTTGGAACAAAAGGAGAAATTGAGAGGAAGTTTAAGTGAAGAATATGAAGAGGAAGCTTGTTAACGAGTAGAAAGAGGTTCAGTGCATTCCATTCAATGAATCGCATTCTTTGTCGCTTTCAATCTGAAACGAAGTGAATCCATTTTTTCCTTTTCCAGCTTCTCTATTCTGGAGTGATTATGCATTTGTCCTCTTTAACATCTTCGCAAAATGTTCATTTTTGTTCTGTATCAGCCTCTTCTTCATTTGTGTATATCTACATGGTTATTTTAAAGTTAGTCAATGAAGTTGTCAAAGAAGAAGAAGAAGAAGAAGAAGAAGAAGAAGAAGAAGAAGAAGAAGAAGAAGAAGAAGAAGAAGAAGAAGAAGAAGAAGAAGAAGAAGAAGAAGAAGAAGAAGAAGAAGAAGAAGAAGAAGAAGAAGAAGAAGAAGAAGAAGAAGAAGAAGAAGAAGAAGAAGAAGAAGAAGAAGAAGAAAAGAAGAAGAAGAAGAAGAAAAGGAAGAAGGAGAAGGAGAAGGAGAAGAAGAAGGAGAAGGAGAAGAAGAAGAAGAACAAGAGAAAATAGTGAGGAGAAGAAGAAGAATGCGAAGATTCCATCAGCATCTTTCACGAAAGGTTGGATTTTCTTAACAAAGAAAAGGATAATGAAGTTGTTGCTAATGCAGATGTTGATGATGATTGTGTTTTATCATTCTCTTCATTTCCTTTTTTCCCATCTTTTTCTTTCTTCTCCTTGCTCTCGTTCTCACATGGAACTGACGCTTTGAAGCGTTTCTTTTATTCCTCTTGTGAATTTTCTCCTCTTTTTGTTTGCAACTTCATGGCAACTCCACACAAATGATGCACTTGACAAATTAATCACAATATCATCTTCATCATCATTGTTATATTCTTTTTCTTCTTCCATTCCTTTTTCTTTATCTCTTTCTTTCTCTTCTTCTCCTCTTCCACTTTCTTCCTTTACACCACTTTTTTTTGAGTTTTCTTTGAAAAACCAGATTTCTTTCATCATCATCAGCAGCAGCAGCAATATCACTTTTTTGATTCTTCTTTATTGATGAATGAAATCAAACTTTTGTCTTTCTTCCCCAAATTCATCGACAAATCAGCAATATCTTTTTTCTCTTTCTCTTCGTCTCCTTCTCCTTCTCCTTCACTTCCTTCACTTCCTCTTCAAACGGACTGATAACTCTGACCTCTTCTTCCCCTTCTTCTTCTTCTTCCCCTTCGCATGTGCAAGCAGACTCAGCTGAATGCAGTAGCATTTCCATTCTGTCAATGAGTCTTCTCTCCATCCAGCTGCTGTTCAGCATTGTTCTGAGCGATTCAACAATTTTGATGGAAAGAAATAAGAAAGACACATCCAACGGCAGATGCTGTCAAAAAAAACACAGGCCAACAAATACGATGAGGATGAGTGTCTTCGCAAGTTACTGCAAGTTGCTGACATTGAATTGATAAGGATCTGCAAGACAAATCCGTTTTTGAGTGAAATATATTTAAAAAATTCGCAAAATTAACCAATAAATTTTCATGGAAAAGAACACAAATAAAAAGAAGAATATGAAGTTCCAAATGAGGCAATACCATTTTTCAAAAAAATTAAGATTTTCTTCTCGCCCCTCTGATCGAAGCAGTCTGCCTTTTATCATTTCTTCTCAACCATTTGTTTTTTATTTGCAAAAGTCAAAAGAACTTCTGTGCAACACTAAAAATGAAAGAAAAAAAGAGATATAATAGAAAAGAAAAAAATTAGAAATTATCATTGAAAAAAAGTTTGAGTTATTTTATTCTTGATCTCTTTCTTTCTTTCTTTTTCTTTTGTTAATTCTTCTTGGAAAAAAAAAAAACATTGCAAATGCAACAAAAAATTGGTAGCACACCTAATTTTGATCAACTATTTCTATCGTGGTCTGTTCTGTCTTGTCAGATTCATTCCGGCATCGTTCAAATTGTTTCCGCCTTTGCCTTGAAATCCACGCTGAAATTGGCGAATCAAAAACAATCATCAAAACAACCCAAATGATGACTTTCAATAAAATGCAACAAGTGTCTTTATAGAAAAATACTTACCAAGCGGTTACACCACTGAACGATTAAAATGTTGAAATGAACTCAAAAACTCGGTTGCTATTTGATTTCGATATTGCAATAATCTCCCTTTATCTTCTCAATTTTTTTTCCATCTTCGCTCAGCCTCAAAGCCTTTTGTTATAGAATCTCTTTTAATGCCCGATCAACAATGCAGCCCAATGTTGTCTTGATACAGTTCCTAAGATATTCAGTTATCATGTTTCAGAGCTTCAAAAAAATGTGAATTGACGAAAGCTTGATCCCCTCCATCAATCCTCCTTCATCCTGAACAACCCACTCAAAAAAGGAACTAATGATAAAAGTATCCTTATGATCTGTAGCTTCACTCAACATATTAATTTTGAAGCAACCACAGAAGCCAGTAAACGCTTTGATAAAACATAAAAAATCATTTCGATGAAGCAAAGCCTCAACATAACTCTAAATGTGAGTGTCAAAATTGAAATACTTATGTTTGAATTTTAAATTAAAGGAGCACTGAAATATATGCACGATTAATGAACAAACTGTTGCTTTTTTGTCTCTTCTTTGTTTTGTTCTTCAAAACAATTTATTGCCTCCTCTTCATGAGGCCCAGAGTATTAAAATAGATATTTTTTTTTAATAATCAATTCCAGACATGTGGGATACTTTCCGACATGTTCAAGTTTTCATTCGAAATTCTATCCATTTCGATGAAATGAATTATTGTTGGTTCGATCAGACAGAAATTAAACTCTTTTGTATTTGAATTGATACAGACTTTCTCGTGGCTTCTTTGTGATTTCTTTTTTAACATATAGTTTTTTAACTAGAAAAAGGAATTGGGTTTGTCCTTTATCTTTCTTTGTCAATCATGAAAGATGTTTTCTGCTTTTTGTGATATTTTCATTGAATGTGATGCTTTGTTTCAAATTGATCTTTGAATGATATGAGCAGAATGGAAATGCACAATAAATATAAATGCACTGATAATACTCAGGAGCTTTCACTTGCAGACAAGTTTTCAAGTTTGTGAATTTTTTCTATTTTTTGAATGTTCAGGGCTTTCTGTGATTAATAAATTAATTGAAGATTTGTTTTCTGAACTGGAGCATTGCATTGAAGATGAAAAAGGAAGGAAAATTGAAGAAATGAATGAAATAATTGATGGAATGAATGAAAATGCAATTCATCGGACTGTCACAAAAGATTTGTACGACAAAATGGACAAAATGATTGAAGAAAGGAAAATATCAATGGAAAATGTCATTATGCTTCTGAAGCATGTGGGATATTGCGGAATATTGAATAAGTTATGGAATGATTACGTTGATTCGTCTTCGCTAAACAAAAGATTTAAGAAGATGATTTTTGAAGAAGAGAAGAGAGAAGAAAAGAATGAAAGGCTTCTTGTTGATCTGTGCGAATGCTATCTTTTGCTTGGCAACCAGTTCAATTCAGAGTTGATACCTATTTGCATGTCATGCCTTTTTAAAGTTGCATTGAACAAACAGGAAGATGAAGAAACACAAAAAGAAGTGGAAATGGCTTTGCTGGCTTTGAGACGCATTTACACGTTTCAGGTTTGAGCATTTCTGTTTTGTTTTTGATGTTATTGATTTTTTCCGATTTTTATTAGAAAATGGAAAAAGAGCTGTATTTTAATGAGATCAACGAGATTATCCAACATCATCAGGAGCATCACAACTTAACCCAGCTTGCATATCAGTCTGCTTGGGGTTTTTTGATTTACCGACTTCGGGCTGACAATAGCTTGGAAGAAGTGATTGTGAATGAGCTGCATTTTGGAAGAGAAGCAGCAAGAGAATTGGAAGAATTGTCGAATTGTGTGGATTGGAAGAGAAAAGAAGAAGTAAATGGAAGAATAGAAGTGATGATAATCAGGAGATGGCTCAATGAGGTTTATGATTTCTTCGATTCAAGCATATTGTGGAACGAAGAATTTGCTGGACTCATTGGCAGCATTGTTCAAGTATTTCGAGCATCAAGGGACAATCACAAAGGAATTCGCTATGGATGCCTCTATTCACTTGAATATGCGGCAGAAAAGAGAAATATGGAAATTGATGCTTTCGTGAAGGAAGGTGCTGTTGATCTCTTTTTGGAGGAAATGAAGCAATCAACTTTGAAAGATAACATTATAAGATATTTTTTGAATATCCTTTTGAATTTTTCAAGGCAAATGAAAGCCAAGAAGAATAATGAAATGGAAGAAGCGAAAAGAAAAGAGTTGAAAAGGAAATTATTCGAAATGAATGAAGAAGAAGGATACGAAGATACAATCACATGCTTTCATGGAATATTTTCTTTTCTATTCAAAAATGGTTGCAATGTATTATCGTTGGATGTTTCTGATTATCTTGTCAATGTCTAACAGAGAGAAATGTTTCATCTTTTGTAACTCAAAAATATTTTATTTTTTCTTTTTAATTGGTTGATGATTCTTCAAAACTTTTGACATGTTTTCTTTATTAATGAGGTTTTTTATTTCTCCAAGATTATCTGACCATTTTTCAGATTGTTCTGTGAATGTTTGAGGATTTGAGATGTTCTTTATTCTGTGAATCAAAATTTTTATTTATTTTTTACTTTCAGCGTCATATCACAATTCGACAAGCCTAAAATGAGTTTTACAGCTTTGTTTTTCATCATTTCGCAAAATTACAAAAAAATGGATTGAAGAATTTTTATTAATGTTTTATCGCCTTTTTCAAATAATAAATAATCAAAAAAAATCCATTATTTTTTTATCACCATCAATAACAGTCATTGAATGAATATTTGCATCATATCTTTTTCAAGTCGAATCATTTATTAAAAAAATGAACTGTTCTGTTATTTCCTCTTGAAACTTCAAGTTTCCTTTGATTTTTTTCTTTCTCTTCGCATTCTCGATGAATTCGAGAAGTGAGAGGCGAAATGCGATATGAAAACTCTTGAGAAGAATGAAAAGGCATCAATGAAGAAATGTTTGTTGAAGAATGCAGACATCAGCTTGGTGATCACCAAATGCAAGAATAAACATGGATGAAAAAGAAGCTGATCCAATGCTTCAACTCAGAATGGGAATGACAGGACAAGTCAATCAGAATTAATTGCTCTTCAAATTCTTCTCATTTTTGTTCAGTTTTTCATATCTCTGAATTCTTTTCTTCCCCATAATAGCCCTTTCGTTTTTCTCTTCGTTCCTTTCATCTCTTCTTCTTGAATAAGGACACTTGTCTCATTCATTTCATCTCAAAATGGAATTTTTCAAAACATCTCTTTAATTCCATCTCTTTCTCTTTCTCTTCCTTTTTCTTTCATCATTCTGTTTTCTTCTGCTTTTTCCAATTGATGGAGAAAGAGAAGACACCTCACTCACATTCTTTTCTCACAATATCATCCAAAAGTTTAGCTCCAATTGTATTTTCCCTTCAGCTGCTTTGTTGCCACATAAATAAATATTTCTTCATACATCAATCATTTTCGATCCTTATTCTATTTCCTTGACTGATCTCTCTTAATCTCTGCTCAAAATTATTCTTTTCCTTTCTCTCTTCTTTTCATCTCCATTTTTCTTCAATTCATGAAATGTTCTTAAAATCTATTCTTCCAAACCCCCTTTTTTCTCAAGCCCAATACAAAAACGATGCATTCATGAAAATATCAAACTTTTCATTTTTGGTTGCTGAGAATGAATTGAAAAGACGCAGCGAATGAATTCACAACTTTTATGCAAATGATTGATGTGTTCAATTGAAAAGTCTTCCTTTGCCTTTTCTCCTCCATTCTCCAATTTTTCTGTTTTAAAAGACACTCAAAATGCAGATAAAGAAAAAGAAATTCTGTTTGAAACTATCATGCTTTTTTTGATGGCGATGATAGAAGAACAAAAAGAACGAAGAAATATAAGGTGTTGAGTGTTTTATGTTTGTTGATAGTTTGTTGTGAAGAATTTGAAACAAAATGAGTTTTTGGAAAAAGGTGATGAAGAAGATGAACAATGATGATTTTGATCGAAAGAGATGAGCTTCAAGAGAGATGAACAATGAACGAGAAATCAGCAGCAGAATTGACAGAAGGATGAAATGTTGAAGAATAAATCAGTGAGTGGGAGAGTTTATTGAATTGCCGAAGAAGATGAAGAAGAAGATTTTGAAGAAACAAATGCCATTTGATATTCAATGTCTGCCTTCTGCTTCAAGCATCCCACAAATTGAATTGTGAATAAAATAGTTGTTCTGTCAGAACATGATAATAATTCTCCAAAAATACACTCATTGAAAAGAAAGTGCCAAATCCATTTCTGTGAAAGTGACTTGTCTCTCTTTTCGGTTGGACTGACTTTCTTGTCTTCTCTGCGTAACTATTTTATTCTTTTGTCATCTTCTCCTTGTTTCATTCATCTGTGTTGATGTGAATGTCAGAAACGTTTTCCAAAAAAGAGTTAACAAAATAGATGTCTTTTCGAGCAATACTCAAAAAGAATGGATTTTAATCAGATTCGCTCAATTTTCGCTTATTCCGCATCCCAAAGAAGGAAGAAGATGAAGACGAATCCAAAAAATTACTTAAAAATGTTGCTGACTCAAAAATATGAAGAAGAAGATGAGCAGATATTGAGAATAAAATTCCTCTCTCTCTTTCTCTCTCTGCCGGAGTAGCTTGTGATGAAGTTGAGCCGTGTGAGAAGAAGTCTGCCGTATTTCCAGAAGAATACTTAGCAAAACAAAAATCACCAAAATTAACAGCGCTGTATATAAAACATATTGTGCATTACATGAAACGATCATTGACCATTGAAATGTTTCTGTTGCAACTGGAGCTCTATCAGATGAAATGATGCTGATGAATGCGAAATCTTCGACAGATGAATTTTCACAACGTTTTCCTGTCGATTCAGCTGAACGTGCAATTTTTATTCGCTTTTTTCATCCCTTTGTCTTCTTACCCGCTTTTGTGTTCATTTGCATCAGCTGAAATTGTTGTGTTTCCTTTCTTTCTCCCTTCAACAACAATAATGCCTGCTCTTTCTTTTCCTCCGTAAAATATCTCCACTTGCACCATTGGAATGGACAATGACAGATGATATTCTCCAATCTGTTGCTTCACCTGGAAAAATTGATGCTGCATCCCATTCGCATGAAGGCCGAGTGAACCATCCATCCAACAATATATGTCTCAGTCCTTCTTCTCTTTAACTCTCTCTCAATTATTCATCTCGAACAGGACGTCTTCTTCTTTCTTTCTAAAATATTAATAAAAAAGAAGTGATGTTTCCTTTTGGCCTTTATCCGTGTTCAAACAAAAGATTCTTCTGCTCCGCCTGGCTGAAAGAGATCAATTAATGACTTGGCCTTGCTGAAATTGAAGCTGCCCTTCGTCCAACGAACAAACCAAATGGCTTCTCAGCCTCCAACAGTTGCTTTTCTCTCATCTTCTTCTTCTTCCTCGATGCCGAGCATCTCATCAATCGCATGGCTCACAAAACTCAATGAATGCTGATTTTTTTTCCCTGTTATTCATCAGCGCCATCTCCAAAACTCTCAATGGCTCCAATTTCTCTTTCGCCCTCTGCTCACACATCTTCATTCGGCAGCTCAACAGAATTCACCTCAAACGCATCTTCATTCATAGGTCGCGCAAAATGGTTGCCCTGGTTTCTTCCAAAATGGCGGAATTTCCACTCATTTTTGTGGAAGAGAAAGGAGATTTTCTTTTTCATCATTTCTCACGCCGACGAAGAAGACACACAAACTTCGCTTCCATTTGCCTCGATCGATGCAACAGCCAGATGGTGTTCTTCTGCTCTGCCTCCAGCCATTTGCATTCTCTGCTCTTTTGATGATGATGCTCCCTTTTTGGCATCCAAATGTTCCTCGCAAATTGTTCGCAACTTCTTCAATTTCATCCAAAAACGAGCACAAAACAAACACAACGCAAACAATGTGAGCAATGCAAATGAGTGATGTGGCCGTTGGCGACAAAGTGATGGCAATAAATCAATTACACGATTTGCATTGCCTCAAATATCGGTGAGACGAAAGGGAAAAAAAAAAAAGACAATGCAATTGAAGAAGATGGCTTCAACGGAAATTATTACGAGGAAAAGGAGAACTGCTGGAGAGAAGGAGAACAAGAAGAGGAAGAAGAGGAGGAAGAAGAAGAAGATGATGATGATGATGAAGAGGAAGAAGAGGAAGAAGAATCAAAAGATGATTAGGGCTATGAAGGTGGAGCAATTGAGAATTGTGAAGCGAATTTAATCCTTTTTATAAAGATGTTGAAAATAACTTGCGTTATGTCGATTGATTAAAATGTTTCATTCGATGAGGTGATTTCAGATGAAATAAACAATTTTTATCACAAAATTTGTGAAAGACTGAGAGATACAAACAGATGAAGATGAAAGAAAACAAATCATCGACCGCCTATGTGTGGTTAAACAGCTTTTCCTTCAGAAAAAGAAAATTACGTTTGTCTGTTGGCGTTAACAATTCAAAGAATTTTATGCATTGTGAAAATATGAGAAGAGAAGAACATAAAGTTGAAGAAGTTGTTGACGATTGAAGAAGTTGACACAAATACCAAAATTTTCAAAGACAAGGAGAAGAAAAAGAAGAGTCTTATGATTATGCGATTGATGAATCGATTCTGGAGATGAACATCCCTTATTGAATTGAGATTGTTGAGAAAGTTAAGGAAGGTGAAGAAGAAGGTGAAGAAGAAGGTGAAGAAGAAGGTGAAGAAAAATAGAAGACAACAGCTTTTCCAAGTCATGTTGGGTGATAGAATAAACTGAATGTGTTCTGAATGTGAATGCCCAGCCAGTTTATAAGCTCCGACAAAAAAATCGCTTCCGTCAAACACTCTCCAAATAATCCTAAGCAAACTGCTTTTTCTCTCTTTCAAGCTCATGTCAAGCATTGTCAGACTATGCAACATACAAAATAGATGGCAGAAGGACGAATGTCATCGTTGAATGTAATACAAACAAGAATTTCCTCAAAACTTCTGAATCTTTCGTGAAATGAAAAGAAGGCGTTTCTTTCTATAACATTCCTGTTCATGGCCAATATGCATTCATTGGAAAAACACCTTTAAAGAAAAATGAATGAAATAAAAAAAATAAAAATCAAATCATCTTTTTGGTCTTGAAATATTTTCCCACTCCAATGGATTGGTAATTATCTGTTCAACTGGTTTTCTTGTTCTTAGAATCCATTGTGAAGTTGGCTGTTATATCAGATGAGAATACGCATTCTCCAAATCAACTCTTTTTCAAAGATTTATTCAACACCAAGTCTTCACTGACAGCATGTCAGAAGGGTTCATGCAAAATGCAAATGAAATTGTTGTAAATGCCTGCTGAGTGCTTCGTTCAACTCGCTTTCTCCATTATCCAACCCCTCAATTCCCTTTCCTTTTCCACAAAGAAAATCTTCCCCCCAAAAATCACGCAAAGCAAGTCATGCGCAAAAAAATATGCCAAGAGTACTGCACTTTCCCTCGAAATGAACAAGCAATGCAATTCAATCTTTCAGAAACATTCTCCTCGCTTTTTCTGCATCTTGCTTAAATTATTTTTCATTCAAAATATTGCATCTGGTGTTGCATCATATGTTTTGTAACATATAACCAAGTTTAAATATATGCAATTTCCCTCCACCAATTTCTTTTTCGCAAGCAATCGATGCAAACAGCCCCACGCTCCTTCATCTGTAAACAAAATCCTTTCCCTTCTGCAGCGCTATAATTCGCATGGTTGCATCCGTGGCATTTCATCCAAAACAGCTCGAACAAAGTTTTAACGCAGCATATCATCAATCAAAATTCTCACCTATAAAATTATGGGTTGCATAACCATATTAATAAACTGAATTTTGAGTTTTGCTTTTGTTTGATTTTTTTCGAAATTGTTAATTTTTCTTTCACAACACAAACAGAAAAACAAAGCAGGATTGACTCTTTTTCCATCGATTTTTTTATTTCTTATTTCAAATTATATTCTTTTTTTATTGAAAAGTTCGTTTATCTCTTGAATTCTTGTTATTCTTTCGGTAAACACTTTTATCTATTTTGCAAATTATAATTCCTTTATAATCTCAAATGAATGAGTATTCCTCATTAAAAAAAAAAATTTAAAATCCAATAAGATGGAGGGAATGTTCATTTGATTAATTTTCAATTGAAATAATAATTTGAATAATTATTCATGAAATGATAATCTCCAAATACACCTTAACAAATGAAATGGTACAGCCAAATGGTGGTATTTTCTTATCATTCTTCTTCCATTTTTTCAAGAACTTTCCTCCTCGCTTCTTCAATTTCATCTTTGTTCGCTTCATCCTTCTCTTCTCCCTTCTCCTCTTCCCTTTCGTCATCCTCCATTTCATCCTTTTCACTATCCTCTTCGCGATTCTTTTGCATCAAAAAATGAATGTTAAAACAGAATCAAGTCTTGAGTTGAGTGTTTGCTGACAATAAAAAGCGATTTAAAAATTCGAGATGTGACAAGGATTGACTGAAAGTACTTCAAATATATCATTGTGTCATGCAGCCCAATGATATAGCAAAGAAGAAAAGCAAGCAAATAAGTTGTGATGAAGTGACGGAAATATTCAAAAAAGAAAAGAAATAGTTGAGATTGTCAAAAAAGTCAAAGTCAAGAAAAAATTTGAACAAAAACATAACAGATGGATAAAATTTTTTCTGAAAATAAACATATTGGGCTAAATGCTTCCTGCTATTCTTCCGGTTGGAAAAAGACAACAAACGCAGCAATAATAAGAAAAACAAAAAATAAAATAATTGAATTGAATAGAAAAATGAATATAAAAGATTTTGTAAAAGGATAAGGAATATAGCAACGGTAACAATAGGCAAGTTATCAATTTGGTAAAGTGTTCCCAACTCTTCTCTTTCAGAACATTCATCAAAACGTTCAATTGGGAGGGTCTTTCATTTTGCAAATGAACTGAATTTCAAGGAGCAATGCAGTTTCATCAGCACTTTTTCAGATGAAAGTTCTTTCATATTATTATTCTTTCTGATTTCTGAGTATAACTCTCCCCTCCCTCCCATCCTCCTCGTTTTCTGAAGCAACCACAACCATATTATCTACCCTGCTCAACTCCCTTCTATCCCGCATCAAGCAACCCCATTTCAGCAATATCCCGAACAATTTCTGATTTATCTTCCCCTTTCTGATTTTTCTTTTTCTTTTTCTTCCTCCTCTTTTGCTTCTCTTCCCCAATCCCTTCTTCTTCTTTTCCTTCTTTCAACACTTCCTTTTCTTCATCCAATACCTCATTGACAGATTTTTCCTCTGAATCGTCTCCAATCATCGAAAAATGGCTATTTGGTGCTGAACATATCCCAATATAATATTCTGTCTGCTTTCCATTTCTTCCATCATCTGTAGAAACCCCACCCAACTCGTCCAATCCAATCTCCGAACCTGCCCTCTCATCCCCAATTTCATCAATCTCTTCCACTTGCTTCCGTTTCTTCCCCTTCCTTCTCTTCCCCCTTTTCGCTTTTCTATCACTTTTTCGCACATTCTCATCTTCCTTTCCACCAATACAAGCACCATTCTCCATGCCTCCATCCTTTTCGCTGTTCAGAAGCGAAGCAATCGTCTGTATTTCAACATAATTCACAGGTACCACCTCTACAACTTCTTCTTGATCGAATTTATTTTCAATAATTTCTTTATTCTCGTATGGATGGAGCTCTTTACATTTCTCTGATAGAATTCCTATCTCATTTCCAGTTTCTTCATCCAATAAAACTTGCACCTTATCTTCCTCCTCAACTCTTTGCGCAATATCTTCTTTTCTCCATTCCCCTCTTCCAACATTCTTTGATTCTTCAATATCTCCATCTTCAACCTTCCTTCCACCTCTATTCTGCTTCTTTCTCATTAACACAACAACAACAACAAACAAAGCAATAAAAATCAAAAGAACAATAACGCAACCAATAAACGCAATCAAACTCCATTCAATTTTTCCCTCTCCTTCGGATATTCTTTCATCTCCTTTTGGTTCAGTCTCACTTTTGTTCTTCAGAATGAATGAATCTGTTGATGACGAAGATCCTGTATTCCCAAATAAAATGCGCACACTCACTTCTGTTTTCTTTTCCATTGCTTCCAGCTGCTCCGATGAAACAACAGAATGCACTTCGTTCTCCGAAATATATCCTTCTCCATTAATTTCCTTTCTCACAATCTCCTCCTCATTCCCATCTTTCATGCTTATCTCTAGTGATAAGTTGCATGGAAGAAGCAGCTTCCCATGAATAATTAATTCCATCTCTCCTGTTGGCTGTGTTGTGTTCTTCACTTCTTCCAGAACTGGGATGAAATACGAAGATCCTCTTTCACTCGCTATTCCTCTCAATTGGCATCCTTCGTCCAATATCCACAACGATGTGTTTGGAAACATTCCATCTCCTCCTTTCACGCTTACGACATTCAGTTCGCAATTTCCTGTGCAGATTGCATTCCTTCGCGCTGATCCGTATCCCTCAATCTCGGGGTTGTTGATATCAAACTTGCTGTTTTCAATCTTCATGCTTCCCCCACTCACCCACAATCCTCCTGCCTTGCTGGCTCTGATTGTTGTTTCCTTCATCTCCACATTGCTGTTTTCAATGTCAATCAACGATCCGCTCCATTTGCACAATCCTTCTTTTCCCTTGTTTCCTTCATTAACTGCCTTTGCTTCTTTTTCTCCATCAAATACACAATTCTCAACATTCACTTCCTTGCACTGTCTCACTTGTATCATGTTTCCCTTGTCAACTGAATTCACACATCTTCCAAATGAGCTGTTCAGCACACTCACCTCTTGTTCAGCATCTTCCATCTCAATCGCACATCCCTTCAACAGCAGTGTCACATTCTCAAATGTCATCTCTTTCATCACCACTTTCGCTTTTCTTCCAACACTCACAACATTCCCTTCACATTTGATGTTCAAAATGCTCGTTTCAAGCAGAGTCACATTCGATTCTTTGTTGAATAACAGCACCGAACCTGCTGATTCCAAATCCTTGAATGTTGTTTCTGAGATCTTCAGCTCTCCGCTTTCCACGCTTACAACCGAACTGTTCAGCCTCATCCCAACAGCTGTTGCTGAAGAGCAGAATTCACATTTATGGATCTCTGTTGATCCATTCTTCACTTTCATGAAATGGTTGTGAGTTGCCTTAAATGTGTCTTCAAACTCGAATGAGCACTTCTCTACTGAACATTCATTCACAAACTCCATCACACAATCCTTCTCACCTGATTTCTCAATCTTGGAATTCAACCGAACAACCCCCCGTGTCTTTTTCAATGAATTCACAACCAGATCTCCAATCACACATTCTTCTGTCACAAACCCTTCTCCATCAATTAGGATCGCATTCATCACCCCTTCTTGGATGTGTTCAATCCCACAGTTGATGCTGCTGCATGGATTTGTCTGTGCCCCACATCCCCTCCCATCACTCCCTCTCCCACTCACAAACACCTGTGCCGAATAATAGAATGTGATCAGCGGAATCAGATCCATGTTAGCATTCCCTTTTGAATCGCATCCGCAGATGGAGTTGTCTGAGTTCAATGATTCCTGGTTGTAGTTCAAAGTGAACAGTGTTTCGTTGATCTGCTTTGCAATCGAGTAGCATTTGATGAATATATCATTCCCTTCATGTGCCTCATTCGAATAAAACATGATGTCCACGATATTGAAATTCAGAGACGGAATCTTGGCGTCACCTTCATAATTCACATCATCCTCGGCTCCATTGATAAACAGCCCTCCTCCGCGCCCTGTGTCAGACGAGCACTTGCACGTCGAAAAAGAGCTGTCATTGATTTTAAAAACTGTTTCTTCGCTCTTCAGCACCACTTTCATTCCTCCCCCTTCCGTGCTCGAAGCGCTCTTGCAACTCGTCATTGCGCACTCATCCAATATGCATTCAACTGCGTAATCAAATGACCCCACATCAATAACCCCTGCCCCATTTCCTTCCTTCGTGATATTGGCAAATGAACAGCCATTAACTTTCAGCAATGGCATGCTGTTTTTAGGATGACCGTTTTCGGCCGCATTCAAGCCCGATGACACTGACACTTCATTTGTGAGTTCATCCTCAAATATCGAAATCAGGCTTCTTTCTGTCACAGTGGTTAATGAAATGTTCACTTTCTGAACAATCACCTGATCGACACTTTTGCTCAAGCTGATGAATCCTTTCAAATCAGAAATCAAATTCATCGTGCATTTCTCAATCAGAGCGCTCCCTCCATTAACTTTTATCGCGCAATATGCAAATGCCTCTGTCAGCCCTGCCAATGCTCCGAAAGAACAATCCGTGACTGTCAAGAATGCATTTGTTCCTGACGATTCAATGAATACTGCATGATTAGTTTTCGCGACTGGTTTTGTGAATGACATGTTTACAAGTGACAAACTCACATTAGATGATATCATTGAATCTTTCAGATCATTCTCATCTTCATCACTGATCGTCACTCCTGTTCCTTTCTTTGTCCCTTCAATCGCCACTTTTGGCTTCTCTAAAATTGATGATGAAAAAGACAAAAATGAAAATGATATGGAATGTCTCAGCAACCCTGATCCCACAATGGCAATATGCGTTTCCCCTTCTCCCAGTGTTGGGCATCGAAGTGATATCAAGTGATCAATTGATGAACATGGTGCTTCTGAATATCCACACCCACTGAAGTCTCCTCCTTTATCTCTCGAAACAAACCCATCCCTACTCCAGTTCCTCCACAAATACACAACAAGCGGAATCACATATCCCTCTCCTGTCGTCTTCCTCTCCCATCCACACAACGAATCCAACGATTCCAACTCCTCTGAACTCATCTTCCATTTGAAGTGCTCCTTATCCACAATCTCACTCAGATCCCATCCTGATATAAGCAGACTATTTCCTCCCAATAAAGCAGAGCATCCTGAAAAGTCAACTGACACAATCGAAAAGTCAATCGAGTTGTTAGCCAGATACAACATCATCCCTCCTCCAAATCTGCCACTTGTGCATCTGTTGAATGTTGTTGTTGTTCCTGCCCTAAGCTTACTTGAAGGTGATAATAAATCAACCTTAATCCCACCACCACTTCCAGCCTTGCACTCGCAATCTTCGATTGTCACATTCTTGACCACAAATGTCTCTCCTGCCTTCACACTCTTTGCAACAACCACCCCATCTCCTTCAGTCAACTTCACATTCATCACCTTCACATTCGCCAGCACGCTGTCTCCTGATGCTGTGGCTGTCAGATACAATGCAGATGAAGACAATGAAGAAGAAGAAGAAGAAGGAGATTGATTCGGCTCAGAGAACAACGGTTTTGAGACATTCATATTTATGATCTCCACATCAACCATCGACAGCTGTAAAAGTGGCACCACAAGCACTGAAGATGGTATCACAAAGTTTCCTGTTTCACTTGTGGTGATCACAACATCCTCCAATGAGAGTGACCCACTCCTATCAGACACAACAACCACACTCGGAGAAGTTTCTGCTTCTGTGTTACAATCAACCTTCAAATGGCTCATTCCCAGATGGCCTGTTGACACACTGAACAAAGGTCCAGTTGACGAAAGAGATTTCATTTCAATCAAACTTTTATCTTTGCCTTTCCCAATGACTGAAATCTTCTTTGTCCCAATCTCAATTGTAGTTGTCTCGCTTATGTGACTCCCTTCCAGCAGCATGACTGACAGGCTCACCTGGATCACGCTCCGAATGACTGCAACACCAATGGTTCTGCATGCAGTTGACTCATCCAGTCCACATAGATCATCTTCACCACCTCCGCTCACAGCCACAAATCGATTGAGAATTCCTCTCTTTAACCAATCCTTTTTTGATGTTTGGTCAAAAATCCAAGAACCTGACGGATTATTCGCATAGCACACCCTCTGGTCATCTGTGTTTAAGGTGTAGCATTCAAAAAACGGATTTCCAGAACTCAAAAAAAGATTAAAATCATCTCCATACATCATATCATGACCATAAGGAGTGGCTTCAGATCTGCAACTACATTCGTGAAAGAACAAAAAAAAACAATAAATCTCATTATCTGGCTTTTCTGTTTTTTCTGGTCTGAAAAACAACCCTCCTCCTTCACTTAATGCGGAACATGAAATAAACTGAGCGCTCCTCATTTTAAATTGTATTGAATGAATATTATAGCAAAGCATTCCTCCACCTCCATTGTTTGCCACTGAGCAGAATACGAAACTGCAGTCAAACACACACGCGCTCTCACCTCCTCCTTTTTCTTCACCAACGCAACTTGATCCTGAAACCTGAAAATTATTTAGACAAAGACCTCCTCCTTCATTGTATGCTTCACAATTCCGGAATTTGCACTCACTGATCTTGACACATGTTGAAACTCCATACACACATATTCCTCCTCCATATTCATTTTGTGCAGTACAAGCATTGAACACATTATTTTCGATGTGTATAGACTTAATTGCAAGACACATTATCCCTCCGCCACAATAATATGCATAGCAGTCGTTGAACGTGCAGTGAGAAATAGACATTTCTCCAGACTGAAGATTAAACATATAAATTGCACCTCCATTCGAAGCGCTGTCAGAACCGTCTTGGACAATTCCTGAAGTCTTCGATCCATTCCACTCACACCAAATAAATGTATTCTGTCCATTTTCTGTTGAATTTTGTCTTCCTGGCTGTTTTTTTTTCATTTCAGTTCCAATGAACTCAACATTTCTTGTTCGATAACACCTAACAAATGAGGAGTTTGAAACAGTTAAGGAAGCCAATGGGTTGTTGAGGGAAGGGACAATTCCGCCATCATATGCATTGCAGACTGATGAAAATGAGCAGCTGCTCATCAAACACGAGGTTTGGGATGACGTAGTGGTTGAAGGCGAGCATACATCATTGGCTGTTGAGATGTTGAAAAAAGTGAGTTTGGAGAGGGATATTAGGGGTATTGAAGGAGATGACAGAAATGGGGCTGATGAGACACAAAAAGAAGAGAAGTGTGATTCACTCACCGAAATACTTCCTTCAATGCCTTCTCCATATCCATCTCCTTCTCCTTCTCTTCCTCTTCCTCTTCCACTTTCTCCTCCTTCTCCTCCTTTTTCTTCACCTTCACTTTTCTCCCTTCCATATCCCTTCCCTCCAAACAGCCTTCCCGAGTATATCTCTCCCCCTCTTCTCCACCCTTTCAATGTGATGTTTGTCAACACCCCAATGCTCCCACTCAGATCAAATGCACCTGCCCCATCATCCTTCCCCATCCCCACAACACACCCTCTCACCACAACCACACTCCCTTTCCTTCCATACACCACACTCCCACACTCACATCCCATCAGCTCAATCCCCTTCAATTCAACTGACGAATTAATTAATCTCATGTTTCCGATGATTTGGCTTTGTTCGCTTATTCGTCCTAAATCTTTGAAAGAAAAAAATGGCTTCGAATATTTTTGTGGATTTTGTTTTATGTCTTTTACTTCATCCAGATTCTCATTATTCTCTCCGTTTTTGAGCAATTCTTCATTGTCAAATGAACATACATCTGAAAATGATAGTCACAGATTCATATTATTAAAATATATTATTGACTAAAATTGCATACTTTTCATATCCATGTACTCATTCATATCACAGTTTTTATCATAGAAAACAATATTCGAACCAGGTGAATGATCGACTGTTGCCAATTGGTGGCCATGGTAGCCATTAATATTGTATATAAGCGCACATATCGTTACAATCAAATATCTCATGCTAAGTGTGAAATTAACAATCAAATAAAAAATAAAAAAATAATGGTCATGATGAATAATTAATTTTAACTTTTCTCTGTTCTGAAGTTTATATATTCTTTCCAACTATTTTATATTTTTAGAGAAAGATTTTTATTTTAAATGTTTTATGTTCAGTGCTCAAATTAACAGTGTTCTCTTCGATTTTCTAATTGTTGTTTCATCAATCTTGATATTTCCTTTGCAAACAGAAAATTGAAATCAAAGAGCATAATATTGAAAAATGCTTCGATAATTTTCAAAGCAAACTGCACAATGGGGTTGCGAATTTTTTTTTTAAAAAAAAATAATGGACTGGCAAAGCAAATCAGCTGAAAGTTATTTTTCTAATTGAAGAAAGTGTTTGAAAGCCAGCAACACCGAAGAAGCATCAGTTGTCAAAACGGAATAGAAGGAAAGTTTGATGTTTGCTTGCATTTTTATTTTTGTATTTTTTGAGTGTTGATTGTTTTTGTGATTCCCATCAATTCAGGGGAAGAAAATCTATAAAAATGAATAAATTGAGGAATATACAATTATTCGAGCGAATATCAAAGGTGGACAGCGAGATCCTTTGATGAAGACAATGAATAAAAACATTGGGCATTTGTTGGACTGTTCATATTTTTCAACAAAGAGTTAAAACAGAATGGAGGTGAAAAGAGAATGTGTATCTCATTTTTCACTGAAAATCAGGAGATTGAAGCATTTAAAAGAGGAAAGATGGCAAAAAGGGTGATCGATAACTTTGTTGGGAAAGTCATTTGAAACGAGAAGAGGAAGATGAAGATATGAAAAAAACTTTGAACTGATAATCAAGGATGCGATAATTGAATGTTTGGCCTTTTTTTTCTTCAATTTCCAAATAAGAACAGCAATGAATGTGAACCATATCCAAAATGATATTGCGTCTAATTTGTTTTCTTTTGCACTTTTGAAAGCTGCAAAGTACGATATTGCATGTTTATGGAAACAACTTGGAGGTGCATTGAGAGTAGGAGCACCCATCCAAACTTAGAAATGAATGTCTGTGATTTGATGCTGCACGCTTAACTTACATTTCCTATAGGCAGAGTTATTCCTTGTTTGCTGTGTGTTCTTGTTTCTCTTTTTCAATGCTTGAGTAATTCTAATTCTTATTATTATTATTATTTTATCTGTTCGTACTGATTCAGCAGCTGAATCATGATGAATGCTTTTTTTCATGTGCATCATTCGTCAGGGTTGCATTCACTTGATATGGAGAAATGATTGGTTGCAGCTAGAAAGTCACCCCGTTGAAGGAGAAGGTAGAGAAGAGGATGATGGAAATAGCAGCTGATTGAAGATGGGAGGTTCATTTGGAAAAGAATGAAAGTGGCAATCAAAACGCGGAAGTTTATTATAAATTTTATATTTTTATTTTTCACTTTTGATGAAAAAACTAACGAAGAAAATAAAATATTTTCTATATGTTTTAAATCATAAAAGTCAATTGAATAAATTCTGAGGGTCTGTGATTCAAAATAAGTTGGAGAAATTTATTGGTCAAAGATGGACAAAACAAATAATCAAATAAAAAATGAAAGAGAAAAATAAAAATGAAAAAAGAAAGAAAGAAAAAAAAAAAAGAAAGAAAAAAGAAAAAGAAAGAAAAAGAAAAGAAAAAGAAAGAAAAAGAAAAAGAAAAAGAAAAAGAAAAAGAAAAGAAAAGAAAAAGAAAAAGAAAAAGAAAAAAGAAAAGAAAAAGAATAAGAAAAAGAAAAAGAAAAAGAAAAAGAAAATAATATTTGTTTCTCTTGCTCTCGATGGAAAAGCGAAAAGTGTACTAAAAAAAAATAAAAAAAAAAAAAAAAAAAAAAAAAAACCCTATATCAGCATAAAAACGTTGTTGAAAATTTCCTTTTTTTTTTTTTTTGTTATTGTTTTGAATTTGCTATGTTATTCGGTAAATGCAGAAGATAGGTGTACCTTAATTTTTTGTTTGATCCTAAAAAAATGGAATTAACAACAACAATATGTATATTTGTAATATTCTCATCACTTAAAGAGAAATTTATTTGTACATTTTTGTTAAAATATGGGTTATTATTTTTGAAAAGTCGCAAATGTTCAATTTTCAAAAAAATCAAAAATTAAATATTTTGCTCAAATTTCTGTTTCTTCTCACGAATCATCTTTTTAAAAGAATAAAACAGCATTATTCAGAAATAGATTCCATATTAGTGAAGTATGGAGTACGTTAACAATAATTTGAACAAAATTTGAAATTTTTTATTTATTTGAAAATTAAACATTAGCGATTTTTCAAAAAGAATTACACACATTATGCTCGTTTTTCAGAAAATATGGGATTGATCAGTTTTCGTTATCATTTGATCCTGAGTGAAATAGAAACAAATATATCTATTTCGAGATATTGAAGAATGTTCATGGACCCTGATTGCGCATGGACATGGCATCGAGTCCAATTACTTAATTGCTGTTACAAATAATTCACGAATTGTCAAAAACCAATGAATTTTTGTTTTTATATGGGGAAGTGTTGCTGGATATGAAAAAAAAATTGAAAAAGAAAAATAAATGTTAATAAGGACACTTCGTTTTTCAGGTCTAAGATTGGGATATCAAAACTTCAGCAACTTTTGCTTTTATTGTATATGAAATAAAATTTCAAACAAATTACATAATTTAGTGGGCAAAAGCAGAGATAATGTTTCATTTTGGGCAAGTGTTTCTCGAACAGCTGCTGTTTACACTGTTTCTAAAATGGATTTGACATTGGGAGGATCAGAATGCATCGTTGAAATAGATGAAGCCGTTCTTCGCAAAAGAAAATTCAAAAAAGGAAGGAACAAGCAACAAATATGGATCTTTGGAATGGTAGAACGAAAAACAGATCGTAACCAAGGAAAATGTTTGATAGTTCGTGTCGAAAACAGAAAGAAAGAAACTTTAATACCCATTATTGAAAATTTCGGAAAAAAGCAGACAACAATTTATTCTGACGAGTGGCGCGCGTATTCCTGTTTGAATTCTTTGGGTTTTAAACATTCAACAGTTTGCCATAAATACCGGTTCAAAGATAAAACGACATCTGCTTGCATGAATATTATCGAAGGGCTTTGGAGTCAATAAAGAAGGTTTTTACCACGTACAAGTGCATGATTAAAATTTTAAGATAATTATTTGGCAAGTTTTATGATGGAAAAGCAAACCTTTATACTTTCTTGAGAATGCTCGAATTATTCATGATTTTGTTCCCACAAAGGATTACGAAAATCAAAAGGAGCAAATAAGAGATTTTGTCGATGAAAACACAGAGGCTGATAGCGATATTACTCGAACAGCTGAAGGATCATTGAACGAGGATCTAGGAGTAGGTGACGGTAGTGATGCTTCTGAATACACTGAAAATTGAGTTTTTTGATATTTTTTTCGCATTCACAAAATATCTCAAGAATTCACTCAATATATTCATTTATTTTCTTAAAACAATACCTCTGTGACCTGACAATTAACTTTAAGCCTCGTCCGTCACAAAAAAAAAAAAAAAAAAAAAAAAAAAAAAAAAAATAATAATAATAATAATAATAATAATAATAATAATTTTTTAATATAAAATATACTATTGCTAAAACTTCTAAAGACTTTTCAAAGCACTATGGAAAAGATTTGTTGACAGCATCTGTAATATCTTGTCGTTTTTTCTTTTTTGTCAGTGACCGTCAGTGACTGTCAATGACAAATTGTGACTAAAATATTCCTCAACTGACATTTCGTGCCAAAAAATATATTGGGAAACTTAATCATATGGGACAAAATATTTGACTTCAGGCATTTTCAATGAAAAATTATGCATTTCATATTGACTTTTTGTGACGAAAAATTTTGAAATAAATGGATTTATTTTTTGAAATTCGTGAAATGTCACAAAACATTTTGTTTTAACATCAATGAAGTTTGTTTTCAGAAATGATAATCAAATTTATTTTGAAATCTGGTTAAGTTTAAAAATGTTATAAGTTACTCAATTTTTCCATGCTTTGTGCATAAAATGCTTGAAAGTCCATATTTTCCCCCATATTAATAAAAAATTTTTATTTTTTCAAGATAATAAGTATTTTTGATAACGATTTTCAAATCAATTATTATTGTTATTAAGAATTATGAAATCATTATTAATAACCCTTTTTGACAAGCCATAAATATCTTGTCAGTCATTTAGTCATTTTTTCAATTTTCTCTTGTCATGTCACAGAGGAATACTTAAAACAGCAAAGAAATTGTCAGTGAAGCTTTTTGAGTACATACAAAAATTTTTCTATAAAAAAAATCGGTACCCCTATCTTCTGCTCTTGCCTGTTATTTCATTTATAAGAAAAGAATTGGATTAAAAAGTCTGACCTCTCCTGAGTTTCTTGAAGTATTTTCTTTTCGCTTTTTCCATAGATGTGGGTCAAAATGCAAGCATTTATGAAAGAAATACAACAAAGTTGTTATTATGATTTTCAATCATTGCTTCATAATAAGACTGATATTTTTTTAAACTAATACACCAAATACACCAAATACACCAAATACACCAAAAACTATTCAAGATCGAAAAAGGTTAATCAAAGATCAAAAAACTTAAATTCAAAATCGAAAAAGTTTAAAACAACATCGAAAAAGTTTTATTCGAAATCGATATATAAGTTAATTTGTTCAGAATTTCAATTCAAGTCAAAACCAAAAAAGTATAATTGAAACAAATGTTAATAGTAACAAATGTTTATTTATTGGTAATGTTTTTCTTTCGTTTTTTACAACTGTTTTCTACGATATAGACTGATATCAATCGATTCTTTTCTCATTTCAAATATTGAAAATGATATATTTTATCAGTTTCCAATGAAATAAATGAAATACAAAACATTTTATTTTCAGTAAATGAAATGAATTTTTGTATTTTTGTGCACAAAACAAGATCATGAACTATCATATCATTTTTATTTTTTGCAAAATTTGCTTATGATGTTCTGAGCACATGTGAAGAATAAAAAAATATTCAATTTTATTATATTCACGCTATTGAATACAATCAAACACAAAAATAAAGATCAATAAAATTTTTTTCTAATTGATATTGACAAATTTCTCAGATCTGTAACTGAAAGAAAAGAAACTGACATGAGAATGAATTATTAAATTTTTTCAAATTTTTTGATGATAAAGAATTTTCGATGTTGAATTTAATATATTCGATTTCGAATTAAACTATTTCGATTTCGAATAATTTTTTGTGTATTTTTAGAAAAAATAAAAAAATTGAGAAAAAATGGTGCAAATTTTGTGCAATTATGAAAAAATCTGATAATTGTTCAAAACTTTTTCTTCAATCATTTCATTATAAATCAACTTTAACAATGCATATAATTACAGAAAAATTCAAAAATTGAGAAAAATATTTGAAAGAGAAGAATGGAACAATATTCAAAAAGCAAAAAACTTTGCACCAAATACAATAATGTTTTGTGTGGAACAATATTCGTTTAACAAAGAATTTTGTCAATACTCTTAACAAAATAATTTTCTACCAAATTTTTCATTGAGAATTCATTGTCATCGTAATAAAAGGATTGTATTTAACTTTTTCATTTTAAAATTTTTTAAAGTGTGCGAAATGTGTAAATTAAAGGTGAAGTGTTTATTCTATCTCTTCTCTTTTCCTTTGCCTCCAAAAAGCTCATCCTCCATCTTCTTTAGTTCTTTGCTGTTAATCTTCTTCATCATGTTCTTTTTCTCTTTCTCTTCTTTCATCTTCTTCTCTTTCACCATCTCTGCTTTCTTCTCGAATCTCGCCTTGCTCCTCTCCTTCTTCCTCTTCCCGTGCTCTATCTTGTTCCACAGGAACCGCGTCTTCTTGTCCATCGCCATCCGCTGGTGGTGCAGCTCCTCCTCTTTCGTCCTCTTCCGGTACAGCGCCGACGCTCCTTCTTCTTCCTCTTCCTCTTTTCCTTCCCCTTCGCTCTTCTCGTAGTCTGTCAAGTCATCGCTCTCATCCGACGACAGCTGCCCTTCCGCCGATGACATGTCAGACGTCTCAGACGCTGATGACTCATCATCATCATCATCATCTTCTTCTTCTTCTTCTCCCTCTCCCTCTTCCTCTCCCTCTCCTTTTTCATTCATATTCACCTTCTCCTCCACATCCATCACATTCATTTCCTCCCTCTTCCTCTTCTCTGCCCTTTCTTCTCTGTCTTCTCTGTCTTCTCTGTCTTCATCGTCTTCATCGTCTCTTCTGCCCTCTTCGCTTTCGGCGTCTGCGTCTTCGTCGTCTGGAATGATTCCGTCTGCAATCTTCTTCATCTTCTTCAGCCACTTTACCTGCTGCGGCACATATCGCTCTTTCGACTCTTCGATGAACGGCGACACGTGCGGCGGCAGATGAGAGACTGTGTTGATGATCGGCTTTCCTTCTTCGTCTGGTGAAGATGAAACAGAAGAAACAGAAGAAACAGAATAAGAATAAATAAAACATAGCATATTCATATGGACATGATGAAAATGAATGAAGAACAAACCTTTTCCGACGATGTGCAACTGCGGGGGAAGATACAACTTTGGCGGAAGGAGCACTCTGCTGTTGAGACAGTCTACAACATACTGCGGCTGCACAAAGATTCTGTTCGGGTATTTGCGTGCCAGTGCCATCGGAGAAAGAGGATTCGATGACTGTGAAGAAGAAGAAGAAGAAGAAGAAGAAGAAGAAGAAGAAGAAGATGATGATGATGATGATGATGATGATGATGATGATGATGATGAAAGAGAGGCATTGCTGGTGACACTCATTGGCCTGTCTGTGATGTGGTGAGTGATGCTGGCGTCGTCGGCGTCTGCCCCCTTCAGGCTCCTCTTCTTCCCTTCCCACACACACTTCCCTCCGCAGCTCAGCACAACAAACGTCAGCGCATGCAGCGGCGTCTCCCGCGACAGAAAGAAGACGCAGCGGCCAAACAGCCCAGACAGCGGAGCATCCAACGACGAATACGGCGGAATCGTCGGCTCAATCGTCTTCGGCATCTTCCCCCGCTGCTTCATCTGCTGCAGCGCCTGCCGCTTTGAGAGACCGGCAGTGTCATCAGAAGATGAATTAGATGAGGTTGATGTTGATGATGTTGATGATGAAGCCAACAAATTGCTTTCTTCTTCTTTCACTCCGTCTTTTGTGTCAAAATCAATCAGCTCCCGTTTTATTTTCTTTCCTTCTTTTTCTTCAGCCAAGCCGTTTATTCCTTTGCTGCTTTTGTCTCCTTCCTCTCCCTCTTCCTCTCCTTCCTCATTGCTTTCATTCTCGTTCATCTCTTTTTCTTCGCTGGAATCCATTTCGATGCTGTTTGGCTCTTCAACCGAGTCTTCCTCTTCATCCTCATCTTCCTCCTCATCTTCTGCATCATCATCGCTCTCTTTCTCTTCTGCTTTCGCCTTCGCTTCTGCCAGCCTTTTTCTCCGCTCCCTCCTCTTTTGCCTTTTCTTCTCTTGTTTCTGTTTCTCCCTCATTTCATTCCCTTCAATTAGCTTTTTCAGCAATGGCATTTCCACAATCTCCGGAAGCTCTGCACCAACCGTCTCGTCCTCGTTGAACTTGAACTTGACTGGATAGTCAACACCCACCAGCGCATACAGCTTCAGGAGGATGTGCTCCACAAGCGCTGAATGCACCTCAAAAAACGATTTCATAATGTGAAGATCAACACGAGGATCTTGTGGAATTGCAAAGTGATGTGGCTCGAGCCATATGATAATGCGCCCATACACCGTTGCTTGGTAGTACATCCCTTTGATTGAAATGAATGCCTTCGTGAGTGTGTGAGTCGATACAACATAACTCATCCATTCTTTCCTCAATCGTTTTGACAGCGTAATATCCGAAGCTTTGAACGGTCCTCCTTGCTTCATTTGTGCCACCAAATAAATAGTATTCAGCGCATCACTCATGTCTTTCAATGCATCTTCAAAAGCAGGATATCTTTCAGAAAAATGCAAATTTCATTCAAATCGAGCAAAATATAAAAGCAGGAACAATAAAAAGATATGCAAAATAAACGATACTAACCTGTCTTTAATTAATCTCTCGAATGGTATTTTTGGCTTCAAAGACTCGAGAGATTTCGCTTTGTCAGGATCGCCATCTCGATAAGCTGCCATGATTCGCTTGTTGAACACTCTTTTCTCTCTCATCCTATCCAACACATAGTTGCGCTTCAGATATTTAATATCGCGCAAGTGATAATATATCTTGCTTTTATCTCGCACTGATTTCCCTGGAACACGTGGATAAACGTTATTCAAGATGCACAGCCGACGGAACTGCGGAAGCGACACATGAAGCTTCTCCATCGCCGTTCTGCGGCTGATGTACTGGGACCGCATCTTCTTCTTCATCTTCATGGCGATGCAATTTTGAGATCTTTATTTTCTCTGATCCCCTTAATTCATAAAGTCATTCACACTCAAAAAATACTTTTTTTAGTTTTTGTTTCTCTTCTTTTTATTTCAAACAATAACATAAAAAAAGTGCAAATTCCAATAGCAAAACGAAAAAAAAAATGAATTGGTTTTAAAAAATAAATAAACAAATAATTTGAAGTGAATTGGTTGTGAAGTGATTTTATTTTCAACCAAATAGCATTGAAGCGACAGGCGACGCCAGCGATTGTGGTCTGAAAGAAGGAATGTGCTGCTTCTGGAACGGAACAGCCCGAAATCCGAAGTCCTGCCGCAGCTGGCGCAGATACGACTTGGCCAGTTCTTTCTGTTTGAGCGACTCTATTTCGTCGTCTGACTCTGAGTCGTTCTCTTCCTCTTCTTCCTCTTCCTCTTCCACTTTGCGTGTCTTCGCTGTGCCGAGTGCTGCTGGCAGGTGGCTCTGCTTTCTGTCTGCTGCTCCTGATGCTGCTGCTGCTGTGCCTTCTCCGTCTTTGCCCTTCGCGTGCTTCGTCTTCCCTTCCATCAGAAACGTTTTGATCTCCTCAAAGCGCTCTTCCTCGTTCCCCCCGCCGTCGCCTTCTTTCTCCTTCGCCTCCAAAACAGACACCTTCTTGTCGGCTGCCTCGCTGCTCAGCTTTTTGCTTTTGTGCTTCGCTTTGAAGGCATCGACGAATGCAGGCAGGAGATTGAGTGTTGGGACAGACGAAGAGGCAGGTTTGGGCATGGAAGAGGAGGAAGTGGAAGAAGAAGAAGATGTTGATGAAGATGATGATGAAGGTGTTGAAAGAGAACCAAGAGATGTCTTTGATTGAAGAACTTTCAATTGTGGAAACAGGTTTGTGGGAAGAAAATGAGCCTTCTTTTTTTCGTGCTCTTTTGTCTTGTTCTCTTCCTCTTCCTTCATCTTCTTCTCCATTTCCTTCTCTTTCTCTTTTTCTTTCTCTTTCTCTTTCTCTTTCTCTTTCTCTTCCAGCATCTCTTGCTCCAGAACATAGTTGAAGTCTCGCTCTTTCACTTCTTCTTCTGTCTCTTGAAAGAACTCGTTCAGACACTGCTGGGCAAATGGAGGTATTTTTGAGCTGAATCAAAGACAAAAGACATTTTGGATGGGGCATTCAACAGGAAGCATTTGCAACCAAATGAAAGAGGAGGGAAAAGATTCATTTTGTTTTATTCAAAATAATAATAATAATAATAAATTCATATGAAGATAACATTTCACAATAAACAAGATAGATAGATAGATAGATAGATAGATAGATGAACAGATGAAAGAGAGCAAAGAAGACAGAAGCAGATGAGTCATACGGCTTGACCAGCTGGATGTCCACGTGCATTGTGTGTGTCTTTTCTGGCCATTTTGCAATCTCTTCGACCCATCTGCCGAAATGGTGGGTCAAATCAACACTCCGCCTGACTGTCTGAAACGCCATCGCAAACAAGAAAAGGAAGAGGGTGTTCATTGCGAAAATACAAAGTTGATTCAAATAAAAATTGAAAAAAAGGATAAATTTTGTGGAGAAATGAAAATGACGAAATAAAAAAGAAGCAAACTGAATTTTGAGCAAAGAGATTTGGTTTGAACTTCAGTCCCATGAAAACAGTAGCACAATACTTCACTTTGGGTGGATCTTCTTTTGTGTCTGCTTCTTCTTCTGCTTCTTCTGCTTCTTCTGCTTCTTCTGCTTCTGAAGCATTTTGCTCTTTTTCTTTGTTTTCTGCTGACTTCTCTTCTGGTTTCACTTCCGATTTCACTTCAACTTTTTCTTCTGGTTTTTCATCTGTTTTGTCTTCTTCCATTTCCTTTGTCTTTTCTTCTGTTTTTTCATCTGTTTTCTTCTCGTCTGTTTCATTAGCCTTCTCCGCACTTTGTTCTCCCGCTGTCTCATTGTGCTTCAGCAGCAGAGGAAACACATGAGCAATTTCTATTTTCGAGTCAGAGCTCACCAACATGCCCAGAATACGAACACGCGACTCGCCATAGCCATACCTGCCATCAGACAGCATCAATAGGAACAACAGGAGTGATTGGGGGAAATGCACAAAAGCAATGGAAAGTCGTTGAATCAACCACAAATGAAAGTGAAAAAGATTGAATAAAAATAAAAATAATAATAACGAGACAATAAAATATCTGTCTGTTAATCAAAAAAAAAGAAACTGACCAACCATTTTCGAAATTCTGATTCATCAGTTGTGTGGAACGTGATCATGGCGTATGTTTTGTACATGCGAAAGAAAGGAATAGGCTCAACAAGCTCTGCCCAGCTGCCTTGACTGAAAAGACAGTTCAACAATGTCACGAAATAGTCACAGTTCAGATGCAAAAAGAAATGAAATACATTCAATTTATTTATTTTATTTTATTTTTTTATTTTTTATTTTTTATTTTCCAATTCCAATTAACATGAGCACACTGTCTTCTGATTCTGTCCATGATCTCTTTGCCTCGCCTGAACTCCTCCACAATCACTTTGAATGTGGATGTGTAGACATTGAAGGTGGAGTTCTGCACTGGCTCTACAGGCGTCAGGATCGTCATCAGCGAGGGCGTTTGCGACTGGCACATTCAGATGCAATGAAGGCAATGAACATCACAAACACACCAAGATGCAGCGTTGGGTGTGGACAAGAAAGACAAAAATAGAATTAACATTCATTTTCAATGCACATCTTCAAATGACTGAATTCGAAAGTGATAATTGGCACACATAAAATGGTGTTCCTGTCAACGAAATTTGCTGCTTGGCCCAGTCGAATCCAGAATACAAGAAGAAAAAGCGAGAAATTATGGTGCTGTTGCAAGTGTCATTGAAAGAGAATGAACAAAAAAATCAATCAAAAAAAAGAAAATTGAGCAAGTCAATACAAACAAAATCAAAAAAAAAAAAAAAAAATAAAATCAATTATAAATTTTTAACTTCAATCATTTGCCCCCATGTGCTCCTTTTCACATGCCCAAGAATTTCTATTTATAAAAAATTACATACTTTGCAGCAGACAATGGATAGCTTGCAGCAATAAATGCTGTCAGTATGGCACAATTAACACCGCACAAGTATCCATAAACGTTTCCATAAACACCTCTTCTTCGTGCCCACAGCTTCACCAAGCGCAGCGCAATGACAAATTGTTCTTTGCCCCGCACAAATGTTAGTATTGTGTCAGTGGTGCGGCTTCCTAACAAGCAGAAATTTGGGCAATTGCAATTTTAATGAAGAAAAAATATCAAATACGTAAAATAAATAAGTTTTTGTATCACAATTAATATTTTAGTTATTAGAAACCGTTTAGACTTCGAACAGACGGCTTATCGTCAGTTGGCAAAATTCCTTCTGTTTTGATATCCAAATCGCGAGGAATGATTGGCAGATGCAAAACGGCCAAAAGGACATCCATCTGTTAGTGTGTAGGAGGAAAAAAGTTCTCAATGGCCATCCATCAGAAATAAACGAAAGCTTACCTTTATCCCATCGAAAACCAATTTAATTGCTGGCACATAAGCCGTTGGCACAGCCTTTTATAAAAAAATTTTTTTTAATTTAAAAGGTAATATTTTCACAAATAAACAACAATGAAAATTACGAACCACTGCTGAAGCTACGTTTGGCTCGTTCTTCAAAATGGAAAAAAATGTTTCGAAAAAATCAACTTCTCTGTCCACGTATGACGGCGCAACCATCAAGGTATCAATATCATCCGTCGGTCCATACACTCCGAGACGATAAGATCCAAATGTGTATATCTTGATATGTGCTTCTGATGGATTCATTTCTTGCTCAGAAAACTTTTTTAAATAAACTTGTTATTTTTTTGGATAAAATAATATGCACACTTTTTTCGAGCAAACATCTTTTACCCATTCATCTGCTAGCTCTTGCATCCGGAGCAACACTTTTTCACGGTGCGCCGAACCAGCTTCGCTTTCAATTATGTTTGCATGTTTCTCAAACTTAACCAGACGCTCGGTCAGCTTCAAATCATCTGGGGTGGGAAGTCTATGACCAAATATTTCTGGTCTAGACGTCATCAGAATGCAGCTATCTCCGTACTGCTGGAAAACAGAATTGAAAAATAATTGAGATCACTTTGATCCTTCATACCGTTATTAGCTGAAGAAAAATGGCAACAGCTTCTTCGTCTGTTTCTGCTGAAACTAAGGATTTAACGAGGCTTGAACGAAATGGGATGCACTCGCACATTCGGGGCCTTGGCTTTAGCGATGACGGACAAATTAACTGGCATTCACAGGGCATGGTGGGGCAAGTTAAAGCGAGAAAAGCAGCTCTTATTATTCTTCGGATGATACAGCAAGGGAAAATTTCGGGGCGAGTATGCTATTTATGTTTTCATAAGCCTATGCATTGTCATTGACAATTTTTAAATTAAACTGGTTTTTTAATTGTTTTTGAATATTTGAAAGGCTGTTCTGATAGCAGGACAGCCAGGAACGGGAAAAACAGCCATAGCCATGGGCCTTGCGCAGTCGTTGGGAACGAACACACCATTTCACATGATATCAGGTTCGGAAGTGTTTTCATTGGAAATGTCCAAAACAGAAGCATTGACGCAGGCATTCAGAAGGTTTGATATTTTTTTTTGTTTTTTCATTTTTGATATACTCGTTGAACATTAACCATTGCCGTTTTTGTTGGTTGTAAAATGTTGATAGGGCGATTGGTGTCAGAATAAAGGAAGAAACAGAAATTATTGAAGGAGAAGTTGTTGAAATTCAGGTTGACAGGCCGGCCAGCGGAACAGGCGCGAAGGTTGGGCGAATGATTCTGAAGACAACAGATATGGAGACTCAGTTTGATCTTGGAAACAAAATGATTGAGCAGCTCACAAAGGAGAAAGTTGAGGCAGGGTGTGCAATGTGGAGTTTTCATTTTTTGAATTACAATTTTCTATTTCGACTTCATCTGCATCGATGCTGTTGTTATTAGCGACATTATATCTATTGACAAATCGACAGGGCGAATCACGAAGCTGGGAAGATCAATCACGCGTTCAAGGGACTTTGATGCACTGAGTGCAAATGTGTGCTTTTCTGATTTGTTTGAAGTGCTTTTGAGCAGCCAATGTTTTGCGTTGTGGTTTTTGTTTTTATTGTAATCGTCTATGCAACGCCTCGCATTTGCCAGACGCGCTATGTGAGCTGCCCAGATGGAGAGCTTCAGAAAAGGAAGGAAGTTGTGCATGTTGTGACGCTGCACGACATGGATGTGATCAACAGCCGGTCGCAGGGGTTCCTGGCGCTGTTTGCGGGAGACACGGGAGAGATCAAGCAGGAAGTGAGGGATTCGATCGACCAGCGCGTGGCTGAGTGGAGGGAGCAGGGCAAAGCAGAGATTGTGCACGGGGTGTTGTTCATTGACGAGGTGCACATGTTGGATGTGGAGTGCTTTTCGTTCCTGAACAGGGCATTGGAGTCTGACACAGCGCCCATTGTGCTACTGGCAACAAACAGGGGAATGACAACTGTCAGAGGTTCTGCTGTCTTTTTATCGTGCTATTTTTTTTTTTTTTTTTTTTGTATATTTTTGAATATTTTTATTTATATTTTGCAAAACTTCCTTAATTTTGGTAAATTTTTGTATGATGAATGTTGGATGTGGCAATTGGAATGACAGGAAGTGGCGAGGCGATCCCGTCGCCGCATGGGCTGCCGCTTGATCTGCTCGACCGTCTTCTGATCATTTCGACAGAGAAGCCGGGGAGGAAGGAGATTGAGCGGATCATCCAGGTGCGATGCGAGGAGGAGGACATCGAAATGGACGAAGAGGCGCAAGAGCAGCTGGTGACGCTTGCAGAAGAGCATTCGCTGCGGTATGCGATGCAGCTGATCACGACGTCGGCGATTGTGGCAGCACGGCGGAGGGAAAAGACAGTCACGGTGGAGCACATCAGGACAGTGTATGAGCGATTCTGCGATGTGAAGAAATCGATGGATTATCTCGACACAATCAGCGGATACACCACAGGAACGAGAAAAGGAGGAGAAGACGAGCCAAGCGCTGCGGGTGCGATGTCTGGTGCAATGGCAATGGATTAATCAACACTGTTTTAACCTTTTGCTGCAATCATTTCATTTTGTATTCTCTTTCTTTCTGTCTTTCTTTCTCTCTTGAAGAAAAATTTGGATGTTATTTTCAAGCCATATCGTAATCTCTTTCCTTTAGTTCATCTGTTCCGAATTTCATTACATTTTTCTTCACAACCAAGCATTCGCACAAAATGTCAAATCACCCTATTTAAAGATATTTCTCAAATTCGATAATTGAATTTTTTTTTTGAGTATTTCAACAGTAAATAAAAAGAAAAAGAAATATTACTTGAATTTTTATGTCTTTTGCGTCTTAGCAATATCAAAATGAATGACAAATTTTAGAATAATTTATCTTGAAATTCGATAAAAATTCTTCATTTGATCGAAACATCATAAAAAACATTTTATTTTGATGAGCGAAACTGAAGAGGAATTGAAGATGAAAGTGAATATTATCGGAGAATTTGGAGTGGGAAATACTTCTCTGATCCAAAGATACGTTAATGGATATTTGAACAATTATAGATCTGGATTAGGCGTTGATTTTTTGATTAAACATGTTTCAGTTGATGATAAAAAAATTAAAGCATATTTTTGGGACACGTATTTTAGCCGTCGGATTAAGATGATTCCGAGCGCATATTTTCGAGGATCGGATGTTTGTGCACTTGTTTTCAGACTGTCATCGCATGATTCTTTTGATTGTTTGAAAGAGATGAAAAAAAAGATAGACGGTATTTTGGCGAGCTATTCAAATGATTGCCCGCTTATCCTTATTGGAAACGGAAGTGATCAGTGGGAGCATCGGGCTGTTAACCGATTTGAGGTTGAAGACTGGTGCAAAAAAGAGGGATTTTGTGGGTATTTTGAGACGTCAGCAGAAACAGGAGAGAATGTGGATGAGGCATTTACAGAGCTGGTACGGCTGGGTTTGGATTACCACGAATCCAAAGACATTGAAGCAGAAGAGGCTGTTGCTGAGGAGCCGTCTGCCAAAAACGAGAAATCATCATCCAAATGTTTTCTGATGTAAAATAGAGAATTATTAGAAATAGATATTTATATTTTATTTTCGAATTTTCTTTTGTGTCTCAAGTGCTTGCGATGAGGAATTTTCCTAACTTTTTATTTTTCATGCATTTAGTTATTTTCTTTCTTTCTATTCACTTTTTTGTTTGATAATATTTTTGTTGATTTGTTTTTGTTCTTTTGTTTAATTTTGCATTCATTTTTTGTTGTAATGATATTTTGGAAAACATACAAAAAAAGATAGTTGTTCGAAACAAATGTTTTCATTTCGAAAAAATTGAAATTTTTATTCGTTTATTGAAAAAATGTGAATAAGGTGTCTTTTTAAACCAGGTTAAGTTCATTTCATCAACTATAACATTAATGTTTGAATGCGTTCGTAAATGTTTTGAAATCTTTTGTGAAATTCTTATTAAATAAACTTGATAGATTCTTTTTTCAAAACATTATAATTTTCAGCGTGTGAATTATTCGTTTGTTCCTCTTATAAAATGGTTTTTTTTTTACCACATTAAAGTTTATATTTTATCGTTTGAAAGATAAATAAAAACTGATTAATTTCATGAGTTTTTTTTTTTTTTTTTTTTTTTTTTTTTTTTTTTTTTTTTTTTTTTTTAATTATTTTATTACGTTTAATCTTGTACAGTTTGTTCAAAAAATACCGGACAAGATCGATTTCTCAATAACCGCAAGAGGAATAATTCTGACTATTTCCTCGAAATATATCTCATCAATACAAACTCAAATGATATACTAAACTTTCAAAAAAGCTTCATTTGTATTCAGAGAAATAAATTTTAATAATCTCTGAGTAACTCAAAAACCAATTTCTCCGAGAATCAAACAATAATTTTTTCTCTTAGCACAAATGAAGCTGTTTTGAAAGATTCATGTATCAAATAATTTTTTATTGATGAAGAATGTTTTACAGAAAATTATCAGAATTATTCCTCTTGCAGTTATTGCGAAATCGATCTTATCCAGTATTATTTGCGATGTCCGGCTTTTTTTTGCACAAACTGTTGCTTTTAAATTTTTTTGAACGAAATTATTGTCAGAAAAAAATATGCCTTCAAAAATAGTTATTCAAATGGCTTATTTTTTTGTGAAAACTTCTTTTTGTTTTAATTTCTAATAAATCAAGAATTTATTTTCATCAATTTTCTTTTTCCATTCACCAAACTTCACTAATATGGAATCAATTTCTGAATAATGCTATTTCATTCATTCTGAAGAAATTTCATGAGTGAAAACTGAAATTTGAACAAAATGTGAAATTATTGATTAATCCGAAAATTAAACATTTGCAACTTCACAAAAAAAATATCTCATATAATCAGGAAATTTTTTTTGTACATAAATGTTACTGTTAATTATCTAATTCTGGAAAATATTTCATTCAAAATAAATAGATTATTATTTGAATTTAAAACATTTGAGTGTTTATGAATAAAAATTTATTGTGATAATATCGTTTTCGGATGAATGTTAAGAAGTTATTTTTATTTTTTATTTTATCATAATTCTTAAAAATGTTGAGAAATTGGACCCCAATTTTTACTGTTTGTGAATATGTGTGATCATTTTTGAATGCAAAACATTTTTCAGGGTGTTTTTTTTCAAAGGTTAATAGTCACTGGGAAGAGATTTAGTCTACAATTTTCGTGTTTATCACAATTGTTAAATGAACAAATCTTTTTGCTCAAATAAAGATGTTGATGTTTAAAAAGACCTTTTCACTCTTCTGTGTTCTTTTGTTAATATTCAAGATAAATTTTTGAACAGAAAATTTTAAATGAATAAATATGATTTCAAAAATAATCACTCATTTTCATAAAATGATCATCATCCTTGAAATCGGATAAGTGGGTGATTATTTTTGTAATCATATTTTTTCGTACAAACGTTTCGGTTTGATAATTTTATTTTGAATTTTTTTAATAGAGCATATATTAGTGACAACTCCAATAAAAATTCATTCAATCCATTTTTCATATTAAGCGTTTTCCTTTGTTTCATTTGATAAACAACAAAATTTTGTGGAAAATTGTTTGGCAAATGACAATGCTCTTTCGCAATAATCAACGCTCCGAAAAATGTTTTGATTTCAAAAATAATCACCCAAGTTTCAAATGAATTCATCTCATATTGTTTGATTTCACATTTTTCAATAAAGAAAAATAATCCAAATACTTTTTTTTACAAATGAACAATGAAAAACAATTAAAGAATATAGAATGGTTATTTATTGATTATTTTTAAACGAATCAAAATGTCTGTTTTCATCTTCATTTGAGGACAATTATTTATCTTTATTGAAAAATGCGTGATCAAACAATATATGATGAATTCATTTGAAACTTATCCAATTTCTAGGATGATGATCATTTTCTGAAAACGTTGGAGGTTTTATGAATATGGGGGAAAATATGGACTTTCAAGCTTTTTATGCACAAAGCACAAAATAATTGCTCCACTCATAACTTTATGTCGCTTTCCCAGATTTCAAATTTATTTAGATTTTCATAACTGTAAACAGGCATCGTTGAAATCAAAACATTAAGTGTGGTGACATATCACGAATGTCAAAAAATGGACATATTTTTATTGTGTTTTTTGATCTTAAAAAGTCAATGAAAAGTGCATAACTTTTCAATGAAAAAGCTTGAAGTCTCATATTTTCCCCCATATTCACAAACAGTAAAAATTGGGGTCCAATTTCTCATCATTTTTAAGAATTATGATAAAATAATAAACATAAATAACTTCTAAACATTCAGCCAAAAACGATATTTAAACAAAAATTTTTCATTCAAAAACACTCAAATGATTAAATTTGAATTCTTCGCGAATAAAATTTGAATAATTTTTACACCTGCTTTGAATGAGAAGCACATCAAATCTGAATTATAAATTGAAAATAACCACTTAAAACAAAAATTGTTTTCCTTTTGATCGATACGAAAAAGCTATTTCAAAATATAGGTGCAAAAAAGTTATTGAATAATATTATATGTTAATCAATAATTAATTGGAATTAAAAATTTGTGAATTTCATTTTTCAAGGATTTGAACATATGATTGAATAAATTTCTCCGTATTTCTCCGAAAAACAAAAATGATTTGCTTTGAAATTAATCAAGCTGGATGATGATTCATTGGAACAAACACAACACAAACATTCACCGGATAAGTGTTGAGAAAAAATTTTTAAACTTTGCATGTGTTGGCTCGGGAAAATTCAATTATTCAACCATTGAAACGTCTCCAAATGTTGAAAAGATTTCAAAATAAGAAAAAATTAAAATTATACTTAATTTCTCCATTTTAAAAAGTCTAATTGAGACTTTTTCTTTTATTTTGATTATTTTTTTTTTTTTGTTTTGAAAAAGTTATTGAAAAACCAAAGAATAAAAAAACGGTTACGATCAATATTGAAGTTAATTTGTTTAAAAATACGTGCTATGATTTGGGTTGCGTGCATGCTTTGCTATTTGTACAATAGCAATCTCATAGAAGGACATAAAGTTCAAGCAAACAATTCCAATCAAGAAAAAGAAGAAGCACATAAGAAAGAGAATATTATCAGTGTTTTTGAAAGAATTGATCAACCGAGACAAGATTTCACAACAACAGGACAAGAGAAAAATGAAATCGTTGAAGAAGAGGACGATTGCTCAGCCGAGAAAAATGAAAGGGAACTCGAAGAAGTTACAAATAAAAATATCATATTTGAAATGGAAGAATCCTCAGCGGCGTGTGAAAAAATTGCCAAAAAAGAAATGATGCGCAATGAGAAAAATGAAGTGGATGTGGATGGAGAAAATGGAGTAGATAGCGAAGAATGCGGTCAAAAAGGAAAAGTCCCATGCAAAACAATAAAGAAGGCTGTGGAGCGCTGCAAGCCAAAAAGTGCACTTACAATTTACATTGCAGAAAGCTGCAACAGATACGACATTGAGCCAATTGTTATTGAAGGATGCGAAATCAAAATATGTGTCAGAGAGGGAGCAAACAAACGAATTACAACAGCTTTGGATGAAAACAAAGTGCAAAAAGGGGATGGATTGTTCAATGTGAAAAGCAAGGGACGCTTTCACATGTATAGAACAGACATATGTGTGGACACAAAACGAGAAAGCGGACGAAATCAGGGACTAATTGCTGCTGAGGGAGAGGGGTCAGAGGTGGAACTGAACAGATTGAATATCAACAATATAGATTCTAATAACGCGCTGAACTGTGTGCTGATTCAATGCAAATTAGGAGGATTGAATCTTCAAATAGTCAAAATCTCAGAGTTTAACTCCTTTTGTGCGTTGATATTTGCAGAAGCGTCAAAATTTGTCAGAATGGATGAATTGAGTTTGGAAGCAATTTCCACACGGAGCAAAACTCAGTCAGTGGTCACAGTAACGGGTGAATGCCAATCAACATATTTTATTTATTGTGAATTTTCAAATTGCCAATCGACAGATCACAAGCTTGGAGGAGCAGTTTATTTGGAAATTGAGAATGAAGAACATTCTTATTTATTTCAAGACTGCTGTTTTTCGAACTGTTCGTGCAAAGATACAAATGCGAACATTGGAAAAAGGAATGAGCAGCAAAATGACGAGTCAAAAGGAGGAGCAATATATATTCGAGTGGCCGATGAAGCGACTGGAAAACTGAAGTTATCATTAAAAGGGATGATTATTTCAGACTGCACAGCAGACAAAGGGGAATATATTTTCATGTCTCTTCCAGCAGGAAGAGAGCAGATTGACGAAAATGAATTTTCACTGGAAATGGAAGGGATATACGGGAAGGCTGATTATGTATTATTGGAAGTCAGGAGAGGGGAAGCTGCAATTATCGACCTTTTGGCAGACGATAAAAACAGACTGCCATATTGTTCTGGAAATGTTTATGTGGGAGGTGACAAAGCTGGCAATGAGAAATCATGTGGGCGAAAAGAAGAACCATGTGATATGATCAGCACAGCACTCAATCATAATCTTAGAAATAACTATTTGACAGTAAACATCATAAAGCGAGTCCTTGTTAACGAGCCACTGATTGATTTTCAGTACATAACTATTTCATCGATGTCAGATGCTTTTTCAGTGCCTTTCACAACAACTGGACAGAACAGAGGAACACTTCGAATTGGAGCAAATTTGAAAGCTGAAGACTCAATTGCAGTGTTTGGAGAAGAAGACACCTTCATTATTCTTGAACATTTTGATATTGAATATCCAGATGCAATAGAAGGAGACGCGCTTAATTTGATTCATGGATCATATGGGCTGTACATTCTGGATGTTGTCTTTAGACCATGGTACACTGGATTAAAGGGTGAAAGTGTTCTTGGAGGAGAAGGAAAGCTTCTTCCATATAAATTGATTAAGTGCAACGAAATGAGAGGAAATATGACACAGCTAACCATTTATGGGAGAAACAGAAACATCACAAGAAAAAGTCAGCGTGAAAGCGATGAAGCTAACGAGAGACTCTCAACAACGAAGGGAAAATTTGAAAAGGAGAGAACAAATCGAATGAATGAAGAGGATAAACCATTGTGCTCTTGGGATTCTGGATTAATTTTTCTGGATTTTTTGTCTATGACACATGTTAATGACAGTAAATTTATTGACATTAGTGATGGTGTATTTTATTCATTGGCATCGAATTTGAATCTGCATAATTGCAGCTTTGTGAACAATCATCCAGTTGACCGGGATTGGGAAAAATATCCTTCATTGCGTCACAACATTCGATTCAATGGAAGCGAGGGTTATGGGACTAATATACACTCATTGATGCCTGGAAGTGATGGATTGGATGGAAAGCCCTTTGGAATGCAAGCAAACAGAAAGGCACATGGAACAGCAGCGGAGAACATGGATTCATATTTCTTTTCACCCATTTTGAAGAACATAACAATGAAAAGAGATGAAACAAGCAATAAGAATGAACGTCAGGACAAAAATGAAAATGAGAAAGAAATTGAGGCAGTTGTGCATGGATCGTATCTGTTTCCTTGTGGGCTGACGTTAGAAGCTTCGAAAAAAAAGAAAGGAGAAGAAATGAAATGGACAAATTGCCCAGTTTCGGAATATTCAAATGAGACAGAAATGAAAGTGAGGATTCCTCCATCTTTGCTTGATGTGGATGACTACACATCAGTGGTATGCCGCTTGACTTATTCAAGTGGAGTTATTAATGGAGAAAACAAGCATTCAGCAAATGTGATTTTGGTGAAGCAGAAGAAAAACGAGACAAACGAAAGCAATTCGACAAAACTCACAAATGCACAACTTGTTGTAATCATTGTCTCTGTTAGCGTTTTTACTGTTGTTGCTGTTGCGTTCGTGATAGTGACTGTTGCGTGCGTAGTTAGAAGCAAAAAGCGAAGGCAATACAAATCCATCAAGGATTCGAAAATTTAAAAAGGAAAAAAAAAGAATAATCAAATATCTTTTCAACAATTTTTAGAGATTTTCACATTTTTATTTCAATTAGAGAATTTTGTTTGTGTATTTTATTTCGAATTTCGTTCAAAATTGAGATAGTTTGAATGAAAATTTCTTATTTCAAAAAAAAAAAAGCTAATTTTTGTGAAAAAAACACATTCCTGTATAGTTTGTAATTCTAAGTTTATGTAGCTATTTATTTTTTCTTTTTTTAACTTTCTGTTTGTTTGAATCATCCAACTTCATCACAATAATAGACAATTTTTTCAAATCATTATTGCAATTCAAATAAAAGAAAGCCAGTCAAAAATTACAAAATAATAACGCATTTTCAAAAAATGAAATAAAATGTTTGTAATTATTAATATCAATTTAGACAATATTTTTATATTCAACAGCCACTTGTTGCGGAAGAATTTCTGTGATATTAATGTGAATTTAGCAAATAAAAAGAGTGTGCATTTCTTGAATATTCTTTATCTTTTGTCATTTTATAACGTTCACAAACAACAGATTGTAAATATTCATGCTTAACACTGGTAATTGACAATTATTTGATGAAATCAATAATTGATTCTGGGCTTGATCAAATGGATTCTCTTTTTGAAGCTAACGGTGTTTTTCAATACATTGGCCGTAATCTCGGATGCTGCTGTGAAGAAGACTGTGATTGCGACGTATACTGCGCACCATCACCAATAGGTGGGCAATGCGCGAACTGCGGACATCATCCTTTATCTCATTGTCGTCTTTGCGATAAATGTCAAGATCCAATTCTTGATGAGAAATCTGCATATCATCTATGCTGTTTAGATCTCTTGTGTGAAAAATGCGAAGCGTCTTATAGTGTGAATTTTTCTTTTTTTCTTTTAAAATTATGCATTTTATTCGATTCTGAATATTTTAGAGCCAGATGAAGATATTATTTGTCCTCGTTGCTCATGCCTAACACCAAGAAAGCCATTTGTTATTTCAGAAACAGATAAGCCAAAAGAGAAACCACAAACTTTGGAAGATCATTTTCAAACTGCTGTCGCTCGTGTTGCTCTTCTAGAAAAACAACCTTCGACAGATATAATGCTTCAACTTTACAGTCTCTTTAAACAACAAAGTACTGGAGATTGTACTGGAAAGAGGCCTGGAATGACTGACATTAAAGCAAGAGCAAAATATGATGCATGGAATTCTCGAAAAGGCATGAACATCAAATTTATCTTTTTCTTTATTAATTTTTTAAATATTGAATAGGCATGTCAAAAGAAGAAGCTATGAAAGAATACATCAAAGTTGTTGATTCGCTGATGAAGTGAATTCATATCACAATAATTTTACAGCTTTTTGCATGACTCTACCATGCGCATGCATCACTCACTTTTTTTTGTAAGTTTGTTTTTGTTGATGAAAAAAATCTTTTCATTTCGCGATTATTTCAATTGAAAAACGCATAATCCCGCTTTTGAACAATATGTAAAAGCTAAAATTTATATAAATATTTATCATTCGAATAAGAAAAGAATTTTAAAGACTAGGCTCAGGATTTGTTTTGTTATCAAGAAAGTTTGCATGAAATCAACAATAACTCACAGATCAACCCACTAATAAATTCAATTCTTTCTTCTTAAATAATATTTATCGTTTTTTGCAATGAGCGATCCTTTTAAAAGAAGAAATGAATTTCAGCAATTTGCAAGGCCAAGAGGAAATATTGGCCATGATGAAACAAAATCTTTAGGTTTTAACTTCTTTGAAATATCAGAACTAATTTATTATTTCACACTAAAATTATATTTACTTTGAAGTGTTCCAATGGATTGATACAGATTATACAGTTTTACAAGAACCTTTGCCAGATATGCCTGGTTCACGCGTTGGACAAGTATTTCTTCTTTATTGGAATGAAAATTAAATTATCACTTATCAATTGAATTGAAATTAGGTTCCATGCATCAGATTTTATGGAATCACAGAAGAAGGAACTTCTGTGCTTGTGAATTGTCATGGCTTTACTCCATATTTATACATCCAAGTGTGCATGAAATTTCATTTTAATTATGATTCAAATTCACATGTTAAATATAGGAACCTCCGAATTTCACATCTGAACATATAAAAGCATTGACTGCAGCTCTGAATATTCATGTTTGTGAAAATTACAAATTGAATGAGATGATATTTTATGCAACGTTAATTGTTTCAAGGCTCCTGTGCATTCAATACACAGAACTCAAAAGATGAGTATTTATAATTATCATGATAAATTGGTGAATTTTCTTAAAATATTTGTCCAGCTTCCTTGGCACGTTCCAGTTATTCGACGTGTGATTCTCTATTCTTTATCAGTCTTCATTATTTCGTGAATTGAATTATCAGAGGCTTTGAAAGCAGGAGTTGTTATTGAAGGATACGGACAGAGGGCATTTCAAACATACGAATCAAACATTGATTTCGTCCTTCGACATTTGTTCGATGCAAAAGCAGTTGGCTGCAGCTGGGTCGAACTGCCCGCAAACGAATATAAGCTCAGAGGAAACGATTCATCAAGTCCTTCGCAGCTGAAACCGTCAAGCACTTGCCATTTGGAAGCTGACATTGCGTGTGCACTGCATTTGTCCCTCCAAAATATATTCGCAATTAACGAATCTTTTATCGCTAATTTTCTTTATATATTTTTCAATTGGACTTATCACGCTTTCGAATATTTTTTGCTTGCCGTTCAACAACGTCAGATTCCACAAACTTATTTTCCATCCACCTGACGGTAAATACATGTCAATTGCACCTTTTCGTGTGCTATCGTTCGATATTGAATGTGTTGCCTCCCAAAAAGGAACTTTTCCACAGCCAGAAAAAGACAAAGTCATCCAAATATGCGCAACTGTTGCTGTTTATGGTTTATTTTGCACTTTCTTTCTTTTTTGCTTGTCGAAGAGATTCCGAATAATTTTCTCATTTTCTTAAAAAAATTGACTCGAATGTTAATTGCATTGTGCGTTTATGTGAACAATTCATCCTCCGTTTTGTCTTTGCGTCCAGGCAAAGTCGAGCCGCTGTTCCGCATTGCCCTTGTGCTCAACACCTGCACGCCGATCATCGGTGCGCATGTCTTTTCTTATGCGACAGAAGAGGAGCTGCTGAATGCGTGGGCAGACCTCGTCACCATCATCGACCCTGACATTCTCACAGGATATAACATCATGAACTTCGATATACCTTATTTGTACAAGCGCGCAACAGCACTCAAATGCACTGGCTCCCACAAAATAGGTAGAATCACCAACTCTCCAATGACTGTGTGTAATTTTTAACTTATTTCAGATTGTTATAAATCTTATACAAATAAAAATGCTCTTTTTATTTTCCCCCACCCTCTTAATACACACATGTGTCTTTATTCTAAAAATTTCATATTTGTTTCCTTTCCCCAGGTGAAACTGTCGAGCTTCCACAGCAACCAGCAGGGCCACCGCGAGACACATGACATCTCAATCGACGGGCGGGTGATGATTGACATGCTGACGGTGATGCAGAACGACTACCGCCTCTCGTCGTACTCGCTGAACTCTGTCTCTCAGAAGTTCCTGGGCGAGCAGAAGGAAGACGTGCACTGGACAATCATCGGCGACCTGTTTGAGAAGGACGCAGAGTCGAGGCAGCGGCTGGCTGTGTACTGTCTAAAGGACTCGCTGCTGCCCTGGCGGCTGATGACGAAGCTGATGGTGATTGTCAACTTTGTGGAGATGGCGCGGGTGACGGGTGTGCCAATGAGCTACTTGTCTATCCGGGGGCAGCAGGTGCGTGTGGTGTCGCAGCTGTACCGCAAGGCAGCTGAGCACAACATGCTCATCCCAGTCTCTGAGACAGGCATCTCCGACGACAAATACCAAGGCGCCACAGTCATCGACCCGCTGAGAGGGTACTACGAAGATCCCATCGTGACGCTGGATTTCTCGTCGCTGTATCCGTCCATCATGATCTGCCACAACTTGTGCTATTCCACCCTCCTGCGGCCAGACCAGGTGGGCAGGATGAACCCGAACGACTATGTCAAATCGCCCTCAGGCAACTTCTTTGTGAAGGCGTCTGTTAAAAGAGGGATCCTCCCTATCATTTTGGAAGACCTGCTGAAGGCGCGTGCGAAGGCGAAGAAGGAGATGAAGGAGGCGTCTGACCCGTTCAACGCTGCTGTTCTGAATGGGAGGCAGCTGGCAATGAAAGTGGTGGCAAACAGTGTGTATGGCTTCACTGGTGCACAGGTGGGGAAGCTGCCGTGTTTGGAGATCTCGCGGAGTGTGACAGCGTTTGGGCGAGAAATGATTCTGAAGACGAAGAACATTGTGGAGACACACTATGTGAAGGCGAACGGGTTTGAGGACGATGCGATTGTGGTGTATGGAGATACAGATTCAGTCATGGTGAAGTTTGGGATGAAAGACTTGCACACAGCAATGGAGAGAGGGAGAGAGGCTGCAGCGTTCATCACATCGCAGTTTGCTCCGCCTGTCAAGTTGGAGTTTGAGAAGGTGTACTGGCCGTATCTGCTGATGTCGAAGAAGCGATATGCAGGGCTGTTCTGGACGAAAGAAGATAAATTTGACAAGATCGACACGAAGGGTATTGAGACAGTGCGAAGAGATAACTGCCCGATGGTGCGGCTGGTGGTGGAGACGTGTCTGCAGAAGATTCTGGTGGCGAGAGATTTGGAAGGCGCACAGAACTTTGCGAAGCAGATTATTGCAGATTTGCTGCAGAACAAGCTGGACATGTCGCTGCTGGTGATCTCCAAGCAGTTCTCAAGACCAGCCAAGATGTATGACTCGAAGCAGCCGCATGTGGAGCTGGCAGAAAGGATGAGGAAAAGAGAAGGAACAGCACCGCAAGTCGGGGAGAGAGTGTTCTTTGTGATTGTGGAAGGGGCAAAAGGGGCGAAAGGGTATGAGAAGTCGGAGGATCCGCTGTATGCGATGACGAACGGCATCCCCATTGACACTGACTATTATCTGGAGCACCAGCTGAAAGGGCCGCTGGAGCGTCTGTTCTCGCCCATTCTGAAAGAACGTGTGACCAGTCTGTTTGAAGGCGACCACACGCGCATCAGAAGAAAGCCACCCACATCGCGTACATCTCAGTCAGCATCATCGGCGCTGATGAAGTTTGTGGGTGTGGCACGCGCCTGCATCAACTGCCGGGTGAAGCTGACTCCGCAGGAGACAGGCGCTGTGTGTTCGTCGTGCAAGGCGAAGGAGGGGGAGTTCTTGATGGAGGCACAGAAGACTGTCGCACAGGCAGAGGAGCAGTTCGGACACGTCATGGCACAGTGCCAGCGCTGCTCATCCTCTTTGCACACACCTTTCTTATGCTCAAGCAGAGATTGCCCTCTTTTCTATCTCAGAACGAAAGTGAAGAAAGATCTTGAGGATGCATACGAATGCTTGGAACGTTTTGGCCCACCATGCGTAATTCCAAATCCTCCAATTCCTGTGTGCTCTTCGACTTAAAAGTTAATTGGTTTTTTTTCTGTATTCACTTGTCTTAAATTTATCAATCCCACTTCATTCATTATATATATATTTTTTGAAAAATAAAAAGTTTGATTTTCAACTTATTGATAAATAATTTATTTATTAGTCTTTATAACAAATGAAGGGACTTTTTGATCAAATTGATTTAGAATGAAGTGTGTTTTTAAAAATTGAGCATGCTTTTGTTTCTTTAACTTTGTTATGCTTTATTTGATTTTGTATAACATACTAATGCGTTGCGAATGCTTAAAATTTTGCTTAGTCCTCTTAAATTAACTATTAACCCACAGCCAAGAAAATTGACTATTGAAGATATTAAGCACTTCCCAAAAGCTGAGCTTCATTGCCATCTTGGTGTGCTTACATCTGTTATATAATGCATCATTTTTATTTTTCATTCCTGCTCATTAAAGACGGAAGCATTCGACCAAAAACAGTCATTGATCTTGCATTGGAGCAAGTTTGCTTTGTTCTTTAAGCAAAGAAATAATCGATTTAACTTGGGATTCGTAATGTTATTGATTTTATTTTATTGGTTTTTATTTCATAGGGAGTGAAATTGGACACTTTTGATGTTGACGAATTGACAAAACTTTTAAAAGTCCCAGAAGATTGCCCTGATCTTACTGTTTATCTTCGTTCATTTGATATTTCGTTGAAAGTTTTGCAACAACCATATGCACTTACCAGAACAGTTTATGAAATTGCTGAAGATGCTTATCATGATGGAATTTCATATTTGGAAATTCGTTTTGCTCCAATCCTCCATACTTCAAATGGTCATACTCTCTCAGAAATTATGCATGCAGTTGTTGAGGGACGTCTTTTGGCAGAAGCAAATTTCCCTATTACAGTTCGTATCATTGTGTGCGCCATGCGTCAATTGTCTCCTGCTGAATCTCTTAATGCTGTGGAAGTTGTGTGGAGATATAGCAACCAAGGTGTTGTTGGTTTTGATGTCGCAGGACCAGAGTTTGGATTCATGCCTGGAAATCATAAAGACGCATTTGAATTGGCTCACAGAAAGGGTCTTCCCGCAACAATTCATGCTGGAGAAGCTGCTGGATGGGAATCTGTTGATGAAGCTATCAATGTTTGCGGTGCTCAAAGAATTGGACATGGTGTTCGAATGAACGAAAATCCAAAGTTAGTGCAACATGTGATTAATAGACGCATTCCAGTTGAATCATGCCCAACTTCAAACACACAAACACGCGCTGTTAAGAGCATGAAAGAGCATCCTATCAGAGAATACTTTGACCAAGGAATGGTTATATTCCCTTGCACTGATAACACAACTGTCAGCAACGTTACACTGAGCCAGGAGTATTTGCGCCTTCATTTGGAAAAGGACTTCACAGTTGAGGAGTTGGTTAGGATGGTTGACTATGGTCTGTCATCTGGCTTCATCTCATACAATCACAGAACACGTTTGCGTTTGGAGTCAATGAAGAAGATTCTGACTTATTTGTCATCTCAAGGATTCAACATCGACGGAATTGTCCATGATCTTCCCATCCACGATCGAATTTTCTATTCAATCTGCCCACAGCAAACAGTTCCAAGAATGTACTGGGACAACTACAAGAACCCAAAAATCACAGCAGACGTTATTCGCCAACTTCCAAAAGTTGATATGCACGTCAGACTTGTTGGAGGAATGACATTGGACAATCTTTGGGATTTATCAACGAAGCAAAAAGGAAACAAGATGGTCGAAGAATTTGAAACCAAAGAGGCTGTTGTCGAGTACTTCAAGAATAAGAACCAGGAAGGAAGCAAATTTGACCTGGCAAAAGCACGCAAATACATGCTGAATGTTATGCAGTCTAAAGAGCAAATTGAAATTGCAATGGACGATATCTTCCGTGTGTCAAAGTCTGAGAATATCATCTTCCAGTCTCTTATGGTTCGTCCAAAAGACCACACATTGGGTGGATTGAAGGAGGAAGAAGTCATTGACATCGTGATCAAATCAAAAGAAGAGAACGAAAAGAAATACGGCATTCGCTCCAACATCTTCCTTTGCGCACGTCTTCCTGAAGACGATCCGTTTGACGTGATGAACGTTGCTCAGCTTATCTTGAAATACAGAGAAAGAGGTGTTGTTGGATTTGCATCCTTTGGTGACGATCTCCCATCGCACGATATGCAGTTCTTCCAACAGGCATTTTCGTTCATGAAGAAGAACATGATCCCTGTTGTCATCTCAGCCGGAAGAACAACTCCAAAGTCTGTTCTCACAGCTGTTGTTGATGGTGGTGCTGCACGTGTCTCTGGTGGCTACACAATCCACACGCACCCATACATCGTCAAGTGGCTCTCAGATCGTCAGATTCCTGTTGATCTTTCTGTCACACAGCACATGAAGGAGCATTCCAAGCGTATGGAATCATTTGCTGGTAATGTTATTCGTTTTTTGTATGACAACGATGTGCGTGTTGTTTTGTGCTCTGTTGGAAGAACACTGGAAAGCTGTCCTTCTCTGAACACTGTGATTGAGCGTGTCGTATCAGATTGCAACATCAAAGTGCACGAACTTCTTGATTTGCTGTCGTTTGCTTTGAGAAGCAGCCCGCTTCCATTCGCAGAGAGAGAAGTGATGTATCGCGATTTCTTGGCACAATCTCATGATGTTCTGGAGAAGCACGGCTTCCGTCACTTCTGGAAGAAAGCCATCTTCGGAGATGCTTATATTCCATTCCCCGATCCACATCCAAAACTTGCTGAGTTGACCGAAGGATCTGCTTCACCTTCAACTATTCCAAGTACAGCCCAACAGGAAGCAGCAACACCAGATTCACAGGCATCTTCAACATCACCTCATGGTGTACCTGCCAAATCCCTCAAAGTTACAACACCTTCTGGAAAGGTTATCAGCGTTGAAGGTGGGTCTGCAAATATGAGATTGGCAGACGAACAGTAAAAATGAGCAAGAACTGTTTGTATGTTTATTCTGTCGATAGAGTTGAGACCTTTCATGAACAAGAACATTGCCCTTAATATTTACATTCATTTAATGATTTTTTTTTTTTATAAATAAATTTTCGATTTGCACTTTTAGGAATTTCGAGTTCCTCAAAAAATTCATTGAAAATCTTACTTTTAAACCTTTTGTTTCCTTGTATTCAGCACACAGAAATTATAAATACGAGGTATTTTAAGAGAGAGTTAATATCTTTTGTTTTTTTTAAATGAAGCTTTAATTTGAAGGATTAAATGTTGTGAAATGAAAATTAAACAATAAAATGAAGTGAGTATTTCACTTTCTCTCATTTTTCTCCAGATGAAGTTGTTGATGATATCTGAGTAGTTTCTTTCTGTTGAGAACTTTCTGGTTGTGATGGTGGAGTTGTTTTGGAAGATGTGGAAAGTGTCGAGGAAGAATCAGAAGATTCTTTTGAGATCTGTTGCTCAGAAGCAGGAGGTGTGGTGAGAGAAGTGGAAGAAGATTGACGAGGTTGAAAAGATTGTTGCGAGGTTGCCGCTCCAGGCTTCCCTTGGGTAATTGAAGGAGGTACCATTGCAATCCCTGGCGGAACTGCTGGCCCGCCCATAAATGGACCAGGCATCCCCATCGGAACTTTCATTCCAGGTGGCATCATCATTCCAGGCTGCATCATCATACCAGGCATGTGCATCATTCCCGGTTTCCCTGACATTCCTTGCATTGGAGGAAATCCTGGAGCACCAGGCATCCCAGAAGCTCCTCGTCCTCCAGCCCCTGGAATTACAGGTCCAAATGGTAATGGACCAGCCATTGAAAAAGTCATTGCACCTGCTCTTCCCATAAAAGGCATGGACATTGCAGGATGCATCACTCTTCCTGCAAATAAAGATGCGCCTGGTTGATTTATCCCCGGGATCGATTGTCCAAGTCCTGATGAAGAAAAATTAATATTTCAAAGATACTAATCGAAAAATGTTATACCTGCTGGTTGTTGTTTCAAAAATTGAGAGTAATACTTATATACATTTGCTTGATGTTTTTGACCGCTGTTATGTGCCCTTCGAACTTTCACTACAAGAAAAAGACAAAAAATAAAATGCAAAAATAACACAATATTAAAAGGTTAACTTATCTCAATACATGGCTATTAAAACAAACATGAATCGTGGGTTAGCACAACATCGCAGTAATCGCAATAGTACTTGGGCATTCAACAATAAATGAAAATTACGACGTCGAAATATGAAAATATGGGCTATTCGAATAAATCCAGCAAAATATTCATCATTGGAAATTAAACTTTTTAAAATATAATAAGTTTTCCCACTTTCACTTATTGTTTTAAAGTGAAAAAATTTCTCAAAAAAAGAAAACAAAAAATTATAAATCAAAAAGTTTTTTTCTTTTATTTTTTCTTTCACTTCAAATGCTTGCCCTTTAATGCGTTGTGGTGGAGTGTTGTGAAATGGTGACATGAAAACAGATGACTTGAGCACTTTCATTTCATCCTTTGAATGTGAGTGAAAGAATGAAAGAAAACAGGCTTTTCAGTTGCATCTCTTCGTTTGCACCATCAAGCAGCGCTTTTTCTGTTTGCGCTGTTTGATATCCAATTTGAGCCTTCTGTGCATCAGAAATTGAAGTATTTTTAATGATTTCCTCAATTGTCTGTTAGATTTGTTATTTATTCATAAATAGCAAGTGAAGAAAAATTTGGGAAAAATTTCACTTCTTAAAGAAAAAATGAACACTTCGTCAAACCTGTTCCAGCACTTGCTGAGCAGAATACCCTTTTCTCTTTATTGTATTTAGAATTGATGCCAGATGGTCATATGAATGATCTTCAATAACGCATCCAATCAATTCATCAATAATCTCTTGTGGAACGATCTTTCATTTTTTAAAAAAGTACACATATAAAAATATGATAAATGAATAAGAAAAGAACAAAAAGAATACCCCAGCCATGTCCATAATACCATCTATTGTAATATCGTCTCTGTAGAGTCGATGAGCAGAATGAAGAAGTGTAATTGCACGACGAAGATCTCCCTTGCTAAGCTCATTCAATCGTATCAATTCCTTCAAAAAATCAACAAATGAAATAATGAAATGAATTGAAACAAAAGCAAATTACTTCTTTGAAAAAGTGAAGAAAGATAATTCAAACTTCATCTCCACATTTCACTCCTTCAGTATTGCAAATGTGCTTCAATCTTTCCAGTGATATCTCTTTCGGCAATGGGAAAAATCGAGATTTGGCGCATCGAGAAGCCAGTGGATCAATGATTCTTTAACAGTTTGAAGGTAAATGCAAACATTGACGTTTATAAAAAGCACAAAAAACAATACTTTGAAACATAATTGCAGATTAAGCAAAATCGAGTTACTCGAGTGTGAACTTCGATCACTCGACGAAGTGCATTTTGAGCGTCTGTTGTTAATGAATCTGCTTCATCAAGAATAATTAATTTGAATGGTGGGCAGGGAAATGGATATCCTTCTGGCTTTGCAGAAATGGATTGCTGAGCAAATCTTTTGACTTTTTCTCGAATTGCATCAATTCCTCTTTCATCAGACGCATTTAACTCCATTACTCGTTGTCTAAACATTTCAGGGCTAAAAATATAACATGCAGACATCCGAATGAACATAGCATGAAAAGAGTATTTTGAAAAAAATGAATGAAATTTCAAAACCCAAAAAGATCATGGGCCAATGCAAGAATAACTGAAGTTTTTCCTGTTCCAGGCGGACCATAAAACAGCAGATGCGGAAGCTATCGTAAGGCAAACAATTAAATTGAAGATTAAAATTTCTATAAGAGCAAACTGTTCCAGCTTCAATAAACTTATGCAGTGAAGCAACAAGAACATCTTGCGACACAACATCCTTTAAGGATTTTGGCCTGAATTTTTCAACCCATGGAACGAGGACATGACGCCTGCTCCTAAATTCTGTCATGAATATTCTAGGAAAAGTTTAAGTAATGATTTCAAAAAATAATTATCCTCCAACAGATATTTTTATAATTTTTGTAAATATTTTTTTCATTCAACAAATTGTATATGTTTTGATTTTGAAACGTTGAAAATATTGATATTTTCTGAGAATGATCAAATACCCCATATATACTCACCAGAGAGTTTGTGTGTTTTTGTCATTTTTTTGATACAAAGACATGCAGGGGTTTGATGATGAAAGAGACGATGACTTCGACAATGATTTTACTATAGGTGCTGGGCCACCTCCTCAATATGATCAACAACTTCATTATGACGAAGAGGAACCTGTTGAAGATAATGATGAACAAGAAGATGAAGCAAACGCTACAAGAAATGAAGAAGATCAAGATAATGAAGACAATGAAGGAAGTGAAGAAGAATCCAATTTACATGATACTCAAGAAGGGGAACATTGTGTGCTTTCTCATTTTATTTTCAAGATTCGATAATATGAATTTTTTCATTTGTTAAAGCCGATATGGATCAAACAAAAGAGTATGCATTTTTTTCAGCAATGTTGTTTATATATTTATAAACAAATAAATTTAAATATTGAAATTTAAAAAATTTTTTTTAGCTCTTTTACTGGGTTGCAAGATGGAGATATTAGCATGACTATGGACAACAAACGCTTGGATGCACTTGGGATGACTCAAGACTCAGAAGTTGAGCAAATCAGCGAAGACGGAGAAGAGCCAGAAATAATGAGTGTTTTCCCTTCAGAAAATGAATTCCAACAGCTACAACTTTCTCCAGAAATGCATTCAATGTTTTCAACAATCTTCCAATTTCAAGTTCAAACTCTGGCGCTTCCAACACCTCTCCAACCATTTATGCCCAAATTTGAGCCTGCAATCGGAGATCCTGATAACTTCACGAAAGTTCAAAGGCCAGACAGTGGCAAGGATCTTATTGGGCTTGTTGTTCTTGATGAACCCGGACCGGTTCAATCGAATCCATCCATTTTGGAGATGCAGCTTCGCAATGCCACAACTTTAAGTAAAGGCAAAGCTCCTGCACATGTGAGAACTGTCGATCCGAATGAAAAGGGAGCTCTTGTTTGTTTTTTTCCGTTATTTGTGTGACTTTAATAGCAAAATGCGAATACTTCTATTTTGTTATTCTCCTCTTTTGATCTGCGCTTTTCATATATTTTCATCATTGTTTTCCTATTGCAGGGTTTGCAATCGTGGATTCAATCAATTGAAGAGTTTCATCGAAGCAAGCCTTCTCCTTCTGTCAGCTACAAAGGTCCAATGCCTTCGATCGAGACGTTGATGCAAATTTGGCCATCGTCTTTCGAATCTTCTCTTAGACAGGTATTTCTTTCCTTTTCTTTGTGCAAAAAAACAAACTTGAGTTCATTTTATTTATTTATTTTGACAACTGTTTCATGACATTTCTGCAATACCAGCTCCCTCTTCCACGTATAAGTGATCTTGACATTCCGCTCCGTGAGTACATTCCGATCGTGTGTTCTCTGTTAGACATTCCTGTTCACGAAGACGACCTCAGCAAGTCTCTTCACGTGCTGTTCACTCTCTTCCACGAGTTTCGGCAGAACCCTCACTTCAGACTGCTCCAGGTGAATGACGTCTTTCCGTCTGCACAGAACAGCAGCGCTGGTCTTTCTTCGACGCTTTCTTCATCAACCACTCCTTCTTCTGCCTCTTCTCCGGGTTCTGCATCTGCTTCTGCCTCTTCCTCTTCCTCTTCGTCTTCCTCTGCTTCTGGAAAGCTCAACTTATCTGGATTAAGGCAATCGTCGACGCCATCACCAACTCAACCTGGATCTCGAGTACGTGCTTGATCTTATTTTGCACTTACAAGCACAATTGATTTTCCACATCTTCACATTTGATTTCGATTTGCTTTTTGATGTTTCATCTGCTTTTCCGCATATTCTTCATTTCACTTTTATTTATATACCAAAATTTTCTTTAAGCAACTTTTTTTTTTATTTTATTGGAAACTTCAACATTATTGCCATTTTAACTTGAAAGTATTTGTATGATTTTTGCGTTGTTGAATTCAATCAAGAAAAGAAAGAAAGAAAAGAAAAGAAAAGAAAAGAAAAGAAAAGAAAGGCAAATTGATTTTTGATGCGTTGTTTGTACACAATTCAACTTGACTATTATTATAGGCCTAACCTTTCTCAAAAAGATTCCATCTTTGCTCGGGTGAACAGCAAAAATATGAGCACTCAATTGTGTTTTGTAAGAAATTTTTGAGTGTGCTAACACCCATATAATTTTTTAATAACGACCAACAGAATATTTGATCGTTATTCATCAAAAAATTCATAAATTGAAGAATATTTCTTTCATTGATTTTTCTCCCATGAAAGGATCTATTTTTCATTATAATGATTAATAAAAATTCAAGCAAAAATATAATCTCAATTCATAAAAAATTCATTAAGCTCTTTCAGATATTTAGCTCAAAAACCTATACAGATAAAAGTTTTGTTGACTCTCAATATTGGTATCACTTTCATTGATCCAAGAACAAAAGGAAATACTGTAACAGTTTTTCCTTTAATCAATCCCTATTTAATACACAGGTGGAGGAGATGGGACACATGGGACAAATTCTATGGTGTTCGGGACTTTCTTTTTGGTCTTCTCTTTTTGATTATCCCAAAAAGATGTATCATCAGCGTCTTTTGAGTTAAAAAAAAAAAAAAAAAAAAAAACAATCGATTTACAACTGGAAACAACAATTAACAAAACTTGATTTTGAATTTGCTTTGGTTGAACTCGTTTTGCTATCCATTTGAACAAATTTGTTATAATGGTTACAAAAAACTTGATCATTTAATAGAAATAATTAATTATGCAATGAAAATTTGACTTTTTTTCAATCAAACGAATTTTGCAAAAAAAAACCATACAACAATGAAATAAAAATTAAATCGAAGTGATTGAAATGCGAAATGCTTTTGTTTTTGAAAATAATTGTTTCTTTATCAAATAATCCTTCATTCCTTTTTTTGTTGATTGCCGACCCATCCATCTCCCAAACCACCTTCTCCTCCGAAGAACGCCAGATCCACCGCGAGTGTTCGAAATTCCCTCATTGCCTTCTGCGGCATCTTGCCGTTCCCCACCATCCTCCCGACATCTGCTATTCTGTTCCGCATTTCTCCGTATGCCTCTATAGGAATGTCTCTTCGCCTGGCTCCCACTTCAAGCAGCCTCCGCTCGAAAAGCGGCTCAGTCATCCGCCACAGCATCATCAGCATCTTCTGCAGCTCCCTCGTCTCCTCCTCTGTGTGCTTCATGATCGACACGATGATCCCCAGCTTCCCTGCCGCCACTCCAAACACCCCGCAGTCTCTGCACACACTCAGAAAGGCCTGCGGGCCAACGCCGGTTGAGTTGCGGAGGAGGAGCGAGTCGCGGAACATCCTCACCAGCACACGCTCCTCCAGCTTCGGGTCGATCACACGCACCAGCGAGCGGAACTCGTCGTACGAGAGAATGGCATTCGTCGACATCGCATTCGTCACCTGCGCGGCGAGCGCTAAGTCGATCTGCTTTCCTCCTACTCCTCTCCCGCCAAACAACGGCTGCCCTCTCATTCCGCCCCTTCCCTCCCGCCGGCGCATCATCTTGTCGCGGTAGGACGTGAAGGAGAGGATGTTGGAGAGCTTTGTGGCAACAAGGTTGTAGTTCTCCATGTAGATCAGAACAGCATGCTCCAGAATCTCATCCACATTCACAATACTTTGAAAGAAATAACAATAAAAAGGAAGAAGGAAAAAAAATAAAATAATATTAAAAAAATAAAAAATGATTGTGTTTGAAATAAAACCACACCCAGTTGTTCCAATCTCCTGTATTTTCGCCTTGATCTTCGTGATGGCCTCCGCTGGCATGTCTTTAAATGCCTGTGTGGCACACTCCATTGCGCGTGTGATGCTGATTGTCCAAATCTCGTCTGCCGTGTTGAGCGTGGGCAGTGCCAGCGCTGAGCCCTTTTCGAGGATGATGGCGAGGAGATACAAAGTGAAGTCCATCGCACCCGACGGAAGAGGATCAGAAAAGGAATACGGACTCGTCTCGTCACTGCGCAGCTCAGCAGCTATTGCCAATCTGATTGAAGAAGAAGAAGAAAGAAGAAAGAAGAAGAAGAAGAAGAAGAAGAAGAAGAAGAAGAAGGAAGAAGACAATAAAAATGAATAATAATTATGATACATTGATAATCATATAAATACATTTCATATAGAGGCAGACTTGTTTCTTTCAACATGGTCTCGATATTTGCCGATGTCAGTTGTGTCTGTTTCTGACAGGTTTGTCGACTCCATCTTGTTGAACTCGTCCAAAAGACTGAACTTTCCCTTCTTCTTCGGCTCGCCTGTCAAATCGGCTGTTCCATCAAGCAAGTCAATTCTTTCTCTCTCAGCCATCTTTCCCCTCTTGCCTCCCACTCCAAACAATCCCCCGTCATTTTCATCATCATCATCTTCTTCCTCCTCCTCCTCTTCCTCTTCTGAGTCGTCTCCTCTCTGTTGCATCTGCCCACCAGCCTCTTTCGCCTTCTCCCCTTCTTCAATTGCCGGCAATGCTCCTTCTCTCCCTTCTCCTCCCCTCTCACTCCTTCTGCTCCTCTCTTTCTTCACATTCACATCTCCCGACAAAACGCCCTCTTCGTCCTGCAGATGGAATGGCGTGAGCATCCCGCAAAGTCTCCCAAAGACCCTCACACGTGATGAATATCGTCCGTATTTGCGGACAGAGCCGATCAAGTCAATCACTCGCATCTCAGCAAGATTACGCAGGCCGTGCTGGAAGAGATAGTAGTCAAAGACAAACTGGCTGAAGTCAGTTCTCTTTCTGAACATTAAACAATGAACAATGAAAAAAAAATGTTTTTTGTTTTTTAATTCAAATAAAGATTCATGAATAATAATATTGTGATAACAAGCCTTGCATTCAGGTCATCTGCCCTGTCAGCCTCCATCTTGTCTGCGTAGATGCAATAGATCTCCTTCCTCAGAAACTGCAGCGTCGTCACTTTTGGGAAGAAGTCCTTCGACACCACAATGAGAGGGCGGAAGGAGACAGGCAGAAACACATCCCGTTCCTCTTCGAATCGGTCCTTCTCTTTCTTTTTGACTTTCTTGTCTTTCCCTCTTTTTCTGTGTCTGTGACTCTTCTTGTGGTGTTTTCCATGTTTTCCGTGCTTTCCATGTTTCCCCTTGGCAGATGAAGCGGAAGCAGAAGCAGGAGTCTGCTCAGCTGTCCCAGCAGCCCCTTCAGAAGGATAATGGTCCTTTGCGTCAAACAGTGCTGTCCCATCATCATCATCCTCACTGCCACTGTTGCTGTTGTTGCTTCTGCTGCCTCCCTCTGTGCTGCCTGTGGATGTGCCACTGCTGCTGTTGCTGTCACTCTCTGATGAATAATCGCTGCCACTTCTATCTCCTTCTGTGTGAATGCCTTGCTGTGCTGATGACATTCCAGACTCATCAGAAGAAGTGGCTGATGAATCTGACTCTTCGTTCGGCTGATACAAAACTGTTCCTGTGCGCGACAGCTTCAGCGTAGATGTTGGCTTCATTTTGAGCTTCTCTTTGTCTTCTGTCTGATTGTCTCCATCTCCATTCCTCGAACTTCTGTGTAAGCCATGTCTGTGCTTATGTTCGTGCCTGTGTCTTCTTTCCCTTCTCTCTCTCCTTCTCTTCTCTCTCTCCCTCTCCTTCTCCTCATTTTCTGCATCATCATCCTTCTGTGCAAACTCGATAAAGTTCCCTTCGCCAACTGCTCTGACCACATCATTCAGCCCCTGGATGGTCACAGTCGGAATCGAAAACGGTCTCTTTGAGTCGCCAAAGATGACCACACACGTCACAGCTGGCACAGTCGATGCAGCCAGCAGCTGGGCGATGTTGAACAGCTTCTCGAGAAACTGTGTGTAGACAGTGAAGACAGAGATGAGGGTGCCTGGCGGGACAGACGCCACAAGCGCTGCAGCTGTCGAGTCGATGCGCGGGGTGACTGAAAACGAGCTGGAGGCAGCGCGCTGCTGAGGAGGCACCACTTTCTCAGCCACACCTGCGATGAAGGTGTCGAGCACAGGCATGTTGTCGTTCAGCAGCTGCTCTTTCACGTCGCTGCTTGCAGCAGAAAGAGCTGTCGTGCCCTGTTTGACATCTGATGCTGCTGCATCCTTCCCTGGCTGGAACATCCCTTTCACCAGCTCCACTTTCTGCTTCGCCTGCTGCTGCTCCTCCGACAGCTGGATGAGCGTGTCTGGCGTGCTCAGATCCATCGTGAACACTTCCTTCTCCTTCTCCTTCTCTTTTCCTGCCTCGTTGCTTCCACCTGCTTTCTCTCCATTCTGGTTGCCTCCTCTCCTTCTGAACAGCCCAGCGTCGAGATTGCATTGCACCTCTTCGTCTTTCTCTTCCACCAGAATCTGCGGCACTGCAATCGGCAGTGTTGCCAGATTGATCGTCCGGATCATGTTCTGCGGGTCACCTGAGTTCTGTGCCTGTGAATTGGATGTGAATGAAAAGGAAAGAGTGTGTTTCAGAGGGTGAAGTGTTGGGGTGAGTGGGCGGACAGACGAATTGGATGAATCTGAGGAAGATGTGGAAGGTCGGAGAAGAGAAGTGGAATCTGCACCCGGTTTCGCAACTGCCTCTGCTTCTGAACTGGATTTTTGTTCAGCCTCGTTTCCTTTTGCATTTTCATTTGCTTTGTCTGTTTGCTCTGCTGATTTCGCTGTGCCTGAGGTGTTGTTGTCCCGAATGATCTCTTCTTCGTTGACTGAAATGGCGCCAAGCGAAGCAGAAGAAAGTGTTGATGTGAGTGGGCGTGGAGTCTGACTGCTACTTTTGACATTCGCACTTGTTTCAAAAGACACCGAAGATGACGAAGGTGTTCCTGCAAGCGGCTGGCGAGGTGCCATTTCTTTGGAAGCATTGTCAATTTGCTCTGTTTCTGCTGCTTCTGCAGCAGCTGCAGTGATTGCTGTGAACTCGTCGAGATCAACAAACTGACCAGGAAAGAATGTTGTGTGCAGTTTGATCTTCTCCCCTCCTTCTCCATCGCGCTCTTCCACCAGAAACTCGCAATCTCCTCGTCTCACAATCGCTGCCACTCCGCTCCTTCCCCCAGCTCCTCGTTCTGTTCCACCTGCTGCTGATGCCGCAGCTGCAGCTGCACGCAACATGGTTGTCCCACCTATTCCTGGTGCTAATTGCCCAACGCGTTGCAGACTGCTCTGTGCAAATCGGTTGACTCCAGCATCGATTGGACCATTGCTGCTTCCTCTGCCTGCGTCCCGGCTGTTTTCGCGAGAATGGCTGAAAGACATGGCCGTTCCCAGCAGACTCGAAGGATCGCTTTCGTCGCTGTCTTTTCCTGTTCTGTGCAGCTGCTGGGGTGATGCTGTGCGTGGAGAGAGGAGCTTATTCCCAGACAGCCCAACAACATTCGAAAATGGCGAGGACACGTTTGGCGCAGATGTGTTTCCTCCACCTCCAGATGATGACGAAGAGGAAGAGGAAGACGCAGCATCCATCCTTTCAATGGCCTTCAGCGAATTCGCCAGAACGCCCTGGAGTTTGGACACGTCCTGTTCCAACGCTGCCTTTTTCTCTTTTGCCTCGAAGAGCTCTCTCTCCCTCAGCGACAGCACACGCTGCATGTCCTGCATCTTCTCTGTCAGTGCTCTGTTCTGGTCACGCAGGGTTGTCTGGATCTCGTGCTGGTTCAGCTTCATCCGCAGCACCTCGCCGTTGTGGTTCTGCTCCATCACCGCCAGCCGCGTCTCGTACTCTGCCTGCATCTTTGTAATGTGGTTGTTCCGGTTGCTTGTCAGAATGCGCGAAAGTTCCTGTTAAAATGATCATAATGAGAGACAGAGGAGGGAAATGAATGAACGAACGAATGAATGAAAGCAAAAAATGTTCTCTTTGACATGCCTCAAACACAGTCACATAGAGAGACCACAGATGAGTCAGCAATCTTCCTCTTTCTGTGCAAGTCGATGTGACCTGCCTGATTACCTCCTGAAATGCCCTGCCGATGATCTTCTGGAGGCGGTGGTAGTATTCCTTCCTGTTCACCTTCTCTGTCTTCAGCCGGAGGATCTCGCAGTCCACCCACTTTTCGAGCAGCTCTGCCTCTTCGCGGGTGGAAGGAATGCGCTTTGCAGCTGTGGCGACGATCGACTGCCAGAGCTCGTTTGACTGCGATCGCCACGCAGACACCTCGCCTTCTGCCACCGCCGCCTGCATCGGAGACGCCGAGTCACTCACAACATTGCGCGATCCGCCAACGCCCAGCGAAGACGGGAGCGGAGTGCTGCCAAACGAAAAGCCCTGGCTGCTTCCATCTGCACCAGCTTCACCCGACCGGTCCATCAGCCCCATCCTTCCCATCTTGCTCATCCCGTCCCAGCGTGGAAGCTCTGCACCGTTTGTGATTGCAAGGTCAGCATCTGTCACTCCGCTGGCAGTTGCTGGTGATGGATGTCCACTTGTAATGGCAATACCGTTTCTGAAAGTAGTTGTCATATGATTCCATTCTCTCGCCTTCACTCTTTTTTCGCTCTGATTTTCATTTTCATCAGATTCTAAAGTGGATTCTTCTCTTTCGTCTTTTTTATTTGGCTTTCCTTGCTCGATTTTTTTGCTATTTCTGGATGGCTTTCCACCTAAGTTTTGTTGTTTTGACTTTGTATAAGGAGAAAAGGGAGGATGAGGAAGATCTGATAACCTAGTCGGTGGACCAAGCAATGATGAAGCACTAAATTTACTAAATGAAACGCTCGAACCGGAAAGTTTTGGGGCGTTTCTGTCTTGATAACTTCCTTTCCCCACGCTTTCCAAAGAGCGAAAAACAACATTCATTGGAGTTGAAAGTGATCCTTGAGTATAATTAGAAGGCTTCTGTTTAAAAGAAGGAGACATAGATCTCAAAGGAACGGGGGTTTGAGTTTTTGATTGGGATGAAGTGGTTGGGGTTTGTGTTTGTGATGGAGTCCCATGAAGTGGTTTTAGTCTAATTCGACCAAGAACGGAATCTTTGTCAGTATCAACTGGCATGAACTCTGGAGGAGTCATAGATTCTCGATTTTGTTTTGTTGGTGTCATGCTTTGCTGTAGAGTTCTCACCGATAAAGCAGGAGATTGAGCCTAAGTGAAAAAAAGCATAAAAATTAAATGAACAAATTAATAGCAAACTTAATACAAATTATAAAATGAAAAAAATATGGAATGCAAAAAACAAAAATATTAAACCTCTTTTAGGAGTTGCAACTGAAGAAAACGTAACACTGTTAAAATTTTGATTACTCGTCATTCAAAAAATAAACGAGCTCTTCGACTTTTTTAAAATGTGCTAAAAAATAAAGATGATTTTTTATGAAATATTACAGAATGTATAGTTTCCTTTAAATACAGAATTTCTTAAATAATATAAAAAACTTGTGATCTGAACCAGTTTAATAAATATATTCAAATATTCAACAATTAAATTTTGAAATAAAGACTGCTGCTTGCAACGCGAAATGAAATTAAGTTGAGAAAGGTTTGATTGCTATTAAATGTTGTAGCAACAAAAAGAAGAAACGATTACATTTATGGAGATGCAGATGAAAAGCGGAGCATCTTTGCGACTTCCAGCTGTCTAAGAAACTCAGAAAATGTTATTGGGCTTAAAAAGGAAAAATAAATGCTAAAGAAAAATTTATAGTGCAAACCTTGTTGTTGGATCAGCGGTTGAGCTTATGTCAACCATAAAATGATGAATATCGGCCTACAAGCAAACGCAAAGTTTCAAACTTTTCTCAAAAATATTTTTAAAAAAAACATACTTGTGTAATTTCTCGTGAAAATCTTCGTGACAAAATCAAAACGCATTGCTCAACGGACAATGTTCCAGAGTCTGAAAGCAAAAAGCAAATGAATAATTGTGAAAGCCAATATTAATTATATAAAAAAATGAAGTTAACAATACAGATAATTTATTTGCAAGTTGAACAAATATTATCATTTCATACCATCTGGATCATGCATCAGAAATTCAAATGTATTCAAAAGGCGAGTTGGCTCAGGTGAAAGAGGATTTTGTCTAACACGAACAAAAATATCGATTACATCTTCTATTGTGATTCTTCCATCTCCATCTATTGTTTAATTTGAAAATTTTAATAGAAGAATTATAAAATTATATAATAAATAAAATTCAGGGTTAACCAGAATCAATTTCCCAAATCATCTTTTCTAATTGCTCCTAAATAATAAAAGATATTTCGTAGAATTATTACGATCACATATAAAAGAAAAATACCTTTGTAGTTGGCTTTCCAAGTTTGTTTATTGTTTGAAGAAGGTCCGAAGCTCCAAGGGATCCACTTTTGGTGGCATCCAACTTTTTAAATACATTTTTAAGTAATACAAGCTCGCTTGCGTCCTTTTGAATTGAATACTTTATGAGACAATAAAAATGTAATAATCAACAAACCATGAAGAAACTTAAGGGTTTGACAGGAAACTTGGATTATATAAGTATTTATTTCTCATTAAAAAGGAATGAATTTATTAACATTATTCAGTGGATTTGCGATGCATTGTATTCATTTAAAAAAAAGAGAGAGAAAATCTATTTATTTGCAGTTCATTTCTATTAAAGCAAAAAAAAATAACTTCATTTGAAATGAAAAACTCAAGTAAATCAGTTCCCTGTTGTTCTCAAACACTCTCTTTCCCAAAAAATCCAATCTCATTACAATTTTTACTTTCAAATGTCTTTTGGTTCTCTTTTGAATGGATTTTCTTCTTTTTTAAATATCCTCGTAGTTTTTCGCAAGCATTGTTGCCTTTGTTAAAAATCGTCTTCCAACACAATCTCTTTCTGCTTTTTTTTTTCAGCACTTCACTTTTGATAATTGTGGAAAACGTGTTTAATTCAGCAAAACTTATCCAAATCCAGTTTCGTTTCAAGAATAAAAATAAGTTGTAAGATAATCTTCGATATGATTGATGAAATGTTGCAGATGAGAAGAAAGAAGAAATGGATGCTCCTTTTCATTGTAACATTCAACATTGCGTAACTGTTCAATTGCACTTCGCTCATTTTTTTTTCCATCTGTTGAATTTCTTTGTCTCTTTTTATTATCTTTGCTTTCATTCCAAAGAACTTTATAGCTCTTTTTGCTTTCTCATTAATATCTTCCATTAAATCAGCAGTGTCATAATTTTCTTCACTTCTTTTCAGAATGAGAATTCAAATTTTGAAATCAATTGTTTATTTCATTGACTTAGTTATTAATTCTCTTTGTTTTCCTCTTTATTCGATTCTGAAGATGTTTTTTCATCAGCTTTGATTGCATCTGGTGTAGCAGAAGGTGCATTTGCTTCGTTTGCAACATGACTATCAGAACTGGACGAATCTGATGATGAAGCTGATGAAATTGGTATTTTTTCTGTTTCTTTTGCTGAAGCTGCTGATGAAACAGCACTTTTCTCCTGATGTATTGTGGAAGACGATGAAGAATGAGAGCTTTTCTTTGAAAAAGGAATTAGATCGCTTTGTGAGAACATCAGAAATGATTCGGGTTTTACTGCTTTTTTAGCTTCATCTTCTGAATTATTGCTTTTTATCGTATTAAATTCATCGACAATCTTCTTCCACTTCTTCATTTCAGCCTCTTCGCTTTCGCTAATTCTTTTCCATGTTGCCTCTCCTTCATTGCCATGCAACACCTTCATCTCCTCAATGACACATGGCAACACAAATGGCGGTTGAATTGGGCTGCTCTTCAGCGCAGTCAGCACTTTCTCTCCTTTGTCATTCGGAGATGCTTCTAACAAGCAATACAAAAGAGTTTTTATCACTCGAATGTCATTTGATATTTCTTCGTTGTTTAACAAACTGTCAACACTTTCAGATAAAGATGAAGTGAATGGTTGAATGTCAGATGCATTTTCATTGCCTTTTGGAGTTCCATTGACACTTGCATGTAAGCCAATGGAGATATTTTCTTTGTTCTTCCTTTGTGAAGCTACAACACACAACTCCTTCATCAGCACATCTGAATCACCGACAATCTCTTCCAAATGAATGTTCTCGTAATTTTCTGGTCGGATCTTCCTCAGCAGCTTTGTGAAGCATCGGCAGACTAATTGAGACACTGTTTCGGCATCTGTGTTTTTGTCAGCCATCGAAGGAAGCAGAATGAACGAAGAAAGCTGAGATGATATGTCTGTTAATGAAAATGAAGAAGGCAAAGAAGAAGAAGATGATGATGATGATGATGATGAAGGTGATGATGAATCCTTTTCAGATTTCTCATTTGTTGAAACAGAAAGACTGCTTGTTTTTCTCTCTTTATTCAACAATGAATTGCATCTTATTGGTAGTTTGAGCTGTTTCTGCTGCTGCTTCTCATCCTTATCTCCAAAGACAACATTCTCCATAGCTGCCAGAAGTGTTCTAAGTGACCGTGTGAGATGGGCGCAGTCAATGACGTGGATGGCTGTGTTGTTGAGCAGCTTCAGGAACGAGCCAGCCTCTTGATTCAACTGGGCAATCGATTTAGACAGCAACGCCATGAGCAACGTGTGTGTGCAATGTCGCGTCGCCTCCAAAGACAACTTTGAGCTGCGTGCTTTTGAAGTGAAGGTGATCGAGATGGAGTTGATGGCATAGCGCAGAAGACGCAGAAATGGATCGTTGGTGTGAAATCCAGCGGAAGAAGAAGAAGAAGAAGAAGAAGAATAAGAAGAAGACAATGATGATGATGATGATGATGATGAACTGCCATCAGAAGACATGAATGAAGCAGACTTTGACAATGAATCGATGCTTTCTTCATCCAAAACAGAAACAAGCGAGCGAAAGTGAGAAGCCAACACGATTGCCAATGCAGAGCTTGCTTCATCCAAACCGTCGTCTTCTGTCATCTGCAAGACAACACTGTATTTCTTGTGGAACTTCATGGCACGCTGCACATCGCAGCTGAATTTCAATGAAAACGAGATAGAAGAAGAAGGAATGGACGCCTTGGATGCAATAAATGAAGTGATTGCGGCAGAAGAAGCAAAAAAGTCTGGTGGGAAAAAGATGAGAAGCGCATTTGCCAGCCACGTTGAGGCATTCCATGTGTTTTCGAAGGTGTCGTCTGGAAATGTTGTGAAAGACGAGTCCAAAGACGGTGTGGGAAACAATTTTGTGAATGAAATGGAAGAAGCAGAAAAAGATAACGAAGAGCTCCTTTGAAGTGAAATAGACGAAGACAAAGAGGAGGATGAAGATGATGATAAAGTTGATGATGTTGTTGAAGAAGTTGATGATGATGACGACGACGACAGCAAAGAAACAAGAGCAGCAGCTGAACGAGAGGGTCCAGCAGACGATGAGGCAGTTGAAGGCATTCCAGCGTGTGCAATGTGGAAGTATGGCGATGGCTGTGTTCCGATTGCAGCCTCCATCGCCTGCTGTGAGTTCATCGAAGATGATGATGATGAAGCGTTTTGGTTGGTCAGAGCAGGCAGCAGGAATCCACTCGATGCAGAGGCAGAAATGGGGCTGCTGAGAATGCGAGGTGGCTGAGAGAGTGTCCTTTTTGTGGAAGGCGGCAGCACTGGCGCTGGGACAGAAGAGGCATTTGTGGGTAGCAGATTCAGAAACGAGGCTGTGTCTATTTGTGATGATGATGATGATGATGATGACAGCAGTTGAGGCTGAAGTGCAGAGTAATGATGAGGTTTTAGCAGAGAAAGTGGGTTGAAAGTGCGCTGGTTGTTGTTCATCAAGTCAGACGAAGATTGAGTCGAAGGCTGTTTTGGAGGAATCTTCAGCGGAGGGAAAGGAGAGGGTGTGTGTGCAACAGGAATCGTCTGGAGTGGATCAGGATGTTCGTGTTGTGTCAGAAATTGCAGTGCAGACGGCGGAATTGGCAGCTGAAGCGAAGCCAAATGGGACGGCAGCATCTGCCTTCGCTGCAGCGCCTCTGCTTCCATCTCTTTTCTGTTTGACTCGTCGTTCAAAATACGCAGAGCTTCTGTGTGGAATGTCTGGGCACGCTGTTTTGTCTGTGTGTCTCTGTCGTTTGCGAGCGGAACGATACACAAAAGGCACTCCCGCAAGTTCTTCAAATACTCCATCTTCAGTTCAGAATTGGATGAGATAGAAAGAGAATGCGTTTGGCTACTGCTGCTGCTGCTGTTATTGTTGACACTGCTGTTGATGCTGTCTGGTTGAGAAGAGTCGCCAGTTTTTTGTGCTGTGTTTAAAGAAGCCATCTGTGCATTTATCCAACCCAGCACTTCTTTTCGTCCGTTGACCCCTTCTCTTTTCAGAGCTACCGGCAAAAAGCGCATCAGCTTCACGAAGTTGCATTGGAGTGCCCATTCGTCGAGCGCTTGGAGTGCTGCCTCTCTCACACGCGTGTTGCTGTCGTTCAGCAGCTGCAGAAGAGGAGGCACAACAACTTTGGCATACAAAGCTATCTCATTCCCAACATTCTGTGCCAGCCGCGCAGACATCTTTGCACACTCTTGCACAAATATTCGGTTGCTGTCTGTCAGCCAACGAGTCATCTCTGCCATAAATTCTGCCAATCCATCTACGCTACACCGCTTTTGTGTTGATTCAATCACTTTTGTTGCTTCTTCCAGCGCTTTTCTCCTTTCGTACCATTTTGCAGAGTTCATTCCAGGAATCAAACGGTTAAGTTCTTTGCCAATCTCAACTTTGCCAGCAAAAGCAACTGAAGATGCAGCCAAAGGTGCTGACGATGAAGTGAGCGGAGCTGAAGCAGATGAAGATGAGCCGCTGTAAATAGAGCTGTTTGCTTGTTGAGTTTGATTCGCACTTTTCTCTGTCCCATCTGAATGAAGCATTTCACTTTTATCTTTTTCCAACCCTGGTTTCAAATCTGATTTTTCAGATGGCTCTGAAGATGAAAGTGGAGAAACAGATGTGCTCTTCTGAGATACAGGAGAAAGGGAGCTTGGATGTTGATGTGCATTTATGGATGATGTGTCTGAGGAAGAAGATGGAAGAGAAGAGAGAGAAACACCAGAAGATGATTGAACTGATGCTGAAGGCGCTTGCGATGAAGATGCAGAGGAGCCACTCCGCTCAGCTGCGCTTGCTTCGTCCAGACACTTTCTGACCAGCGCAGTTCGAACGGGTGTCAACCGTGTTATCTTCGACTCAATCAAATCTCTTCCAAAGAAGGAGCCAAGCACGCCCAAGCACTTCGCAGCGCTTTCTCTCACTTTCCCATCGCCATCGTCGTTCACCGTCTTCACCATCGCTTCCACCATTTCTCTTTCTCCTTCCTCGCTTAAGTTCTTCAGGTGTCCTGTTGCCTCGTCTTTCAGCTTCGGAACAAGCTCAGCAAAAAGTCTGGTTATTTCTAATTTTTGCTCTTTCACTTTTGAAGCAGACAAGACTGACGATGCCTCAGTCACTAATTCATCAGCAGAAATGCAAAATTGACACAGAGATATGCACAGCTCTTTAACAGCTGTTATCAAATTCGTTTTTTTCTCCTTCAATTTGTCCAGCAAAACAGGAAGGATGGCTTTGCCCCAGTTCCCATTGGCGTATCCTTTCCTGAGTGACAAAGCAAGTTTTGTAAAGACGTTGACCACAGAGCACACAACAGCCACGTTTGTGTCATTCAGCCCATTTCGCAGCGTCTGGAGCAGTTCTTTGTAGTCTCCTTGTGCCAAATGGGGAACAGAACACATCTCAGCCACTTGATCGAAAGCTGCCTTTCGCAAGTTCCATTTTGGATTGTGAGCTTCTTTGTGGATGTCAAACTGTTTGGTGACAAGGCGAGGCAATACCTCAACCGGAGACACAACATCATAAAGATCAGCTCCTGCTGCAGATGATGGTTTGGCAGAAGATCCCTTTTGCGAAGGTGTTGAGGATGATGATGCCTCTTCATCGGAACCCACCAATGAAGATGATTGAGCAACCTGTGACCTGAGTTGACGCTTTGGAATTGGACGCTCTTTATCTGTCTTTTCATAAGCTTCCTCTAGCTCCTTCATTTGTTGCGGTTTTATTGGTTTTAGCATTGCTTTTGCCCCATCTCCAAGCCATTTAAGGAGTTCAACTCCCAAAAGAATTGCTTCTTTTCTAACTTCTCCGTTTCGATTATCCAGAATTCCACTTGTGCATAGGACTTTGACAATATCATCCGGAGGTATTACTGATGGCCCAAAAGTGCTATTTAAAAGAAAACCAAATATCTCAAAAATTTTGAAAGAGAGAATTTATCACACTTCAAAGCTTCGGCAAGGAAATTCAAAGAAGATATACTGAATTTCACAGCTTTTTCAACTGCCCTTGAGCATATCTCGTGCAATACGAATTCTGTTTGCCCATGAAATAGGGATTCAAGAAGGATTTCTGCCGTTTTTCGTTTTACTGGTGGCCTTCCGTTACTAAAACCTGTTTTGATAACTTTAGGGATAATTTCTTGAAAGTTAAGTTTTGATGGATCTGGGCAGCACGTTATAAGAGTAAAAACGCAGTCTAATGCTGACTGTTGAGCAGCTGCAAATGTTTCACCTGAAATTGATGGCATCAATTCAACTGTTTTTCATAAACGTTGAATAATGCATTTGACAACAATATCATAAGTATTAAACATTCAAAATAAGACAGACAGATTGATTCTAAATCTGGTAAAGAAGTAATATTTATTCCTCTTTCGTTTATTTCTTCATAAAGATCTTTTCGAATTTTCCAATTTTTTGACGAAATACGCTCAACAAAATTTAAGGTGTCTCTAGCATTTTTAATATCCTTATCAATTTCGTTGTCCGCTTGTTCAGGAATTCCATTCATTCATTCAAAATACAAAAAATAAATATGGGTAAATTTTTGAAATAATAATTTTCATCGCAAAAGTTCTGAAATTCTAATATTACAAATCATGTAAATGTCCTTACCTTTTCTTGTATCAACTGCTCCAAAACTAGATTTGGAAAAAAGTCTTCATTATTAGCTGGAGACAAATATCAAACACTTTCGTTTGTTAATAATTTAGTGGGGAAAAAATGGTGACAATAATTTAGGAATGGTAAAATAACTGAGAATTGAATAAAGAGATAACGAGAGAAAGAGAAGTCTCATATTTGTCTTGAATTGGTATTATCATTCGATTAAGGAAGAGTTTTAGCAAGCTCTTCAAGATAAAAAGCACACTGAAATGAATTCTCTCGAAATAAAATCTTAATAAAAACATATTTCATATAGAAATAAGCATTCACTAAAATGATGCAATAACTTTCCTCATTGTTTAATTGTATTTGAAATATCCTGTTTGTTTTATTGAAATAAAGCATTCTCAATCAACAATTGTATCATCATCTGTCTAATCTGCTTATACGAGTAATTTCTTGTTTGAAAAATGAATTAATTATAATGTTTTTGATTTTTTCACACAATTTTCTTGACTCGATGAATCTTCAAAAAATGTGATACAAAAAGAAATCTGTTTGAAAGAATTATTATTGATATCCATTCAAAATGCATTTGCAACATCTGTTATATTTCGCTGCATGCTTCGAATCCATCGAACATGAAAATATCGTTCTTTTTTCAAAAACTTTTAAACCTGCTTCCAATGACCAAAAAATTAAAGTTCTTCAGGCAAGGTTGAAAACAAAATCAGTGCTGTCTTGTTCATAGAAAAACATTCATTTAACTTTTCATCTTATATCACTTGTATTATTCTGCTTCTTTGCGAGAGGGAAAGAATTAGAAACAAAAATGCATTTTAAAAAAAAATATTAAAAAGCATTAATTGCATTTTGTTGAACAAAGAAGATGCAATATGCAAAAAAACAGGAGAATAAATAAAAATGAAAGTGTGAGGAGAATGACAATAAATTCCACAAAAAGAAGAGAAAGACAGAGATGTTGATATTTTTAGTCAAAGGTCAGGTTTATTTAAACAATTGCAATTTCATCCATTTCTCTTCGAAACGAAACATTCCAATGCATTGCCTCAATCTTTTTCTAAGTTATCTTCTAATATATTTCATTTCATGTTTTATTATTTGAAAGATTCTTTGAACGAATGAAGTTCTTTAAATTAAATATCTTGCAAAATAAATGGTGATACTACGAAATCATGAAAGTCTACTGGTGAATAAATCGAAAATTGTTTAGAAAAATGTATTATAATTGATGTTCAACTTGAAGCTATCATTTCCTTCATTAAGATACAAGACATTTTCCTCTTTAGCATGATTCTAATTTTCAATTTCAACTGTTAATGTTTATCTTTTTTCGTAGACAAATAATTGCATCACACAAAAAATGAAAGATAATCTTTTAGAATTTTTTCTTTAACAACTGAAAAATTTAAAATATTTTATTATCTGTTTTTGAAAAGAAAAGAAAGGAAAATTCGCTTATCAATAATTGTTTATTCAATTCATTCTTTTTTTGTGAATTGGTTAAAAATTGAACTTTAACAAACATGATTAAATTTTAAAGAAAATATGTAAATTTTTCTAAAGATTTAACTAATTGAATAATAAATGAAATATATACGTTTTGAAAAGGAAATACGAATAAATGAATGAATAAAAAATATGAAATTTCAAATGATATCTTTATGAAATTAAAATATGTACGCAGTGTTCTATCAACATGCTCCATTAATTCACAAACACGACGTGCAGGGAATTTAAAGCATGAAGTTATTATCACTGTGCATAATATGTAATATTACTTCTTGGCAAATGGAACGACCAAATTTTCACAATGAAAAAACGGTAACTAAATTTTGCCTTTTCGATAAATTAATTTCTTTTCAGCATACAATAATTTTGAATTCACATAAATACATGAATACATTCTTCAATAAAAATGTTTGAAAAGCAGTCTAAATTTTATAACATCGATAACACATTCAAAATAATCAAGGATCATGAGTATTTCATTTATTAAAAAAGTATTCTTTTTTAGGAAGTGTAAAACGAAAAAAATAAGCCATAATTTAAAAAACACTGTTTGAAATTATGTTTGATTATATAAAAAAATAAATTTAAAAAGTTTACTATATGGTGATGAAATGTAGTTGTTTTTGTTAATGTTCTTGAATTCACAAATTTCAAAAAATAGTTTATTTTATAACAAATATCTTTTCTGGAAATGTTTAATTTTTATTTTTTCTATGAAAGAGTTCTCTTTAAACATTTTTATTGTTGAATAGTTTCAATAAATATTTCAAGCAAATGATTAATATTATAAATTTCATATTTTTCAAATACTTCAACGTTTGTCATCAAGCTTTCAGAAATCTTTGTCTGTATTGATTTCACCGATTTTTCTTTCGAAATCGAAATAAAATATTCATTGTTATCACCCAGTCGATTTCAATTGTTTTTTATTAAAATTTCTTTTTTCATATTGAGTTCTCCTTTATCTCGTCCCTTTAAAATGTTTTGCAATGAAATAAAACTCTTCATTTGTCAATCAGAATTGTCTTTAAATCTATTTATTTTATTGCATAGACAATTTCATTGTGTTTTGAATTCAATATATTACAAAAATAAGTATTTAATGTATCAAAAACTGAGCGGAAAAACATTTTTTAGAAAATCCGAATTCAATATTATTAACAATTGGGAAAGATCGTAAGTAAATTTTCATGGCAAAAGTTATTGCTTGCTTTCGCATTCGCTACGATAATACAAGATGGGGAGATAACGTATATGTCTGCGGTTCATTGAAAGAGTTAGGAGAATGGAACCCTTCAAAAGCTATCCAAATGGTTTGCAATGATTCATATTGGCAAGCATTTGTTGCTTTGGACATGAACACAAAATTCGAATATAAAGTGTGTTTTCTATCATTAGTAATGGCTGTTTATTTATATTATTATATTTTCTTGTCGTATGCTTTTAAACTGTTGTCAAACCTAAACAATATATTGTTATTTATTCAAAAATATATCGCCTAATATTATTTTACTAGTACTTTTTCAAAAGTGGAGATTATATTCGATGGGAAGAAAGAAGTCATTTCCGTTCATTTGACGTTACTCCAGGCGAAATAGTTGAGGTTCGTGATTTGTGGCATAACAAAGCTAACTTCACTGAGGATGTTGCATCATCATCACTGATTCAAGACGTTTGCATGCGTCGTGACAAGCCCGAGAAATTACCAAAAGTTGAAAGGCCTGAGGAAGAAAAAGTTTCAGTTGTTTTTGAAGTACCAGTTCCATTAATTTCTCCCCTTGAAAGCGTTCGCTTGATTGGAGCAACCAAAAAGAAACCTTTCTGGAGAATTGCAGATTCTCAAATATTGTGTGATAGTGAATCACCCATTTTTAGAGGAATCCGCACCTTTGATGTTGATGAACTTCCTGTGCAATATAAATTCGTTTTATCACATGATTTGGGATGGGAATGCGAAAATATCGAAATTGGTCCAAACAATGAATGCTATAAGCCAACTCCAATTGATATTACTTCTCCAGATGTCGTTGTTTGGACGCTTCAAGAGGATGAGCCAAAAGCAATCCATATTGCTCAAGCTATTAACACTCATTTGTGCAGAAACCCAACAGCAGGGCATGCTCAAATAATCTTCGTTGAATCGCCATCGTTCAGATACCCCAGTGAGCCTCACTTCCGTGCAGCTGGAGTTGTTTTGCCTGTATTTTCTCTGAGATCAAAGCAATCTCTTGGAATTGGTGAATTTACTGACCTAACACTTCTGGCAAAGTGGTGTCAGATGGCTGGACTTCGAGTTATCCAGCTTCTTCCAATCACAGACACAACCGTCAACGGCATAAGCTGGATGGATTCCTATCCGTATTCATCCACTTCTTCATTTGCGTTGCACCCAATCTACATCAATATCGATTCCCTGAAGCCACTTCCCGCAGATATCGCAGCTGATCTCCCAACACAGCGCGAAAAACTCAACAAGCCCAAAGTTGACTACGAAGCGACTTTGAAAACGAAGATGAATTATTTGCAGCGCATCTTCGACTTCCACCTTACTCATGAAGGCGGGTTTGAGAAAGATCCTGAGTTCATCCAGTTCCAAAAGGATTCTGCATACTGGCTGCCTTCGTATGCTGTGTTCAAGACACTTTCCAGCCAGAACAAGACGACAGACTGGAAGGACTGGCCAGAAGAGCTCAGAGACGAGGCAAATGTCAAGGACATTGTGGAGGAGATGACAAAGCCAACACATCGCCTGTATCGCGAGGTGCTGTTCCACATGTGGGTGCAGTATCATTTGGATCGCCAGCTGCGAGAGGCCAGCAGAAGATGTGTCAGTGAGTACCATGTTGGGTTGAAGGGAGACATTCCCATCGGTGTGGATCCGCGCTCGGCGGATGCGTGGTACTTCCGCAAGTACTTCAGACTCGACACACAGGCTGGTGCGCCTCCAGATGCGTTTTCCACACACGGACAGAACTGGGGCTTCCCGACATACAACTGGGAGAACATCCTGGCTGATAACTTTGAGTGGTGGGGCAACAGACTGAAGGTTATGTCACGCACCATGCATGCATTCCGTATTGACCACATTTTGGGCTTCTATCGCATCTGGCAGATTCCAAGCGATTGCAAGTCTGGTCTTCACGCTCGCTTCTATCCCGGACGGCTGGTCTCCGGATATGAACTGGAGAGACGCGGGTTGAGAAACACATTTGGCAGACTCACCAAGCCAATCATCACAAGAGAGCTTGTTTACCGCCAGTTCGGTGCAGAGGCCGAGGATATCATCAGCACATACCTCGACCCAGCACCACAAGGATCAGACTCAGACTTTGTGTTCAAGCCACAATTCCCCAATGAGCTTGCAATTCATGACTATGTGTCAGAAAAGAGAGGAATCACAAACTCCTCTACATCAGACGAACTGAAGGAGCTGGATGCATACATGAAGAAGTTCTATGCCCTGACCAACAGCGTGTGCTTGTATGAGTTCGATGGAGGCTATGCACCTCGCTTTGATGTGGCAAGCACTGAGTCGTGGAAGAGGCTTGGCGGGGACTGGCAGGCAGCTCTGGTGCAGCTGGCGAAGGAGTACTTCTACGAGTGGCATCAGGACATTTACGGCGCATCTGCACGCACAAAGTTCCCGAAGATGAAGGAAGCGTCGAAGATGCTCATCTGCGGAGAAGATCTTGGCTTGCTCACCCCGATCATTCCGCAAGTGATGCACGAGTTCAACATTCTGGGACTCCGTGTGCAGCGTATGACTGGCGACCCAAGTGAAGACTATTATCATCCAAAGAACTACAGCGAGGGCATTGTTGCCACCACATCCACACACGACATGCCTCCACTGCGTGCGTGGTGGCAGATCACCAACCTGAACCGCCCTGATCTCGAAGCATTCTACCGCTCTGGCGATGCACAGAAGGAGTGCCGTGTGAGAGACTGTTTCTGGTACAACACCCTCGGCAACCACTCGCCCCGCCCGACTTCTCTCCCCAACGACCAGCTGGAGCGTATTGTCGATATGCACATGTATTCGCCAGCTATGCTCACTATCCTTCCTTATCAGGATCTGGTGGCAATTTTGCCTGATGACGAAGTGTATCACCAGAATCCATGGGATGAGGTGATCAACAACCCAGACAATAGAAAACATTACTGGCAGTACAGAATGCCTTGCTTCATCGAAAGATTGATGGAAAAGACCGATCTGACTGATCGTATCAGAGGTAAAGTTGAAGACTCTGGAAGACTTCGCGTCCATTAAGTCAGAGGATGAAGGCATTTTCCATGCTCAAAGCAGCATGAGATTTTGAAAATAATCATTAACAAAAATGAATAATGCTTGTTGATTCGTCTTGAATATAATTTTTTTTTTTGATTGCGTTATTTTTACGAATTGACTTGTTTTTGGATATTTGATAAAGATTTTGATGGATTATTGTTTTTTCAGTCGTAAATATTACCTTTTTTAAAGGAGAGAACTTATCCATGTTTTTGTTTGAAAAATTAATGTTTGAATCAAGTCATTAAAGGAGTATTTATCTTTTTGAATAAAGATTGAGGAATTTTTAAAACTTAGTTTTGCGTATGAAAAAATATTTTTCTCAAAGAAATCGAAAATCTGTTTGATAACTGTTAGTTTAAATTTTTTGAAAAATTATTGTTCAAAGAATTGTTGCATATTCAAAGACTGCTTAAGGTGATTAATAAAGACATTGATTAATTTTCAAAAGTTATTAATATATGGCAGATCCTTTTTGAAATCATTCTTTCGTTTGAGATTTGATCAAAATATTGTTCTCAATGGGATTTTGATAAAAATGAGTTGAAATAGGGAACACTTATTGTTTATGATATTGCTATTGCAGAAACAATTACTTTTTTAAATCCCATTGAGTTTAAATTTTTGATCAAAACTCCAACGAAAGAATGATTTCAAAAAGGATCAGCCAACACACACAACTTATTTTTTTTATAATATGGGTTATTATTTATGAAATCATATTTTTTCTGTATAAGTTTTCTGTTCGAACATATCCAATGAATTTTTTCATAAAATGACAGTTAAGTGAAATGGCTTATTCAAGGTTTGTTCATCTTCATCAAAGCTTGAACATTTGTTTTTTTATTCAATTGTGATGAATTAAGCATTTGGATTCAAAATCACTTCCTTGCAACAAAAAACTTTGAAAAAAACAATTTCCCGAAAAAGGTTATGATTTTTATAAAATTTCACACTCGTTTATTTAAAATTCTAAAATAAATACTGCTTCTTTTTATTGATAATACCATATTAATATTGTGAGTTTCTGCTTTATTGAGACCATTTTTTTTTCTTCATGAATTTTATTTCTGACATTTTTTTCTTGTATTTTTCACATTTTTATGTTTTTCAAAAAAAAAATTCCATGAAAACGTAAGACTCTTGATGATGAGATTATTCGAAAATTTTGAAACGAACAGTTGCGATCTTCATTTATATTAAAAATTTGCTCCATATAAATTTATTTTTTCTCATTGATTTTATTATTATTTATAATAGTTATTTTTGTTGTTGGACTTATGAGAATGAAAATATTTCGGAAAAAGTGGATCGTCCCACCTGTTTTGATTTTTCTCATTTAAAGACAAGAAATTGCACGAAAACAGAGCTTTATGTACTCATCAGCAAAGGTCAGTCATTTCAGTCTTGTCAAAAGTTAATTTATCTTCAAACATAATCTATTTTTTTGTTAAATAATAATGATCAAAACAAACAATATAAAAAATTATTTATTCTGTTAATTATTTTTTTCCTTATAAACAAATTTTTTCTCGAAAACTTCATGAATAAGGGTATACACTTAAAGAAACTTCTTTTTTTTGACATCATTTTTCAAGAAATAAGTGTTTGAATTTGAAGTGAATTATTTCTTTTCTTTTAAAATGAAAATTGAAAAGAATAAATAGGTTTTTTCAAAGTCAAAACTGATGATAAAAAATGGACTTTATCTTCATTTAACGATGATTTATCTGACAGGAGTATGAAAAAAAATCAATTATCATCGGAATATTTTTGCAGGTCGTATCATTCACTTTTTCTAATATTCATTTATTGTCCATCGAATAAATAATTTCGATTGACTTATTTATTATGATGAGATTGTTAATTGATCTGTTTTAAGCAAGAAATTATTATTATCCTTTTCACCATTGAGATTATTCACAATGCAAAACATATTATTTCCACTCACATGAACTTAACAATACTATTTTCAAACTTATTTTTCGATATAAAAATATTCATGTGAAAGTCATAATTATTTTTTCTTTGCCCACAATTAATACTAATGACTAATTAAGTAGTCAGTAAAACACCAAAAATCACAAGAACAGGTTTTCGTATTAAATAAACATGTCTGAAGACTCACAAACATCATCATTGGTTGTTGATAATGGATCTGGTATGTGCAAAGCCGGATTTGCAGGAGACGATGCACCCCGCGCTGTGTTCCCAAGCATCGTTGGTCGTCCAAAGACATCAACAATTATTCTTGGATCAGGAGACAAAGAGTGCTACATTGGAGATGAAGCACAATTGAGAAGAGGTATTCTTGCACTGCACTATCCCATTGAACACGGTATCGTTAACAACTGGGAAGAAATGGAAAAGATCTGGCATCACACTTTCTACAACGAGTTGCGTGTTGGACCAGAAGACCACCCAGTGTTGTTGACCGAAGCTCCATTGAATCCAAAGGCCAACAGAGAGAAGATGACCACAATCATGTTCGAAACATTCAATGTTCCAGCCATGTATGTTCAGATCCAGGCTGTGCTTTCATTGTATGCAACAGGACGTACAACTGGTATTGTGCTCGATTCTGGTGATGGTGTGTCACACACTGTTCCAATCTATGAAGGATACAACTTACCACATGCTATCATCCGTCTTGATATGGCTGGTCGTGATCTGACTGAAATGCTGATGAAGATCCTCACTGAACGTGGATATTCATTCCGCACAACAGCCGAACGTGAAATTGTTCGTGATATCAAGGAGAAATTGTGCTATGTTGCTCTTGACTTTGCAGCTGAAATGGAAACTGCTGCTTCCTCATCAGCCATTGACAAGACATATGAAATGCCCGATGGACAAATTATCACCATTGGAAACGAAAGATTCAGATGCCCAGAAACATTGTTCCAACCCAACATGATTGGTCTCGAGGAAACAGGTGTTCATGAGAAGACCTTCCAATCAATCATGAAATGCGATGTTGATATCAGAAAGGACTTGTACCTCAATGTTGTTCTTTCTGGAGGTACCACAATGTTCAACGGAATTGCTGAACGTCTGAACAAAGAGTTGGTCACCCTTGCTCCTTCAGCCATGAAGATCAAGATCACAGCTCCACCAGAGAGAAAATACTCTGTGTGGATTGGTGGTTCTATTCTTGCTTCATTGAACACCTTCCAGCAAATGTGGATCTCAAAGGAGGAATACGACGAATCTGGCCCATCTATTGTCCACAGAAAATGCTTCTAAATATTTTGTTACTTTGTATTTCACTTCTTGTTATTGTATTTGTGTGATGCTATTTTATAAGTTTTACGTGTTTTTTTGTAATAAGTTAAGAGAACTTTTGTTATTAAAATAGATACCAACAACAAAGTTACAAATATTTTTTATTTTGATTATAAAAATAAAAAGATACGAAAATCAATAAAAAATTTTGGTTTATTTTTAAATTTATTTCATTCAAGTCTGATTCCAAATGTTTGCTAAAGATTGTTGAGGAAATTGAACTTGAACATCTGTCTCATCCATTTCAGAATTTGAAAGGGATTGTTGATAGTTTGAAGAATTTGTTTCATTATCGAGATTTGATTTTTGATGCATGCCTATTTCTGAAACAATGCTTTCGTCGGTCAATTCCAGATAAGGAGTAATATAATTCTGCATTATTGATCGTGCAGCAGCATTCCACGAAGCAATAGAAGAACCCGAAAGAGAAAAGATTGCAAAAACTCTATCGCTCGAAGAGCAGATTCCAGCAAGAGGGCGACTTCGATAATACTGAATTCGTGTCCACTCCTCCTTGACATCTTCCTCCTCCTTCTTCACAAACACAGCCTTTTCTTCTTCAGAGTCGTTGCTGCTCTCCACCAGCGCAAGTGCCTCGTCCACCCTGTCCTTCACTGCCTCGTCTGCTGCGATGGCGAGGAATCTGCCTTCCTCCAGCAGCAGGCGGAGGATGATGTGCAGCACCTTCGTCACCAGATTCACCTTCTCCTGCAGCAACAAAGAAGGCGACCTCCCGTTCTCCTCAGCGTCTGCTATCTTCTTCTCGACGTTTTCGAAGTCGCCTTGCATCGTAACCAAATAGTCTGCAAGCGCTGCCCCGACATCCATGCGGTTCATCAGCTGACACGCCCACGCCCCGTCAAGAGCGAGGTTCTCCAGCGTCCACAGCACCTCAATCTTCACTTTGTTGCTGTACAACTCCATTCCCAAGGGGCGGGTGGGAGTCGGCTCATCGTCATCGTCATCGTCATCTTCTTCTTCCTCATCCTCATCCTCATCCTCATCTTCTTCATCTTCTTCATTTCCCTCTTCTTCTTCTTCTTCTTTATCTTTGTCTGCATCTGCTTCCATATCTCCATTGTTGCATTCATCATCCATCTGAATGCCTTCTTTGCCATCGCTGCCAAATCCTTTTGAATTCTTCTTATTTTCATCATCCATGTTTAAGCTATCATAAATCCTGTCATCGTTCATTTCAGAATTGCTCTCTGCACCATCCATAGGCGCATGCTCATCTGCCTTCTTCTTCTTCTTCCTCCTCCTCCTCTTCTTCTTTTCTGAATTTGAAAATGGATCATCTGGTTCTGTAAGCGACAGTATGCCGTTTTTGTCATCGAGAAGCAGCCTGATAAGCAATGGCAGAGCATTTTCGTTTGCGATTTGATGGCAAAGGGCAGACGACTCTGCGCTTATGTTAGAAAGAGACCACAGTGCCTCTAAAAGAACATTTTCTGATGATGAATACAGCTTTTCGACAAGGATGTACACCATCTGAGATTCAAGAATGATCTACAGAAGAATTAGCGAGGAAGAAGAATGAAAAGAAAAAGGAAGAGAACAAATAGAAAGAAAAAAAAAATTCGAAAAATCGAAAAGTTTAAAAATAGAATAAGTTCAAAATAATCAGATGAGCATACTGTTTCGATAACAGAACCAGACAAGAGTGAAAGAGAACCGATGAAGTGTACAACGAGCGAATGCCAGCGCAGTTGATTTGTTCCATAAATGCTGTTGCAGATCTGCTGCACAGGTGTCACAACATACAAACTGCCAGACGCATTCGATGCATCTTGGCTAATTGCACTTGTGGTAACTGGAGTGGCCGCCAGAATCTGAAAAAAAAATGTGCGATTGCATTTCGATGATACAAAAATTTCAGTTTTAGAAAAGACAGAAAAGTCCAACAATTTATAAATAAAAGAAGATATTTTCCTGTGAAGTCTAAGGAACAACAGCAGCAGAGCATACACAATATGCGTCGAGCCAGGCATCTGACAAAGACACAATCAGCGTCAGTGCATCGAGTGCAGGCGTCATGTCGTACGGCATTTCTGTGGTGTTGAGGAACAACGAAGAAATCGGTAGGATGTCCAGCAAAATCATCCGAATGGAGTCCAGCAACTCCACATGCGCCTCCAACTCCGTCTTCGGCTCGGACACATCCTGGACCGCCGACGAGGTTGCAGTCAGCTCACTTTTGCTGTCTACCTTCTGCCGAGCTTTTGCCAAAGAACTCAGCCTGTTTCGCTCGACCTTCCACAAGTCAGTGCTTTTTCCTTCTTTGCTGGGGCACATAAACGGTTCGCTGACGCTGCTCAGGAAAAAGAGACAGGCATAGTAGCATAAAGGCGAAAAAGGCGCATGCTGATTTGGACAGATTACAGAATATGACTCCGGGGTTTTTGAAATTCTATCAATTGTATAACTTGCAGAAAAATGGCATGATGCAGAAATACGAAGAAGCGTTTGCTTCCCTGTTGTTGAAATGGACTTGACTGAGCAAATTGTTTGGGCTGTTTTCATAATGCTTCTTGCAATGGCTGCAACGTTAGTTTCAATGATATAAAAGTAAATATCTTTGCCTTCTTGAAGCATGTTTGCCAAAGTCCATAGTGATTGAGTTAATAAATTGTCATCCGTTGTAGCTCTTAATAAAAATTTAATGTGTTGAATTATTCCAGAAAATACAATTATCCGACAGTAATCCTTGCTGGCAGACCCAACTAAAACACATTTTAAAAAAATTTACAATGTAAAATTCAAACCAATGTTTGTCATTATTTTCAACACAGAATACACATGATCGATATTTGGGTCGCTTTGTATAATCTTTGAAAATTTGTCAATCAGACCATAGGAAATAATTGTAGATATTGGTATCTCTCGATTGCCTATAATATTGAGAGATTATTAAAAAAAATGCACAATATAGCAGGAATATACCGTTTGTAATGTGCATTAAACTTTTCAGAGCAGTTGTCCAATCATCGGAGTTTGAACTTTCAAGAAGTTCAGATACAACTTTGATTTCATTTTCCTAAAAAAAATAGCAACAAATAAAACTAAAAAATTAAAGACGAAGCGATTAAAGAAACAAACAATCTCTGATTTAAGTTTTTTCGATTTATTACCGTCAATTCTCATTCTTCTACTTTGAACAATAACTTCTTTCTTTTTCGATGTTCTGAGAGCTAATGCAGTGTATTTACTCGAAGCACGCAAATTTTCTTTTTCTTTTTCATTGGCAAATTCCTTAAATCGTAAGGATTCTCGATCAACCCGACTCCAAGTGGAGAAAAGAGTTGACATAAAAATGATTTGATCAAAACTGACCATACATTATTTTTTCAAATATTGAATTTGAATTTTCTATGACATTATGTCCCAATTGCAAAACAGAATGCACACTGGTGCAAGATCAATATCGCGTTTGCGAAAATTGCGGATATATGGTTTCTGATGGGCTGTTGTTGTCGGACAATCAAATCGATTCAAATGTTTCTTATTATCCGAAAATTGGCTCAACTTATGTCAGATCTCAAGATTTTTCAACATTTAGCCAAGCAACAATTTCTTCAATGCGATATCCAACTTCCATGAGAATTCAGTTTAGTTCGGTTCAAAAGAGATTTTTTACAGCTAGAAATATTTTGTCGAGATTTGCTGATCAACTTGGAATTCCACGCTTCATTGAACAAAAAACTCTTCAAAGATTAAAGATGTTTATTGATCCTCAATATAAAAACGATGATTTTTGCTCTACATCCGGCAATTCTTCGGACCGAAAATTACAAACGGAAAAACATTGCTTTTTCGTAACAGAGCTTAATGTTGCTGCTGTTTTGTTTATTGTTGCGCAAAATGATGCTTCACAGGCATATCAAATGAAATTCGTTTCGGTATGCTTTTTTTTTTCTTTGTTAGCATAAAATGTTATTTATTCATTAAATAAAGGAAACTTTAGGGATTCCTTTTCCTTTATTTTACCGAACAGTTCGTCGAATTTGCAGAAATTATCACCTGTCAGTAACCTCTCCTCCAATACTGAAGTTTTCTTCGCAAATTGTGAAACAATTGAATTTGCGAGGTCAATGGCAAATAATGGAGAAGCAAGAACTTCTATTCTCGCTAATTGAAGATCATGTTAGTGGAAAGGATCCGATAGTTTGTGCAGTAAGCTTATTTGTGCTAGTTGCAGATTTGATGAAGCTGGATTTCATTCCAGAGTCTTGGATTGTTGTTCATAGGCGGGAACTGAGGAATAAAAGAAATTCGAAGACACCAAAATTGAAAGTTTCAAAAGCAAAAAGAAAGAAAGAATTAATTGAAGATGACGATTCATTTTCTCTGTCTGGTGGAGACAGTTATCCAATTGCAGAAAAGTTGTACGATGAGGAGTGGATCAATTCTATCAAATCACAGAAAGTAGAAATCAAAGAACAAAACAAAAAGATATCTTCGCTAAGTCAAAATTCTAATTCGTCAATAGAAGCAATTGATGGTGACAACATATCTGGGTTATTGCCTTTGACTCATGAAGGATTTCAGGAGCATTCACAACCGTCTGCCGGTTCACCTTCTCTTCTTCAACCAGAATCGCACTGGCTTACCAATTCGACACCTGTCACATCTCCGCCTGTTAGCTACAGGGCTTTGAGTCCAACACAAATGAAAATAACAACATATGACGTTATCTGTTATTTGCATGAAAAACTTTCAACTCTAACGTTTGGGATTTCTTCCGCTTTCAAGCGCATTTCAGAGTTCAATGATATTATTATGAATGAAACCGAAGTTCTGCTTCCTTCTCTTTATAATGAGGCAAAAACAATTGAAGAAAAAAGACTCTTATTCAAGAAAGAAAAAAAATGGTTTATTGAACAATTTGGACAATTAATTACCCCAACAGAAAATGACGATAACTTGATAGAAAGTGAAATGAGAGAAGAAGGCGAAACATTAATGTTTTATGAAAAAGAAAAAGAAAAGCTTGATCTGGAGAGAGAAAAATGCAAGGCGGTTGATTATAAAATACCATCTGAAGTGCAACCAGCAAAGGACGAAGATTTAAGCGAGGATGAAAATGAAAGTGATGAGATTTTTTCATATTCAATGTTATTATCAAATACAGAAAAAGAGATAAGGAAAACTATAAACGACATAAAGTTAGAGACCATGCTATAAATGTTAAAAAGAATAAATTTGCACAGGAAATTGAGGACTTGAGTCATTTCAACATTTGTATAATGTAACCATGAATTGGATAAAAAAAGAACTGCAGTCATCCTACATGAAGGCTGCCCAAAGACCCAATCCGATTGCTCAAATCTGTCTTCCCTCAAGCTGCAATGAGGCAACTTTGCGCTGCTCAGTTTCCTGCCTGACGCGGTTCATCGCTCTTTAACAACAAAGCCACGTGTCTTTCCAGTCACGCGCCTATGTTGACACTGCTTACCGAGGGGCAAATCTTCAACGCAACCAACACTGGGATTGAAACAACCCAGCACCATTCCCACAACCCACATGGAGGGCAGGCTACCCTGACAGTGGCGCGCAACTACCACCTCCGATTTACAACATTGCGAATTTTTGGTATATATACCGAAAAAACGGCAATATTATCGAATTAGGGGATAGATCACAAATTCAAATATTTTTTATTTTTGAAAGCTTGATTGTTTAAAATATTTTCTTAAAATTTCTTAATTTTCTCGCTATTCGGTTCATTTAGTTTTTGTTTTTATAAAATTAATGAAAAATTGCTCGATGAAAGTTAGAATATATTTTTGATTATTTTTTTGAAAAGTTTAATGCGTATTAATCAAATAATCAAGATATTTGTTTAAATGTTGAACTTCTGTTTGACTTTTATGATGCATTTCATGTTAAAATTAAAATTGTGCAAAATAAAAGAAAAATTGAAGTTACAATCATTATTTTCTTATTTTCAAGTTGACATGCTCTCAGTTTCTTTCATCAAACATTTTGTGTTTGTAAAAATATGGATGATAATAAATGAGTTATATTTAAATCTTATAATTTCTATCGATGAATGATTATATATTTTTACAAGAAAAGAAAAGAATGAACCAATATGCATCTCCATCAAAGACTATTTTATTTAGGACGAAAAGCCAAAAAAAAAAAAAAATAAGTGAATACAAAAAATGTTAACTTGAAATGAAATTGCCATCTCTTGTTCATGCTTAACATAAACTGAGAAATAACTATTGTCCACCAAAATACATGAAATGATTTCTTATATACATCTACTCTTCTTTTTCTGCTTTTTGTTCAGTTTCTTTTTGTGCTGCTTCTTTTTGTTCTGCCTCTTTTGCTTTTGCCTGTTCCCTTCTTCTTTCTTTCTCTCTCCTTTTTGCTTCTTTTTTGGCCAGCTCTGCTGCTTCCTTCTCTTTCTGCTCTCTTTCTGCAATTTCCCTCTCTTTCCTTTCTTGCTCTGCCACAACCATCCACACCCTGATCTGCTCAATAAGCTCTTTGTCTTCCAGCGAGAATGTCTTCATCTTCACTTCCTCTGCCTTCTCAGTCTGGACACTATCTGAAGGTGTTGAAGAAGAGGAAGGAGCCAACGAAGATGACTGAGAAACAGAGCTCTCTGCATTCTCTTTGCTTTCTTGAGGCTTCTTCCCCTTTCCTCCACCAGGGGCATTCTTCTTTCGCTCTTCCACGCGCTTCGCCACAACTGTCCCTTCCTCCACTTCTCTCTGCCCCATCTGCACAAGCACTGCTATCTCCTGCCGCACACACTCCGGAATGATCTGCTTCGTGTTGCAGTTTGTGCTCTTCCACAGCTCCACCCGCAGCCCACTCGCTGCCAGCTTCATCTCTGCCCTGAACAACGCCCCAAGCACCTCTGCGCTCCCAACCTCCTCTTTCGAAAAGCCGATCGGTGCAACCATCACATCCGCCTTCCCTCTTCCCAGCACCCCTGCCTCTCTCAGCCGCTCCTCTGTCACCAGTGCCACCAGCCTCTCAAACCCAATCCCAAACCCAATGGCCGGTATGTTCCCCAGCGATGGAGACAGAATCCCAATCAGCTTGTCGTACCGCCCACCTCCAACACACGTGCCCTGCGAGCTCATCCCCGTTGCAGCGTCCCAGAAGCACCCTTCGAAGATCAGCCCTGTGTAGTAGTCGTGCCCTCTCGCCAGAGACGGGTTGAAGCACAGGCACAACGGAAGCGCTGTGCTCGATACAACGCCATAAACCTTCCTAAGCGTGCCAATTGCAGCCACAACTTCGCTTCGCTGAGGAAACGCCAAAAGTGACTGCGCCGATGGAGCATCTGATCCCGCTGCGCTGCTTAAAGATGAGGAGGTACTTTCGTCTTTCTCTTTCTCGTTCTGATAAAACGGCGAGTCGAGAATCATCTTTTCCACTTTTTCGAGCATTTCCAGGAATTGCTTGTGCAACGTTTCCGAGAATTTTGTGGTGGGTGCTCCTTCACCCGGAGTGACAGGCTGTGCAACATTCGGCCTGATTGCAAATTGATCCAAAAACTCCAGCTTGCTCACTGCTTCCTTGTTCACTCCTTTCCCAATCAGCTCCTCCTCCACCTTCACCCATGGCAGCTTGTCCAGCTTGTCAATGCTGCTGCAGCACGTCATCTGAAGCTCCGGTTGCACCCCGCACACACCCATCAGCGCCCGCAGAAGCACTCGGTGGTTCAGGAAGATCGTGAATGTCGGGGTGAGCGAAAGCGCCTGGAATATCTCTGCCAGGATAAGGATCGTGCGGATGTCGGGAAAGTCGGGCATCTCCACCCCGATCATGTCGAAGTCGAACTGCATGAACTCCCTGAACCTCCCTTTTGCCTTCGACACGTTCTCTCCCCGGTACACCTTCCCATACTGGTACCGAGCAAACGAACGCAGATTGTGCTGCGCTACATATCGTGCAAGCGATACCGTAAGATCAAACCGCAGAGCCAGCCGCTCGTGCTCCAGAGCGCCGCCTTCTTTCGCTTCTTTCTCGTCCTCGCTACCCTCCACCCTCGGAACAATATCGTAGATCTGCTTCGTCGTCTCTTCGCTCGCCTTTGCATATAGGATTTCCCTTCGCTCCATCACCGGCGTGTCCAGCTTCGGTATTGAATGCTTTTTGAAAACAGATTCAATCGTGTTCAGCACCCAGTCCCTCTTAGCCATTTCACTAGGTTCGATATCTTGCATCCCTTTGGGCGGCTTCAGGATAAATCCTTGTGCCACTTGCTTTCCTTCTGCATCGCTTGAAACAGCAGTCATTATGTTGATCATGCCCATAGCATTCATTTGTTCAATTCTTTTTTGGTCGTTTCAATGGAACGAGAATGTTCAGAAGGAGACACCGAATGTGAGAAAACAGAAAAATATGCATTCATTCGTGTTCTTGAACAGGATCACTGAAGCGATTTTTTATAATGAGCTACATATCTTTGTGTGTGGAGAGTTTTTTTATTTGCGAAAACAAGTGAAAATGAATTTTAAAGCTTTATCCAGAATGACATTATAGATTAAAGACATATTACAAAATGCTTCTGGCACCAAATGCTTCATGCTAATTTTGAAGGATTTATAATACGAATTTGAATGAAATTACAAAAAACTTGTTATAATTATTTGTGATTATATATTCCGAATATAAGAGAAATCCTTTAAAAAGATCAATGTAATTACTATTTATTCGAGTGGAAGCTTGTTCACATGCTGGCAGATTCCTTTCGAAAATAGCCATTTGAAGTGAGAGAGAAAAACAAAAAATTCAATAATCCGATCTACAAATTACTGAAAAATTATAAAAAGATACGAATAGAACATTTGATGGGAATGCATTGGATCCGCATATCAACTATTCTCAGTCTTTCATTTTCTTGAAATAATTGACGAATAACCAGTGTTGGATTGGTTATTGCCTTCTTTTGATTCCTCCAAGTCTATTGCATCAGACATTGTGAGCACAGCAGCTCCTGAAGGGAAAAGTTGAATGAACTCTCTTTTGAGATGTGTCAAAGTCGGTCTATCTTCTCCGTTTTGTGCAAATCAAGCTTATATTAACTGAAGAAGTTTTGATTCTTCAGCCTTTCTGAAATTCGGAATTTCACCATTAACAATCTTTTGACCTGCCACCTCACCTTCATGCTCCCTTAACGGGATGTGGAGTGTCAGGCACTCCCACAGCATCATCCCGATCGAGAACACCACCGACTTCTTTGTTGCCCCCATGTTCTTGTTGATCAGCAGCTCTGGCGCCTTCCACCTCAAACACTCTTTTCTGTTGTCATCGTCATCCTCAAAGGCAGAAGAAGGAAGAGAGTCTTCATCATCATCACTTGCAGACGTGATAACAGTCGACGATGAGATGGATGATGAATCAGAATCACCAGATGAGAAGTCAGAATGCATCACAATGCAAATGACCATGTGTTCTGAGAATAACACAATGTGAGGACTCAGATTAGCCAACGATTGAAGAGGATTTTCCATTTCATCAAATGAGTGAAGTGCAAGATTGGCCACCCAGAACAGGATCTGTGCTGCTGCAAGCTCTCGCTCCTCCAGAGTGCCAATCGCCATCAGCTTCTTCTCGTTCCTCCCATGAAGCATCATGAACAGCGAATCCCTCAAGTCCACAATCAGCTTCTCATGAGGAGATGAACACGCCATTGCATCCACCAGATTGGACATTGAAGAGGTGGTTGGGCATGGATCCTCCCCACGAACAAATGTTGAATCTGAATCAGTTGTTGAAGTGGATGAAATGGATGGAGATGGAGTTCTCTTCCTTATCTCTTCTTCTTCCTTTTCGTCAACCTTCTCCAGCATCCATTCAGGGATCTTATCTGAATCCTTTCCCAGAATGTATTCAGTCGATCCACTCTCAGCTAGCAAATGCTCTGAAGACTCTGAATGTTGCATGTTCGTATCATATACCCTCTTCTTCGTCCTTTCATCGTTCTTCTTCTCAGCCTCCCTCTCCGCTCTCCTCCACTGCTCTTCTGGCGACATCTCCATCGTCACCATCTCGAATGCCTTCGGATCCTTCTTCACTGTGTCTTCCACAATCACTTCAAGCTCCTCAGTCCTCTTCTTTTGCTTTTTCCATCGAATAACAAACAAAATAAATCCTACAAAAACAATAAAAAACAAAACGACCAACACAACCACAATAATCGGCCATGTTGAACTTTCTTTCTTTTCTCCTTCAACAAGTTTATCATTTCCTGTCTTTGATTCTGTTTTGTTCTTCAGAATCTGCGGAGAAGTCGCAGCCAATTGTTTCCCAAACAAAATCATCACTGACACCTCTGTTTCATCTGCAATTGCTGAAATATTTTCAGATGGAATTCTTCCAATCACTTCATTTTCTGATATGAAACTGTCTTTCTCAAAACGATATGTCTCAACCAACTTCACATCTCCTGTTTTGAATACAAGTCTGAATGACAAATCACAAGGAAGAAGAAGTGCTCCTTTGAATTTTATTGAAATATTGTTTCCATTTTCAATGAGGGATGCCTCTTCGAGTTTTGGAATGAAGAAAGATGATGATCTTTCTCCTGCTATTCCACCACGGGTGCATCCATCATTCAGAATCCAAAGCGATGAATTGTCTTTCACTCCATCTCCTCCTTTAAAATTGGAAATAGTCAATGAAGCAGAATCAGAGCAAATGATGTTTCGTCGAAGAGAAGGATATTTCTGAACAAAAGGATTGTTGTTGAAGAATTCTCCTTTCTCTATTGTCACATTGCCAGCAGATATGGATAATCCTCCTGACGAAGAATTCGATATTATCACATCCTTCATCATCAATGAAGTATTCGCTGAATGAACAAGTGATCCATTCCATTCGCAGATTTCTTCAAAAGAATTAATTCTGTCACTTTCCTTTTCTTTCTCAAGAACTCCAATAAATCGACATAAATCCATCAAAACATTCGTTGCATTGCTCACCTCCACAACACTTCCTTTTTCAGACAATGAAACACAATTCGTGCAAGTGCAGTTTGAAAGTGTTTTTTGAGCAGAAGTTGAAGAAACAGAGAGAACAAAAGGACCTCCTGAATTCCTTGAGCAGTTGTTGAATGAGGAGATTTCAATCGAAATTGTTCCTGAATTCGTACCATGAATCGCAATGATGCAGCCCTCAGACAGCTTCACTTCTTCGGTCACCACCCAATTAAATGCAACTTCTTTGCATTGACCGATCTCAAATACATTTGATGTTGATTCAATCTGTTCCAGTCTGAAATTTGTGATATTGATTTCATCTCCATTTAGCAGAAAAGTTGACTTCTTGAACGAAAGGAGTGACACTGAGCAGTTGTCAACATGCAGAATTCCATTTTCGATGCTCAACAATGTTGAATTGAGAACAATCGATTCAATGTTTTCTGATTGGCCAACCGAAGAGAAATCAACAATTGAAAGAGAAAGCTGTCCATTTGCTTCATGGATAATTGAACTTCCAGAATAACAAAATGACTTGCCAAAGTAAAACTTAACACTTTCGATCCGAACTTTCTCTGAAGTTGTGATAAGACTTCCCTCGTTGGTTATTGTTGAGTTCAGATGAACCAAAGCAGCTGAGGGAGATTCCAGCGAGTGTATGCTGACATTATGAGCACTGCATTCCCCAACAACAACTGTTTCCTTTGCGATTAGCAGTTGAGAATATGATGAAGGAATGATATGTTGAACTCCCGTATCCAATGATTGACATGGTGCATTGAATTCTCCACATTGCTTGCTGTCTGTATGATTTTCAGAAACTGAAGACACAAATATCGTCTCGCTCTGGTATTTCACAACCCTCAGCAGCAGATCTTCTTCCCCCACAAACGAGTCTGTTGTGCAGCCCCATATCGCCCGCTCCTTCACAAAAGGTGCTCGGAAGTCCAGCAAGAATTGCTCTTCAACAATTTGAGTCTCGATTGAGTGGCATCGGACATACACATCTCTTCCTCTCAATGCAAAATTGTTTTTGAAGGTGATATTCGACATCATAAAGTTTAGAGGATTCTCAGCTACAGATGCGCATTCCAGAAACAGCCACCCGCCTCTTCCGGTTGTTGAGCAGAAGCACTCAGAAATCGTACAAAAAGAGCAATCGAAACTTCCTCCCTCATTCAACACACAAAACATCCCTCCCCCCTTTTCACACTTCAACCCTCCACATCTTTTCATCGTTGTGTTTCGAATAACCATTTTCAAAGACTCGCCATTCAAATTTCGAATGACGGGAATATCATCAGTTGTGTTCTGGGTTATATCTTCAAATATATTCCACTCAATAACAATATCCTGTTCAATTTCATTGCTTGATTTTTTATCTCCACCTGAGCTCTTTGATATGCTCAACCCATTTGCGCCTTCTATATCGATTTGCTTCATCGTTAAATTTTTTAAATTCAAAATCGTTGAAGAAAACACAGAAATCACATCCTTTGAAAAAGGCAGCGATTGCATTGTCACTAATTCCAATTGAACTGTGCCTCCATCTGCCTTGATCAACCCATAGCTGATTATTTCTTCTCTGCTTTCTTCCATTTTAGTGAATGAACAGTCCTTCACAGTCAACAACGCATCACTTGAGCCAACATGCATCAAACTTTTTACATCACCAGTGAATGAAGATGACATCACAAAGTTTATCAGTTCGAAGTTTGTAATTCCATGGATCTTCATTGCTGCTCCTTCTGCTCCTTCAAGCGATGAGAGACACTCTAAAGAACACATTTCTTCATCATCCGATTTCACTGAAATTCCACTCACATCAACACTCTTCTGAAGATACCCTTTTCCAATGATGTTTATATTCTTTTCATTTCCTTTCGGAAATCGATCCAAAGAATAATCAATTGACAGGCAAGGATAATCTGAGAATCCACACACACTCACATCACAACCTTCGCTCCCAATAAATATCTCTGACCCAATCGCTCGCCAGAATAAAACCAGTGGGATGGAATTCGTTGTGTCACTCCCATCAAAACCTCTCAGCGAATCCAATGAAATATCAGCCAGCTGCTCAGACACAAATGGGAGAGAGGTGTTTGTGATGCTCTTTGTCAAGTTGGATGACTCAACAAACAGATCATTTCCATATTTGGCAGTATTTGGATTATCAACATCAAACACCGGTAATGATATCACAAACGAAGGATCTCTATCCATCAACTTCAATGCCATTCCTCCTCCAAAGTCAGATTTCTCCTCTCCAGTTGGTGCAGTACATCCTGTGAATGTGCATGAAATAACATCCAATTGCACATTCACATTATCTGCGAATCAATAACTCCCACTTTGTTTCATAGAAGAAGGGAATAATTCACCTCATTTGAACGCCATGAAAGTTGAATGTTTATAACATTTATTTGCTGTTAAATAAAAAATTCGGTCACTGCGAATTCAAGTGTTTGCAAACATTTTCCAACAAAGCTTTTCACATTGCCATCAATTTATTCCCCGTTGGCCATATATCAAATAAACTATTTTCAAAACATTGACTGTAATGCTTAAATCATATTTACTCAAATCCCTCTATCTGGATACACAATGTTGCACTCGTGAAAAACCGTGTGATGATTATATCATTTTTCACAAATCAAAGCTTTTGGTTTTCCACTCAACTTAGTAACTATTTTTATTTGGAATAGTGTTGTTTTTGATGATTGTAATAAATATATCTTTCTTTCGAATCTGCATTTAAATGATCACATGTTTTCGTTTCATTTTAACTTGCTTTCTGTTTGTCAATAAATGAAACCATGACTTTTTCTTTCTTCTCCATTTCCTATTTTTTCTTTTTCGTTAAACAATCATCATCTTTTTCGTTCAAAATACCAGTGCCTCTTAGCTTTTAAAAAGATGATGATAAAAAATCTATCATTCATTCGTTCAAATGAAAATAAAATTAAATAAACAAACAAAAAAATTTCAAACTAAATTATTTCAAAAGTATATATTTGAAAAAAATATATTTAACCCGATTTTTTCTTTCAAGTGATATCACTTTATTGTGTTCATTTTTAAAAATATTCAAATCAAATTTTCGAAATGAAAATTATGAACAAAAAAAAATATGATTTCAAAAATTATCACCCAAATATTTATTTTGTATTGATATTCAAATTTTATTAGTGCATAAATATTTCCTTTTCTTTTTCCCGCATTTATGGTATTCTAACTTTAATAAAAAGTTCATTATGCACATATTTCACCTCATCATTAAACATAAATAATAACAAATAGCGCAAATTCATGAATTACTCGAGAACTTTTGATTGCAGATGATGTGCACATTAACTTGGTTTGACAAACAACCCATTATTTCCTTTTGTTTGAAAGTTAAAAATATCGAAATATGATATTTTCTTTTCTTTTTGCCTCTTTCAACTTCTTTTTCTCTTTCAATCTTATTGCAAATGTCGAATGCCTCTCATCTTCGAAATCTTGTCCAATGCCTTCCTGTTGTCATCAAAATTCACACATTTTTGATTTGCTGTCTCTTCAAGATTCAATCAATATCCAAGAATCACACGGAAAGTCTGAATGTTGCATGAAATCTCAATTTGCACTGTTAAATTCATCGCTCATCATCAATGACGCATCTTTCTGTCAGAATTCATTTTCTTCCACTTTCATATTAAGACTCACATCCAACTTGCGTTTGCATAGTTGCAGAGCGCGATCAAATAATGACCACATATCTTCACAAGTATCATCCTGGGGAGGCACCGTGGAGTTATTCAATTTCTCAATAGCATCACACACACATGTTATTCAGCACCCTCTAACAATGAATTGTGAAGAAAGCTCGTTATTCATGCTGCAATGCAAAGATTGCACTTTCAATTCATTGATAAATGTTCATGTTTCTTCATTTTTGGCAACTGGGCACGTCACATTTTTTATTGCTGATGGATGCAGCTTTTCAAACATTTCTCACTCGCCCTCCCTTCCTCATCGCTTCACATCACATGCTCCCCCATCAATATGGAATTCGTGCCTAATCCAGAACTCAAAATTCTATTCATGCCCCAACGCTCAATTTGGAGTTGTTGTCACACCAACACAGAATCTGATGATGATGATGAACACTTCATTCTCTCACTCTTCTGAAACTCACTCCCCGACAAACGGCTCCATCAACAGCTATTCTTCAGGAGATGTCATAGCCTATTCGGTCCATTTTTCTGATTTGAATGATTCAACTCGCATGGGCTTGGCATTGAACATCGGTGGAAATGCCACTTTGAACGCTTCATGTTGTTTATTCGAAATGATAAATGCGTCAAGCGATCACACTGGTGCATACGGAGCAGCTGTGAGTCATGATGGTGCTGGAGCACACAATTCAAGGAAATGCAATTATACAAATTGTACATCTGGATACGCAGCTGGAGGATTAAACGTGCGTTCATCATCATTAGAAGTTGTGACTTCTTGTTCCTTTTATGAATGTTTTTCGAAGCATTATTCTGGACTATTATTTTTCTATGACAAAGGATCTCATTTATTCAAAATGAACACAATTATGAATTGTGTTGCAACAGTTTACTCTGCGGGAATGGGAATCTGTTTTTCCTCGAAGAACTTAAGCATTTCCGAATGTTATATAATATCATGTTATTCTTCCACTCGACATGGTGCTATTGCTTTTGTGTGGGAACTTGAAAGCGTTCCAGGCATTATTGCAACAATTCAATTTTGTTTCTTTGAAAAAAACACAATTGGAAATAACTTGTATGGTTGTGATATTTCAACAAATGGAGCAAACTACAATTCAAAAGTGACAAATGAATCTTTCGTTCACAGTTACTCCCTTAGTGATTGTCCAATTCGAGTGACAATTAACTCCGTTGATCACAGCGACTGGCTTGGACGCCCTCCATCAACCATCCCAGTTGTGTTCGTGTCATCTGTGTTTGGTAACGATTCTCGAAGTGAATGTGGGTTCGGAGGCTTGCCCTGCAAAACAATCGAAAAGTGAATTAGCAAAAGGGTCCGTTCACAGCCGTTAGTGATTTCTGAAGGATCATACATCCACGGAACGATTCCTGTTGACGAAATGAACGTGAGTTTGAGAGGCTGTGAATTCGAAGAGTCGACGCTGACTTCCAATGCAGTTGGTGATGGGAAAGCATTGTTTTCAGTATCATCTGGCATATTGTCTGTTTCATATTTCACAGTGGTGCACACTTCTTCGAATTCGAATCCACAATCATCTGTCTTGATGATGAGTGGGAGTGGGCGAGTGACAATACAATTTTCAACAATAAAGGGAGAAGCATCCCCAGCAACGACTTTTTCAACTCCTTTGATGATTGTTAATGGAGGTCTGGCAGAACTTGCTTCTGTTTGCTTCACAACTTTCAGCAACGAAAAGCAACTGATATCGTTTTCCTCTCCAAATTATCTGAAAATGAGCGATGTGACTTTCAACACAATCACGCGACAAAGCGGAAATGGTGCAATATTTGAAGCACAACTTTTGGATGGAAATGAGTTATGCTTGTCAAATGTTTCTTTTGCAGATTGCTTGTGCCTCAGAGGAAACGGGGGTGGGATGCAGATACACATGGAACGTGGATCATCGTTTTCAATAGGAAATGCATCTGACATAGGAGCAACAGCCAAGATGAACAACTGCCAGGCCATAGGTTCTTCGGTGAGTCCAAGCTGTGGAGGAGGATTGCTCATAAAGCTTGACAAAGATGCAGACAACTTTCTTTTGAAGCAGCTGGCGTTTGAAGGGTGCATGGCCGATCAGGGAAACAATCTATTTGTCGATACCTGGCAGCTGGACAAACTGATAAATACCACAACCCTTGAGTTTGGGCCAGGACGCAATGATCTTGATGGATATGCTGGATATGAGAGATCAACAGCTGGAGAAACATTGTCCATCCCTCTTGTGGTCTATCTGTGGGATAACATGTCTGCGTTTGCACATGTTGGTGGAGAGAAAAGTGCAGATTTCAGCAGGTGCGGGTATTCTGAGGTCCCATGCTCATCAATTATGTCTGCAGTCTCTCTTTGGTTCAAAGACAGCAACCGTTTTGTTGAGCTTCATTCTCCCTTTTCCCTCAGATCTGAATTGCTTCTTGATGCTTTCGGATGGACAATAATGTCAAGAGTTGGCAAAGTGACGATTGGTCTGGACGATTGCAATTTCAGCGGTGAACAAGCAGGGATGATTGAAACGGTCTCAAAGTCTGCGCTAACAAACTTCACTTTTGCACTGCCAAAGAGCATTGGCTTCAAAGAGGCATTGATTGTGTGCAAGTCTTCTTCGCTGAGTGTCAAAGAGTGCGAGGTTACAATCAAACAGGAATCGACAAATATTTCGTTTCTTTCTGCAAGAGGAGGACAGGTGTCGATAAATCAACTCATCATGCGCTCGACCTCTTTTGATGGCACATCCACACTGGATGCCATATTTGTAACAGATGCATGCGAATCTTTCATGTTGAACGACTCGATAATTGAAAACTTTCAAATCAGAGACGGATCTGTTGTGAAGATTTCTGATTGCACTGCAAATGTGAATGTGTCTAATTGCACATTCAAGGGGGTGACTTGCTCATTGGGTAAGGGCGGTGCCATTAGCATGCACAAGCCAGAAGTTGTATTGCCTTGTCACGAATGCCTTGAGAAATGCACATTTGAAGAATGCAAAATAAAAAGTGACGAAGCATGCGGAGGAGGCGTGTGCTGCTGCATTGGAATGGGCAATCATCTGGAGATCACAAACTGCGCATTCGCAGCCTGTGAAGCATCTGTCGAAAAGAAAGGGGGTTTTGGAGGAGGATTGTTTCTTGAGTTCGATCATCAAGATGTCGAATTCGTTGTCTCTGAGCCTTCTTTTTCTCAAAGCTCGCCAAATGCTGCCAAATGCGGAAGCGATCTGTTCATGAAATCCCCAAGTTTGCAGGCAAGTGCCACCGACAGCACCCTTCCATTTGCCAAAACGATGGCAGACATATCTCTCGATTCCATGAGAGGGTTTGATGGCAACGATTCAGAACATGCAATTCCACTGATATTGCTTTTCCAGTCAACAGGCTCGGAAATACTTGCTTCCTCGTTGGAAGGGGCAGACACAATTGCCTGCGGCTTTGAGTGCTACCCATGCGCTTCAATAGACCAAGCTCTTTCTCGCTTCAAAACTGTCGACAAAAGAGTAATAACTGTGAGGACTGAGTCTTTTGTGATCCATGAGATCGATCTGAGTGATGTGAAGATGATATCAGATGGAGAACAGCAGGCATCTCTCACAATGCCATCTGCAATTGAAAGTGGAACAACAATGATCTCATCCAAAGGCATCACACAACTCGAACAATTGAAGATAATCGTTCCTCCTCATATCTCCAACGAAGTCAAATTTGTGATTTCTTCTTCAACTAACAAAGGTGAACTCTCGCTCACAAACTGCCAAATAGAGATAGAATATGAATCAGAAGTGCCCAACAATTACATAATAATCAAAACAAGTGGATTATCAATCCATCTGGTGTTTGTGACTGTGACAAACTGCAGAATGGCAATGCCATTATTTTCATTTGACATTGCTCCACCAATGAATGCACCTGAAACAGCAGAAGTCCAGATGAAGAATTGCTCGTTCAGCAATATCACTCATCAAGATATAGACAGCTCAGCGTTATTTGGTGCATCTCTGGGATGTGGATGTTCGATGGCCGGGTGTAATTTCAGTGAGATTTTTGCCTATCAGAGCACGAATGGAGGAGCAATGAGAGTGGTGCTTGAAGCGCATGGAGAATTGGAAATAACTGATTGCAACATGGAGGAATGTCAGGCAGAAAATCGAACAGTGGGGAAAGGAGGTCGGCTGTTCTTTGACTGCAAGCAGAATTATGGATTTGTCTTTGGAAACTTATCTTTCAACGAATGCTGTGCATTTGTTGGAAACAACATTTATTTGAAGGGTGATGCTCTTTCTATCAAACTGGGAAAGCAACAGTTTGCACTGAATATGCCAACTGAAAGAGAAAGATGGAATGACTTTTGCGGATATGGCAATGATGAAGCCAAAGAAATTCCTCTCGCCTTGTTTGAAGCAGAATGGAACACTCCAGCATTTGCGAATGGTGTTGGAGGTGTGGATTATCCTTTATGCGGGCTTGACTGGTATCCATGCAGCACAATAACATATGCTGGGAATAATCGGTTCAATGAAGAAAAGGCGGAAATTCGCTTGCAAAGCTCATTTTCTTTCAGCAAGTCAGTGATATTCTCTGGCAAAGCATATGAGATAGATGCGGAGAACAAAGGAGAAAAAGTCGAAGTCGAAGGAATTGAAGAAAACATCAAGGTGAGCAGTTTTTTCGAAATCAGAACATCAGTTGCATTTTCCAAATTAGCATTTCTCCTCCCATCGTTTTTCGCTCCTTGTTCATTGAACAGCCTTTTTCTGTGCAGCAAATCAACCCTTTCATTCAAGGATGTGGATATGGAGATGAAAGTTGCAGGACTGCAGTGCAAATACAGTCTTATTGTGGCAACTGACTGCACTATTGAAATTGACGGGTTTGGTTTATCGGAGATAGAATTCAGTGGAGTCAGTGCCTTTGAATTCTCCGGAAAAGTAGCAAATTTCACAATCAGTGCAATGACAATGAGCAACATCAAAAGAACAGAAGCAGGAGGACTTGTTGAGATAAAGCATGGCGCTCATCCAGTCTTTCAGAATTTATCATCGGTCAACAGCACATATTCCAACCATTGCGCCATTTTGGTGGAAGAGGCTTGTGGGCTGACTCTTCTTGAATGCAACATGAGCGGACTGAAAAGAACGACTGATGGTGGATGCTCTGTGGTGGGTGTTGTGGGAAATGAAAATATCATTCAGATCAATGGATGCTTCTTTGATGACATTGTTTGTTCATCATCTGGCTCCCAAGGAGGGAGCTTGCACGTGAAAGTGTTGAGTGGTGGAGAATTGTTGTTCGACAACAACAGCGTATGCCGAAGCAAAGTTCCAGCAATTGATGGAGATGGAGGAGGATTGCACATCACTTTCGAAAGTGTGGAAGTTGCATATTCATTGAAGAATGCTGTGTTTGAAGGCAATGATGCACTCTGGGGAAAAGACATCTTCCTCAACTGCACAAAGCCAAGCACAATTGTTGATCCGCTGCTGTGGGCAGGAACTGCTGAAAGAGGTGAAGAAGAGAGGAACAAGTGGGTGCTTGACTTCACAGATACTCGCATCAACATGACACTCTTGCGCTTTCTGTTTCCAACAGACGACGATATCATTTATGTGGACGAATCATTGGGGAATGAAATGGGAAGTTGCGGCTCGGGAGTCAATCCATGCAAGGAGTTGGGCTTTGGATATGAAAAATTGGGCACATCAAAAACAATCCTACATATACAGAACTCAGCATGGCTCATGGGAGAAATAGATCGAAAAGAAGAAAAGCTGACAATCCGCGGAGGTGATGATAAATCTGAAATGCATGTTGGAATACAAGGCCATATTCAGCTCTCGTCTGGCCCAGCATCCACTTCACTCACTCTCCAGAACCTGCTGTTTTTTGTGCCATCGACACCAGGCAAACACTCAGAAGTGATTGTGGGAAGCGTTGGCCGTGTGAGCATTGTTTCATGCACTTTTGGAGATACAGAAATAGAGTGCACATATTCATATATGTGGGTTGTCCGAGGGGATGGAAGTGCGATCCAGTTTGATGATCTCAAAATAGAAAACATCCAATTTGGATCGAACTGTGGAATATGCAAAGCTGATCGAGGAACAGTGGTTGTGACTCGGACAGTTGCTACAAATATTAACATTGATGGAGATGGATTGTTTTGTTGTGGTGTTGGTGCTGCATTGATTCTCAACAGATCGTCGGTCACAAATTGTGGCGCTTCAAAGGGTGTTGCAATATATGCCACAAATGCATCTCGACTGAAGATATTCAATTCGACATTTGATAGATGCAAGACCTTGGCAAGTGAAGGTGGAGGGATAAACTGCAAGATCGGAGGCAAGTCCAGTCTCACTGTTCAAAATGTTTCGTTTGAAAACTGCTGGGTTGATGAGGAAAGAAGTCGCGGAGGAGCAATATTCTTGCATGTTTTCAACGATTCGTCAAACACATTTTCATTTGAGTCTTTGACATTTCGAGACAACAAAGCGCACAAAGGCAGGGACATTTTTGTTGAATGCAAAAGCCTCAACGAATCAATAACAAACGAACGATTCAACTTCAAAATGTTCGACTCAAACAACACAAAACTTGCGTTTGCCGAGGGGACAGACTTCACAGCCTTTGCCGAGAGAACAATGGACCTTGTTCTGTTTTTGATGCCATTCAGTTCAAACAGAATTGTCGTTTCACACCAAGGCGCGGATATTGCGGGCTGTGGTGACGAGACTGTTCCATGCCAGACTTTCAGGCATGGATATTGGCACATTGACAGCAGCTCCGAGGAAAAGAACATACTGATCGATAATAATACATCTGTCAAAGATTCTTTTGATATCTCAAAAATGAACATTTCGTCTTGTTCATCAGAGATAATGAGCCGCCTGAGGTTTGAACCAACACTCGAAACAACAGGCAGCAATCCCATATTTTATGCTTCAGGTGGCTTTTTGTTTCTTCATATTATATTTTCTGTGCCAAAAACATTTGTTCCGGATCAAGCAAGTCTCATTTCTTCATCTTCAGATGCCACATCAATCTCGCACGTTTCTTTGCAAAGCTGCTCTTTTGAGCAGTATTCACCATCACACGATATGATTTTGAAGTTTTCTCTTCTTTCAACAACAGGAGGAGATGTGGAGTTGTGCAACTGTTCAGTTCAGAGTCTTCATTTTTCGGAGACTCCTTTTGCCATTGCCTCATCCATGACTATTCGCTCTTGTTCGTTCAACGATATATCAGCTCCAGGCAGTTGTGCCGGAGGGATTATGAAAATCAATCTTCATGCACATGAAAGATTGCACGTGGAGGATGTTACCATGACGAATAGCGGATGCTCACAGAACAATGGGAACGGAGGGGCTTGCTTCATTGACTGCACAGAGGCTTATGCAACAGAACAATTTTTATTCAACAACACTGTGTTTTCGATGAATGTTGCAAAGATTGGAAAGAACATGTACGTGCTTTCAGCAAGTTTGAACAGCTCCATAACCACACAGGCATTCTCCTTCAACTACTCTGGGTTGATCAACGATTCAAATGTGTTTGTGGGAAGCGATGATATTTTCACTGACACCGATTTATTCAGATTTTTAATTCCATATGCAAATAACACCATTTTTGTTTCCTCCAGTAGTGCAGATGTGCTGCGATGCGGAAGCGAAGATGATCCATGTGAATCATTCTGGACTGGCGTGAATCACCTCAGTCACACGGATGATGGCAAACAAATCTTCATTGAAGGGGTTGCAAATGTGGATAATGAATATGATCTCTCAGGTTTTGCAGTGGCTTCTGCCTCAATTCTGAAAGAAGAAGACGGTCAAAGCGAAATTGTTTATTCAAAAAAGATGAATGGAACAAGTGGTGCATATGTGCTGAACAGAAATGAGATGTCCATATGCGCGATAATGTTGTCCATTGACAAAAACTTTGAGAACTCGGCTGATTGTGTGATCCACAGTGAAGGAGATGAGCTGTTGTTGAGAAGATGCGCCTTTCAAAGCAAAGCGGCAGATAACACAGAAGCAGACTGTTCGTTTGTGCTGATGAGGAGAGGAAAGCTCAGTGTCGATGATCTTGAGATGAAATCTTCATCGGTGCGGAAAAGTGTGTTCGTGATGCACGATGCATGCGTGTGTGAATTTCACGCTGTGAAGATTTCCCAGTGCACAATTGATCGTGGTTGTGTTTTTGAAAGCGTGTCTTCAACAAATGCGGCAAATGGGATTGGATTGATCAACATGACAGATTCGGCCCTTTCTTCATTGACAAGAAACGATAATGGCGGAAGCGCTATTCATTCCACTGGCCAAAATGGCCTCATCGTTTTGATAAGCGGATCTCAGTTTGTTGACTGCAAGGCTGAAATGAGCATGAAGGGCGATGCAGTGTCGTTCTGCTTGAACGATGGGGTTGAGCTGAGAATAAGTGACACAACAATGACAAGATGCAGCTGCTCAATGAGCGGGAGGGGAGGTGGCATCCACGTGTCGACAAAAGTGGAGGGAACTTTGAACATTCTGTTTCAGAAGATGTTCTTCACGGGAAACACAGCAGGCGTTGGGAATGACATCTTCATTCTGTGCCATAACATCACAAAACAGATCAACGAAACTCAGTTCAGGTTTTCCTTGAAAGAGGGTGTGTATTCGTCTATCAACGCCATCTATGGCTCAGACACAACAGATCACATGAGCGACACAAACCTGATGGACTTTATCACAATATATGAGTCTGATTTTATCATCGTGTCTTCTGATGATGGCAAAAACGGAAAAAACGAGAGACAATGCGGATCGGCCAAGATGCCATGCTTTTCGATTAGTTATGCCTGCTTCCACTTGTCAAGCGACATCTCAAGCATGATGCTTGTTGATGGTGAATCTGTCATTGATGAAGAATGCATTTTGGACAACATGACCCTAACGTCTCTCAAAAGAAATGATGCAGCCATTCGAGTTCAGACAGGCATATCCCAGGCAGGCGAGTCTCTCATCACAATTCAGAACCATGTGACTTTGTCTCATCTGAGCTTTGTGTTTGAAAGAAATGCTCTTGCCTCGCATTCTTCTTTCATCTTTATGAGCTCCGACAGTTTGAGGATGGAATCGTGCTCTTTCACATCTCCTAGAACTGACCAATCCCGGCTTTCCATTCCTTGCACTTTATTCACAGTGCTTTCGGGAGATGTCTATTTCAGTGAGTGTGCTTTTTCTGGACTCCACTTGGCACTTTCTGCAATAAGCAGCTGCACAGGAAATGTCAAGGTCACATCTTGCTCTTTCAAGAGCATGGATTATTCTGCAAGTGTCATCATATGCGATGATGGAATGTTTGAGATATGCAACACCTCTTTCGACGAGTGCTTCGAGAAAGACCATGTGGCATCTTTGATTTCGTTCGCAAATGCCAAAAATATTTCTTTAAAAGAATGCAGCATTGTGGACAGTCATTCATCTGCGATGAAAGGTGGATTTGTGTCATTTGCATCATGTGCTAACATTTGCATCAGCTCGTGCCTGTTTGAAAATACAGACTTTTCAAACAGAGAAGAAAACAACATAAATACGCAATCATCCGAGCTTTGCTCCTGGAACAGCTCGCTGGCGAGCCTTGAAAGAAGCACCGCTTCCATCTCAGATACCTTGTTTTCCAACGCATCACACGGCGGTCTATCTGCTTCTGGAGGAAGCGTTAGAATTGTGAAAGGAGAGTTTGTGGGCAATGATCCATCAATCGCCAGCTTCCCTTCTATCAGAAGAAACATCCTCTGCGAACATAATGGAAAGCTTGAGATCGACAGCTTGAAGGGAGGAGATGGACTACTGCCAAATACATCACTGTGGATTTTGAATGAAGGATGCGAGCTCACGGGGATGCCAACTGGAAGGCTATCTGAATTCTTCATCCCATCACTGGACGCTGTGGAAGTGAAAGAAAATGGAGATGCTGCTGAACTGACTTTCAAAGGAAGGCTCCTCATCCCATGCAATCTGAGTTTTCAGATTGTGTTAAAGAGAGATGATGTCAGCTCAATAGAGACTTTTCCGTTTGCAGAAGATAACTATGATTCCGAAAATGAAGCGAAAGGAAAGATTAGCATGTCTCTCATAAGTTCGGCTGCAAGAGAAGAAGAGGTTTTTGTATGTATTTTGTTTGGAAAAGGTGAAACCTTTTCATCAACTGATTCATTCATTCTGAAGAACAAGAGCGAGTCTCAGACAATCGGAGATGAAAGGATAGTCGAAGGAAGAAACAAAGAGAAATCGATATGGCCTGTAATTGTGATCATTATGTCCATAGTTCTATTGATAATTCTGATTGTGCTTGTAATTTTTGTTGTTCGATGGAAAAAGCAAAAGAAGAGGACTGAGGAGCTTGAAGTGATTGTGGAAGACACAGTGAAGAAGGATCCGAAGGCATTCGAGATGGTGACGATGGAGATGTCGCCAGAAGAGCAGTGGAGGAGAGCGGAGAGGGAGGCTGAGAAGAAGAACGATGAAAGGACGAAGAAGAGGGTATATGATACGAACATGCAACATTCAGAGTCTTCAGAGCATTTGCTAGCTGAGAGTGGATCGACTGAATACATTCTGGGAAAGGATTCAGATAAGATCCCTGAATGGATGCTGGAGAAGGTTGACGAAAAGGAAGAAGAAGAGATAAGGAAGAGAACTCCATCTCCATCCATTTCATCCACTTCAACAACTGATTCAGATTCAACATTTGTTCGTGGGGAGGATCCATGCCCAACCACCTCTTCAATGTCCAATCTGGTGGATGCAATGGCGTGTTCATCTCCTCATGAGAAGCTGATTGTGGACTTGAGGGATTCGCTGTTCATGATGCTTCATGGGAGGAACGAGAAGAAGCTGATGGCGATTGGCACTCTGGAGGAGCGAGAGCTTGCAGCAGCACAGATCCTGTTCTGGGTGGCCAATCTTGCACTTCACTCATTTGATGAAATGGAAAATCCTCTTCAATCGTTGGCTAATCTGAGTCCTCACATTGTGTTATTCTCAGAACACATGGTCATTTGCATTGTGATGCATTCTGACTTCTCATCTGGTGATTCTGATTCATCATCCATCTCATCGTCGACTGTTATCACGTCTGCAAGTGATGATGATGAAGACTCTCTTCCTTCTTCTGCCTTTGAGGATGACGATGACAACAGAAAAGAGTGTTTGAGGTGGAAGGCGCCAGAGCTGCTGATCAACAAGAACATGGGGGCAACAAAGAAGTCGGTGGTGTTCTCGATCGGGATGATGCTGTGGGAGTGCCTGACACTCCACATCCCGTTCGGGGAGTACGAGGCTGTGATTGCTGGAGACAAGATTGCAAAAGGAGAGGCTTTGAGCATGTGCGGAAATACTCCAAGCACATTCTCTTTGGTCGTCAGCGAATGCCTCTCCTTTCAGCCTTCCAACCGGCCTTCGCTCGTCTCCATTTCGAGAGAGTTCTTTCAGAAGTTCCCCGAGTCAGCCAAGCTCCCCACAATGACTGACGCACTCTTCACAAACCAGCAATCCGCCATCAGCAGAAACAGCTGCTGCAGCAATTAGTGTTTGCTTTTCTCATTCCATCACAAGCATCGCCATCGTTCACACCCCTCGTATTCATCTCTTAATCTCTCTCTTTTTTCTTTTTTGCTTTTGGTGAATAATTACAAGAAAGAATGAAATAAGCGCTGCCCATGGCCTCTGAAGGCTTTCTTTTGTTTTCTTTTCTTTTGTTTTGTTTCTGTTGCTTCCAAACAGGGATTAGCATTTGCCAGCCAGAGTCTGATGTTTGTGTTTTTCTGTGTTGTTTTTGCACTTCGCTCGAAAGTGGTTTTTCACAACCACTTCCGCTTTATTGCTTGTAAATCCACTTCAAAATGGAAAGGCATCGAGGCAAATGATTTCTGAAATCCTTTGATCTTCCTCTGTGAATTGCCTTCTTCTCTGAAATGAATGTTCCTCAAAAATGAATCCCAGCATCCTTGCTTTGACTCAGCCAAGAAATCAAAATCAAAAAAAAAAATATGTGACATCGTTGGCACCTGCGCAAAAACCCAGAATGCACCTTTCTCAGCCTTGGCCTAATTTCAAGAGTCATTCCAAGATGACTTTTTTTTATTCATTCAAAACATGAAATATAACAATATAAAAATTGTTGAGATAATAATAACAGCAAACGATGCGAAAGGAAATGGTACTCAAAGAAATGAGAGGCTTCAAATAAGTTCCATCAAAACGAAGAGAGAAACACTCTGGATTTTATTTTTTTGTTGAAAGCTCATTGCCTCCTTCTTTCAAACGATTCAAGACAAAAGGCAAGAAGCTGAGCCATCTATAACATTCCTTCGGTGATAGCACCCAGCAACTTGCATTCCCATTCCATCCCAAAATAACTGCATTCCCCAATGAAAAATTCCCACCTCTATTAGCAAGGCGCAGATTCACAGAGTATCCTCGCTGGCTTTGCCATCCTTTTTGCGTTTCTGCGTTGATCACCAGCTTGGCATTTTCAGCCGAAGCATAAACATCTCTTCCCTTTGCAAATAGAAGCGCGCTTTCGCTGCCAATGATACAACAATAATTAGGCACTCAAGCTTCAGCTTTCGATTTTTTTGTGAAGCTTCGGGGGAAAATGAAATAAAAAAATGAAATTGTAAATCAATGGAGCATTTGCTGGCCATTCATTGAACGCTCAAACTTGATCGGAACATCGCTTCTCTGCTTCCATTTGCATCATCCCTTGTTTCCAATTTGAAGAATCTGTTATCGCCGCAGCTCCGCGCCCTCCAATCAACACACGCACCTGCTAGTTGGATGCATGCCCGCCAACAAAAGCGCTGCTTTTCCTTTTCCCCATATCCTTTTCCTTCCAGAATCTGTCTTTAAGGTGTAGTAACAATACAAATACCGAAGCACACAAAATTATTTGTCGGCAAGCGCATCAGATGGTCAATGTCAATTTCAGTTCTTGTTCATTCAGCCATTTTCTTTGCTTTTCGCAGGCAAACATCCCTCGCATTTTCGCTTTCCGCAAAATGTGACATGGCGCCAGCGCATTTTGAAGGGGAAAAAATAAAATAAAATAAAAAGGAAAAGTGCCAATAAAAGCAAACTGAGCTGAAGCCTCTTCAGTTGGCCATTTCCCAAATGATTTTCCTGTCGACATGGTTCTCATGGAATTTCTCAACAAAAAAATTCTAAAAATAAAAAAAGCTGGTCTTTTCAACAAAAACATCCTTTCCATTCATAAAAATTCCAAACCTCTTTTTTTTTCTTGCACCTACAACGCATTCAATATTTTTATGTTCAGATCCTCAAGCAGAAGCAAAGGAGGGACTCTTATTCCATTTTTGGGGAAAAAAATAAGGCATCGAAAAGAAAAGGCATTTCATGCTCGATATTGGACAATTCCAAAAGATTGCATGTCTTGAGATATGCTTTATTGCTTTATTGCGAGCAATGTCTTTCTGTGCTGGCACCAGCCATTCCCTCGTTTTTTGAGTCATCGAAAAGAATCCCTCCAAAAACACGAGGGGGAAAAAAATAAAAGAACATTATCATCTGCCATGAAAATAGCTTTTGATCAATGGCTTCTCGCAACGGTCGCTCTTCACCGAACAACAACAGTCTGACTCACAAATTGATAGGAAAACAAAAATCATCTTCCAAATGACACGCTCTCCCCACAAATTGCAAACTTCGCTCAATGCTTAAATTCTATCGAATCCAGCAACATAGCATGCTCATCCGTTTTTGTGCTGCGAAAGAGCAAATACACGCTTTCTGTTCTCAATTTTTGATTTTGAAGAAATTATTATTTGTTGATCATTTCGCTTCCAAATCCTTAGAACAAAGTGAACATATTTATTATCAAGAAGTTAATATTCAAAAATGTCATAATTTTTTCTATTGGCTATGATTCGAAAAAAAATTATCAAACACTTTCAAAAAGACGAAAAACTGAAAAAGGAAAATAAACAAAAAAATTATATAAAACATGCAAATTTATTGGCTCGTCTTCTCTTCGATAACAATTCATTTTCAAAAGAACAAAGGAAATTTCAAAGCAAAATTCGTTGGATTTCGTGACAATATTATAACATAAATTAATTAATTTATAAATAAAACAAAATATAATAAAATTTAAAATAATATAAAGCAAAACAGAAAGTAACCTCGCTTGTCGAATTGTTTTTTGACATCTCATTAAGTTTAGAATGCTTTGAAAAAAAACTTTTGTTCCTTTTTTTGAATAATTAATATTTTAATGGTATTCATTTCATTTTAACTTGCAGAAACAAGTTTGGAATTAGAACTTTCAACCCTATTGATAAGAAAGTTTAATAATTGTCGAATTAGAACAATATTCCATCTTCCGTTTTTATGCAACAGAAAAAAACTGAATATTATTTACCCACTTTGGGAAATTTGCATATAGCGTCCAATCTGATATTTGTTATCTGGAAGAATTATCAACTCAAAATATATTTTTTGATATATGAAAAGATTCACATATTGGAGATTATTTTCGAAATCAAAATTTTATTCGGTGTTCTTATTTTTCAAATGTTTTATTTCTTCTGCGAGGAATCTTTTTTTCTAAAGTCAAAATTCAAGACACTTGTTAAAAATGACGATGATTTAAAATATAGGGGAAAATACGGACTTATAAGCTTTTTTTCACAAGGCATAGAAAAATTGCTTCGATCATAACTTAATTTCGCTTTCTCAGATTACAAAATAAATTTGATTTTCATATCCGCAAACAAGCATCGTTGAAATCAAAACACAAAGTTTTCCAACATTTCACGAATGTCAAAAAATGGATCCAATTTTAATGTGTTTTTTGAATTCAAAAAGTCAATGAAAAGTGCATAATTTTTCAATGAAAATACCTGAAGTTAAATATTTTGTCCCATACATTTATGAAAAACAATTTTTGTGAAAGGAGAAATAACTTTGCAATGTTCCTTTATTAGTTTTCTTAGTGAATTCTCAAACAGAAAAATTTGATAGAAAATACACAAATTCAAAAAAAATCATCCATATACTTCTCATTTTTGATTATCATCTCAACTTTTCTCAGGATTAATCCAATTTCATCTTTTCACATCTCATTAAACAACGAACATGTGCGGCTAATTTGAAAATAAGATATAAATAGGAATATTATTTCTGTGAACAAAGAGGAGTTTTCAGTGATGTTTTCCTATTCACCGGTAGCTCCGCTTCAATCGCTCGCAACTTCGGTTATCATGAAATTCGGTTGCAAGAAGATCTTTGGTGAAACAGATGTGAATACGTTGACGTCGATCCATTATTTCTTTGACCCTTCTCTGCAGATATGGTGATTGCTGCAGTCAAGGCGAATTGAAGTTAAGCTGGATGAAAAAGAAAGGAGGTGAGAGAGAGAAAGAGAGAGAGAGAGAGAGGTTGCATAGTGTAAAGAAAAGGAAATTACATGGAAGAGGCTGAAAGCTGCCTGGTTGAGGATGGAGGATATAACAATGTCATATGAAGCGATTGAGTTGGATGTACTTGAGAAGCGAGAAGAATTGAAGAAATGGAATGACGAAGAGAAAGAGGAGAAAGAAAATGAAAACACGAAGTTTATTATTAAATAATATGAAGGAAAAAAGAAGAAAGTGAAAAAAATGCATGTAGTGGAGAAGCTGTGCATGGAAGCCGATAGTTTCATTTTGACTTAATGAAAGAAGGGTTTTTTGAAACAGCACTGCAGTGGAATGAATAGGAAAAGATGGAAAAGAAGAAAAAGATGAAATTGAATACGCCAAATAACTCATGTATTTTTAAGAAAGAAAAAAAAGAATAAGTGACAAATGGTCCAAATTTTGAGATCGATGTCAACAGAGATTTCACAATTCTTTATTCTTTTTGTTGGAGTTGTTGAATCACACTGGTTGAATGGAGTCATGTTGTCACATTTCTATTGAAAAACATATAATCACCTCTTCTATTTGAGGCTGTATGAAATGAAGAACCAGAATGTGATGAATTACATGCTATTCATCCTATTAAAAGCAAAATGATAATAATTAACAACTCCTCCATAAGTTGAAGAAGAAAAGATTTTGTTATTAGTAAGCTGGCACTCATTAATTGAAAACTCACTTGGTTTATTTAAAGGAGGAAAATTAATTGTGAGAGAATTAGCAGAATCTCCAAATGCATTTGAAATATGATTGCATTTCGAACACAAAAATTGAGCATTTTGTGCCATGTTATTCACATAAAAACACCAACCACTTCCATACCAGTCTGTCACTGAACAACTTTCAACTCTGTTTTCTGAGAATGAACAACCAGAATTTGATTGTGGATAATCAACAAAGCAGCTCCACCATGCAGCGCTAAACAACTTGTGAAATTGAATTCCATGATGGTTTTTTTTTAACAAATTTCCACAATTCAATGCTCCTCCATGATCTTTGGATGAACAATTGCTTAATGAACAAAAAGTGTTTTCGAGATCTTAGTTAATGCAGTTAACTTTTAGGATTCCACCAAAATAATTTCCACCATTTTAATCATTCCATTCACACCACTCGAAGCGATGGCTGTTTGCATCAAAAGAAGTCAATCTTCCAGGTCTCAATATTTGAGATTCAGCTCCCACATGAACCACTGCGTCATTTGAAGAAGAACGAGTTTGGAAGAGAAAAAATTCATTGAAGGCAGAGAAAGATGTGGATGGACTATTGGAAGAAGTGAGGAAGGAACCATCGATCGGTTTGTGGGAATGGAGGAAGAAAGAAAATTATTCAGAAAAAAGTATTGAGATTAGAGGAAGAAAAAGAAGAAGATAAGAAATACAGTTAAAAAGCGCAAAACAGCACTCATGGCACTTTTTTTTCATTTTTTGATATTTCAAACAATTAATGCATTCAACGCATTTCTCTTTTCCTTTCACTTTTTTTATCCAAGCAAAAAATCTCATCATCTGCTATTTTTTCAAGAAAAACAAAAAAATAAAGAGAAACATGTTTTCAACTCACAAAATTTCTTTTTTTCATTTTATCAACGCTTTTTTTGATAAAATTAAGAAATAAATCACAAAAAATAAAAAAGATTAAAACCCTATTTATTAAAACTGAATTTTTTTAAATAACATTGATTAAACTCCAATTGATTTTGAAATGAAATTATGAAAGATGAAAAAATATTCGCAAAACTTTTTCATGATGAATCTCATCGTTGATTTGAGTGAGCTTTCTTTATTTAAAACAAATCAACTTTGTCAGAAATTAACTCACATTATTTTTGAAAAATTTTGCTTATTGAATTAATGAAGTTAATACAAATATTATTATAGGACAGATTTAATATGTGAAAAAAAGAACATTGCCAGATTTTTCACCCTAGTCGTTTCTAACACTTTCAATTATATTTGTGTGCGTCTTTTTTTTATTTTTTCATATTTGATTTCGCATCCTCAAAGAGATATCATATTATTTTATAAATTCATTAAAGAAAGAACATTTGCACAATGTGCTTTGAATAAATTCCGCTTTTATCATGCGAATATCAATATTTTCTTAATAGAAATTATAAATTGAAAAACAGTTCATCATTTTGGTAAAAGTCTTTATTCTGAACCAAAAAACTCTAAATATAGGGTCACTTGAAAAAATAAAATAAGTTTAAATTTTCATTTTTATTTATTTAACCAAAGAACTTTTCCCAATTCATTGCATGCTTGGAATTTTATTATTTATATGTGTAACATTTGAAACGAAAGGATACAAATGGAAATATTCTGATGGAATAAAATCACCAAAAATAGCAAATAGACTTGAAGAGCTTGGACTACAAGATGTTTACATTGTCGCTCCATGGAAAGGAACGAAAGAAAGAAATGAAATTATGAAGGCGCTTGAACAAAGTAGAGTTCCCTTTGAATTATTTGAAGGAGTTAACGGAAAGCTTTTATATAAATTGTGTCAAAATGATCATCCAGATTTTAGATCGATGCTAAAACTACACAAAAACACAACATTTACCTATGAATCAGCAAAATCATTGATGGGAAACATCACACGTCCGTATGAGGAATGTGGAATTTGGCAAAGCGAATTACAAGTGAATTTTGAAATTGTGGAAAGAGCTAGGAGAACTGGTCAAGATAAACCAGTTCTTCTGATTCAGTCTCACAGTCCTAACAGACGTCGTCCAATTGATGAAATTATTTCAGAAATGAATAAGTTGCCTGAAGAGTGGGATATATTTGCTTTAGGAGGTTATCCAAATCCATGCAAAGAAAACATTGAAGGAACAAAAACATGCGAATTTTTGCTTGCTGAAAGAACTCGAACGATGATTGTGAATGGGCAAAAAGGAGCTCAAAAACTGATTTCTGTGTATAATACGGCAACAGTACAAAATGTAGAAGTGTCAATTTCGCTTTTTATGCCATATAAAATTCGTATGTTTGGATATAAATTTACTCCAGAACCTCCAATAATTTCGGCCTCAACTTTGAATTTTAAAATTATTTTTGGTGTAATCTTCCTTATTTTAATTTCACTTTTTGCTATTTGGAAGATGCAGCGTACAAAAAAGGATCCAAACATCCTTGCGCATTAAATTAAGAGCAAGTCATCTCAACTATCTTATTATCTTATGTCGTTTCAAAGCCATTTTAACTTTTCGATTTATATTTCTGTATATTCAACACTTTGTGTATTTTTATTTATTTCTTTTCCTCAAAAGAAATCGATTGATTTCTTCAGTTATTAGCCACTTCAGAAAACAAACAGTTATGCTATTCTCTTTTATTATTTCTCTCACATTAACTAAAAAGTGAAGCTTATTTTTGTGAAATGACAAATTTTAATTTATTGAAAACAAAACATTGAAATGAGTAAATGTGTTATATCTTCTTTATGAGAAGATATATTTCATCGTCTTGGACGATTTTCTCCAAATGAGGTGCCAATCCCTTCAAATTTTAAGAAAAATAACAAATAGTTCGTTAATAAATTCAAAAACTTCAGATAAATAACATACAACAAGCTCCATTAAAAGACCCCCAAATGATGCATATAAAACCCTAAATTCGTCATCGGAAAGAAATTGATAATTAACAAATACTATGAAAAAGCAAATATTTAATTATTCAAACAATTTATCTGGTTTTTCAAATTCTTCTTTAAACACTGTTCCACTCATTACATAGTCGTATGAAGGTATAAGAGATTCATCTGTGATCGGAGAAATTGCAAGAGAAAAACTTTGGCCAAGTGGAAGATTGTAAATATCACAGTTGTAGTCAAGACGAAGCCTAAAATCAAAAGAATCACTTTTTGCCTCTATTCTGGAAACTATTTTGAACATAACAAAATCGTTAAAATTTGAAAATATTGTTTACAAATAAAAAAAAAAAAAAAAAAGAAAAAAAACCAAAAAAAAAAACAAATAAATAACAATTGCCATCACAAAAATAAATGAAATAAATCAACAAATAAAGGAGTACCAGATTTAAATCTTTTCCCTTCTGAATCAACAGCAGTAACTAAAAAAATATCAGAAATAATAGCTCTTGTTGACATTTCTGATCTTACCCATTGCTTTTTAATTTTCTTGATGAATTGAAAAAACACAATATTTGTCGTTTAATGAATTTTGTTCCTCGCAAAATGTTCGAAAAAATTTTCTCTTTAAAAAATTTCATAATTATTATTTTGTCTGAAAATGAATGACTTTTTTTAATTAGATGGAAAAATAAAAATTGATACAGATCTTTGTTTGAAAAACCTTTACGCAAGAATAATTCCCAATTACTTTTATAATTAATTTTATTTCCGTTTTCAAAACGTTGATCTGCATTATCCGCAAAAAGAAGAAACGGAGCATCCATAAAAAATATTGAATTCACATTCATTTATTTTGAATAAATTCATTTCGAAGCATTGTTTATTTAATGAATATTGAAAATTGAAAAATAAATATCGACATTATTTTATTTCATTTCATTGGAGCAATAACCGTGTTCAATTCATTTTGTATTTTTTTAAGATGAAACAAAAGTGTGGTATAATCAATAAGATAATCACAGCATAAGATATGGAATATTTTGTAGTTGCATTGATGCATTTGTAAGAAAGATCTTTGGACAATCCAATCGTTTCTGACCAAATCAGTCAATGAATCAAAATATTAAAAAAAGGAAAAAGAAGATGCTCCTACCTGGATTCGAACCAGGATTACAGGATTCAAAGTCCTAGGTGCTAACCATTACACTATAGGAGCTTCGTCTCGAAACTTTCCAATCTTTTTTATTTACCGATTTCTTAAATTCTCTTTAAAATTTCCCATTTTCTGTTAATCGTGAAGGTTAGAGAGTGAATGGTATCTTCAAAATTTCACTTTTGTTTTTTTTTTTCCGGATCGGACATGTGTCGGGTTATTGATGGTTGTCTGGATTTTTTTTTCTTTGAAAGTTTGTGAAGTAAATTGAAATAAGCTTAAAATTTTCATTTTTCTAGATGTTATAATTTTGAGGAAAGTCATAAATTGTGCTACATAAAAAATTTTGTTTATTAAAAGTGAAGATTATTATCTCTTTTAAAGCTGCAATAATCTATCTTTTTCTTTTTTTCGAATGCAATACCTTTACAAATGGTTGAGGAAACGATGCATTCTTTAATAGCAGTAGCATCATTCAGTCTCCGTTTGAAAATTGTGGATCAATAACTCAAACAAAAGAGTATGGAACAAAAATACTGCTGATAACTCCGAGTACAAAAGATGCTCTATCTCTTCTTATCTCTCCTCATTCTTCCATTAAAATGCTTTTCTCTCTTCCTTCACTTTTCCAAGCATTCTTCACTTTCTTCTTCTTCCTCTTCTTTCTCCTCACCTTTTCTATTTCCTTTTTTATCATCTGAATTTTCCATTATCCACTCAATTTCATTTCCATTTATCGTATGCTCTGAATTCAGTCTTCTTTTTATTTCTCTTTTCTTTCGTTTTTCAATCAATAATCTTTTTCTTCTTTTCCTTTTCTTCTCATTTTTTCTTGTTTCTTTCCTTCAAAAATTCCCTTCTTTATTTATCTTTAATCTCTGATTCACATGCAAACAAGTTAAGTGCAACAGAATAAAAGAAGTGGATGATGATGACTACAACAAAATGGAAGTTGTGTGATGTGATGTTATTATTTTGGAATAGGAAGAAGAAGATGATAAATAAATGGATTGAATAAGATGTTGGCGGTTGAGAGTTATCGAGGTGGATGATGACAAATATAAACCGTAAAGAAAGGCGAAATCCTTTCTTCTTGTTTTCTTCTTCCATTTTTGAGTCCTTCTGGCAAACGTTTCCTCCAAATCCTTCATACATTTAGCAAAACTCTCTCCTTCTTGCCAATAAAAAATAAGAAACATATGACAATTCATCTTTCTGTTTCTCTCTTCTTTATTTTCCATTTTTTGTTCGCTTCTTTCACTCAAATCATCTTTCTTCTAAAAAAACTATTCTTCCCCAAAACTCAACACAATTCATTCTAACACAGTCCGGTTCTCCTTCGGCGTGTGCGTTTTGCCCAACATTCGCTTTCCCTTTCTGACAATTCCTCGATATTTTTCTTTTCTTCCCAGATAGAATTCTTCTTCTCTCATAAAATTTATAGGTTTTTCGTTCTTTCAACAGCCTAAACTATTAAATTACACAACGTCAATAAAAAAATGGAAGCAGACCTTCAAAATCTGTTTTAAATCCATTTTCAACCCTAATTCTTTTGATATTGTTAATTTTCCTCAAACAAAAATTCGTTATTCCCCAATTTCCAACATCTTTGCAAGAGGATCCGATAGCCGTCCTTTTAAACATTCTTTTTTACGTCTAAGGAGTCGATTTCTGACTTAACGATGTAAAGAAAGACTTTTATAATATTTTTCAATTCCATCGCGTATTGTCAGAATGCTAAACAGAATCCAACACCCACGAAATCCCTTTCTCTTGCACACTGGATACGGCACCAATCATCCTCACTCGAAATTCTGCCCTGAAAGGTTAAGATTGGCCTTAAAAGCAATTTGTCAGATTCTTGTAAAAAAAAGGTGAATATGGAAATATCATCATAATAAATGGTTATAATAATAAATACAAACAAGCATATATTTTCATTTTTTAAAATTAAATTGTTGTTATTCCGTGATCATCCAAATATAAAAATCTTCAATCAAAATTCCAAAACAAACGAATCGTTATCATTATCTCGCGCTCCCACAGGAAAAGATGTTGTTAATTTTGTTTCGCAAATATCTCATTTAACAAGGAATATGGAACGAAATTTATTGCTTTATGAATTTTGTTTCACGTCGTTCTTTCAAACATTTTCCTCGACTTTTTGATATTTCTATATTTAATATTGCACGGTCATGTCAGAATTATTATTAATGAATTTTTGAAAAATTTTGGAACAAATCGTAAAAAAATTTCATAAATTCAAGAATTCTGTCTCATATTTTCGCTTTTTTGAAAACTATTCGATCAAAGATTCCATTTTAACAAACAGTAATTAGTTATTCGTTTTTTATCTTTGTAATATTTTGCCAAAGATTAATAAATAGCAATGACTGTGTGAAAGCTAATATTTTTATTTCCGTTTTGAGTAATTATTTTTCATTAATTTCTTCTAATTAAACATGTGCTCATTAAATAAAAATGACAAAATATTGTTGTTTTCTGAATACAATATTCTTATTAAAAAATACAGGATATGATCGTAATAGAAAAATTCACAGGTCAACAGTTGTTGTTACATTTATATTCTTTTTATGACGATTTTTTCAATTTTTTTTGAAGAATTGTTTTCTGAACTGGAAGATTGTGATGAAATTGAACAGGAAAAGAAAATCCTTGAAATGAATGAAATGATACAGAATATGAATAAAGATGAATTTAAATCTGTTTTCACAAAAGAACTATTTGACAAAATCAACAACAGGATTGAAGAAAAGAAACTTTCAATTGAAAATACGATTTTATTACTGAAGAGTGTTGGATATTGCAATGATCTGAAAAGTATTTGGATTTATTGTTTCAAAGAATCTTCGTTGAACGCAAGACTTGAAGAGATGATTATTGATGAAAATGAGAAGAAAGATGAAATAAATGAAAAATTTCTTGTTGGCCTTTGCGAATGCTATCTTTTGCTTAACGAGGAGCTTTCGTATGAAGTGCTTTCTATTTGTATTCACTGCCTTCTGAAAGCCGCATCAGACAAAGAGAAAAAGAAAGAAATTCAAAAAGACGTGGAAATAGCTTTATTAGCATTGAGTAACATATACGAATATTATGTATGAAAATCAAAACTTCATTTATGATGATTTTGGATTTCTTTCGATTTTTTATAAGGAAGTTGAAAGAGAACTGTATTTGAATGAAATCAAAGAAATCATCAAATATCACCAAAAACATCACAACCTGACACGGCTTGCGTATCAGTCAGCGTGGCAGTTTTTGATAATCCGATTGTTCAGCAACCGATCTTTGGAAGGTACAATTGCAAATGAGTTGCATTTTATCAGAGAAACAAGAAGAGAATTGGAAGAGCTGAAATGTTGTGTGGACTGGAAAAAGAAAGAAAAGCAAAAAAGAAGAGGAGAAAAAGAAGGGAAAGAAGAATACGTTTTAATAAGATGGCTTCAAAGTTTGGATCATTATTTTCGCTTTTGCCAATCGAAAACTGCAGAACATTCTGAGCTTATTGGAATCATCACTCAGTTATTTCGAGCAGCAACTGATAATCACAAATATATTAGCGCGCGTTGCCTTTATTTACTTAGAAGAGCAGCAGATGATGGAGCTCTGGAGGTTGAAGACATATTGAAAGGAGGAGCTATTGATGCTACTTTGGAAGGGATAAGTCAGCCCACATTTAATAACAGAATTAAATATGAAAGCTTGGTCTTTTTTACGCATTTTTCAAGGAAATTGAAAGAAGAGGGAAAAGATGAAGTGGAAGAAGCGAAAAGAAAGTTAATAAAGAGGAGAGTGTTCGAAAAGATGGAAGAAGAAGGATACGAAGATATCATCGCAAGCTTTCATAAAAAATTGCATTTTCTTAGCAGTAGGTTTTATTATGGATTATCGTTGAATATTTCTGATTATTTTGTGTATGCTTGAGGAAATGAGGTTATTTTCATTTTGTTTCTCTGAATTTCATTTTTTTCTTTTCTTTTCTTTTCTTTTCTTTTCTTTTCTTTTCTTTTTCTTTTCTTTTCTTTTCTTTTCTTTTCTTTTCTTTTCTTTTCTTTTCTTTTCTTTTCTTTTCTTTTCTTTTCTTTTCTTTTTGTTTTTATGTTAAGAAATCGAAGGATATCCTTTTTTCAATGCACGAAATTGTTTTTGGATCTTGAATAGAGGAAAAGTGCAAATGAAACATAATAGAGAAATTACCCATCGACACTGACTGATGGAGCTGCACGGTTTTCAATCATCTGTATAGTTTTATAACTTTTGAATTGCTTTTTTTTTGAAAACCCGAATTGTGATTAAAAATATAAACAATTTCTGTTACTATCAAAAAAAAAAAAAAAAAAAAAAAAAAAAAAAAAAAAAAAAAAAAAAAAAAAAAAAAAATCCAGCCAACCATCAATAACCCAATACATGTCCAATCCGAAAAAGAAAAAAAACAAAAGTGAAATTTTGAAGATTCCATTCACTCTCTAACCTTCACGATTTACAGAAAATGGGAATAATTTTTTAGAATTTAAAAAATCGGTAAATAAAAAAGATTGGAAAGTTTCGAGATGTAGCTCCTATAGTGTAATGGTTAGCACCTAGGACTTTGAATCCTGTAATCCTGGTTCGAATCCAGGTAGGAGCATCTAATTTTGTTTTTTTTCATTTTGATTAATAAACAATATTGGTGCGATTCGATGAATTCTTTTAATATTTTTCTTATCAACACATTTGCATGACTTTCTTCTGCTGCATATCAAATACAATCTTGTATTAATTGTATTTACCGTTATTATATTTTTTCTATTTTAGTTTTATGACAAATAAATTACCAGACGATTTTGGAAAGGATTTAACTACAGATGAGAGAAATAGACTTGCAGAATGCTTTAAAAAGAAAGAATTTACTGATTTATTTTTCCAATACATGAAGGAGATTTCAGAACCTGGTGCAAAGGAAGAATACGATAAAATGATTGCTATGGCAGAGGAGGAGGCAAGAAAGAAAAAAGAGGAAGAAACAATAAAACAAGTTGTCCATCAAAATCCTCCTTCAAAATCTAAAAAGAATCAACCAAAACCCAAACAGGATACGCGAAATAAAAGACAAAAATCCGATGCGCGTGAAACCAAAGATGATAACGGTTGCGCGAGTGGCCAAGGAAAGAAAGGGGGTAAACCATCTCAGCAAAAAGTTCAAGCGAATAAACAAAAATCTGAACAAAAAGCAAATAATGTTACTTTACCGAAATACAAAATTGTCCACTCCAGCTTTTTTGACATGGGAGATTACACTGAAGTTTGTGCTAACTTATCTTCTTTATGAATTTTACAACTCCAAAAACTTTCAGTCGAAAGACACCGATCTTGTGAGACTTCCCGATCAACTTAAAGCCACATTTGAACTTCCTCTTATTGTATGCTAAGTGTTTTCTTTTTATATTTGAATTTGCTCACGATTCATTTGTGCTTTTGGAAGAGTTCTGTTCAAGAAATAGACGTAGATTTGGAACCAAAGCGTGTTATTTTGACTTGTCCACCAGGTTCTGATCCATTAAAAACAAAGTCTTCCAATTCTTCTTCATCCAACAATGATTTACCTGACTGTATTTATTACGCAGATGTCGAGCTTCCACATCCTGTTATTGTTGATAGCTGCAAAGCATCATTTGATAAGTCAACACGACAGTTACTTTTGGTGTTTGGAGTTGACAAAACAGAAGAAGAAAAAAAGAAGAAGCAATTGAAAGAGCAACTTGAAAAAGAACGCAAGGAAATGGAATTGAAAAAAGACGAATCTGATGATGAAGAAGAAATATTGTCGAAAGATGAAGACGAAAAACAAAACAAGATTATTAACGAAAAACCAGCTGAACAATCAGTTTCATCAACTGACTCATCCAATTTACAACAAAAAGAAAATGAACCTTTTTCTCTCAAAAAAACAGATCTTTCTTTGTCTATTGGCAAACAAAATACAAAAGACTTGCCCGAATCTTCAGTCGAATTCACAATCACTATCAAACCGCAGACCGGAACAATTGACACGAAAAGCGTTGAAATAAGGCCAGAGGACGATGGAAAGGCTATTCGAATTGATTTTTTGACGGAGAATCCAAGTCAAACACATTCATACATTTTGCAGACGAATAAATCTTCCACTTCTTCACCATCAAATGAATCTTCTTCTTCTTCTTCTTCTTCAGCTGCATCTGTGCAGCCAACCCCAAGCAAAATATCTCCTTCTTTTGATGTCACTTCAATCCACCCCACAATAACTCCAATTGGTTTGTGCATTGTTGTGTCGACTGCATCGAAGGAGTCTGAGCAAATGCCAACTTCGGGCTTTCTTTCCTCTTCTGGCTCACTTCGCGAGATGCCCACCATCCATCCACCGCCTCTTTCTCCTTCTGCACAAGCTGTGTTTGACAGAGAGTCACAGAGCTCTGACGATCATTTTGGAGAAGATGTTGAGAATGGGAAAAACGAAACAAGCAATTCAGCTAATGATAATGAACAATTGAATCAGAAAAACAAGGAGAAAACTCAAAGTGAAGAAGGGAAAATAAAAGGAAAAGGAGGAGAGGAAGAAGAAGAAATAGAGATTGTAACAACAAAAGCAGCTGCGCTTGATGCAAAACGAGACGGACAATTTTCTTCTTTCAGACAGTCTGTGAAAAATAGTTCGCTTCTCGATTTAGATGATTTTTAGCACAAACAACAAAAAAACAAATCATTTCACAATCTTAATTTTTTAATATTCACACACACTTTTTCTGTGAATAGATGTGCTGAATCATCTTTCATATTTAAACACATTCTTGAGATGGCAAGAGAAGTTAATGAAATGAGAAATAACATAAAGAAATGCAAAGAGAAGAGCATCCATGAAATGTAATAAAAGAAAACTATGAAACAATCGTCTGTCAGAAATGCTTTTGACTTCAAGAAATATTTATCTGGCGTATCTTTTGTAGCAGGCATTCATATGACTTATGCAAGTGTCTTGACATGCTTTGTTTCCTCAACCACATGTGTTGAAGCTCTCTGTACACTGCTCATCGAAATAATATTCACAGACAAAAGTTGTAAGCTGTGAAAGAAATGAATGAGAAGAATGTTATGAAAAGGAATATTTTTATAAAAACCACTCAATAAAACAACAACAACAAAAAAAAAAGCACACTATTGCCGAGTTTTGTGTCTGGCACGCCTTCAGTAATTTTGAGTGTTTTGTCCAGATTTCGTCGTAGCAGCGAGGATTCTGGATGGACGAGCACTTGTTCATGAGCGTGTCCACATACAGCCCATCTGCACGTCTCTTGAACTCTTCGGGCGAGGCAACCTCGCCATCTCCACTCGACTGCGATGCTGCTGATTGCTGGGCAGTCGGATATCTTTCTTCAAACTCCTTTCTTTCTTTTTCTTCTTCTTGCTTTTGCTGTGTTGTTTTTCTATCTCTTTCATTCTGTTCAGACAGCGAAGCATCCACCGACTGGCTTTGAAGAGGATTTGCTGGATCATCACCCCCATCGTCTTCTCTCACACACGAGTTGGCACACTGCCTGTAGTTCTTCGCACACCCAGCTGAGCAGTCCTCCTTTCTTGACGTGAGGTAGCTTCCTTCGCACAGCATCTGCTTCTCTCTGCACTCTCCAATGCACTTCGGATCGCCCCTTTCGTTCAGACAGAGCGGAATGCACTCCACCTCACCCCGCTGGCACTGCTTCTCGCAGCTCAGCCGGCCATTGCAGCTCGCCTGGCACTTCGCCCGCTCAGCTGCACACACTCTGCTGCACAAGTCCTTCGGCTGCGAGCAGCGAGCCTCGCAGTCGCGGGCCTGTGCCACACACTGCGACTCGCAGATGCTGTTTCCGAGACACATCTCCAGACAGGAATGGAGCGATGCTTTGCATTGGCCCGTGCAATCCTGTGGAAATTGGTAGATTTAATGAATCATTATTTTGAGTGAATTGTTATCAACTTATTGATAAATTAAACAAATAAAAAAACAAACCAGCTTGACTTCTTTCCCTTCCTCTTCTTTCGGTTTCGATGAGTAGTCTTCAGTGCATTGTGCCTCGCAGCGTCGTCTGCTTCCCATGCAGTCGTCGTGACAGGCTCTTCCTGCCCCGCTCCTTTCGCATTTGGCAGAACAATCATTGAATCCTGTGGAACACGACGACTGGCACAGCCGAAGCAGCGCTGTCTGTGGAAGAAGATCGCTTTCCTGACTCCATCCGCTTTCAGACGCATCGCTCTGTCCATCCACAGAAGAAGATGAAGTCAGCCCTGTGTTTCTATCACTGTTGGTGTCTTTATAAGGCCCCTTGTAAATCCTGTCGCACAATTCCAGTGAAGTCTTTCGCTTGTAGCGGCACTTGTTGTAGCAGGCATCATATTCACCAGGAGAGTTGATGGTGCTTCCTTCGCAACTCCGAACACAATCATCGAGTGAAACACCCGTCTTGCCAGCTGAAACAGAACAGTTGGCAATATTTATTTATTAATATTAAACAGAAATACATTGGAAGTTATTGAATGAAAAAAATATAATAAAAATTGATTGAACGAGAAAGAATTAAACAAAAACAGCACATTGCGTTTTTTCCATCTTTCAGCATTGCTCATTGGCTCTGATGGATCTTCGCCTACAGAGCACACCTTTAGACATTTCGAGTCTTGTGCTCTGCATCCAGCATCATATCTAGTAAAACCATATCTGATGCACAAATACATACGAAAAAAGAAAATATCAATTGATGAATTTGAAATAGAGATAGTTAAAGAGAAAATAAGCATGACATAAACACACTTGCATTCACTTTGGCATCCACGTGTGAGCACATCGCAGTATTCATTGCATCCATCCAGCTGAGCTTGGAAGTCTTCTTCTGAAGAATAGTCAGCAGAACTCGGCTGATAAGAAGGAGAAGAAGGAGAAGGAGAAGGAGAAGAAGAAGCAGAAGAAAGAGAAGGCTGAGAGCACACAGCCACATAGTGCTCGTGAGTGACGTTGCACTGCTGCTCACAGGGTGACAGGGCACTCCATCTGACTTGCACGAAAAATTCATTCCCTTTGTCGAAGCAGCGCTGGCGGCAGGAGTCGCCGGGAGTGCTGCAGAGAGAGAGACACAGCGATCATATTCAGACACACATGTCTGCTCGCCTGGCGTCAGCTGAATGGAAGAAAGAAAAGGAAGAAGGAAGGATGGAAGGAAAGAGGGAAAGATTGATTGACATGCAATAATAACGACGATAATGATAATATATTAATATTCAAATGAATAAAGAGCATATATAAACCTTCAGCTCAGCAGGTGATTTGCACAAAGAGAAGCAGTCTTTGCGCTGTGAAGTGATTGTCTCCAAACAGAACAGATCAGCCTCACCGCATTTTTCGAGTCCTTCTTCAAAAGCAGCATGGCAGCTGAGGTCGCATTGAGACACGTCTTCATCGGGGCTGAATGGACAGCGTCTGACACAGCTGCTTCTCTCTCGCCAGCACTCGCTGTCGCATTCAGACCGCTCGTCTGCGCTGCTGAATGAGGAGTCGCATTGAGAAGAGCACTTTTGATAGCCCTCGTGGCATCTGGGTGTGCACGGGGTGGTTGGCTGTATGTGACAGAACAAAAAATGAGAAGAAATTCAAATGAAACAAAAGATTATTACAATGATAATAAATAAATCAATAAATAAGGAAATTAAACCAAAGGATTGTTCTCATCAACACATAGATGGCTGCACTCCTTCTTTTGCTCCAGGCACTGCAGTGAAAGCAGCTTGTCTCCGCGCGACGCTGCCTGGCACACTGACTCTGCTCTGCGGCACATCTCATCACACAACTCGTATGAGAACTGAGGGGAATCTTCACTTTGTTCAAGAGTGGGATATCGAGATGGAGTTGAAGATGAAGCATTCTTATTGACAGAAGGCGCAACTGATTGAGTGTTTGTATTAACAGAATTCCATTCCTTAGGAGCAACTGGATCCTGTGCTGTTGACAGCAGCTGTGTTGCCCTCTCTTTCTTTTTTGGACCGCATTTGTGAAAACAGCGCTCTCTTTCAGCCATGCGTCGTGTGGCTGCCTCTTCCTTTGAGATGCCCTGGACGAAAGAGAGACAGCCCACAAACACAGACTGGCAGTCGTCAGTGCACCGCGATTGCTCACTGCGATATGCCACTTTTGACATGCACAGCTGCTCGCAAACGAAGTGCTTGTTGTCACATTTAGCAAGGCATTGAGAGTCCCCTCTGCAGGAATTGACACACTCTGCTTTCTGTGCTGAGCAATTTGCAGCACACGAGACAGTAGGATGCGCCAATATCTGCTGGATCGCTAAATCCCGCTCTGGGCGGCATTCGTCAATGCATCCGTGGCGCATGTGCCAACAACCATCGCTACATGAATGAGATGCACATCTTCTTTGGCAGGTTTCAACTTCTTCATCACAGCGCGTTTCACAAGGAATCTGTTCAACAAAAGACCATAAAAACATAACAGTAAAATTTCTGATATGATTGTCTAAGCTTTTTAAAACAAACCCCATTTCTGTCTGGAATAGTTGCGAACAATTCCTTTGAAGCCTGAAAAAGAACTGCTGCAGATGCTGGAAGAGAAGGACAAGATTTCACATCCTTTTCATGCAAGCATTTATCATGAAACAAATCACATTTGTTAAAGCAAAATGTTCGTGATGTACTGCAGTGTTCATCTGCATTTCCTTTATCCAGACAAAGTCGATAGCCAACATCACAGATATCATAATGATCATTCAGCGCAACCTGACAATAAGAAGTCGAATAATTTTTGAAATGATATAAAGAATTTTTATGAATGTTGCAAACTCTGCATGTTAGCCCAATTTCACAATCATCAACGTAGGAAGTGTTTGATTTGCGTTGTTTTTAACAGAATTCCTTCTTTTAAAAAAATATTTTTTTTTCCTTTTTTTTTTTTTCATACACATCAATAACATCACCATTGAACAAATAATCCACACACAACAGCTGTGAATGACTGTGATGCAAAAACATTACTGAGGTAAAATATGCAAATGTGTAAAAACATGGTAAAAGGCTGTCCCAGCACTTCTCAGCGAAAAGAAAAATCACAATAAAATAAGGGAAGGCCCGTGGAAAATATATTACATGGCCATCTTGTGTTTTGATGCGAAAAAATAATTGATCATTTGATCTATGCCTTTATTATTTGTTTATGATCCTTCTTTTTCTTTTTGTGACTTTGGAGCATGCACAGGTACAAGAAGCATGCTACACTTTGTCTAGAACTCGGGGGAAAGCTGTGGTAGAAGGTCCTAACGAGCCAGTTGCACAAAATGCACCAGATAAAAATGAATTGTTGAATGATTTAAAGCCTTTTTCTAAAGGCGTAATTGGATTTTGCATTGATATTGCAAGTAAATCCGTAACAAAATATAATTGCAGCACAAGTACTGGATATGTAAACGATAATGAAGATCCAAAAAAGCAATGCGTTTGTGCAGAAAATCAATCCGTTTCTCCTGAGGATCTTGTGAATTATCCAGGCGTTAAAAGTGCAACATGGAAATGCTCTCAAGGAGTACCTGTTCTATTTGCAACCAAATGTCGTCCAAAAGAAGAAATTGAAGTTGAATACACTTTTCGACCAAATCATGGACAATGCATTACATGTTTGTAGACTTTGAAAATTTTGGTGACAGTTGAAATGTATTGATTATTTGTTTTTTAATTTAATAGCTGGGCAAGATACAACATGGCTGGCAATTGGTATTGCAATAATTGTTATTGTTTTTGTTTGTGTTTTACTGAGTTGCCTTGAGTGGAAAGTCGCTTCAGAAACTCAAAGTATGAATTTTCTTTATAATCTTTATTATTCAAATAATTTTGTCGTTTTTCTTCTTATTTTTATATCAATTTCAAAGTTAAAAAGCTTTGATTTGTTTCATATCGCAATTTTTACTAATTTTCGTTATTAATGTGTTTATATACTCCGCATTTCATCAAAATATTATACAAGAAAAAAATAAAAAAAGCTATATTACAAAAAATGAATACGCAAGGTTAATGAGATGAGTCTACTGAAGAAGAAGAAGAAGTGCCGTTAGAGTTCTTTCTCTCTTTCTTTGGCGGCTTTCCTTGCCTCTTCAAGCAACCTCCTGTCTTCTTCGCGCTGTTTCAATTCTTCTCTGCGTTGAGCTTTTTTCTCAGCTCGTTCCTCTTTGTATTTTCTGCTCTTCTCTTCTTCTTCTTTCTTTTTCTTTTCCTCTTCGTCTAGTGGACGTTCTGGAAGAGGTTGTTCGTCAATAACAAGATCAGGAATGTGTCTTAAGAGAAACTTCTTAATCCGCTCAGGGTAGTTGAAAGTTTCGCATTTGATTGGATTGGACTTATTCTTTGCGGGGAACAAGAAAAGAGACGGAAACGAGCCAATTATGTATTCTGGAGGGTAGTCGTTTGCTGTAGCATCAAAGTCAGCAACTACAAAGTTTGGATTGGACGCTGTTTCGTTGGCCAAATGCTCATAGTCGAACGCCATCTTCTTGCATTTGTCGCACCAATTGGCGTGGAAGCGTATGAACACATCTTTTGTCTCATCAAGAACGATGCTTTTGAATGTATCTCCAACAACTTTCGTCACGTTGGATTCCTGAACAGTTGGAATGGGCTCTGAACGGAGGTTCATCTGCAGCTTTCCATCCAGATATTTCTGGCAGAACTCGATAATTTCATCAGCTTCAATAGACGGACGAGGATTCTCATCATTCGGAGCATGTGCCCAGTGCGCTCTGGCCTTTCCGAAAGGAGATGGATACCAATCCTCAATGGCAAATCCAGGCATGTTCTCAACAGCAATGCCCATCGTCTCCGTTAATTTTGGATTTTCTGTGTGATCAACAATCACAAACAGCATTTTCCCTTTGAAGTGATGCGCCACCTTTGCCACTTGGCGGTTGAGCCAATCTGGCTCCATGTAGTTCATTTTGCAAAAGTAATATCCAACGGGGACGTCTGGACTGCCGTATTTCTTTGTGTTACCCCACCCGAGTTGTTCAAACAGTGGCTGCTTCGCTTCTTCCACCCAGCTAGCCAATTTCTCCTTCTCAATTTCATTTTTATCATAGACATCCACAGTCTCATAGATTTTGTGGAAAATTTCAATTCGTGTTTTATTTATTGTGCTGTTTACAACTGCAGCCCAAAGATCTCCAAAGACAGGGCTGTCACCTGCAGTTATGAATGACTTGAAGTCACTGCAATTCCTTGAAGGGAAATATCCAATGATAATATGTTCGAAAAATGAAATGGCTTCATCCACTTCTTCGCGACTGTTGAAAATGCGCACTCGGCGAAGAAACTTCTCATCAACCCAATCCAAAATACCTTCCTCTGTCTTGTTTCCTTCGTAAACGGATGGAATCTTTTTTCTTGAAAATTATGAAAAGTATTTTAAACAATAAAAAGGTAATGAAGCTTGCATACAAATAAATTCTTAACTCTGGAAGATTCTCAAGATTTGCTTTTTGGCAAATTTTTGTATTCTCAACACAATCAACTTCTCCAATTTTCATTCCGTATCTCGCTGTTTCACGCATCGCCTTTTGGAAAATCTTTCGAAAAGAGTCGCTATCTTCATCACCAGGCACATGATAAAGAATAGCCACAGGAAGCTCAGATTTAAATGACTTATAATTCTTTTTCGATAACTCATGAATTTTAGGGATGATGAGAGAAAAAGAGTTCTGGAAGAAGAGAAAAACGATGAAAACTTCGAACATCATTTTTTGAAAAACAAAATAAGGGTGAAAAAAACAAAAATATTTCGATTGATACCAAAAATAGTTTGAAAACCAACTTCTGGCAAAGATGTGAAATGAAAAGAAGTGAATGTGAAGAGACTAAGCTTGAGAGAAAAGAACACCAAGATTAACTTTACCAAATGTGCAGTGAGAAATGGCTTCATTTATCAGAGAAAGAACATCTTCAAGTTGGTCTTTGTCATGATTCACATGAGGAACTAAATAAGCAGCATGAGAATAAAAAAATGTTAAGTTATTATTTTCAAATCAAAGAATAAATTACAAAAATTGATAGTTAATAACCAAACCTAAATGTCCATAGCTCGGATGTTTATAAGGTGTGGGCGTCAACACCTCTCTGAGATACAACAGTTGAATGTAGTGTGCTTCTGCATCATGCAATTGCTTGATTTGTCCCCTGCATGATTTGTCAATGCATGTATTCGAACGAAGATTGAGAGCACCCTGGGCAGCAGTGCAAAGAGGATCATCACAGACAATCGGAGAATTAAAGTGCTGTGCGGCAATTCGACGAAGGAACAGCTGAGCTGCCATTCGCAACTGCGGCATCTCCACCTCGCCCTCTCCGCAGTGTGGGCATCTCAGGCTGAACTCCTTCTGCTGCGCCTCTTCCGCAGACGATGCAAGCGGCGGGAGTGAAATGATGTCTTTGCACAGCATGCACCGCATCGTCAGAGGCACACAGCTGCGGAAGCGTGTCTCCATTCCGAGCAAGTCCGTGGACACAAACTGGCTCCTCCATCCAGTTGCATGTTGAGCCTCACGATATTTTGTTGTGTCCATCCCGAGGCATTCTGCTATCCTCACACCGTCCATCCCATCAACACACTCCGTCAAACGAAGAATGGCTGGGTGGATCTGCTGGGCAAAGTACCAGTCGAGATCTGGCTCATATTTGTGCTTCAAGCCTGACTGCTCTGAAGAAGAAGAAGGATCAACTTCATATTCTTCTCCTTCGATGTCCATCTGCTGCTGCAGTTTGAATGCTTCTGCTCCTGTTTGTGAAACCAGACTTGGATGATGCGCCTTAATGAAAAGGGGGAATAAAAATAAACACATTTTAAATTAAGATAATAAACAGCAATAACATACTCTCTGAGCCCAGTTTTCTGGGCCTTTGCAGATGATGTATGGAATGGCATCACCTGGCCGAACGGTCTTTTTCAAGCGCTGCAACTCCAATGCAACAACAACATGTGGCTGTCCTTTTGGATCAGGATACTCTTCAGGCCGTTTGAAGATGCTTTTGGTGATTTCGAATTCTTTGATGTTCCACTCGCCTGTTCGCAATCGGTTGGACAGTCTTCGCAAATAGTCGTCAATCTTTCCGCAAACAGAGTCTGCCATCTGCTCGGCCAGCTGCATTTCACTTATTTCCTCCTCCTCCTCTCCTCCCTCACCCTTTTCGCCTTCTTTTTCGTCTCTTGCATCTAACATCATCGAAGCTGGTCGTGCGCTGTTTATTCTGTGCGATTGTTGCTTGTCTCTTTGTTCGTGTCTGCTTGTTCCGTTGTCTCCCAACAGAATTCGAAGCACCTCTTTCTCTGCCTCACGGGTGATGGGGCACCAATCACGACGCACAATTTCCAGACCTCTGTACTCCATCTCAAACCTGGCAGTCTCTGGATTTGTGATGGTCGTTTCAAGATCAGTGACCAGCTTCATTGCAGCATACTTCTTCTTTCGCAGCAGAAGCATCGCGCTGAAGATGCCATCAATGTCGATGTGCAGAAAGTGCCTGTTTTTGTTGACGAGTGCAGACAGCCTGTTTCCAATCTCAATCACCTGCTTCACAGATGTGCTGTGTGTGTCTATCATCAGTGAATCTGTATCACCATAGATGACATGGTATCGCTCATTCGTCACCGTCTTCACAGCCTCCTGCAGTAGCAGACGACCGTTCCACGTGATCGTCTGCGCTAGACGCTTTGCGTAGAACCGCCCGCTCTCAAACCCAAGGCACCCGTACATGCTGTTTGCCACAAGCTTGAAGGCCAGCTGCATTGTATCCAGAGATGCAATCTCTGCCTTCTTCTGCAGGGCGATTTCTCTGCTGTGCTTCAGCAGCGCCATCTGCTTCCGCACTTTCTTTCTTTCTTCAATCAGATCTGCCACAATCTTCGGCAGCACCCCTTCGACTGGCCGGATGGTGATGCTCGACATGTCCTCTTCAGAGTATTGTCCACGTGGCAGTGTTGTGTGGCAGAGGTTCTTTTCTCGAATGATCGATGGATAAAGAGAGTTGAAATCAAGCACCAGAATGTAGTTGTTGTAAAAGCCCCTCTCTGCATCAAGCACAAACCCTCCTTTGTATGCTGCCTTCTTTCGTCTCGCTCTTTTGGATTCCTGTGGTTGTGCCTGCTTCTTCGCTTCAGGCTGGCTTGAAAGTGTCATCTTCCTTGTCGCATCTTCCAATGTGAGCATTCCATCGCCTCCTGTTCCATCGTCTATTTCGTCTTCGTCTCGATCGCCTATCTCATCTGCATCTGCAACATCAATTTCGTCTGCCTCTTCTTCATTTGCCCCATTTCCTCGCGACTTCTTCTGTGTAACAACTTTACGTGCCTTTGACAACTTTGACAAAATGCTTTTTCCTTTGACATTCTTCCCTCTTTCATCCATTTCGTCCGCTTCTTCTCCTTTTTGCTCGTCTCCTTCGTGTCCACGTACCCCTCCTGTCTGTTCAGACCCTGTATTTGCTGTTCTTCTTGTGTTCTTGTCTGGAAGGATGATTGTTCTGTCAGCTGCAAATCTGTGCAGAAGCAGGTTTTCCACACGTTCAGCTCTTCCTCCGATGAGAACACGTGCCCAGAGTGTGCCTGTGATGTTTGCCAGCTGCTTTGTGAGTGAAACAACATTCAGAGCAAGCATCATTTCAAAGCCAATCTGAGAGAGACGCTCGGTGTGCTTAATCATCCGCATGACATCCATCGATGACAGACAGCTTGCTTTCACCAGCGACCCTTCGTACTCTTCCACATTCTTCGACAGAACTGTCTCGGAAAGTGTTGGAAGAGAGTAGTTCCGCTCTCTTCGGAATTCCTTCGCAGAAATCGCGACGTCGCACAGAAGTCGCCCTGCTGTTGCAAATTGCACAGCAAAATCGATGTTCCCACCAACAAATGGGAATTTCGCTCTCTTCAACCGCCCAAATTTCTTCATCGTCTCTTCAATCAGCTTCTCGTTCTGCATTCCGAGTGAGCCTGTCCTCGTGTTTGCTGCTCTTCTTGCAGCACTCCTTTGATGATCCAGTCGCTGGATAAACACACCGAGGATGTCGTGGATGAGGTTGAAGCCAACCAGAACATCCGGGTCATGCTGACTGATTAGCACAGCCAGATGCGACAGAAGTGCTGTCTCGTTTGGCTCAACATACAATTTGTAGTCTTCGAGATGCGAATCAGACACACCCACAGCCACGCCTGCTGCTTTGTATCTGGTTTGATTGCGCTCATTCTGTTCTTTGGCGCTTCTGCTGGCCACTTGTGCGATGTCGTGTGGAAGTGGTGTGTTGTCTTCACCAACAGGGCAGATGAGTGAGAAAAGAGGATACAAATGCTGCGGAGGAGGCTCTAGCAGCTCATTCGCATCCAATCCAGCAACACCCTTTCCGAGTGACACAGACGACTGGTCAGTGTGTCCATCAGGCACAACTTGGTCGTTGACGTGTGCACTCACCACAACAACCTCCTGCTGCTTTGTGGAGCTGTTGATGGATGTCTGCACAGACAGCGTCAGTGCTCTCAACAAAGGCGGAGGAGGAATGTTCTCCTTCAGCACTTCAATGAATGCAGGATTGGGCACACGATATTGATGCGAGCAGTATGTGTTCAGCAAGTGTGTTTCCCTAATTTTTGGCCCAATGTTGGCGACTGTCAACCAACAAGGTCCCATAATCTGCTGTGCAACCAGAAAGATTTCAGTCAGCTTTCTCTCTGTTCCAAATATGTATGAATAAGTGTTTCCGCTTTTCGGCATCTTCTCGATATCTGAGTGTGCTGGCACATTTAGTCTGAGATATCGCCCTTCCTCTGGTGCTTCATCAACACCATCGAATGGGAAGCGCCGTTGCACCCAGCGCAGCACCGACTCCTTCGCCAGGCTGCCCAATCGACTTCGAATCTCTGCCTCGACTGCTGCCTCCTCAACAGGCTCGTCCTCTCCCGTCTCCATCGACAGTGCAGTTTGACGTGGAAGTACATACAGCTCTCTTCTGATCCCTTCAACACGAATGCTGCCTGAGACTGTTCGCTGAGTGAGCGGATCAACAACCTTCCCAAACAGAAACAGCAGCCCTTCTCTGCCTCGGACTTCTTGTGCATCCAGAAGATAGAACAGAGTCTTGTTCTCTTTTGCTCCTCTTTCGAGCACTGCATGCGCAGAAGACGCTGAAAACGATGCAGCTTGCTGCGGTTTTGGGTTGAATATGTCTTCCTCTTCGTCTTCATCCATCATGTTTGATCCAGGCTCCATCATCGTCTCTGCATTATCTTCAGTTGCACCACCTTGTGATGAAGTCAAAGGCATTGACGAAGACAATGAAGATTCTGATTTCACCATTGGAAGTTTTGTTTGGGTTGTGATTGTGATTCGTTTTGCAGGTGCAGCTGGTTGAATGACAGGAAGAACTTGAGCTGGCTCATCTGAATCAAAATGTTAGTCGTGCACAATTCACAACACCACAAGCAAAAATGATCAAACCTTCAAGTGACATGGACTGTGCTAATGGATCTACTTCTTGATCCCCGGTTTTTCCTTCAATTCTGAAAGTGAAAATGATTACGTTACAAAATTTAAAAAAAAATTCAAACCCTTGCTTCAATGTCGATGATATCTGGTCAGCAAACGCATCAAGATCCACATTGGATATTGATTTGCCTCCTTCTGAAACGGGTCCTGTTTGTTGAATATGCATTTGAAACAAGTTTGATTGTAACAAAATATTTTAAAAGAAAATATTTCCAAAGCAAACTGAGAAAATGAAGTGGAACAGCTGAAGGAGGTAATTCCTTCTTTGTTTCAGCTCTTCTACGAGGTACTATCCCATCTAAAGGATTTCCATCTTCATCAACACCCGATCCAATTCGAACAGGCCTTTCTGTATCGATCAATAAGAATTTACACTTTGCTCAATTTTAGAAAAGCAAAAATAATACCTTTCATTTCTTCTTCATACTCTTTTCTTAAAAAGTATTTTTCTTCCGCAGATAGCTCATAATAACTAATTTCATCATCATCTTCTTCAATCTGATCCAGAGGACGAAGACGCCCTTGAATTGTGTCCAACAATTCAGAAAGTGCTTCGTCTGTTTCTGACGTTTGCTGACGACGCCTTAGAGACGCCATGGACACACAAATTTGAACTGAAAATAAATCTTAATGGTCAATGATCAAAGAAGTTTCAGAAAGAAAAATGCATCGAACATATGATTATTGAAAATTAAAATATTAATTGATTTTTTGTGAAACCAAGAAACAATTACAATCACAATTTCGTTCTTTTCACTCAAAGTTTTTTCTTCTGTTTTTTTCATAATCCTCTCACTCTTTCAATTAAAATCAAATGAATAAAAACGAACACATTTTACGGAAGACTATTTCAATGATTTCCGAATTTTTCAATGAAAGATAAAAATAATAAATTTTTGATCTGAAAATCTTATTTAAGGTCTTTGAAACACAAGCTAAATTTCCAGAAATGAGCAAGAAAGCACCCAAGCAGGAAGTTCAAGTATTTGGACGCAAGGTGTGCATTATAATTTTTATTTTTTGTGCATATTGCAAAAATTTCATATTGTTTTTTGTATTGTTCATGAAATGTTTCTTTGGTGAACTTTTTCCTCTATTTATTTAATTGCTCAAAACTTTGCTGCATTTATATTTAACATTTCAATAATAAACAAATAACTGAAACTTATTCGTGGTTGACGTTCTTCTTATAGAAAACCGCTGTTGCTGTTGCCCGCATCACAAAAGGCAGAGGATTTGTGAAGCTCAACGGATGTCCAATTGAGTTGGTTGAACCACAAATTCTTCGCTACAAAGTTTTCGAACCATTGCTCCTTGTTGGTCGCAAGAAGTTCTGCAGGATCAACATCCGCTTGCGCTGCAATGGAGGAGGATATGTTTCACAAGTTTATGCCATTCGTCAGGCAATTGCAAAGGGACTTGTTGCATACTATCAAAAGTGTATGTTCTTTAATTAACTATTTTTGAATTTTAATTTTAAAATATTTTTTTGAATTAACAAACAAAAATTTAGATGTCGATGAAGTTAACAAAAAACAAATCAAGGATACTTTCTTGAAATACGATCGTTCACTTCTTGTTGCTGATTCACGTCGCTGCGAAGCTAAACAATACGGTGGAAAAGGTGCACGTTCAAAGAGAGCAAAGTCTTATCGTTAATCGAATTATTTGTTTGGTGCTTTGGAATATGTTGTACAAACAACTTTATTTTCAAAGCGTCACAAAGAATTGGAAAGTGTCAATGCGATATTGCTTACTTTCTTGCTTGGTTCATTTCAGCTTTTTAACACAATAAATGATCAAATAATTGATTTTTAAAAATAATTGTGAAATATTTGAAGATGCATTTGAAATTGAATTTTTTAAAACGTAGAAATCCAAACAGATCAATTGCACAATCAGTACTTCTGATTGATCGTGAAGCAATTTCAATTCAGCCACCATTTCAAAATTCGCATTTTTCTGTTTCTTCAAATGAAAACACTGATCAAAATAGTTCACTCAATTCCATTTTAAAAGCATATGCAGAAACAATCTCATCTGCAAATGCTCGGAATACAAATTCCTCGAACAAAAATGATTCACTTCACAATCTTCAAAGGTCAGAATTCTTTTCGAAGCAATAGTGAGAAAGATAGATTCGAAGAAGGCACAGAAATTGAGATTTCATCTTCATCTGCATCAAATCTGAGAAACCATTGCACGTTTCCTGCTGTATTGCTGTTAACAGATGAATTACAATCTAATTCTCCACCTTTTCTGGATGGAGAGAAAAGATATATTCTATTATTCCACAACACATATTCTGAAAGGTTAGCCTGATTGAAATGCAATTACAAAAACTCCTCCTCATTCAATTTGATTATACAACCACTCTGTTTCAAGCTGCTGAGACATTAACGCAAATAGATTCATTCTAGGCTCATGATAATTCCATGAGAACAATTTTCTTTTGATTGAAAGTCCGAAGAACACTATTGCAAACGTTTGTTCGAAATTGTTCTCAATAGATTCGATTCAGTATTAGAACCTTACAAAAAACTAAAATGCGATTAATATTCATTCAATCACATCTGGGAATCATTATTCTTTACTTTATTGTTGTTCTATGCTTTTTCGTGAGATTTTTTGAATTCCTGTTGAAACAATAAAATGCAAGTCGAATGTTGTTTCATTTCTTCAATTCAGTTATAAAAAGAATACCATCAAAATGAAATTGGCTAAGATTTTGGATTGATAAATATATCTTAGAGTTGTCAAAAGAAAGTGATGATACGATGGCAGAAAGCCGATGTTCTGCAAAACTTCTAAAGAAGAAAATCATCACAGATAACAACATTTGAAAGAAAGAAATAACAAATTATCATCAATCATTGTTTGTATTAATATTTTGTTCTTGAGCTCCATCATTTTCTTACAAATACACTCATCAAGTCAATGATCAATTATTTATCACATTTCTTATTTCATCAAAATCCGACAAATTGTGATGTGGCTCAACTCTCTTTTCTCCATTTAAAGGCTTCAAAAAAGAGAATAACATTAATAAATTATGAATGAGAAATAGAAATATAAAAAATGTAAACATCGATTATCTCCCCTTTTTGAAATATAAAAGTTCGATTTATTAGTAACATTTTATATTCATCATTTTTAAAGCTTAACTTCACGAATTTTCAATTTTTAGAAAAGACCAACTTGATCCAAGCCATTATAATAATATTGAATTATTTGGGCGAAAATGGAAGTAATTCCATTACGTTCAACTGATTCTATGACTATTACAAGGCCTAAACGAAGAAGAGCCAAACTTTATTTCTTGGATTGGTCAAAAATTTGGAAAGAAATTGGCATTGGATATGTTTCGATTTGCGATAATGTTTGCTTGTTTTTTGAGTTATTTAGAAAAAATTCTATTTGGCCTTTAAAATATATAACCCCATATATTTTTTTAATCTGCGAAAATATTTTATTATCAATGAAAATTTTTATAACACGAAATATTTATCATATGAAAATTTCTTCGTTTTATTTGTTTCTTGCATTAATTTCGTTTTTCTCATCACAGGAGATGATTGTGGAATTTGACGAAGAGAGCAAAACTCCAACATTCAGAGTGGAACTAGTTAATATTCGTGGATATTATAGAAAAGAAGGGGGTTTAGATATTGGATTGAATATCTTTAACATGTTGTTTTAAATTATATATTTTAACAGAATGCCTAATTGTGTGGGAGGAGCCAACTACTTTATGCGAAGCTTCTTTAAGTTTCTTGACCACAGATGGATGCCAAGAAGTAATGCATCTTATTAACGATTCAATTGAGAAAAATGCAGAAGATGTAATTCCGGAGGTTACTCTCGAGAATCTTCAAGAAATAGAAAGCATATTTGTAAACAGTGAAACAGATTTTCAGAGGATTCCCTTCGAAGATATTCTTCAATTGAACGTTTTAGAAAAGCTGATTTCTTTACGTTCTCAACTAGATCCAAGAAATCCTGCTCATATACCTGCATTATCTTCAATGTTTCAAATTGTTAAAACAATTTTTCTTACCGATGATTTGACATTTTTGGAGAAATTATTTGAGGAAAACATGTTTTTGGGTCTAGTCAAATGCATGGAGTTTGATCCAAGCATCCAGAAATATATACCACACTCTGATTTTTTCACAAACATCGCAAAAAGACGTGTGCCAGTTGTCGTGGACGATGCAGAAATGCTGCGGCTGCTTGACGAAAATTTCCGGATTGGATATGTGAAGGATGTTGTACTGCCTCGCATGTTGACTGTGCCAGCGTTTGGGCGTCTGGTGCAGCTTCAGAGCAGAAACGGGCAGCAAGTGTTTAGCCGATGCCTTGTCCAGCCTTCGATATTGGCACAGCTTATTGGCGGAATATCTGCAGAGGTGAGCCAATCTGAAAGAGAAGAATCGAACAAGCTGACGGAGCTGGACAGAAGTGTGGCGACGCTGCTGAGTCTCGGAGAACACAGAGCAGACACCACTGCCACAGACAAAAGTGCGAATGAAATGGGTTCAACCAGCGTCAGCAACATCAACAGTGGCTGTGGAAGTGTAAGTGGCAGTGATTGCTCTTATCAGTTGCTGCCTTATTATTGCACATCGAACAAACTGCCATCTGCTCTGCATTCATTCGTCATGTCTGAAACATCAGCTGCTGTCCAATCAGAAGGAGTCAAAAACACACCCGGCTCATCTCGTTCGCCTCTTCTGCTTCGATACTTTTGCCTCCGATCCATTCAAGAGCTCTGCAGCTTGGCATCCTCTTCGACTCTGGCTGAGAAGATGCAGTTTTACGACCTGCTCATCAAAGCGAGGCTGAGTGAAGGTGTCAGCAAATGTCTGGGCCATCCGCACCCAGCCATCCAACTGACCATCGCGGAGATCATGGGACAGGCTCTGAACACAGTCCCTCAGCAGATCCGGACGCTGTTCACGCGAAAGACCTCAGGAAAGAAGCTGTTTGACTCGCTGCTCAGCTCCATCAACCCGAGTGCTGACGAAGGGCTGCTTTCTCTCCTCTTCGAATTTCTCCGGTCGCTTCTGGACGCAGACACACCGCTGAGGCTCATCGGGCGCTTCTTTGCATCCTTCGCGGAGAAACTTTTTGACCCACTTTTTTCGCTGCCGAATAAGTCCGACAATCGTGTGGCGTTACTGCTGCCGGGTCTGTCTGCTTCGAAGAAGAATTGTTCGGAGAATCAAAACAGTTCAAACTCGAATATAAATTCGAATTTAAACTCAAAAAGAAATACATCCAATTTTGGGGCATTTGAGCAGCAGAAAAGAGAAAACAGTGACAGCAACACACAAAATGGCATGGCAGCATTTCTGACAAAGTTGATGACTCGCAATTCATCTGCTTCTTCTTCTTCTCCTTCATCTTCCTCTTCTTTGCCTGACTGTGCTGCTACTTCTCATCCTGCCTCTTGTTCAACTGCATTTGTAGAGAGAGTGGTCTGCCAAACACACAACATCACTCAAAACACTCAAAATACACCCACTTCACCTGAAATTGATTCATTTTCTGCCTCTTCTTCCTCATCTGCCTCCACATCGCCTCTTCTTCTGCAGAATCTCCTCGAATTCGCCACGTTCCTCCTCAAAACCCACACCGCCCTTGCAGTCAACTTCTTCACCGCTGACGATGCTCCCCTGAGGGCCATGCATCTCTTCCACCACAAAGACAAGTCTGTCGCCATTTCTGCAGTCAGACTCGTCCGCTGCCTGCTCTGCGTGTCTGACGCTGCCACCGAGCGGAGGATGCTCAAGGGAGGCCTTTCGAGGCACCTCTTCAGCACACTGGTGGAGCAGAGGGGGAGAGACAACCTGCTCTCGTCGGCTGTGCTGGAGTGTCTGTCGCTGCTGACTGAGGCGACACAGAAGAAGCACATCAGAAGACACATCGTGAGGCATTACGTGCAGAACAGAGGGAACGTCAGCAGGGAAGACGTGGAGATGATGAACGAGGTCAAAAAAGTGGACTTTGTGGCGGCTGAGCTGAAGCGGATGAAGATTGCCGCGCGGCTGGACAGACACCAGGAGGCAGTGACGATGGAGGCGCTGAGAAAGATCAAAGGCGTGTCTGAGTACATTTTGGGGACAGACTCGTGCTTCTTCTCCGACCCAGTGGTGATTGTGCGGTCGCCTGAGTACATTCGTGTGGAGCCGATGAACGTGGCGGGGTCAGAGATTGACTCGAGCATTTATGAGTTCTACAACCAGAAGACAGAAAGGCTCTCCTTCCCGTTTCGGATGGGCACGGCGCCTCAGACAGAAGGCGATGGCAGCTGTTCTGCTTCTGCTCCGTTTGGGGCATCTTTTATGTGCTCCAGTGGGATGGGAGGAGGGGATGAGGAAGAGGGAGATGAAGATGATGGTGATGATGGTGATGGAGATGAGGAAGAAGATGAGGAAGATGAGGAGGAAGAGGAAGAAGAAGACGATGATGACGACGATGATGATGATGGAGAAGAAGAAGTCAATGGCAATGATGATGGCAGTAGTGATGTGAGTGCAGGTAATGAGGACGATAAAGAAGAAGAAGACAGCGAGAATGGGAACATGTCTGATGATGAGCACGATTTTGGTGCTGAGCTTCGGAAAAAGCAGAAAAAGCTGTTGAAAGCCGAAATGAAAGGGCTGCTAAACAAAAAGACGAGATGCAGAACAACAATTGCGTCGAGGAAGCTGAAGGCGAATTATGGGCAGTTGGAATATCTGAACGCAGGTGAGAGGAAAGAAGGAGAAGATGGGAACGAAGAAGAAGGAGGAGGAAGAGGAGGAAGAGAAAGATGTGACGGTTTGTCATTTGTGCTGAAGCCGAACAGAAATGAAAGAGAGAACGGAGGTGTGGATGGAGGTGAGGGTGGGAGTGAGGGTGTGATGGAGGAAGACGAAGGAGAAAAGGAATACAGCAACGAATATCGCATCACGAGCGAGCGGCTGGCGGAGATCAGCAAAAAGATTGAAAAAGGTGTTGGCCGCAAGGAAATTGTGAAGATTTGCAAAAGACTCGGTGGAGGTGGCTTTTCTCTTTCGAACACGGCTTTTCGTTCGGATGGAAGACAAGGGCAAAGAAGGATGGTTCCTGACAGCTTTTTTGATGAGGACGATGAGAAAGAAGATGAAAGCGATGAAGATGATGAAGATGATGAGGAGGATGAAGATGAAGATGAAGATGAAGAGGAGGATGAAGAAGAAGAGGAGGAAGTGGGAAGGAAAGGGAAAAATGAAAATAGAGGAGAAAGAGAAAGAGAAGAGGAAAATAGTGAAGATGAGGATGAAGACGAAGAAGATGATGAGGTAGAAGATGATGGTATGGAAGATGCAAGTGATGAAAGAGAAGAAGAGGAAGATGAAAAGAATAAACATTCTGCCAACATTTGTGCACAGAAAAGGCGAATGAAGCTGAAGAAGATTCGATCAAAGAAAGAGAAAAAAGAAAAGAAAGAAAAGCCATTTCGAATGACTGTTCAGTTGCCTAATGAAAATTGTTCGAATGAAAATTCTGAAGAGAAAAGAATAATTGTGCTGAATTATTCAGCAGCATCTGAAGCATCGAATAAACAATTGAGTGATTGGAGAATCCAAAAAATGGAAGAAAAACCAGAAGATTTGCCTGAGAAGATGACAGCTGATGAACTGAGTGGCTATTTGACTGCCAACAACACCCAGTTCATCTCATCAGGCGATGTTGGATATGCGATGAATGAGTATTCGAATGGAAGTTGTGTGCAATTGGATGGAATGGAAAATGAGACAAAGCAGATTGGGATGGAAGCAGAACAGCAGCCACAGCTGAATTTGGTGAGTGAATGTGCATCAGATGACAGCAACACAGAAAAGGCTGGCATTTCAATTGAAGAAGGCAAATCAGAGCTGATAGAGGAAAAAACAATAGAAATACCACATTCATTTGAAAAGAGCAGCAGAATAGAAAATGGTGCGATGGAACAAGATTGGAACAAGCATCAATTTCTGCCTGCATCTTCAGAAGTGTCAGAAGCACCGCTGCAAATGGGGTGTGGTGAATGTGCAGTTAGTCAGATGCCTTTGGCTGAGCACTCTCTGAAAGAGAACAGCCATCTTCTTTTGCCGAGTGATGTTTTGCAGGCAGAAAGGAGTGTGCCAACAGGAACGCCAATCATCACACAGATGCACAATGCAGATGTGTCAATGCCAGCTGAGATGGCATTGATGAATGAAGAGAGTGTGAAAGTGGGTGGAGCATCTTCAGAAGAAGAAGAAGGAGAAGGAGAAGAAGGAAAACGACAACAACAACAAATAAAGGCAGAAGGAGTCAATGAGATGTTGCATGATCCTTTCCATCAGATGACTTATGCTTCGGAATCATCCCAATCTTCTTTGGAATTTCTATCTTCCACTCCAAATGCTGCCATGTCATCGGACTCGGCTGCATTTCAAACAGAAGCTGAAAAGCAGAGTTTGGATGCATCAGCACACAGTCAGATGAACATGGAGAGTGAAGCGAATGAAAAGAGGAAGCATGGCAGAGAGAAAGGAAATCATCGGAAAGGAAGGCATTTGAATGCAGAAGCAGGAAATAGACAAGAATCACCCGAATGCAGTGACAAAACAGACAATAAGGAAGATGACAGAGAAATAGACACTTTGATTGATCAATATGAACAAGGTGAATTGAAAGCGACAAAACACAGACGAATTCATCAGCCCAGTCATCAAAGAATGAAGAGACACAAAGCAGATAAGGAAGATAAAGAAGAGGAAGAGGAGGAAGAAGATGAGAAAGAAGAAGAAGATGCCAACAGTTCTGTTCAGAAAGGAGATATTGATGGCCATTCTGAATTTGATTGTTTTGACAATCGCCAGTTTGCTTTCAAAGCAGCAAAGTTTGATTTGCATCTGCCAAAATGCTCAGCCCAAACGAGAACAAAAGAAGAACCTTCAGCTTCCTTGGGAAATGCTGTGTTTTCTGTGAATACTTCACTTCATGAATCGCCTCTTGTTCCAATTTGTCCTCTTTCTTCTTCTTCTTCTTCTTCTTCTTCTTCTTCTTCTTCTTCTTCAAAAGCATCTTCAGATGATGCAGGCAAATATTCAGCGCCCAAGCTCGAAAACGCATCCACTTCATCTTTTTCTTCTTTGCCAGCCAGTTCTTATTTGGACACACCCAGTTGGATGAGCAGCCACGTGGACCTCTTTTCAATGAAGCAGAGCAAATTATTTACTCCTCCTTCTTCTCCCCCTCTGCATCCGCCAGGAACATCCTGCGTGTTTCTTCATTCCCAACATTTATCATCAGTTTCTCAGTCTTCCTCTTCCCCTTCCTCTCCCCATGCTTCCCCTTCTTCCCCTTCTTCTTCTTCTTCTTCAATGCCATTTCCCTCTTCCCCATCCTCTCCGAAGTCTCTTTCTCCCCGTGCCCACACCTGCCTCATCTCTCCCCCAACTTCTCCAAGCAAAACATTCTCCCATCTTCAGCTGCCTGCCCACGTCAGCACTGGCGCTGAGTCATCCACTCTGCCAATCTCCATCGTCGATGTGGGCGATGTTGGACTTCAGCGCCAGTGGACTCCTCCTCTCTCTCCTCGAGACACCACTGCCTCACCCACTTCTTCATCTTCTTCCTCTCCTTCTGCCTCACCTTCTGCTTTTTCCTCTCCTTCTCTTGGCTTATCGCTGCGCGTTTCACCAGCCGCGCTTTCTGCTTCCTCTCTGAACAAACACTCTCCATCGTCTCCATCGTCTCCTTCATCCTCCTCTTCTCCCCTTGCCCCTCTGCCACATGCTCATTCGGGACAGACATTTTCACTGAGTCTTCATTCGTCGGCTGCTCTTTCACCACATTCTGCCTTTCCAGTGGCAGATTCGCTGCACCCAGCTGTTGGATGCCCTTCGAAGTCCATGCCAAACATCAAAGCATTCACTTTGCCCACAATACAGCCACTCGTTCCGATGGGCTCACCGTCTTCAAACATTGCTCACCATCGCACTGTCAGCCCAACTCCAACTTAACACTTTCTTTTGCAGCTTCGCAATCCACGAAGAATTGATGACAAAGTGTTTCTAGTTGTTGTTTATTCATTTGATAAATGATTTTCATTTCATCGTTTCTTTTCAATTCTATTTTATTTTATTATTTTTTTTTTATTTTAAATGATATTCGTCATATACCTTTCGTTATTTATAATTTTAAATGGAAACAAAATTTGTGTTTAAGCTTTTTGGTTTATTTGTTTTTCATTAAAATTCCTTTATTTATTTTTTTTTTTTAAATAACAGCATGAATTGTTTTGAAATGATAAGTTTTCTGTTAAAAATTCCAGTATGAAAAGTCGTTTCAAGAAAAAAAAAAGTTATATCCATGAACAAAAAATCAGCTGAATAATAATATGTTTTTCTCTATTCTTGAAAAAGAAATGACTGTTTTTAATTTGTAGTTGTTTTTGATTTTGTACAATTTAAAAAATAAATAAAATTAAATAAAATCTAACAAAACCATTTCATTTAATTCATTTCCTGCGATTATTATTCACAAAAAATCTCAAATTTTTCTTTTAATAAATATAATACCAAACAAAAATATAAAATAAAAAGTGCAACAAAAAAGACAAAATTTAGAAAATCAAAGAACAAAACATTTTTTAAAAAAATTGTAAAGCAAACACAGAAATAATAAACAAGCTGAAACCTTCTTTATGAACACCTGAGAAATAAAAATGTTTAACAAACAAATAAATAAAAAGCATAATCTTTACGGTTACGATTCAAACATTGGATAATATCATAAGGATGATTATTCGGATTCATCAAATGGTTCCTTAGCTGCAAGCTCTTTCATTTTGAAATCATAAGACTTATGATGGATCAAAGCCAGACGTACAAGTTCCGAGAATGCTTCATCAACTTTATCTCCTGTTTCTGCTGATGTCTCAAAATATGAACGAATTCCCTCTTTCTGGCACCAATTCTCCACTTCAAATCGATTAATATCTCTTAATTCATGCTGATCATTTTTATTACCAATAAGGATAAACGGGTAATCATTTAAATCATCTGCAATAACGTTTTCGACTTTTTCTTTTTTATTCTTCAAGCAATCAAAAGAATCATGTGATGTCAAGTTGAATACAAAGGCGCAAGCATCCGATCCTCGAAAATATGATAAATTCTCCATTTCATATATTGCAGGAAGCCGTTCTTCCCATATAAGCACTCGAATTTCTTTTCCTTCAACTATAACATTTTTCGCTTTAAAATCAATTCCTATTCTCGATTTATAATCGTGTGAATATCCGTCTACATATCTTTGCGTCAAAGAAGTTTTTCCTGTTCCAAATTCACCAATTAGATTCACTTTCACCCTTGATTCCTCTTCTGCTTCATTCATCAAAGGCTTATGTTTTTTTATAATGTTTCGATCAAATGATTATGCTTTATCGAATTTCAAGATAACTTATTAAAAAAATTTTGTTATTAATTTTGATATTGCTAAGATGCAAAAGATATAAAAATACTAGTAATATTTCTTTTTCTTTTTATTTACTGTTGAAATACTCAAAAAAAAAAAAGCAATTATCGAATTTGAGAAATATCTTTAAATAGGGTGATTTGACATTTTGTGCGAATGCTTGGTTGTGAAGAAAAATGTAATGAAATTCGGAACAGATGAACTAAAGGAAAGAGATTACGATATGGCTTGAAAATAACATCCAAACTTTTCTTCAAGAGAGAAAGAAAGACAGAAAGAAAGAGAATTCAAAATGAAATGATTGCAGCAAAAGATAAAAACAGCGTTGATTAATCCATTGCCATTGCACCAGACATCGCACCCGCAGCGCTTGGCTCGTCTTCTCCTCCTTTTTTCGTTCCTGTGGTGTATCCGCTGATTGTGTCGAGATAATCCATCGATTTCTTCACATCGCAGAATCGCTCATACACTGTCCTGATGTGCTCCACCGTGACTGTCTTTTCCCTCCGCCGTGCTGCCACAATCGCCGACGTCGTGATCAGCTGCATCGCATACCGCAGCGAATGCTCTTCTGCAAGCGTCACCAGCTGCTCTTGCGCCTCTTCGTCCATTTCGATGTCCTCCTCCTCGCATCGCACCTGGATGATCCGCTCAATCTCCTTCCTCCCCGGCTTCTCTGTCGAAATGATCAGAAGACGGTCGAGCAGATCAAGCGGCAGCCCATGCGGCGACGGGATCGCCTCGCCACTTCCTGTCATTCCAATTGCCACATCCAACATTCATCATACAAAAATTTACCAAAATTAAGGAAGTTTTGCAAAATATAAATAAAAATATTCAAAAATATACAAAAAAAAAAAAAAAAATAGCACGATAAAAAGACAGCAGAACCTCTGACAGTTGTCATTCCCCTGTTTGTTGCCAGTAGCACAATGGGCGCTGTGTCAGACTCCAATGCCCTGTTCAGGAACGAAAAGCACTCCACATCCAACATGTGCACCTCGTCAATGAACAACACCCCGTGCACAATCTCTGCTTTGCCCTGCTCCCTCCACTCAGCCACGCGCTGGTCGATCGAATCCCTCACTTCCTGCTTGATCTCTCCCGTGTCTCCCGCAAACAGCGCCAGGAACCCCTGCGACCGGCTGTTGATCACATCCATGTCGTGCAGCGTCACAACATGCACAACTTCCTTCCTTTTCTGAAGCTCTCCATCTGGGCAGCTCACATAGCGCGTCTGGCAAATGCGAGGCGTTGCACAGACGATTACAATAAAAACAAAAACCACAACGCAAAACATTGGCTGCTCAAAAGCACTTCGAACAAATCAGAAAAGCACACATTTGCACTCAATGCATCAAAGTCCCTTGAACGCGTGATTGATCTTCCCAGCTTCGTGATTCGCCCTGTCGATTTGTCAATAGATATAATGTCGCTAACAACAACACCAGCATTGATGGAGATGAAGACGAAATTGAAAATTGTAATTCAAAAAATGAAAACTCCACATTGCACACCCTGCCTCAACTTTCTCCTTTGTGAGCTGCTCAATCATTTTGTTTCCAAGATCAAACTGAGTCTCCATATCTGTTGTCTTCAGAATCATTCGCCCAACTTTAGCGCCTGTTCCGCTGGCCGGCCTGTCAACCTGAATTTCAACAACTTCTCCTTCAATAATTTCTGTTTCTTCCTTTATTCTGACACCAATCGCCCTATCAACATTTAACAACCAACAAAAACGGCAATGGTTAATGTTCAACGAGTATATCAAAAATGAAAAAAAAAATATCAAACCTTCTGAATGCCTGGGTCAATGCTTCTGTTTTGGACATTTCCAATGAAAACACTTCCGAACCTGATATCATGTGAAATGGTGTGTTCGTTCCCAACGACTGCGCAAGGCCCATGGCGATGGCTGTTTTTCCAGTCCCTGGCTGCCCTGCTATCAGAACAGCCTTTCAAATATTTAAAAACAATTAAAAAACCAGTTTAATTTAAAAATTGTCAATGACAATGCATAGCCTTATGAAAACATAAATAGCATACTCGCCCCGAAATTTTCCCTTGCTGTATCATCCGAAGAATAATAAGAGCTGCTTTTCTCGCTTTAACTTGCCCCACCATGCCCTGTGAATGCCAGTTAATTTGTCCGTCATCGCTAAAGCCAAGGCCCCGAATGTGCGAGTGCATCCCATTTCGTTCAAGCCTCGTTAAATCCTTAGTTTCAGCAGAAACAGACGAAGAAGCTGTTGCCATTTTTCTTCAGCTAATAACGGTATGAAGGATCAAAGTGATCTCAATTATTTTTCAATTCTGTTTTCCAGCAGTACGGAGATAGCTGCATTCTGATGACGTCTAGACCAGAAATATTTGGTCATAGACTTCCCACCCCAGATGATTTGAAACTGACCGAGCGTCTTGTTAAGTTTGAGAAACATGCAAACATAATTGAAAGCGAAGCTGGTTCGGCGCACCGTGAAAAAGTGTTGCTCCAATGCATGATCTGGCAGATGAATGGGTTAAAGATGTCTGCTCGAAAAAAGTGTGCATATTATTTTGTCCAAAAAAATAACAAGTTTATTTAAAAAAGTTTTCTGAGCAAGAAATGAATCCATCAGAAGCACATATCAAGATATACACATTTGGATCTTATCGTCTCGGAGTGTACGGACCGACAGATGATATTGATACCTTGATGGTTGCGCCGTCATACGTGGACAGAGAAGTTGATTTTTTCGAAACATTTTTTTCCATTTTGAAGAACGAGCCAAACGTAGCTTCAGCAGTGGTTCGTAATTTTCATTGTTGTTTATTTGTGAAAATATTACCTTTTAAATTAAAAAAAATTTTTTTATAAAAGGCTGTGCCAACGGCTTATGTGCCAGCAATTAAATTGGTTTTCGATGGGATAAAGGTAAGCTTTCGTTTATTTCTGATGGATGGCCATTGAGAACTTTTTTCCTCCTACACACTAACAGATGGATGTCCTTTTGGCCGTTTTGCATCTGCCAATTATTCCTCGCGATTTGGATATCAAAACAGAAGGAATTTTGCCAACTGACGATAAGCCGTCTGTTCGAAGTCTAAACGGTTTCTAATAACTAAAATATTAATTGTGATTCAAAAACTTATTTATTTTACGTATTTGATATTTTTTCTTCATTAAAATTGCAATTGCCCAAATTTCTGCCTGCTAGGAAGCCGCACAACTGACACAATACTAACATTTGTGCGGGGCAAAGAACAATTTGTCATTGCGCTGCGCTTGGTGAAGCTGTGGGCACGAAGAAGAGGTGTTTATGGAAACGTTTATGGATACTTGTGCGGTGTTAACTGTGCCATACTGACAGCATTTATTGCTGCAAGCTATCCATTGTCTGCTGCAAAGTATGTAATTTTTTATAAATAGAAATTCTTGGGCATGTGAAAAGGAGCACGTGGGGGCAAATAATTAAAGATAAAAATTTGTGATTAACTTTATTTAAAATTTGTTTGTATTGACTTGCTCATTCTTCTTTTTTTTTTTTTTTGATTTATTTTTTTGTTCATTCTCTTTCAATGACACTTGCAACAGCACCATAATTTCTCGCTTTTTCTTCTTGTATTCTGGATTCGACTGGGCCAAGCAGCAAATTTCGTTGACAGGAACACCATTTTATGTGTGCCAATTATCACTTTCGAATTCAGTCATTTGAAGATGTGCATTGAAAATGAATGTTAATTCTATTTTTGTCTTTCTTGTCCACACCCAACGCTGCATCTTGGTGTGTTTGTGATGTTCATTGCCTTCATTGCATCTGAATGTGCCAGTCGCAAACGCCCTCGCTGATGACGATCCTGACGCCTGTTGAGCCAGTGCAGAACTCCACCTTCAATGTCTACACATCCACATTCAAAGTGATTGTGGAGGAGTTCAGGCGAGGCAAAGAGATCATGGACAGAATCAGAAGACAGTGTGCTCATGTTAATTGGAATTGGAAAATAAAAAATAAAAAATAAAAAAATAAAATAAAATAAATAAATTGAATGAATTTCATTTCTTTTTGCATTTGAACTGTGACTATTCCGTGACATTGTTGAACTGTCTTTTCAGTCAAGGCAGCTGGGCAGAGCTTGTTGAGCCTATTCCTTTCTTTCGCATGTACAAAACATACGCCATGATCACGTTCCACACAACTGATGAATCAGAATTTCGAAAATGGTTGGTCAGTTTCTTTTTTTTTGATTAACAGACAGATATTTTATTGTCTCTTTGTTGTTATTATTATTTTTATTCAATCTTTTTCACTTTCATTTGTGGTTGATTCAACGACTTTCCATTGCTTTTGTGCATATACCCCAATCACTCCTGTTGTTCCTATTGATGCTGTCTGATGGCAGGTATGGCTATGGCGAGTCGCGTGTTCGTATTCTGGGCATGTTGGTGAGCTCTGACTCGAAAATAGAAATTGCTCATGTGTTTCCTCTGCTGCTGAAGCACAACGAGACAGCGGGAGAACAAAGTGCGGAGAAGGCTAATGAAACAGACGAGAAGAAAGCAGATGAAAAAACAGAAGAAAAGAAAGAAGAAACGAAAGAAGATAAAACAGAAGAAAAGACAAAGGAAATGGAAGAAGATAAAATTGATGAAAAACCAGAAGAAAAAGTTGAAGTGAAATCGGAAGTGAAACCAGAAGAGAAGTCAGCAGAAAACAAAGAAAAAGAGCAAAATGCTTCAGAAGCAGAAGAAGCAGAAGAAGCAGAAGAAGCAGAAGAAGCAGAAGAAGAAGCAGACACAAAAGAAGATCCACCCAAAGTGAAGTATTGTGCTACTGTTTTCATGGGACTGAAGTTCAAACCAAATCTCTTTGCTCAAAATTCAGTTTGCTTCTTTTTTATTTCGTCATTTTCATTTCTCCACAAAATTTATCCTTTTTTCAATTTTTATTTGAATCAACTTTGTATTTTCGCAATGAACACCCTCTTCCTTTTCTTGTTTGCGATGGCGTTTCAGACAGTCAGGTGGAGTGTTGATTTGACCCACCATTTCAGCAGATGGGTCGAAGAGATTGCAAAATGGCCAGAGAAGACACACACAATGCACGTGGACATCCAGCTGGTCAAGCCGTATGACTCATCTGCTTCTGTCTTCTTTGCTCTCTTTCATCTGTTCATCTATCTATCTATCTATCTATCTATCTATCTATCTATCTATCTATCTTGTTTATTGTGAAATGTTATCTTCATATGAATTTATTATTATTATTATTATTTTGAATAAAACAAAATGAATCTTTTCCCTCCTCTTTCATTTGGTTGCAAATGCTTCCTGTTGAATGCCCCATCCAAAATGTCTTTTGTCTTTGATTCAGCTCAAAAATACCTCCATATGCCCAGCAGTGTCTGAACGAGTTCTTCCAAGAGACAGAAGAAGAAGTGAAAGAGCGAGACTTCAACTATGTTCTGGAGCAAGAGATGCTGGAAGAGAAAGAGAAAGAGAAAGAGAAAGAGAAAGAGTGTGAGTGAATGAGAAAGAGAAAGAGAAAGAGAAGGAAATGGAGAAGAAGATGAAGGAAGAGGAAGAGAACAAGACAAAAGAGCACGAAAAAAAGAAGGCTCATTTTCTTCCCACAAACCTGTTTCCACAATTGAAAGTTCTTCAATCAAAGACATCTCTTGGTTCTCTTTCAACACCTTCATCATCATCTTCATCAACATCTTCTTCTTCTTCCACTTCCTCCTCTTCCATGCCCAAACCTGCCTCTTCGTCTGTCCCAACACTCAATCTCCTGCCTGCATTCGTCGATGCCTTCAAAGCGAAGCACAAAAGCAAAAAGCTGAGCAGCGAGGCAGCCGACAAGAAGGTGTCTGTTTTGGAGGCGAAGGAGAAAGAAGGCGACGGCGGGGGGAACGAGGAAGAGCGCTTTGAGGAGATCAAGACGTTTCTGATGGAAGGGAAGACGAAGCACGCGAAGGGCAAAGACGGAGAAGGCACAGCAGCAGCAGCATCAGGAGCAGCAGACAGAAAGCAGAGCCACCTGCCAGCAGCACTCGGCACAGCGAAGACACGCAAAGTGGAAGAGGAAGAGGAAGAAGAGGAAGAGAACGACTCAGAGTCAGACGACGAGATAGAGTCGCTCAAACAGAAAGAACTGGCCAAGTCGTATCTGCGCCAGCTGCGGCAGGACTTCGGATTTCGGGCTGTTCCGTTCCAGAAGCAGCACATTCCTTCTTTCAGACCACAATCGCTGGCGTCGCCTGTCGCTTCAATGCTATTTGGTTGAAAATAAAATCACTTCACAACCAATTCACTTCAAATTATTTGTTTATTTATTTTTTAAAACCAATTCATTTTTTTTTTCGTTTTGCTATTGGAATTTGCACTTTTTTTATGTTATTGTTTGAAATAAAAAGAAGAGAAACAAAAACTAAAAAAAGTATTTTTTGAGTGTGAATGACTTTATGAATTAAGGGGATCAGAGAAAATAAAGATCTCAAAATTGTATCGCCATGAAGATGAAGAAAAAGATGCGGTCCCAGTACATCAGCCGCAGAACGGCGATGGAGAAGCTTCATGTGTCGCTTCCGCAGTTCCGTCGGCTGTGCATCTTGAATAACGTTTATCCACGTGTTCCAGGGAAATCAGTGCGAGATAAAAGCAAGATATATTATCACTTGCGCGATATTAAATATCTGAAGCGCAACTATGTGTTGGATAGGATGAGAGAGAAAAGAGTGTTCAACAAGCGAATCATGGCAGCTTATCGAGATGGCGATCCTGACAAAGCGAAATCTCTCGAGTCTTTGAAGCCAAAAATACCATTCGAGAGATTAATTAAAGACAGGTTAGTATCGTTTATTTTGCATATCTTTTTATTGTTCCTGCTTTTATATTTTGCTCGATTTGAATGAAATTTGCATTTTTCTGAAAGATATCCTGCTTTTGAAGATGCATTGAAAGACATGAGTGATGCGCTGAATACTATTTATTTGGTGGCACAAATGAAGCAAGGAGGACCGTTCAAAGCTTCGGATATTACTCTGTCAAAACGATTGAGGAAAGAATGGATGAGTTATGTTGTTTCGACTCACACACTCACGAAGGCATTCATTTCAATCAAAGGGATGTACTACCAAGCAACGGTGTATGGGCGTATTATCATATGGCTCGAGCCACATCACTTTGCAATTCCACAAGATCCTCGTGTTGATCTTCACATTATGAAATCGTTTTTTGAGGTGCATTCAGCGCTTGTGGAGCACATCCTCCTGAAGCTGTATGCGCTGGTGGGTGTTGACTATCCAGTCAAGTTCAAGTTCAACGAGGACGAGACGGTTGGTGCAGAGCTTCCGGAGATTGTGGAAATGCCGTTGCTGAAAAAGCTAATTGAAGGGAATGAAATGAGGGAGAAGCAGAAACAAGAGAAGAAAAGGCAAAAGAGGAGGGAGCGGAGAAAAAGGCTGGCAGAAGCGAAGGCGAAGGCAGAAGAGAAAGAGAGCGATGATGATGCAGAAGATGAGGAGGAAGATGAGGATGAGGAGGAAGACTCAGTTGAAGAGCCAAACAGCATCGAAATGGATTCCAGCGAAGAAAAAGAGATGAACGAGAATGAAAGCAATGAGGAAGGAGAGGAAGAGGGAGAGGAAGGAGACAAAAGCAGCAAAGGAATAAACGGCTTGGCTGAAGAAAAAGAAGGAAAGAAAATAAAACGGGAGCTGATTGATTTTGACACAAAAGACGGAGTGAAAGAAGAAGAAAGCAATTTGTTGGCTTCATCATCAACATCAACATCATCAACCTCATCTAATTCATCTTCTGATGACACTGCCGGTCTCTCAAAGCGGCAGGCGCTGCGGCAGATGAAGCGGCGGGGGAAGATGCCGAAGACGATTGAGCCGACGATTCCACCGTATTCGTCGTTTGATGCTCCGCTGTCTGGGCTGTTTGGCCGCTGCGTCTTCTTTCTGTCGCGGGAGACGCCGCTGCATGCGCTGACGTTTGTTGTGCTGAGCTGTGGAGGGAAGTGTGTGTGGGAAGGGAAGAAGAGGAGCCTGAAGGGGGCAGACGCCGACGACGCCAGCATCACTCACCACATCACAGACAGGCCAATGAGTGTCACCAGCAATGCCTCTCTTTCATCATCATCTTCTTCTTCTTCTTCTTCTTCCTCTTCTTCTTCTTCTTCTTCACAGTCATCGAATCCTCTTTCTCCGATGGCACTGGCACGCAAATACCCGAACAGAATCTTTGTGCAGCCGCAGTATGTTGTAGACTGTCTCAACAGCAGAGTGCTCCTTCCGCCAAAGTTGTATCTTCCTCCGCAGATGCACATCGTCGGAAAAGGTTTGTTTTTCATTCATTTTCATTCATGTCCATATGAATATGTTATGTTTTATTTATTCTTATTCTGTTTCTTCTGTTTCTTCTGTTTCTTCTGTTTCTTCTGTTTCTTCTGTTTCTTCTGTTTCTTCTGTTTCTTCTGTTTCTTCTGTTTCTTCTGTTTCATCTTCACCAGACGAAGAAGGAAAGCCGATCATCAACACAGTCTCTCATCTGCCGCCGCACGTGTCGCCGTTCATCGAAGAGTTGAAAGAGCGATATGTGCCGCAGCAGGTGAAGTGGCTGAAGAAGATGAAGAAGATTGCAGACGGAATCATTCCAGACGACGAAGATGCCGACGCCGAAAGCGAAGAGGGCAGAGGAGACGATGAAGACGATGAAGACAGAGAAGACAGAGAAGACAGAGAAGACAGAGAAGACAGAGAAGACAGAGAAGACAGAGAAGAAAGGGCAGAGAAGAGGAAGAGGGAGGAAATGAATGTGATGGATGTGGAGGAGAAGGTGAATATGAATGAAAAAGGAGAGGGAGAAGAGGAAGAAGAAGAAGATGATGATGATGATGAGTCATCAGCGTCTGAGACGTCTGACATGTCATCGGCGGAAGGGCAGCTGTCGTCGGATGAGAGCGATGACTTGACAGACTACGAGAAGAGCGAAGGGGAAGGAAAAGAGGAAGAAGAAGAAGAAGGAGCGTCGGCGCTGTACCTGAAGAGGACGAAAGAGGAGGAGCTGCACCACCAGCGGATGGCGATGGACAAGAAGACGCGGTTTCTGTGGAACAAGATAGAGCACGGGAAGAGGAAGAAGGAGAGGAGCAAGGCGAGGTTCGAGAAGAAAGCAGAGATGGTGAAAGAGAAGAAGATGAAAGAAGAGAAAGAGAAAAAGAACATGATGAAGAAGATTAACAGCAAAGAACGAAAGAAGATGGAGGACGAGCTTTTTGGAGGCAAAAGAAAAGAGAAGAGATAGAATAAACACTTCGCTTTACATTCATTCATTTCACGAAATAATAATATAAGAATAAATGGTGAATACTTATTTTAAGATATTCAAGAGTTGAAATTGAATAGTTTTTTCAAAAACACACGCATTATGACACAATAATTTAATAAAATAAAAATTTTGAATGCTTTTTATTTCATTTACAATTTTTTTTAACGAAAAAAATTAGTTTGTCGAGCAGTTAGATATATGTTTCACAAAATTTTGCTTAATTATATAAAAGATGGGAGGAAAGATCAATTCATGTTTGCTGAATCTGAGTTTTGTCCTGAAGACGCTCCAAAAGAACTAAAACGTAAAGAATTTGAGCCATACATGGATAATCAAGGGTAAGCGTTTTGTTTAGACATTTCATTTATTATTTATCACTTTGATTGATTCCTCCGAACTTGGTTGATGGTTAAACTGTGTTTTTTTAAGTACATGCCTTGGTTTCTCTGGGAAAGACTACACAGTTATAGCCGCCGATACAAGATGCTCCGATGGGTACCTTATCATGTCTCGACATTGTCAAAAGATAGTAAAATTGTTTGATTGCTTTCTTTCCTTTTATTTATAATAATTGCTCGAAATGTTAAATTTACAACATGTATCATGATACATTTTATTATGTGCATTTAAACATTGTGACAAAATTTTTTTATTCGTTTTTGTTTGATAATTTTCTTTTCAAAAATTTTCAAAGAACGGATAAAATCGTGCTTGCAACAGCTGGCATGCGAGCGGAATATGCAACACTACATAAAAGCATGCTTTATGACATTGAGATGTATAAGTATAAGAATCATAAAGACATTTCACTTCCTGAATGCGCTCAATTGCTTCAGAATACATTGTACAGTCATCGATTTTTCCCAATTTATGCATTTTGCATCCTGGGAGGACTTGATGAAGCTGGAAAGCCTGCATTGTATGCTTATGATGCAATCGGATCTTATCAAAAAACAAAAGTTTCTGCAGTTGGATCAGGAGGTCAATTGGTTGAACCTGTTCTTGATTCTCTTATTTTGCGTCATCATAGACAAAAGGTTCCAAGTGAAGGGGATCCAACTGGTGATAAGGATTGGAATCCATCAGAGGAAAAAGCCATTGAATATGCACATCAAGCATTGATTTCTGCAGCTGAACGCGATATACATACTGGTGATTTCGCAGAAATTTATGTGATTAATAAGACAGGTGTTAAACGTATTATTAAGGAGTTGAAGTTTGATTAATTGATAAAAGAATGAACTATTTCAATTTTATTTTCATTTCAACAGCTTATTTTATAAGTCAACTTATCTAAAATTAATTTTTACGTTTTTATTTACATTAATAACGATCCCAACGAGAATAATTATGAATTAACATGATTTAAAAATGATCATTATCTTTTTTTGAAAGGTACCGTTATTTAAATTTTATCATTTTTTGTTAAATTTTTATTTTGATTCTTTGCTTTTGTACCGAAAATTTCAACACAAAAATTAGCAAAGAACACTTTATGTTAAAATATAAAGAGATCAAAGATTATGTATACAGCTGTGGGACTGAATTAAAGACAGTTTTATTGATAATCTTATATTTTGAAGATACATAAACATTTTTTTTCACTTTGTTTTCAGGACCTTCATCTTACTTTGCAGTTTCTATTTGCTGGAAGTTCCAAATACCGATTTCAAAGGGAATATGACATCATACGCGATTTTTCACATGAAGCGAATAAATCAAAGACACAGTCATTTATTTATCATGAAATAAAGGCTATAAGTTATTGCTGCTGCGCGATTCAAAAGAGGCAAGAATATGTTTCGGGGGAAAGGAGTATAAAATTTTGCTTTGAGTTCGATGAAGACAAAGAAGAAGATTTCTTCTTTTCAGAAGAAGAAATGAAAAAATTTCGAGAAATCGATGAAACAATCAAAAGCAATTTTGTGTTTGCTTTGAGCGAATGGGAATTTGCACTGAAATCTGCTTCTGATTCAAAGGGACTTTTGTGTTTTCCAAGAATAACATTCTTTTTAATGAATCGCTTCCTCATACCTTTCTTCCGAATGCAAGGAGATTTGAAGCATGAGCTTTACTGTCATTTATTTATGATGAAACATTGCTTTATCATGGCTCGTGCTTCTACTGCAGAATTCACCTCGAAGCTTGACAATGCAAAAACATTTTCTTCTGAAGAGGAATCAATTCTTAATTTCCTGCAAAAGACAGAAGAAGGGCGAAAGCAAAGAAAAGGTTCGCTGCACGTTGATATCTATTTTATAAAGCCTTCAATATTTTTTTTGAATTTCAATTTCTTTTTGTTTAACATTTTAGCTGAGATGCCTCTTCTTGGATGGTTCTCTTCGCTGCTTCGCTTGCTTTTAGCTTATTCACAATATTCGCGTGAAGGCGAAGCAGAAGCCATTCTCTCTGTTGTTGAGCCGTGCCTTCCCTTTTTGTTCCATCCTCCTTCTGTCGGCTTGCTTCTGGAAAAGCAGAGAGAGAAAGAGCCATTCACAAACACCCTTCTCAATCAATCACATTCAAATTGCCAGAAGCAGCAGCAGCAGCAGCAGCCTCACTCAACAACACGACAACTCCTCAATCTTATTGAAGACGCCAAAGGGAAGGAGTTGATTCAGCATCTCCTCAACACAGAAAACTCCTCTCACTCACTGTTCTGGATGACTCCACCCAGCCAAAAATCATCCCTTGGCAAACACCAGTCAACTCCTTCTTCAAAGGCACTGGCTGATCACTCTGCAAACCAGCTGCCTCCGATCCATCCATTCGTTTCCACATCGCTGCAGCACACTCTTCCCTGTCTGTCTGGCAGCGATGTTCCTTCTCTTTTCGTCGGCCTTTTGCAGCGCGCACCGCGCGAGTGGGTTCTTTCCATCTGTGTCGTGTGGGGGCTCACCCTCCTCGTCAGGGCACACCTGTGCTTTTCTCGCTGTCTGTGGGCAAATGCGCTTCTGAATGCAGAAGCAGCTGCTGTTTGCTTTGTGTTCAGCTGCCGGTTCTGCTCGCCCAAGCCGACAACTCAAAATCAGTCACAGGGAGTGCCCAGCGAAAGAGGCAGCAGACGCGCCGAGGAAGAGAACACACCTGTTTCTTCTGCAGAAGCACAGAGAAATGCAGCCTTTGCGTGGGCATATGCGCTTTTGCCAGACGACATCTATCTGATGGCCTGCGATGCATTTGCTGTGATGTCTTCTGTTTTACTGCGCAACAACATGTTTCTGCTATCCAAACGAATCGAACGCCAAGTTTCGTCCATTCTGAAGTCCTGCACAGCTTCTGACACATCCTCATTTTCTGTTCCCCTCCTTCTTCCTTCCTCTCTTTCTTCTTCTGTCTGCACTCAGCTGCGGGGGATGGCCTTCCCTTCTGCCTCGTGGAGCCTCTTGTCTCATTTCTTGTCACACAAACACCGCACTGTGCAGCGCCTTGTGCTGGAAGGAGACTCAGAAGACGCCACTTACTACGATCTGAAGGTCGCTGAGACGGCAGCGCTGGTTGCAGCTGCCCCGCTTCTGTGTGTTGAAGATGTCGTCTCCTGGCGAGTGCTCAACAGCGCCCACAGACACAAAGAAAGCCATGTACTCTGCTTAGCTCGGTGGATGGGGGTGATCAACAGCACAATGAACAGACCTTCGTTTCCGTTGCTTGCTGCAGATGGAAGTTGGATAATGAACTCTCAGAAAGCAGACGTAACTTCAAATGCTATCTCCACTTCAGCTAACAATTCATCCTCCTCCTCATCATCCTCTTCTTCTTCTTCTCTTAGCACTTCCACTTCATCCACTTCAACAGCCATAGCTGATCCCACTCCATTTGTAGAACAGTTCACAAAAAGCTTTCTTGATCTGTCTTGTTTCCACCCATCGTTTGTGGAAGCCTGTTTTCAAGTGCTCAAATTGCAGTGCTTTATGCTCATCTCCCCGAAGCTGAAAGAGCCAATTCTGAGTACAATTTTAGAAGAGGGAAAACAAGCTCTGCCTGTCAATCGCTCTAAAAGGGTACCAACGATGGAAGAACTGGCATTTATGAATTGCATGACATCATCATCTTCTTCCTCTTCTTCCTCCTCTTCTTCTTCTCAAACAGACACCATTTCACCAAATAGCACTTCATCATCATCATCCACTTCATCCTCCCTCAACAAATACGCATCCAAAAAGTCTCCATACGTTGCCATGGACAAAAGCAAGACGCAGCTGTCTAATGTGCTTTTCAAAGTTTTGAGCTGTTGTGTGATGAACATCTCGTCCGTCTTCAGCCGCGTTGCCAACTCGTCCATCGGCTTTCGTCAGAATGTGCTGATTTCACTCAGCAGACTGAAGGGCAGCGATTACATTGACATTCCACTGCTTCTCTTTCCAGACTCTTCAAAGAATAAAACCAATGAAACTTCTTCTTCTTCTTCTTCTTCTTCTCCGAAAAGCGCTTTCATTATTTCTCTTCCATTTCAGTTTTCTACTTTGGTCACATCGAATTACTATTACCCTCTCACTTCATCTCCAACTGCATCAACACCCACATCATCATCATCCTCATCCTCATCCTCATCATCTTCTTCTTCATCTTCTTCAACTTCTTCCTCTTCTCCTTCTTCCTCATTTCATTCTCGCTTCTTTTCCTCCATTTCATCAAACATTCAGCCAATCACAACATTTTCCTGGTTCTCTTCCTCAATCACTTGCGAGTTCGTTCACTTCTTCCTGTCAACTTACATTCGAAATGCAGAAAAGCAGCTGGACTTATTGAAAGAGCAGACATCACCCAAAAGCCCCTGGCAGCGCGAATCACCCGAAAAAGACCTGTTTGCCTCGCCGCTGCGGTTTGTGTGTGACACCGTCCTGTTGAGCCTGTCTGTCCACCTGGAAAACAAGAAAAGCAACGAAAAAATACGATTTTTTGTGCCTCAGCCGCCGAGAGTGTTGTGCCATGCGTTGTATCTTGTGGCTTCATCGTTGGTTGCTAAGCAGATGCTGCATGAAAGATGGATGCAAAAATTGAACCAAGCAAAAACTGAAACAGATATGACGCCAATAAATGTCAATCCATATGAAGAACTGTGGAATATTAACAAGACAGAGGCAAAAAGCACACAAATCAAAGAAGATTGTGACAGCCTCAATAAATCTGACTCATTTCCTTCCGAAACAGCACTCATCCGAAGGCTGCTGATGGCAAGCCACATGAACTGGTCCGTTGTCCAGGCAGATGACATCTTGTGCCACGATGTTCCAATCCTCTGTGCGCTGCTGTGTGGAAAGGAAGATCCCAAATCGTGTGCCTTCTTCCTCTTCACAGCACTCTCGGGTCATTCACAACGAAGACTCTTTGCAGACGCGTGGTTTGAGCTGGGAATGAGAGCAGAAAGGGCAAATGCGTCTTGCAAAGAAGAAGAGAAAGAAGAAGGAAGCAGCAGCAGCAGAAGTCGGCGTGCGCATTGTATGTTCAGCGATGCAGATGCAAAAGACTTGTGGAAGATTGCTCGACTGACTCTGCCATTGCCAGTTGAACAGCTTCAAATTCCGAATGAGCAGCAGAAGGAAAGCGAAGTTGCATTGAATCATCCTCTTTTCGACACACTTCTATCAAACTTTTGGACAAAACTTGAAATGTATTGTTCTTCTTCATCGCTTGCTGCGTTGGGTCATGTTCCCTTCTTCCACTTCTTTTTGGTGTGTGTCATTCCACCCAGAAATTGCACAAGGAAAAACATAAAATTGAAGCTGATCCCGAAAAACGTGCTTGTTGAGGCGCGATTCTCGTCTCCTGAAGATGAAGAGCTGAAAAAGGAATACCAGCTGATTAGAGAAAGGGTGATGGCCTTCCAAAGAGAAGCAAACATGCACATAATTCCCAGAAGCAATTCCACTCCTCCTTTTTCATCATTAACTTCTTCTTCATCTTCCTCTTCATCTTCCTCATCTTCCTCATCTTCCTCATCTTCTTCCTCTCTTCGAAGTGTTCCAAGATCCTCTTCGCCAACAACACAGCCAACAAAAAGGCGAGTTCAAATAGATTTAACTTCACAGCAAACGTTGCCTCCTTCAATTTCCTCAAATTCAACTCGTTCTCTCAGAAATCGCTCTCGTTCTGTTCCTCTTTCGCGTATTTTGGATGACGATGATGAAAACAAAGACAAAGCCTTCCTCTCTTCAAGCAGTTCATCATCATCATCTTCTTCTTCTTCTTCTTCTTCTTCTTCCTCTTCTTCTTCTTCACAAGCATTCCAGAAGTCACCACAGGAAATGGAGACATTTGATAATGATCCACATAATGTTGTTGCTTATGGCAGAGCTAATACTCCATTGGCTATTCCAGCTGCTTGTAGCGCCTCTTCCGTTCTTGAAAACGAATTCTGTTTGGAGAAAAAGCGAAAAACAGGCAGAGAGGTCAAATTTGTTCAGAATGAGTCAACTTCCAACAAAAATGATTTAAACGAATTTACAACCTCGTCATTTGGTTCAGAAAAAAAGCCCAACTTTTCTTCAATGAATGCAAAGAGATCTTCAGATTGCAATGAAGACAATTGCGAAGGCTGCTCTCAAAGCCAAAGCAGCAGCAGCAGATACAAGCGCCTGAAGCCAATCACCATCTGCAAGACAGTCACAGTCATAGCGAGTGACGACGACATGATTGAGTTCAACGACATCGATGTTGCACTTCCAGAGCCAAAGAAGAGACGGAGGTATATGCGTGATATAGAGCCATCGTTGAGTGCAGCAGAAGAACGAGACAAATCAAGCTGCAATGAATTAGAAATCGACGAAACGAAAATCCCTTTTCCGCTTCAACATTCAAAATCTCTTCCTCTCAAAAAGGAGTTCGTTTCGATGGATTCATTGGATGCATATGGAAGTACACACAACAAATCTTCTTCTTCTGCTGCTGCTTCTGCTTCTTCTCTAAATCAACAGCAGCAGCACCAATCGCAGCTGGAATTGCAATCGAAAATGAACATATTGAAAATCAATCCAAATCAGACAACAACAACACCAAAAGAAGACAGTCGATTTGGTTGGAGCTCAAAGAATGCCATTCTTCCTGTGGATGTGCCGTCGAGTGGGTGGATCGGCGTGTGCCAGTCAGAAATGCAGCGCATCCTGTCTGAAAGCCACGTGACACTGTCAAAAACAGAGCAGATGACCAATCGCGAGTGGTGGCTGCATCGTGAGGAGTTGGATAGAGATGTGGAGCTGCTGGCTGTTCTTCTATCAAGATGCCTCATACGTGGGGGAGTGGGAACAGGGTTGTTTGAAAGAGGAGAAACAAGCAGAGAAGAGAATAAAATGATTTATGATGAAAGTGAGGAACGAGAAAATAGAAAGGGCAAAACAGATAAATGCAATAAAAAAAGCAAAATATATGAAGAAGAAGAAGAAGAAGACAAAGAAGAAGAGCTGAATTACACAAAAATTGACAATAATTCAGATCCTTTAGTGTTTCTATTCCTCTCACCAGATATGGAGAAGCTGCCGTGGGAGAGCACAAAGCAATTCTGCGACTGTTCTGTGATGCGAATGACAAGCATTGGCTTTTTATTCCTTCGAGAAGAAGAGAGAAAAGCATCAAGCTTATTGAAAGGCACAGAAACGGAAAGTGAGATAAATAAAGATAAATGCAGCGAAATTGATATTTGTGATTGCAAAAAAAGAACAATCGCTCAAACACCTATTTGCATTCTTGATGATGAAAGCTCCAATGAAATGATTAGCAAACATTTATCATCATCTTCTCTGTCTTCACCTTCGATCGAACATTCTTTGTTTTCTTCTCTTTCATCAGCTCCTCTTCGAGATGGTGTGGATGCTTCTTCAGTCTTCTTCTTGATCAATCCAGATTGCACTTTGAGTCGTTTTGAGACCGAAATGTCTGAAATCATCCACAAACACACACAGTGGGAGAGTCTTGTTGGGCAGCCTCCTTCGAAAGACCTGGTGAAGCAAGAGCTGCTGGGGAAAGAGGTCTTTGTGTACTGTGGCCACGGAGCAGGAGAAGGTTACTATCCGTTCTCGCGCATTGTCAAACATTGCCGCACGCCGGCTGTGCTGCTGATGGGATGCAGCAGCGGGAAGCGGGACATTGACGGAGAGTGCTTTCCGAAGGGGGTGGTTGATGCATACCTTCACTCAGGCTGCCCAGCGGTTGTGTCTAACCTGTGGGACGTGACTGTGGCAGACGAGGCGAAGTTGGCATCGACCATTCTCAATCAATGGCTGCTGGGTGAGTCTGATGACACTCACTCTGCAAATCTGCCTCTCCCTTTCGCAAAGGCAAGAGAGTCGCTGACGTTTCCTTATTTGAATGGAGCTGCTCTTGTGACGTATGGCGTGCCAATACATTCAAAAAGGAAATGACAAACAAGATTTGAAATGAATTGTTAAATATTTTCTGTGTTATCATTCAGCTTTTTTATATTTTTATTTTTATTTTTATTTTTTTTCAATTATTTTTAAATCCAATTCGATTAACTTACAAATCACAAATAAAGTGAGAACTTTATTTTCTAATTTACTTCTGCCTGTTCTTTTTTCCCCTTTTATAAACACAAACTATCAACAAAAATAAACACTATCAACACAAAATTTGAATAAAAAATAACAAAAAAAGAAACACAAGTCTTAGACATTAAAGAAGTCAATTATGGCTTCTCAACGAATGCTGCTCTTCTCTGCATTGTTCGGCTCCAGTGCGAGAGAGATCGCCATAAACCGTTTTGTGGGGTGGGGATTCCAGTGGCGCATGATGAACGACTGAATTGGCCTGCTGAACGAATAATACGAAAAGTAGGAAGAGGAAGTCTGCGAAGTGCTGGCGGAGGAGGAGTTGGAAGAGGAAGGGATCGAATAGGGACTCTGATACTGCAAGAAGTCAGTGGCGATGTCGTACACACGCCGCAGGAAGTCTACGTTGATCATTCCATCAATTTTGGTGTCGTTCTCAAAAATGAGTGACATCTGCTGAAGATACGCAGCTGAAAGAGAAGAAATCGAAAAATTACACAAAACAAAATACAGAAATCGTTCGTCAATTTGAAAAATATTGAAATTGCCAAAGAAAAGAAAGAGAACTGTTAAAATATGTGAAAGCAATTGAGCATACGGCTATTGATGTTTGAAAGCACATATGCATTTGAAAAAGAAATGTTGTAAAGCAATTTATTAACAGAATTATTTATCAATAATTGAAGCAAACAATGGAGGCACTATTGGAGGCTTGACTTGCTTGAGTCTGGCTTTTGCTACTTTGAAGTTGCCTGTTGGATTGACATAGCGACGATACTCATTGTACAGCTGAATGCAACAAATCATAAAAAAAACAGTCAGAGGAATGATAAAAGCGCGAAATATGAGCAACAAAGAATTGTAAGTTTCACAGAAATCATCAGAAAATTGAAAAGTCATTCCATTCTTTCAAAAGAGAACAAACTGCTGTCACTTTTTTCCCTATTCCTCCCCACGTGAACTTCAGCCTGGTGATTGGTGTGTCGCTAAGTGCACTGACAATCGCAAACAAGCCGTCGAAGTTGTTGAGCTCAAACAGACACTGAATCACTTGAAGGAGATATCCAATCACCTATTAAAATATTCATATGAATAAAATGTTTTCAATAATTGCATTAATTTCACATAGAAAATGGAAACATCCAACAAAGTTAATAAAAAACGAATGAATAATCGCTATCACTCAATTTGAACGAGAGATAATCATACTGCTCGTCTGCTCTTCACAGTTGAGTTCTCATCGAGCACCATGTTCATCACAAGATTTGTCAGTCTTTTTGATGACAGATTGATTGCCCAGCGAGCATTCCGCGAGATGCTCTGCCCTTTCGGACTCTCAAACGCGTTGTGGAACAGCTCAAAGCGGTCGATTTTGCAGTATGCTTCGTACTGGAGCAGGGTGATCTGGATGGCGAGGTCTGACGGGGTGATGTCGAGCAGCGTGAGAGGAGCAGACGGAGAAGAAGAAGAAGAAGATGATGATGATGATGATGAAGATGTTGCGGCTGAAGTGATGGTGGAAGAGGCAGCAGGAATAGGGGGATAAAGTGATGAGTGTGTGGTTGTTCTGGCTATCGAAGTGGGAGTTTGTGTCAATGAAAGTGCAGTGTTCATTGTAAACTCACCAGAACGAATAAGCTAAAAATAAAAACAGCAGAGTAATATGATAAGGAGAAAAAATGTTACAAAAATGCCCAATAATATCATTTATGCCTCAAAAGAAGAAGAAGAAGAAGAAGGAAAGCACACAGTTGAAGGCAGAGTTACTGCTGTATCGTCGCGTGTCTTTGTCTGAAGACGCGAGTGATAAATGCGACGTGTTAGCGAAAAATTGGACTGTGCAGCGGAAGAAGAGCTGCTGGAGCGAGAATAGTCGGAGAAGAAAGGCTGATAGGGATCTTCCCTCTCCAAAAGCGACAGACTGACAAGGCCAGCCGACTGCTTCGAAGTGATCTGTTTTGAAAAGAAAAAGAAAAAGAAAAGAAAAAAGAAAAAAGATATTGAAGCAGATTGATTCATTAATCGCAAATGGAAGTATTCAAAAGAGCAAACATTGGAGTCAACAATGGAGCGAATGTTAGCCGAAAGTGTTCGGTGGTTGAGTGACAGCTGTGTGTCGCAGAATTCGATCAGCTCTTCTACCAGATGACAATCAAGGAAATCTGAATAGGTAAATGAATGAATGAATGAATGAATGAATGCGCATTATGTTTAATGAAGACATAATACAACATCGCCAGAAATGCATTCACAGTGCAGCAATTCACAGACAAATAACTTTAATCGTCATAAAACAGAAAGCTTCCACACCTTTGAAATATCTACTCACCCAGTCTTTCAGCACATTCCCAACTTTTGTCTGCACCTTCGAGACAGAGTCAGCCGTCTGCTGCCCCATCGGCGCCCGAAAGCGGTCCATTAGTTTGTGCAGAAGCACTTCTGGGGTTGTCACCGTGCGATACACAAACAGAAAGAACTTGGTGAATTGCATCTGCGAGGCGTCTGAGCGGTCTGGATTTGTCAGCTTTTCAATCAGTTTGTTCAACGTTGCCAGACGAATCTTCATAGGATCGTCTGAGGAAGGATCTTCGTACTGGAAAATGTTGAACAAAGAAAAACAATAAATTTAATAAAAATTTTAAATATCATACTACAATATTCGTCGGACGATCAGGTCCTTCATTCCAAATTGAATCAGATATTTCTATTTTTTTTTTTTTTTTAATTTTAATTAGTCACATAAAACTAAAGCATGTTTTCATATTATAATTTTTCAGCAAACCGTCGTCAAGTTTAATCAATCCTATCTTAAGGAGATGTTCTTTGACCCTTTCAATATCAACCTCACCCTTGGGAGTTATCATTGTATGAATTGATGAAGTTTGACCCAGTGCCCCCCCAACAATAACAGTTAGCAAAGGAACTGCATCGTCATTGGTCCCGCTTGTTGAATTTCGATCATCGTTTGAAAATCCTGGTTGTTCAATAAATTTCAATCTATTACTCCCAAAAAAACTTCCGCCAGAAGAGGTAGAATTAGAAGCCTGAGCAGAAAAAGGCGATGCCCCTGGGATTGTCCAACTCTCTAGTGCGGATTGTCGTTGTAAGAGTGAAAGTTCCTCGCTGTTTTCTTCGTGTTCTTTTTCTGGAAATGATACTTGTGCTTCTTGTTCAAAGACTTGCAAAGTTGACGAATATCCTTCCAAATTTAAATATTGCATAATTAAATAAATCATCAATTGTTTTGGAGGCTGTTGAACAGTAGCAGAAAATTGTTTATAAAACAATTTCGTGCGATAAACAGGCGAAACAAGTTGGTGAGACGAAAATAATTCTGGATGTCGTTGATAAGCCCTAAAAATCCAATCCGTTCGGTCTGGATGCTGTTCTAAGCTTTGCTGTTGAAACATTCAAAGTTTAAAAAAGCAAAAAATAATTAAATTGTTTTGGAATATTTGATCAAGTATTTTTTGTTAATTTGAATTGGAAAGTTTTCACATATGAAAAGAAAAGGAAATGAGGTGAAGCGAATGAATATGAAAAAACGGAAAATAAAAAATAAAATACAATTTTTTCTGAATAAAGACTCCATCTTTTTCTTTCATCCATTACATCGTTGATTCTGAGAATATTTCAATGAGTGACTATAAATCTATTTCTTTCCTTTTCTTTACCCTTCAAAATCAATGTTGAAGATCAATGAAATTCCAAAATTACAGAATTTGAAAGACTTGTTTCAATAAATCTTTTTCATTCTTTGATTCCACAAACAACGATATTTTATATCCTTCTCCTCTTCAATCCCTTTTCAATTTATAAAAATTGCCTTCATTGTGATTTTTTCCCCTCCTCTTTTTTCCATTTCAATCTCTTACTCCAAAAAAAATTCTCCCTGTGAACAGAATCTATCAGACATTTCTCGTTCAAATTTAATAACCCAAATATAATCTTGGACAAAACCCGGAAATTTCTAACAAAAGTCGAAAAAAAGAAAAAGAAAATTATCAAATTTGATATTAGTAATCACATGCATATTTCAATTGTTTAGCAATAATTCAATAAAAATATGATTAAAAAACAGAATTTGATTTATATATTTCTCTTTTACACAAGGATCAATAAACCATAACATATCCAGTTTTCTTTAATATGTCTTCTTTTCCTTCTTCAACAGCTCTTTCCAAAATTTTTGCAATAGATGAGAATCGAAGACTAGATTTAAAAGTTGAAAAAATAAACTTTCTTCTATCAAAAGAAGAAATTTCGCACAAAAGCATTGTTTGTTCAGGGTCAGTTTCTTCTTCGGCTTTATATCGACATATCTCTTCTTAAAAGCAGGGAAGAGATCCTCAACACAATGGTAGACTGAATATGTTCACAAAGAAGAACAAGAAGAAATTGAAGGATGTGCAAAAACACTTTTGCTTTCGATGAACAAAATAACATTTAAAGATGTCGTCAGTATTGTTTCGTATATTTGAGAATATTTTTTTTTGACTCAATTAAATTTATATTTTGAAGCCAAGAATGTTTCGAAGAGAAGAAAACGAAATGAAGACGACGAATGCGAAATGAAAGAAATTAATGAAAAATGGGCTTGAAGATTTATAAGAAAAAGCAACGCATTGCAAATGGTCAAACCACAAAATTTAGATATAAAACTGCTTTTAGCATTTTTTCCTGCAAACGTTTCTTTATAATTTTCATTATTAAAGGAAATAATAAAAACAAACAAAATTAGTCAGGTTCTGATTTAAATATTGATGAAACTGGAATTAGTTTATGCAAATCAGATAATAACAACATCATCACATATTCAGATCAAAAGCAGCCAGTATCACACTCACAACAGAATAATCCCAACGTGACATCAATTTTCAGAGTTTATGTTAACGGATCTTCTTTGAATCCATTGACGTTGTGGCCTTCGAGAACCGTTCCGAAAGATCTTCTTCCTTTGAAGTTTCGAAATGTTGAAATTATTGCCAATGGAAGTGGGTGGACTGCAAAAAGTAACTACGAAGAAATTATGCTGAAAAACATTTTCACTGCAATAGACAAGAAAAGAGAAGAACTACATGGAAATGAAGCAACTGGTCTCATTATCATGGATGGACATTCGTCAAGGCTTTGTTGGTCAGTAATATCCGGGTGTCGCACGCATGCAATTGAAATTGCAATTCTTCCATCTCAAACCCCTCATTAAACACAACCCCTTGATAGATACGTGATTGCCCAGTTCAAAAAAAGGTTGCATTCTTCTTTCGAACCTCCCACCGAAAGTGGAGTATTTGCCTTCAGAAAAGCTCTTGTTCCAGCTTTGGCAGATGCGGTGTGTACTGCGATGGACCCCAGAACAATTATTAAATCGTTCTATGCATGCGGAATTGAGCCCTGCGATCCTTCCGTTGTTTTGGATCGATCGCACAATCAGTTGTCAGTCTCAGAAATTTATTCATCAACTTTTTCTTCAAACACTTCTTCAGGAATAATGAACAAAAAGGTTATCACAAGTGATGAATTTGTTGAAATGAACACACCACGTGAAAAAGGTTTGAATAATACAAACGTTATTATGAATGTTTATTTCTTTGAAAAATGCTTTTTTATCATTGGAAAATGTGTGTCGAACAAATACAGCGTCGTCCAATCCAAGTTGATATCAGTGAGTCAACCAGATGATCAACAGAACAAAAGCAGTGATAAACAAAATTCTGGGCAAAATTTAGAAGCAGAAATCGAGGAGAATGTTTTGTTTGTGGCTGAAAAATAAAAAAGAAAGAAGGTTTCAGAATCTGCTTGGGGAAGACAGTTTGACATTAACTAAGTTGCATTTCTATTTTCGAGGAACAAAACCTTTAAATAACCGATTTATATATTTTCGTTTTTGATTCATAAATAACAAATGCCAAACGCTTCAGTAAATGAATCTATTCACACCATAGTGATAAAAATAGAAAAGAATTCAATCATTAACCACTTCAATAGAAATTGTTTTTCCTTTTTTGTTTTTTTTTTTTTTTTCTTATGGACGTGAATAACAAATTCAACAAACAAACAAAAAATCGAATTTGAAGAAATCGAAAACTGCGGGCTATGCTTCCGTGCTTTGTCCTTTTCCAGGGTTTTGTCCATGACCATATTATAAAACAAGTCCATCCAATCTTTCAAAAAGGATAAAACATCTAACTTTTTTGCCCACAATCTGCATGAACACAATTTCCATTCTGTTTCAATTGGCTAGCCAAAAATTTCTCGAATAACTCATTCATTGACATTGAAAAAATAAATACGCATTTAGATCTGTAGGCTCTTTCTTTATAATTAGAAAAACAATATTAAAACTTCGTACAATTTGTTCAAATCTTTATTCAATAAAACAAGAATTTCATAAAAAACAAGGATCGTTTAGTGTGAGTTTGATAATCTGAAAAATATTGTGAAACAGATGAAAAAACGCAAAGCATTTAACAAAAATAACACGACGCCACATGTGGAAGGTTGCAGAAAAAATTCAAAAGAAAGATAAAAATAACAGATTAAAAAGCATTTTGACGTGCGAGAAGGAATTATGAAATGATATGATGATGTAATGCTCCGCAAAAAATGTTCTCGATTTTTAATTTAGACAATAAACACAACATTAAGTCAATATTTTTATCCTTCTTTCTTTTTTTCTTCGTTTTTGCCACTTGTTTTTTCGTCATCTTTACCCATTTCTTCCTTCTTTCTTCTCATCCATTCTTCATATTGATCAATATTTCTTTTAAGAATATCTTCAATAGGCCCTAACAGACGTTGAAATGCACTCTTTTCAAGAGTTAGGAATTTACATTTGCAGAGAGCAATTACAGTCGCTGTGCGAGTCATTTCATCTGAAAGCAACGCAACCTCGCCAAAGAATTCTCCTGATCCCAATTCTCCAACTTTTGTTGGACCTGCAGATGGATCCACCGTACGTAACACTTCGACTTTTCCACTTTCAATTATGTAAAATCGAGTTCCAATATCACCTTCAGCAATGACCACAACCCCTTGTTCACATTCTTGAGGTTGAAGTGCATCGCAAAGAGTCTGCCGTTCATATTTGTCAAGTGAATCGAAAAACCTAACTTTCGAGATAAAATCTTGATATTTCATTCGCTTTTCCATGACTGTCTTCATCATAACATGCCTATATGTTGCTTGATCAATTGCCCAAAGCACGCAGTCTGTTGTAGCTTGTATTGTTGCAGCACGTGGACAGTTGTGCATCAATGCAAGCTCGCCGAAAGATTCTCCTGCGCTCAGATGAGACACCTTCACTGGCTCCGATGTCTTGTCTTGAGCTATTAAAACATCTACTTCACCAGAATCAATAACATAAAAATAGTCCCCTTTATCGAATTGTCTTATAATAATATCATTCGCTTTTTTCTTCATCTCGAACATTGCGTCTAAAAGTCAATTTTTTGAAAAATATAAAGATAATTGCATTTTTTGTCAAATCTTATAAAAGGAAAATCATAACAACATACCAACAATCATTTCTTTTTGTTCTTCATCAAGAGCAAAAAATAGAAAGTTTGTTTTCGTAATTTCTCGTATTTTCGCTTTAGATTGTTCAGTTTTTTCAACAACTGATATTGTTTTTGTTTCATCATATTTAACGGTTGGAGGAGCGATAATTGCATGCCGCCGCCCGCTACGATAAGCTCCAGAAGTTGTTGAAGGTCGTGGAGCCTCTGTTCCTTCTTCAAGCTCATCTGGAATCGCTGTTCGTTCTAGAATTGGAGATTTAGATGAAGAAGGAGAGGACATTTCAGGAGTTGCCATCAAAATAATTTCAAGAAAATAATATAAAAAAAAATCAATATAGATCTCTTCCCATATAATATTAATAAAGAAGATTTGTTCTTTTTGTTTAAACAAAAAAGATATATAAAATTTATTTGTCAAAAAGTTTCTGTTAAAATTTAAAATTTGAATATTTTTGAATAAACATTTAATAAAAAAAATTTTTTTAAATATTATTTTCTAAAAAAAACATAAAAAGAAATTCAAGTGTCTTTCAAAGCTTGAGCTGCTCGATATTTCACATCTGCATCCGAATCGCTGGAAGCCATTCTCTCGAGAGTAGCGATGGCCTCCTTCTTCCAAGCGGTCCTTGTCATAATCCTAATTAAAATTCCCAGAGTGTCTGCCGCGTTGAGCCTGACGTTCGGTACGACATCCCTGCTCAGTCCAGAGACAGCCGGGAGTGCCTGTGTGAAGAGGTACTCTTCAGAGCACACAGCAGCAAAAGTGCCCAAACAGGCGAGCCCTGTCTGCCTCTCCTTGTGCGTGTTCCCGCGGCAGAGGGTGCAGCAGAAGGGCATCAGGTTCTTCCCCACCCACTCTGGCCCAAACACTTTGCCCACCTCACACAGACACGCCATCCCTGCCTTCCGCACTGCCACGACGCCGTCGCACACCCAGTCGAGGCACATCGGCAGGAGCTTCTCTTTGAAGGCTGCCTCGTGCATCTCAGTGGCGACAAGGGGGATGGACGACATCACACTCACACGCACACGCCAGGGTATGTCATCAGAAGTGAGGGACTCAATCGCAGGGACGAGACGGGCGCTGATCTGGTTGAGATCAAGCACCTGGGAATGAGAGAGAGAAATGGAGGAAAGAAGAAGAGAGAAGAAGAAAGAAAATTGATAAGTTAAGAGAAAAGGAAGATGATAAAAGAAGAAAAAAAGAGTATTTTATTGTGTAAAGGAATGAACATTTAACAGATGATTCAGAGAGAAAGAGAAAGAGAAAGATAAAAAATAATAATCATCAAATAAACAAGTCAGACTTTTGTGATAGAAGAAAGATTGGCAAGGACTGTCTGTCTGACTTCGATTGATTCTCTGTCTGAGAGAAAGTCCAGCAGAAGAGGGAGGACTTCTCTGTTGAATTCGCTTTTTGTGAGAAGAGAAGACACAGCCATCACTCCAACAACAAGCGTCTCTGTGAAGAAGAAGAAGAAGAAGAAGAAGAAGAAGAAAAAATGAGAATAAAAGAATGATTTTTAAAAGATATTGAAGAATTATTAAAAACAAAAACGAAAACAAAAAAAAAAAATAGCATTGAAAGAAGTTCAAAGAAACAATATTTTTTAAACCAATTATTAGAAAATGAAAAAAGAAATATTTCATAAAAAATCCATATAAACATTATCATTCACCTTTGAAAGTGCATCCATCGTCTTTTGCTATTTCCTTGATGGGTGGCAATATCTGCTTCACAATCACTTCAGCTGGAAGTCTCTCACACACAGAAGCCAATCTGGCTGATGCTTCTGTCTTCACAACTGGCTCAGAATCCTTTTGAGTCAAAGAGGAAAGGAAAGAAAGATTGGAAATAGAAACAATAAGAAGAAGAAATATTTCATTCCATTAAAATTTTGAGATTTTCAGACAAATGGAAATCACTCACCATATTTTAGTGATAAATCAAAATTAATGAAAATTCAACAATTGATAAAAAATAAACATAAAAATCCCTTTTTGACACAATTTCTTTTCTTTTCTTTTCTTTTCTTTTTCATCCCATTTGCACACCCCCAGCAACTCCAAATAAATCGGAATGATTTCCTGTCTCACTTCATTCACCGACGGCGACGCACACAGCCCGTCGATAAGCTCTGCTGCTTTGTATCTCACCCTCCACGAATTGTCCTTTGCGAGGCAACGGGCAATGGGGAGGATGACAGCACACGTCTCTTCGCTCGTCAGCTGCTTCGCTGCTGCCACAACAGCACCCATCATCCACAGCCGGATGGCGTCGTGTGTGTCTTGCGAGAGCCTCCCCATCATCTCTGCTATCCTCCCTTTCAGATGCACTTTCTCCACATGCGGAATTAGATTCTGAGGAAGAAGACAAAACATCGAATATTCAGATTAAGAAAGATAAAACGAATAAATAATGCACACTTTTAATGATTGAGCTGCAAAATTTCTGACTATTTGAACAGGATCTTCTACGAGTCGTGAATACATTTGAAGAAGTTCCTCTTTTTGATTCTCAAGGCAATGCGGATAAACAGCTGGAAACAAACAACTCGCAGACACACGCATTGTAAACCAATCTGAAGTGCAGAAGCGCTTCACCAAATCAAATCCTTGTGAAGCCACGTCTGCAGGAGGCATTGCTTCCAAAACTGTTATTAGTGAATTACAAGCCTTCAAAAAGAAAATGGTTATAATTCAAAAAGGAAAAAAAACTACTTCAAAAACATACGGACTCTCTAACAAAAGCATCTTCTTTCGAAGCAAGAAGTTCCAAAGGGCGTATCAAAGTATAAGCGAATGAACTTCCTCCCACTAAATCCACAAATTTTCCAAGCTCCTCAGAAAATACGCCAAGAACTTCATCACCATCTGAAAAAAAATCTGTGAAAATAGGAAATGTTGTTTAAAGAAGACAACATTCTTCAATCATTTCAAACTTTGAATAAATGGTAAAAATTCATTTCTTGTTCGTTGCGGTCCAACTGCTCGTGCAATGAAACATAAATTTTCTGCTCCTCTTAAATGTGCCTTTTCATCATGAGTTTGAAAACCTTCGAGAAAATTTGCAGCTTGAAGAAGCATATCTTCAGTAATATCTGAAATCATTCCTTTAATATTCATATAAGAAATTATTTCAAAAATAATGTTTCAGAATCAAAAAATTAAAATTATTTGCATCCAAGGATTGCAAAGTTAAAACCTATTGACATTTTTTAAAAAAAGAAATATCCTTCAAAGAATTTTCTTCAAGATGAAATAAATTTATTATATATCATGATCTTTTTCTTTTTTTTGTTGAAAAGAAAAATGCTCGTGTATGCACTGCTTCTGCTGTCGTCTTTGGTTTATACCGTGGACAGAACAAAATATATGGTGTATGAGGAATCAGGATTTTACAGAAGAAACAGATCATTATTTCCTGGAGCTGCGCCATTCTATTTGTCCCCAGATGTAACTGTTCACAACACTTCGATAACTGGGATCGTTATAAATAGACTTGAATCAGTTATTCTTTCTTACACATTTTCCTTTTATGAAGAAGGGATTGTTCGCTTTACTCTCTTTGAAGAAGATGGGTTGTATATGCGTTTGCCGATTTCTGATGTCTTGATAGATTATGTTGAGCCATGTCCAATTTCAGCAACGAAAGATAATGAAACAATGATTATTAAATTTGGAAATTATCAGATGAAAATTTATTTCAAACGATTTTTGTTTGAACTTAGTGATGAAAATGGCGTTTACATGATGCTTAACAAAAATAAGATGTTCAATTTCGAACATTACAGAGAACGTCCAAGATGGATGCCAGAGGTTACTGTGAAATCTTCATCTATAAAAGGAAAAGAATCAACGGTGACAGTTCCATCAACGACTGCTGTTAGACGAAAGCCACTTTCTTTGCCAATTCCTGGAAAGTATCCTGCCGAAACAGATAATATGTGGGAAGAGACCTGGCGTGGGTTCACAGATTCGAAGCCTCGAGGCCCATCTTCCTTGGGATTGGAAGTGACATTTGTTGGAATGAGTGATGTTCACGGATTGCCTGAACGAGCGACCACTTTGTCTCTTCCGACCACAAAGGGAAGAGACCCAGTCATCAGAGAACCTATTCGCTTATATAACACCGATGTCTTCCAATACGAGATGGACTCGCTCCAGCCGCTGTATGGCTCCATCCCGCTGGTTGTTGGGCGGCATCCGATGACAGGCAGAGCAGCTGGCTGCCTGTGGCTGAATGCAGCAGACACGTGGGTCGACATTGAGAAAGAGCGGGGCACTGACACGTTCAGCACAGGAGTCATTGATGCAGAGACCGGAGAAATGTACACGAAAAATGGAAGACCCGCCATCAAGACGAACATCACTGTGCATTTCATCAGCGAGGCCGGTCAGATGGACGTGCTGTGCTGGCCAGGCAACAACAGAAAGAGCAAAAACCAGAACAAAATGAAAAACACAGAGGAAATGAAGCAACAGCAACAGAAGAATGGATCAATCAAAGAGAACGAACCAGCCTCAAACAAAACATCTGTCAATGCAACAACAAACAACACATCAACAAGCAATTCGTCTTCAGCCAACAGTCAGACATTTCGAGACAGAGGGCATTATCTCACAGGCATGGCATCAGTCATGTGGAAGTATGCTCGGCTGACGGGTGCTCCGTGTCTGCCTCCTCTCTTTGCACTGGGCTACCACCAATGTCGATGGAACTATTTCACCGACGCCGAAGTGAGCGGGATTGTGGCTGGGTTTGACGAGCACCGCATTCCGATGGATGTGGTGTGGCTGGATGTGGAGCACACAGAGAGGAAGAAGTACTTCACGTGGAATAGGCTCAGCTTTCCCGAGCCTGTGGTTATGCAGGAGAAGATGGCGCAGATGGGGCTGAAGCTGGTGACGATTGTTGATCCGCATGTGAAGCAGGAGGGAGGTTACCCCGTGGGCGGTGAGGCTGGCGTGAACGGCTTCCTCATCCGCACTAGCGATGGCGAGACGCCATTCGAAGGCAACTGCTGGCCAGGTATCTCAGTCTACCCAGACTTCCTCGACCCCACAACACGCTATTGGTGGAGCGAGTATTTCTCCGCTGCACCTCGACGATTCGGAGAATCTTCTGAGATTCTGCAGGCGACGGGGCAGGCGTGGAGTGCATCGACGCTTGGCACGCCCATCCTGCACCACTGGAACGATATGAACGAGCCAACTGTATTTGACGGGCCGGAGACTTCGATGCCGAAGGACTGCCTGCATTTGGATGGAAGAGAGCATCGCGAGGTGCACAATGTGTTTGGACACCACTTTGTGATGGCGACTCATCAAGGGATGAGCACAAGATACGCCTTCACTTCGAAGATACAATACCAGTCATCTTCAGCAGCTGCCTCTGCCACTGCACGGAAGCACTCTCAACCGCTGCCGATGCAGGCAGAGCGGCCGTTCATCCTCACTCGCTCGTTCTTTGCAGGCACGCAGCGCTATGCAGCCATGTGGACAGGAGACAACACAGCCAGCTGGAGCCAGCTGAGAGGAGGGATAGCGATGCTGCTGACGATGTCGGTGAGCGGGTTCCCGTTTGTTGGCACAGACATCGGTGGGTTCTTCTTTGACCCCACACCTGAGCTGATGATCAGATGGTACCAGGCTGCTGCATTCACCCCGTTCTTCCGGTCGCATGCCCATCTGGACACGAAACACAGAGAGCCGTGGATGTTTGAAGCAACCGACAAGGACATCATGAGAGAAGCCATCATTGGCAGATACAAGCTGCTCCCGCTGTTCTACACGCTATTCCACGAGGCGGCTGATGTTGGGCTGCCAGTCATGCGGCCTGTGTGGATGGAGTGCGCGTGGGAGCTGCCTCGCACGATGGATACGAGCGAAATTGCAGGATTCAAGCAGCAGACAACTGAAAATGTTGAGGAATCGAAGAAACAGAATGAAGGGAATACAGAAGATAATGATGAGCAACAAGAAGCATCAACAAATTCTTCAAATGAATCAGATGAAAATAAGAAAACCGAACAAACAAACAGCACAAAGCCGAACGAGAGGCTTTTGGAAGAAAGAAAAAAAGCAGCAAAACTACGAAAAGAAGAGAAGAAGAGGGAGCGTTTGAGAACAGAGCATTTTTATGCTGACGAAGAGACGTTTATGGTTGGGTCATCGTTTTATGTTGTGCCCATCACAGAGTCTGGTATCAAGACAAAGACGATCTATCTTCCACCCTATCGCAATCCAGATGCGCTCAGCAGAGACACAAAAGAAGCAGACGAATTATCAGAGCCTTCTTTTTCACCAAACATCACACAGCCTCCTGTTGACCGAAGTGGCTGTCTGCTATGGTATTCACATGCAACTGGAAGAAGCTACAACGCGTGCCGCAGCCACCCCATTCAGATGGCTGTGCGGCGCAGTCACATTCCAGTCTTCCAGCGCGGCGGGTCGGTTGTGCCGACGTGGCAGCGCTACCGACGCTCCTCGTTCCACATGATCAACGACCCACTCACGCTGATTGTGGCACCTGATGGCAACGGACAGGCAGAAGGAGAGCTGTTTATGGACGATGGGCACTCACACGCATGGGCAGCGCTGGGACACATGGCGAGGAGAAGGTTCAGTATGAGGAAGCATGTGTTTGATGTGCTGGACGAGGCAGGGAAAGCTGCCAATAACACAACCACATCCACAACTACGGTAAGTAATGAAGCTCAAAAGAAGACGAGCTTACTGGGAAAACTGTTTGGGAAAGGAGCAGGAAAAGCAGAAGTTGGATCGAAAAAGCCGTCAAAGCCCACAGCTACGCTGACAATCACAAACAGAGACATTCCTCAGCCGCCTGTTGGCTTCAGACACATCACAAGCACAGACTACTATGCAGGGCTGATTTCTTCGATGCGCCAGGCAGCTGCACAAGTATCAGCACTGTCATCAAACAGAACATCTTCTCCTTCATCTTCTAATTCTAATTCTTCTTCTAATTCAAGCACAAATGCATCAGCGTATGATGCAGCAGTTGATGCAGCGATTGAGTCTGTCTTTGAGCCTCTTGTGTTTCCACCATTTATCGATTCAGACTCACCGCCACTGCAGTCGACGTGGGCAGAGATCAAAGAAAGAAGCTGGGTGGAAAAGATCATTTTGCGGGGGCAGCCTACAGAGCCATTCAAAGCTGTGCTGCGTATTAAAAAACAGAAAGAACAGGGAAAGAATGAAGAAAAATTGGTTGAGGAGATTCCAATTGCTTTTGAATATACACCACACAGCAACACTGCAACGCTTGTTATTCCGAAACAGGCGAGAACATGCGAAGATTGGGATATTATCATAACAATTTAACTGAATTATTTTACAAGTCAACTGTTGCTTCGCTATTTCACTTCACATTTATGTTCATTTGTTTACATTCTTGCGTAATATTGTTGCATTGCTTTTTCATTTCTTCCATTTCATTGAATGTGATATTGTTTAAATTTCACCCGCATATTTTTATTTTCTTTTCAGAAGAGTAAAATAAAATTAAAACGAAGTGAACTTTAGTTATGAATAAATCTTTGAAACAGTAAATATTGAAGAGAAGAAGATAAAAAAATGAGACAGAATGTTTTGTGATTTTTTTGTTTCGAATCAACGCTCAGCTCTGACAGAGCACAGTCTTTGAGCTCTTCTGAGGATAGCATCTTTGGAGGAATCGTACTAAGAATTTGAATTAATTCCGATTGAATCGCGTTTTAAAAAAACATATTTAAAGAACAAAAAGGATCACACTTCTTTTTCTTTCCCTGGAACCTCCAAAATAGCGGGCAATGGAGAAGAAAAATCTTCAATTGTTTCTCGGATCATTTCAGCAATCTGAAAAACACGAATAATAAATATTAACAATGCATCATGAAGAAAAGGAAATTGATACGTGTTGTGTGATAATCAAAATTCCAATGTCTGGACGTGTAGTGAATTTATGAAAAGCTTCTGCAACTTGGTCTTGAGTAGTTTCTTAAAAAAGAAAAAAATAAATTATTTTTTATTTATTTTCAAAGGTAAATCCAATACATTCATTATTCTCAAAATAGTAATTAACAATGCAAACTGGAATCAACAATAAAGTAATTTGTGTTGTGAGAATTGTCCATGTTGCCAAGCCCGGTGAGCAAAAGACCAGTGACCAAATCCTGAAATAGAATGCAAATAGAAGAATTTTCAAAGTTCATATTTTAATAAAATTAAAGTTAAACTCGGCGGCATACTTCTTCTCCAATTACAGCAATCAGTAAGCTTCCTTCACGCACTCTTTTTGTCATTTCACTTTACTCATGGGTATGATCACAATAAAAATAAAGTTGTGGGTATCGGTTCAATTAATAGTTTTCTTTCTATTTGTGTTTCTAGTGAATAAACGATTCATTAAAAAGAATTTTATTAATTAATATTTACGATGGCGCATCGGGTAAGTAATGTATTGAGAAATCGACATCCCTATCAACAAACATCTTTCAAACGAGATCCAACGACCGTATGAATTGATTATAATTTTGAAATCTCTTTCAAATTTAAAAACAATTAAATTTTACATTTGCTTTACGTTATTTTCGTAGATTGCACTTGCTCATGGGAATCTCGGCTTGATTAAAATAAAAGAATTATTACAAAATGAAGAACTCACAGAAGAATCAAAGCTTGAGGTAAACTTTCTTTATATCTCTATTACATATTTTTTAACATTTTTTTACACGGAAAACAAAGACACTTCATCTTTTGAGTCCATTGTTATCAAATCAAGAAACAAAATTGCGCGCAATAATGCTTGGTATGTCTCTTTTTTGATTTTTTTTATTGTTTTATGAACTCTTCTTGGGTTTAACGTATTAAAGAACTTCCACTTCTTGTTGTTAGTTTTCTTCATTCTCATATTCCCGAGACTCGAATGGTTGCAGCTGATATTATTGGGTCTATTTCGCTAGTTCCTCAAGGAATTGACATGCTCATGACTACAAATGTTGCCCTTACCCTTTCGGAAATGCTTAGAGATAGGGACATTCGCTGTAAAAAAAGTGCTGCAAAAGCTTTGTGGAAAATGAGTGAAAGTTTAATACTTTTTCAGTTTTATTTCATATAATTGTTATAATAAATTTTTTTATGACTTAACTATAAAATTGATTTCATGCAGCTGCTGAAGGTGAAAAGCTTATCACATCAACAGGAGGATGCATCCAGCTTATCAGCAAAGCAATCATTTTTCCATCAATCGAGGTGAGGCAATTCTTTTTATTCATCTCTGAAAATTTCCTTCAACATTTTTCTCTTGCTTATTTTAGATGGTCATTTGTGGGATCATTCAAAATGTATCTCAAAACGAAGAAGCAGCAGATATTGTGTCAAGCTGCGATATTCTGCCTCGGCTGATGGGAGTTGTGGAGAGATACACTAAAAACAGGGAAGCTGCTGTTTCTGCCATTTCTTCGCTTTTCAACTGCACAAGAACAAACATTGTATGCTTTTTTTCCCCATGCTAATTAGCTCTTAAATGTTGTATCTATTTTTTTGTTTTATATCAAATTGATATTTGAAACCTAATTTGTTTGTGTGGATAATTCTTCAAAAGGGCAAAAGAGCAGCCGTCGAGAACGACTTTGTCATGCGAGCCGGTGCCATTGTTGACTCAACCTTGTCTCTTGTTCCGTATGAGCAGAGCATCAATGCACACGATGTGACACTCGAATGTCTGGAAGAAGTGGCAGAGAAGACGCGACACGCGCGGCGGATGCGGTTTCTGGACGGAGTGTGCAGCGAGCGGATAATTGAGCGGGAAGAGATGGAAGTGGCTGAGCGGCAGAAGGAGAGGGACGAGCGGAGGAGCGCAGAGAGAGAGCAAAGAAGGGCAGAGCACGAAGAGATGGGTATTCCGCTGGACGAAGAGGAGGAGGCAGAGAGGAGGCAGATTGAGGACGAGGAAGACGCGATGGACGAGTGGATGCTGCAGCAGCAGAGGGAGATCGACGAGAATGTGTTTGCAGACTCGGAACAAGGGCAGATATTGACTATAAGAGCGACAGCAATGGGTTTGATATTTTTATAAATGAATTTTTTAAATTGGATTTAACTGCTATTTAATTTCAATCATCAAAAATTATCATTTTGATGATGTCACTTCTTAATTTTGAAACTGAATTCAAAAAAAATTTTTTTGAATGCCAACTGAAGGCGTGCTGTCACATCTGATGTTTTCGCTCAACGGCCGCAAAGCAGCTCTGCCAGCAGACACAACTCCACTCGAAGAAGACCTGGCCATTGCGGTGACAGCGTGTGCGGCTGAAGACAAGGAGCTTGGCGAGATCAAAAAGAAAGAGGCAGAAGAAGCGCGGCTGAGAGAGGCAGAGATGGAAAAGCAGAGGCTGATTGAGGAAGCAGCGAAGGCTGAGCTGGGCGAGGAGATAGGTGCAGCAGAGGAAGGCGACGAGAACAGGAGTGAGGAAGGAGGGATGTATGGAGACGAAGATACACAAGGCAGCGAGGACGGGGAGACAGGGAAAGAAAGCTACGGCGAAGGCAAAGGGGATGTGGATGGGATGGACAGCACACGTCTGTCGGAAGAGCTGCCAGACGAAGACGGTGTGGATGAAGAGATGCTGATGAGCGACAATGTTCAAGTGCCACAGGAGATTGAGCAGACTAACATTGAACCGGAGCCTGCTGCTCCTCAGCCATATGGATCAACAGCATCGTCTGCAGAGAAGGTCGATCAACTCAGCAGTTCGCCAATTGATCTGCCTCTTGTTTCTTTGATGGTGGACGCGTTGCTCAGCTGCGAGCCACTGACTTCCTGGCACGCTTTTTCTGCACTTGCTTTTCTTTGTGAATTGCCAGCGGGGAAAAGAGCTTTTCTCAGAGAAGCTGCAGCCAAAAACGCACATCCTGCAATGGTACAAGAAGTGTTAAAGTTTGTTGGAAGAACGCACAGATATTTGTGAACAAACTCTACTTCAAAATATTCTCTCTTACACTGTTACTTATCTTATATCAATTTATTATCATTTCACAATTTCTTTTATTTGTTTAAGTTGAATTTGTATAAAAATTGATTAGATCATGTCATGTATTATTCATTGAAAAAAAGGAAAATAATCTAAACATCAGAATTTTTTCGTGGAACTGTGCATGGACGAGCAAATATTAGAGGAAAAATTGCCAATAGATGATTTTTTGAAAATGCATACGGCTTATGATCTTTTACCAGAAAGCGGAAAGGTGGTTGTGATTGATGTTGGTCTTTCCATTAGTAGTGCCTTTCAGGCTCTTGCTGAAAATGGTTTGTCGCATTTACTGGCTTTAAAAAAATAGTGTGTAAATGGTTTGCTCGTAGGAATAACTTCTGCTCCTCTATGGGATGGAAAACGTCAAGAATACAGTGGAATGCTAACTGTGACCGATATGGCTGAACTTTTAATTGAATTCTACACATTTCTGACAAAAGAGGAATTTGAGACAAGTTTGGACATTGTCACAATTAGAGAATGGAATCGAACACGTCGTATGAAGCCTGTTGTTAAAAAAACAGAAGGCTCAGGAGGAACAGTGACAGAAGAGAAACTTCAACTTGCCCGTTTGATTGCCTTTCATTTTTTAGTAAAGGATATAAGTAATTTTTGTAATTATCACTATTAGCTCGCACACCACTGATATTTGTCCATCCTGAAGCATCGTTATACGATACTGCAAAGGCACTTCTCGCACATCACATTCACAGGGGTCCGGTTTTGGACACTGATACAAACACCGTTCTCCATGTCATTACTCATGCAAGGATCATTCGCTATCTTGTTTCTCATGTTTGTTTATTATTTTTTTTCAAATAGTTTGTGAAGTCTTTTTTAATTGTTACTGTTTGATAATCAGTGGAAAAGTGATCGTCGGCTCTTACAACGTACAATGTCATCGCTTGGCATAGGCGTTTTTGCGAAGCTTGGAAACCAGGAAGAGACAAAAGACAATTCTGAAGAAAGTCCAAAAGGGCAAGATGATGAAAAGCCAGAGAACAAAGAATTTTTGTCAGGCGAAGAAAAATCATCATCAAGTGAAAATGATCCAAAGAAAGAAGAGAACGCAGACGAGGCATCAAAAGCCAAGAAAGAGCAGAGAGAGTCGCAAGGCGACGAAGTGGTGTGTGTGTCGTCGAGTGCGACAGTCATTGAAGTTCTGCGGCTGATGCAGCGGAAGCATCTGTCGGCTGTGCCTGTTGTTGAAGGCGTCGGCTGTGAGAAGGAAAACGAGATGGTTCCACGTCATCTGCAGGCGAAGTGGAAGAAGGAAGCGGAAGAAAAAGAGAAGGAGAAGGGGAAAGAGAATGAAGGAGTAGAAGAGAAGAAAGAAGAGAAACAGAAAGAAGATGAAAGAGAAGCGGAGATGAATGCGACGAGCAGCAATGGAACACGAAAGAGAGGGAAAGTTGTGGGTCTGTATTCTCTTTCAGATATCCGCTATCTTCCGTTGCATCGTCTTCACTCGGCACTTTCGATGAATGTGATGCAAGCTCTACGTACAAGACGAGGATTAAATGTATGGCTTTGTTTTATTAAAATGTGACTTCTTTTCTTTTCTTTTCTTTTCTTTTCTTTTCTTTTCTTTGTATTTTCATTCATTCATTCATTCATTCATTAATCAGATCCCTCCTCTCATCGATGGCCAGCCGAAAGTGCACACGTGCCACCGGAACGACAAGCTGGTGGATGTGCTGAAGATTCTGGCAGGCAACAACATCCACCGGGCAGTTGTTGTTGACGACGAAGGGTGTCTCGACGGCGTCATCTCAGTCAACGACATCCTCCGCTTCTTCACTTCATAATGGTTGTGTATGTACTCTGCTCCATTTGCTGAAGTTTTGTTTTTGCTTTGTTTTTGGTTGTCATTATAAGTAAATAAATAGTTATTTTTTGTTGCGAATGAAGTGAGATATTTTTCTTTTTATTGAATCTTTACATTTATTAATCAGAATCAATGAATTTCGTATTGTCAAGTTTGTTTCTCATAAATCAATCATCCATCTCAATTATCGTAGTTCTCTTATCTCCTTCATTCTTTTTCGATTTTCAAATTTCGTTAGAAGATTTTTGGGTCACTTCAAGCACTTTTTTTGTTTATTTGAATCATAAATAGAGCAACATCAATTAGAACTATTTGTCAAAAGAAACATATAACTCAAACTTTTTTACCATAAAAAATCAGAAAAGCCTTATAATGAGTTATTCGCCGGAACGCTTATTTTTGAGCATTGTTCATTTTCGTATTTGGTTCTAATAAATGCTTTGCAAATGCAATAGTTATTCCTCGATTTTTGATTGTGTTTTCTTTTTCATAATATGAATTTCTTGTTTTTTTTTTTTTTTTTTTTTCAAGTTTCGACAGAAAAAATTTTTTGACTCTGTCTGAAACCAATTCGACAAAGAATTATAATTTTCGATTTTGGCATCGAGTGTTTCCAATCACTTCCATTTTTTTGTATTGAGTGAAAAAAATATTTATAAAATGCTATCCGATTTCATCAACATTTTGATTTTTTGGAGATAACCTCTTTTTCCACCAACAGCAAAAAACACCGAAAAAAATAAAAAAGATTTTCAAATTGGTGTTTTATGTTTTAATTCTATTGAAAATTTTCAGTTGTTTAGTATTCATTCAATTAAAACAACACAAACTCATTAATCTTAAGATCAAAAATTTAAAAAAGCGCTATTCATTTTAAAAAACAATGAAAGTTAAAAAGTTTCATTTCTTAATTTCTAGTTTGATAATTTCAATAAAATAATAATAAACAATGAAATGAACCGACGTGGAGATACAGTTAAATACAAGAAGCGATATTTAATTAGACTTTCTCATTGATCCTCAGTTTCATCATGCGACTCGTCATCAGCATAGATTTCTTTAGGCTCCCTTTCGTATTCTTCATTTGTGTCAGTCTCCTCATCCTCACTTTCAACATTTTTATGATTTTCTTTTGCGTTTCCCCGCTTTCCTTCATCTCCTTCACCATTATCTTGATCTGTTTCCATCTCTTCATAATTTTCTTCTTCTTCTCCTTCTCTTTCCTCTTCTTCATCCTCCTCCTCTTCTTCTTCTTCTTCATGCCTTCTATCTTGTTCTGCAGCGGACTCCGCATCTGTTTCTGCATCTGTTTCTGCTTCTGCTTCAGATCCAGCATTTTCATATGAATTTGCTGTTTTCGTTGAGAAATGTCTGTCTGATGAAGATTTCGGAGTGGAATATTGCCATCTTGATTGCGATTTGTATTTCAATAAATCTTCATCCTTTTCGTCTGAATTTTTGCCTTCATTGTCTTCTTCATTGTCTTCTTCTTCTTCTTCGTCGTCGTCGTCTTCGTCCTTATCATTTTGATAGAAACGAGATTTTGCAGTATTTTCCCACCTGTTCAAGTCATACTTTTTGTATGTCGATCTTCCTTTTTCTTCTGTTTCACTGTTAGCATTCGAGCTACGTGAGCTTGTTTCTCCTTCTCTATCTTCTTTTTCTTCTTCTTCTTCTTGATCCTCCTCTTTCTCTTCCAGTTCTGTCATCTCTTCCATCTTTGCGAGTATCTTCCGAAGCACCTCAACAACCTCCCTTTGTAGCTTCTTTGGATCTGAAAGCGCCTCCTTCAGCGCTACAATCGTCCCCACTCTCTGCCCAATTCCCCCTGATATCTCCTGAACAATGTTCTTCTCCCCAAACGCAAGCACCGCATGCCCACAGCTCTTCCTCACATTCGCGTCTGTGTCACACAGCCCCAGCATGATTGCTCTGACTGTCTTCACTCCCACATACTCCAGCCCAGTCGCCGCTGCCGAGCGGATCAGGCCAGACGAGTCGCGCAGCAGCCCTTCCACAAGCAGCAGCTCGCCTTCTGCCCCACACTGCGCCAACACTCTCGCTGCCCGCTCTCTCACCATCCGGTCTCTGTCACGCATGAACGGATAGATTGTAGGCAGGAAGTTCTTCATCTGGAACTGAGGAAGAATAGCCACACGGCTCACTCCACCCAGAAGCTGCTTTGAAGGAGCACGACGCCTTCGACGGGTGCGTGTGGTGCTGCTTCTGATTGGCGTTCCTCTTTCTGCTCTGGCAATGTAATCATCATCATCGTCCTCTTCATCATCACCACCACCTTCAAATGCATTCTCGTCGTCTTTGCCATCTTCATCTGCATATTCGCTTGCTGCCTTCGTGACTCGTCTGAGCATCACTCCCAGTCCTTTCACAGCTGCTCGCCTGACAAGCGGCATAGGGTCGTGACAGGCGCCGTGCACAGCAGACACAACCGCCTCGCTCGACTCTGTTGTGTTGATGTCCACTCTGCTCAGCCCAAACACCACAGCCGTCCGCAGCTGCGACGAAGGCAATGAAGAAAGAGACAAACCAAGTTGCACCAGTTTCCTCTGCCCAGCCTGCGACATGCAGCCAAGCGTGGCTGCGATGTGATTGCGACTGGCTGTCCCCTCGCGAAGCTGCTGCACAAGCGGCTCAATGGCACATTGCAATGCCTGTGCAGCTGGTAGACGCCGATCAACGAGGAATTGACTTCGGAGCATTTGCTCTCTCGAACGGCTTCTTCGTCTTCGTCTTTCCGTCTCGTCTTCGCTTTCGTCGTCTTCTGATTCGAAGTCTTCTTCACTTTCAGCCAACGGCAGAGGCTCAGGGAAGAAGGGTGAGTAGACAAGGAGCACAGAGGCAGCTGCTGTGAGAGTGGGGAACTTTCCTCTCTCCACCAGGTCGATCGTTGAGAGATGGCCAAACTGATCGGGATGGAAATCGCATGTGCGCGACAGCCGGCCGAGGGACTCAACAGAACAGAAGCGCACTTTCCAGAAGGAGTCCTTCAGACTGCGGATCAGCTGGTTGGTGATGATGGCAAGCAAAGGCTGTGACGATAAAGCTGAAGAAGAAGATGCAGACGCTGATGATGTCGTTGATCCAAATGTGCCAGATGAAGAAAATGCTGACGTTGAATCGAAGCTTCCAGAACTTGTGCGCGTTCTGCTCTTCGACGGATCAGCTACAATCCCGTTTCTCTTCACAGTCAGCACAAATGGCCTCTTCGCATCTTTCTTCTCCGTCCATCCTTTCAGCGCCTCTTTCCTCATCCGCTCGTCAGCTGCAATCACATCCACACCGCCAAATGAGCCCAGCGCACGTGCTGCAGCTTCTCTCACTTTGGCGTCCTTTTCATCGTTCAGTGCAGAAAGCAGGGCGCCCACACACATCCACGCGGACCGGCAGCCGAGATCGCCCAGTGCCAGACAGGCTGATGCTCTGACGAGACTGGGAGATTGAGGAGACAGACAGCGGGTAAGTGTTCGGATGACAGCGAGGGAGGCTGGCTCAGGGAGAGAGGCAGTTGTTGTGGGAAGGGAAGAAGAAGATGAGGAGGAAGATGATGATGATGAGGCAAATGGATTTGTCATATCGAACTCACCTGAATCGCTCAGCGAATTCTCTTCCTCTTCTTCTGAGTGATTCTTCTTCTGCTCTTTCTCTCTTCCGCTTTGAGGACGAGTAGTCGATCGAACAGGTGTTGGAGTTGTCAGAGGATGAGCAGAAGGTTTGTGCAATGTTGAAGCAAATGAAGAAGAAGAAGAAGAAGAAGATGATGATGATGATGAAGCAGAAGAGCCATTTGAAGGCCGCTGCGGAAATCGGATTGGAGAAGGTGTTCGGAGATTGTGAAATGAGGGAGGTAAATGAGAAATCGACTTTGTTCGCCTTTTGTGCCTCTTTTCATTGACACTTTTTCCTTCTTCTTCATCTGAACCATCGTTGCTGCTCTTCTCATCTGTTTTACCTCTTTCTTCCTCTTCTTCCTCTTCCTCTTCATCATCCTCATATTCCCACTCAGCTGGTTGCGGATGCTTGTCAAACGCACCTTCCAAAATCGACTGCCGCAAAAGTGTCAAAAACTCGCGCGGGTCAATGATCATCCCCAGCTCCTCCACCTCTTTCCCGTCTGCCCCTTTCCTCTTCTGCTTCGTCGCCACCATCTGCGGCGGATCGCTGAACCGCTTTATGTCTGTCACATCCACATAGAACTTGACCTTCGGCTTGTTGAATCGGGAAGTCCGGCTGCTCTGGGAGTTGCGAGCTGTCAAAGTTGGGTGCGTTCGCTCAGCCCACGTCTCTTCTGTTATCTCTGCGGTGAATGGCGTTGAGGCAAATGCTGAAGAGTCGAACTCTTCCACGTCTATATCTTCTTCTGCCCTTTCAGCGCTGTCTCTCCCGTTTTTCGGCAGAAAGCCCAGTGCACGTGCAGCAGCTGCCTTCACACGGGAGTGGTGATCTGACTCCAGAATCTCAACCAGCGCCCGCTCGCCTTCCTCGCCCACTTTGCGGAGGGTAAGGCCGAGGCGCAGCCTGTCAGCCGCTCCGAGTATCAGACACGTCTGCAGCTCACCCACCATCTCGCGCCAGACTCCTTCTCCCATCCCTTCCACCACCTCAATCACTCCGTTCTTCGTCTCGTAGTTTCCTCCCCGCAGCTCTTCAATAACTGCTGGCAGAACGACAGTCCTCTGGATCTCTGTGTGATTGGCCATGTGCGTCAGCACAAACGACTCTAAATCCGCATCTCTGCCTTCAGCCACAGCCGCTGCCAATGTCTCAATTCCATAGCATCCCATTGCAATCATCACATCCACGCACAGCCCTCGCAACGCTCCTGTTTGAGGAGAATGAAGCATTCGTGTTAGAAGAGGAAGAGTGGGAAGAGAGAAACTTCGTAATTGGCCCAAAAGATATAGACCAATTCCAATGACACGAGCAGACTCTGTTTCATATGATTCCAACAGTGAATGAACGGCATTCACAACTCCTCCTCCAATCTTACGCTTTTTTCTCTTTTTTTTCTTGTTTTCATCGTTTGAGATTCGTCTTTGTGCTGATTCTCGCACTTTGCTTTCATCAGCATTTTCATCTGTATCATCATTTTCCACTTTTTTATCATTTCTTTTTTCGAGCTCAAGATCTTCGTCACCTTCTTCATAAAAAGCAACACTGAGAGGCGATAATCTACATAATGCACGTAATGACCCGTAGCGAATTTCCTCTCGTTTATGAGTCAAAAGTGACAAATAAAATGCAATCTTTTCTGAGATTGAAGATGCAGATTTTGGATGCACAAAGCTAGATGTGGTCGAAACAAAAGATCCAACAGAAGATCTTCCAGTGTTATTTCCATCAAATCCTTGAAGCTCTTGCTCATTCCTTTCTTCATCATTATTTTGCTCTTCTTGTAAATTTCGCTTTTGTGGCTTTGAAGAAGGTGTAATAAATGTTAGATTTTCTTTTTTCGGAGACCCCTGTATTGCAACTCCGCTCAACGCTCCGGGTCCTGAAATCAGACATATAAAAGGAAAAATAAATGTTATGTCATTTAAGAACAAAATCATTTTTTTCCATGTTCAATGAAGCACAAACCAACTAGAGGAACATGTGTTGCACTTCTAGTTTCCATCAATACTCGCTGCATGATTTTTGTTGAAGTCTTGCTGACAGGAAGTGGGGTAGTCGGACCATATGATTTTGCTTTTGCTGGAAGGCGCTCAGGTGATGGTGAAAGCGAAGGATTGTATAATCGACGAGGAACATTTTTTGGAGGATAGCTAAACTGGCCTCCACCACCCGTTCCTTCGTCAGAACAAATTGGATCCCCAACAAATTTTGAACCAAACATTCAATTACGAAAGATGGGAATTATTAATATTTCTCAATTCAAACAATTTGCATTTCCAAATAATGCAGTGATTGTTATTTAACAAGAATTCATGCTTTCATGTTTGATCTTAGAATTTATATATTTATTTGGTCTTATGGATGAAGATTTAATCTTCAAAGAACTTGCTTATGGATCGTCAGCTGCGTCAAAAAAAGATGTAGCTTTGCAAGCCTTATTTGTATGCACACAATACATGAATGTTAAAATTTTTAAAATTCTATTTGTGCTGCTTTTTTGTTTTTTTCAAAATAGCAATCAAAAACAGATGACGAACAGAAATTTCCTCAATTCATTCCATTGCAACAGAAAAAGCAATCTAATTGGATTGATGATGATATATTTTCTCCAAAAGCTGATTCGAAAGTTGAAGAACCTGCGCCTCAAAAACTTTTACCATTTTTGCAACGTTTACCAGCTCTTTCATCTTCAGAGGTATATCATTTTTTTCTTTACTTTATTGTGTGTGATTTTTTATTTATTTAAGATTCGAAGTCTGAGAAAAGATCAGAAAATTCATGTTGATGGCTCATCTATTCCTACTCCTATTCGAATGTTTGAAAAGTATGAACAGCAAATTTTTTATTTCGTTGATGTTACTGATTGATGATAGAGTTTTTCCAGCTTCTCTTTCAGAGATTATCGCAGCTAACCGATTTGAAACTCCAACGCCAATTCAAATGCAAGGGATACCTGTTCTAATGGCTGTGTGAACTTTCTTTCATTTTTTTTTTTTTTCATTTATCATCATAATTCTTAGAAAAGAAATTTGATTGCAGTTGCTCCGACTGGTTCAGGAAAGACAGCTGCCTATCTTCTTCCTATTATTTCATCAATCATAGAAATGAGAACACAGAAAAAAACTGAGAAAGAGCTTAATATTCATCCATTACGAGCTGTAATTATTGCTCCTACAAGAGAACTCGAAAGACAAATTCTAGAGACTGCAGCCGAACTGTCTCGAGGGTATTTTTATTGGAATTCTTCTTAATAATTCAAAGAACAATTATTGAACAATTACATTTAGACTGAATATAAAAGTCTCTCAACCTAAAACAAAAACTCAGAGCGTAGAAAGAACGCACTCATCTTCCACAACTCCATCTTCTTCGACCAGCAATGTTCTGTTCACAATTCCAAAAGGAGCGAATATTGCTGTGTGTTCTCCTCACTCAGCATTCCAACTGGTGCGCCAAGACAACAACGTCTTCTCAGCATTAGACTACGCAATATTTGACGAGGCAGACAAGCTGTGGGACGATTCGTTCAAAGACAAGGTGTGTTTTTTTGAATCGGAGACAATATTCACATGAAATACTTAACTCAATCTATTTCTTTATCTCTTTCTCTTTCTCTCTCTATTTCTGTTTGTTTGAAGGCTGCTGTCATATTGTCTGCAGTGCAACGATCTTCGTTTGTCAGCTGCGGGTTTTTCTCAGCAACGATGTCTGAATCAATCATGTCAATCCTCAAGTCCCAGCTGGATATGCCAATTGAGATGACAGTTGGAGTTCCGTGTGCTTTGCTTTTGAGTCTACTTGTAATAATTCCACATCTAAATGCTGTTATACTGCTTTTACTCACTTTCTTTGTATCTTTTTTTTGACTGTTTTTGAAAGGTCAACAGCTGCCGAGAATGTGATACAAGAGCTAAAGTACTGTGGGAATGAGGAAGGGAAGTTTATTGCGCTGAGAGATCTGCTGGAAGGAGGAGGAACGCCTCTGCTTCCTCCGATTGCTGTGTTTGTGCAGAGCAAAGAAAGATGCGAAGAACTGTGCGCTGCTCTGAAAGAGGAGCAAAGGAAAGCAGTGATGCTGCATTCGAGTCTCACTAAAAGAGAAGTTTGCTCATTTTTGACTATTATTGATGCTTATGCTTTGAATAAAACTTCACATTTCATTTGGGGAAAATTCAACAAACTGCTTTTGAAACAATTGTTTTCATAAACAAAACAGAGTGATTATGCACTGGAATCTATTCGAAATGGATCCGCGTGGATTATTGTGGCCACTGAGCTGATGGCTCGTGGGATGGACTTGCGTTCTTTGAATGCTGTCATCAACTACGATTTCCCTCAGTCGGTGGAGTCTTATGTCCATCGCATAGGTTTGTGGCTATTTTTTTATCGATTAATTAATAGACATTCCTGTTTTTCTTGAATCTTCTCAAACTGAAATGTGGGGTTTCTTATATTCATTTTGTGAATATTATTTATCCTTTTGATGATATGTAAATTTGTTTGTTTCTTCTCTTTTCAACACATAAGGGAGGAGTGGAAGAAGAAGAACAGGATATGCAGTAACATTTTTCACTGAAGAAGATTTTCCTTCACTTCCTATGATCGCAAATGTGATTAAGCAATCGGGCGGACATGTTGAGGAATACATGCTTCATCTAAAAGAACTGACGTTTGCCTCCAATTTGTGTTTTCTTTATGTCAATTGCTTTTCGTTTCTCGACCATTTCAAACAATTTGTTAATTTCCTTCTTTCAGCGCGGATGAGCAACGCAAACTTGTTGTTGCACCTCCAATTCGTGATGGTATAGCAAAGATAACTTCGGTGAGAGTTCCACAAGCTCGATGGGAACGCCTCAAAGCAGACGCGGAAAAAAATAAAATGAAGTTTAAAAGAAAGAAAACAGGAACATCCAGTAAAAAAAGAGCACCTGAAAATTTGAGGAGGGGAAGAAGTGTAGATAGGAAAATGAGGGAGAAGTTTGATAAAAGAAAAGACAGCAATCTTCGAAGTGATGTGAAATCTGAGGAGGATGACTCAGATAAAATGCAAAAAATTAAGCGAATGAATGTTCGTTCTCCGTCTTCTATTCCATCTCACTTTTCTTCGCCAAGAAGATCATCCAATCCAAAGAAATATAAGGAAAAAACAAATGAAAGCTTAAACCAAAGAAAGAGGATGAGAGATTAGAAGTATTTATTTTCAACATTTCAAACACTTCTCCATTTTTCGTATTTTTTAATCTTTTGTTTTAAACTGATTTGCCTCAAAAAATCAAAAGAAAAACGATTGAAATAGAATTAAAAATAATTTTTACACAGTTTACTGATATTATTCACAATCAAAAAAAGAAAATGTTCATTGAAGTTCTCTCCTTTATTGGAGCTTCCTAATTCTGGAGTTGGACAAAACAACGGATGTTTTTCAAAAAGTTGACAGTATTTCCATAAATATAGTTTAAAAATTCTCATTTTTTTCAAATATCATTGCAACTTTAAGTCAAAGATCACTAATGATTGTTAAAAATGAAACTTTCATTATTAGTGATTAAAATATCATATTTTTCATTAATAACACCAAAAATCAGTTGCTTCTGACGACATTTCTTCAAAGTGATCAATTTCGATATTTTTCTCGATCATTAGAGTTTTAATTTTTGACATACAGATATTGCATTAAATACCGGACATCGCACAAAATACCGGACAAGATCGATTTCACAATGACAGCAAGAGGAATAATTTTGACAATTTTCCTCCAAACACATCTCATTTATACAAACTCAATTGACAAACGAGACTTTTGAAATAGCTTCATTTGTGCTCAGAAAAAATTATTTTTAAAATCTCACAGAAACTCAAAATCCAATTTCTCCGAGATTTTAAAAATAATTTTTTCTGAGCACAAATGAAGCTATTTCAAAAGTCTCGTTTGTCAATTGAGTTTGTATAAATGAGATGTGTTTGGAGGAAAATTGTCAAAATTATTCCTCTTGCTGTCATTGTGAAATCGATCTTGTCCGGTATTTTGTGCGATGTACGGTATTTAATGCGATATCTGTGTTCTTTTTCGAAATCGAATTATTTTTTTTCGAATATGAATTATTTTTGGTGTATCCCCCCAAAATTTAAAAAGTGATAAGAATTATTTGCATCTGTTGCAGTTTGCGATGAAAAACGAATTAAAAAAAAAAAAAAAAAAAAAAAAAAAAAAAAAACACGGAATTTGCGTTGCCAGATTTTACGCAATAATGCCGAACAATTTTCAAAGCTTTACAGATTGTTCTCCAACATTATTCAATTTATGAGTAATTAATAATAATGGTCAAACTGATCCACCCATTATTTAAGTATGCAAACAAACGATTGTTAAAAAAATGATATTCTCTTTGTTTTCAGTTTGTTTCATATTTATTTTCTCTTTGAATATTATTGAAAATGTCGAATGCCTCTCATCTTCGAAATCTTATCCAATGCCTTCCTACTATCATCACAATTCACACATTTTTGATTTGCTGTCTCTTCAAGATTCAATCAATATTCAAGAATCACATGGAAAGTCTGAATGTTCCATGAAATCTCAATTTACACTGTTTAATTCATCGCTCATCATCAATGATGCATCCTTCTGTCAGAATTCATTTTCCTCCACTTTCAAATTGAAACTCGCATCCAACTTGTGTTTGCACAGTTGCAGAGTGCTATCAAATAATGATTGCATAGCTTCACAAGTATCATCCTGGGGAGGCTATGTGGAGTTATTCAATTTCTCAATAGCATCACACACACATGTTATTCAGCACCCTCTAACAATGAATTGCGAAGAAAGCTCATTATTCATGCTGCAATGCAAAGATTGCACTTTCAATTCATTGACAAATATTCATGTTTCTTCATTTTTGGCAACTGGCCATGTCACATTTTTTGTTGCTGATGGATGCAGCTTTTTAAACATTTCTCACTCGCCCTCCCTTCCACATCGCTTCACATCACATGCCACCCCATCAATTTGGAATTCGTGCCTAATCCAGAACTCAAAATTCTATTCATGCCCCAACGCCCAATTTGGAGTTGTTGTCACACCAACACAGAATCTGATGATGATAATGAACACTTCATTCTCCCACTCTTCTGATACTCACTCCCCGACAAACGGCTCCATCAACAGCTATTCTTCAGGAGATGTTGTGGCATATTCAGTCCATTTTTCCAATTTGAAAGATTCAAATCGAATTGGTTTGGCATTTCTCATCAATGGAAATGCCACTTTGAATGCGTCATTTTGCTTGTTCGAAATGATAAATGCATCAAAAAACGCTAATACTGTATATGGAGCAGCTGTTAATCACGAAGGTGATGGAGTTCACTATTCAAACAAATGCAATTACACAAATTGTTCCTCTGGATATGCAGCTGGAGGATTATCTGCCCGTTCATCATCATTAGAAGTTGTAACCTCTTGTTCCTTCGATAAATGTGTTGCTCAATTTTATTCTGGGCTATTCTTTTACAGTGATATCGGAGATCATTTATTCGAAATGAACACCTTTATGAAGTGTGTCGCCACGTATCACACAGCAGGAATAGGAATCTGTTTTTCCTCTAAGAACTTAAGAATATCAGAATGTCTTATTATTTTATGTAATTCGTCTACAGTACATGGTGCAGTTTCTTTTGTTTGGGAACGTGAAAGTATTTCAGGCATTATTGCAAAGCTGGATTTTTGTTTCTTTGAAAAAAACACAATAGGAAACACATCTTATGGTTGTGATGTCTCGACTGATTCATCCTATTATAATTCAAAAGTTACAAAAGAATCTTTCGTTCACAGTTACTCCCTGAGCGCTTGTCCAATTCGAGTGATGATTGATACTGTTGATCACAGTGACTGGCTTGGACGCCCTCCATCAACCATCCCAGTTGTGTTCGTGTCATCTGTGTTTGGCAACGATTCTCGAAGTGAATGTGGGTTCGGAGGCTTGCCCTGCAAAACAATCGAAAAGGGAATTAGCAAAAGAGTCCGTTCACAGCCGCTAGTGATTTCTGAAGGATCATATATCCACGGAACGATTCCTGTTGATGAAATGAACGTGAGTTTGAGAGGCTGTGAATTCGAAGAGTCGACACTGACTTCCAATGCAGTTGGTGATGGAAAAGCACTGTTTTCAGTGTCATCTGGCATTTTGTCTGTTTCATATTTCACTGTGGTGCACACTTCTTCGAATTCGAATCCACAATCATCTGTCTTGATGATGAGTGGGAGCGGGCGAGTGACAATACAATTTTCAACAATAAAGGGAGAAGCATCCCCAGCAACGACTTTTTCAACTCCTTTGATGATTGTTAATGGGGGTCTGGCAGAACTTGCTTCTGTTTGCTTCACAGCATTCAGCAACGAAAAGCAACTGATATCGTTTTCCTCTCCAAATTATCTGAAAATGAGCGATGTGACTTTCAACACAATCACTCGACAAAGCGGAAATGGCGCAATATTTGAAGCACAACTTTTGGATGGAAATGAGTTTTGCTTGTCAAATGTTTCTTTTGCAGATTGCTTGTGCCTCAGAGGAAACGGGGGTGGGATGCAGATACACATGGAACGTGGATCATCGTTTTCAATAGGAAATGCATCTGACAAAGGAGCGACAGCCAAGATGAACAACTGCAAGGCCATAGGTTCTTTGGTGAGTCCAGGCTGTGGAGGAGGATTGCTCATAAAGCTTGACAAAGATGCAGACAACTTTCTTTTGAAGCAGCTGGCGTTTGAAGGGTGCATAGCCGATCGGGGATACAATCTATTTGTCGATGCCTGGCAGCTGGACAAACTGATAAACGCCACAACCCTTGAGTTTGGGCCAGGACGCAATGATCTTGATGGATATGCTGGATATGAGAGATCAACAGCTGGAGAAACATTGTCTATCCCTCTTGTGGTTTATCTGTGGGATAACATGTCTGTATTTGCACATGTTGGTGGAGAGAAAAGTGCAGATTTCAGCAGGTGCGGGTATTCTGAGTTCCCATGCTCATCAATTATGTCTGCAGTCTCTCTTTGGTTCAAAGGCAGCAACCGTTTTGTTGAGCTTCATTCTCCTTTTTCCCTCAGATCTGAATTACTTCTTGATGCTTTCGAATGGACAATAATGTCAAGAGTTGGCAAAGTGACGATTGGTCTGGACGAATGCAATTTCAGCGGTGGACAAGCAGGGATGATTGAAACAGTCTCAAAGTCGGCGCTTACAAACTTTTCTTTTGCACTGCCAAAGAGCATTGGCTTCAAAGAGGCATTGATTGTGTGCAAGTCTTCTTCGCTGAGTGTCAAAGAGTGCGACGTTGCAATCAAACAGGAATCGACAAATATTTCGTTTCTTTCTGCAAGAGGAGGGCAGGTGTCGATAAATCAACTCATTATGCGCTCGACCTTTTTTGATGGCACATCCACGCTGGATGCCATATTTGTCACAGATGCATGTGAATCTTTCATGTTGAACGACTCGATTATTGAAAACTCTCAAATCAGAGACGGATCTGTTGTGAAGATTTCTGATTGCACTGCAAATGTGAATGTTTCTAATTGCACATTCAAGGAGGTGACTTGCTCATTGGGCAAGGGCGGTGCCATTAGCATGCACAAGCCAGAAGTTGCATTGCCTTGCTACGAATGCCTTGAGAAATGCACATTTGAAGAATGCAAAATAAAAAGTGACGAAGCATGCGGAGGAGGCGTGTGCTGCTGCATTGGAATGAACAATCACCTGGAGATCACAAACTGCGCATTCGCAGCCTGTGAAGCATCTGTCAAAAAGAAAGGGGGCTTTGGAGGAGGATTGTTTCTTGAGTTCGATCATCAAGGGGTCGAATTTGTTGTGTCTGAGCCTTCTTTTTCTCAAAGCTCGCCAAATGCTGCCAAATGCGGAAGCGATCTGTTCATGAAATCCCCAAGTTTGGAGGCAAGTGTCACCGACAGCACCCTTCCATTTGCCAAAACGATGGCAGACATATCTCTCAATTCCATGAGAGGGTTTGATGGCAACGATTCAGAACATGCAATTCCACTGATATTGCTTTTCCAGTCAACAGGCTCGGAAATACTTGCTTCCTCGTTGGAAGGGGCAGACACAATTGCCTGCGGCTTTGAGTGCTACCCATGCGCTTCAATAGACCAAGCTCTTTCTCGCTTCAAAACTGTCGACAAAAGAGTAATAACTGTGAGGACAGGGTCTTTTGTGATCCATGAGATCGATCTGAGTGATGTGAAGATGATATCAGAAGGAGAACAGCAGGCAACTCTCACAATGTCATCTGCAATTGAAAATGGAACAACAATGATCTCATCCAAAGGCATCACACAACTCGAACAATTGAAGATAATCGTTCCTCCTCATATCTCCAACGAAGTCAAAGTTGTGATTTCTTCATCGACCAACCAAGGTGTGCTCTCGCTCACAAACTGCCAAATAGAGATAGAAGATGAATCAGAAGTGCCCAACAATTATGTTGTAATCAAAACAAGTGGATCATCAATCCATCTGGTGTTTGTGAGTGTGACAAACTGCAGAATGGCAATGCCATTATTTTCATTTGACATAGTTCCACCAATGAATGCACCTGAAACAGCAGAAGTCCAGATGAAGAATTGCTCATTCAGCAATATCACTCATCAAGATAAAGACAGCTCAGCGTTATTTGGTGCATCACTGGGATGTGGATGTTCGATAGCCGGGTGTAATTTTAGTGAGATTTTTGCAGATCAGAGCATGAATGGAGGAGCAATGAGAGTGGTGCTTGAAGCGCATGGAGAATTGGAAATAACTGATTGCAATACAAATGAATGTCAAGCAGAAAATAGAACTGAGGGGAAAGGAGGTTGGCTGTTCTTTGAATGCACAGAAGCTTATGCAACAGAGCAATTTTTATTCAACAGCACTGTGTTTTCGATGAATGTTGCAAAGATTGGAAAGAACATATTTGTGCTTTCAGCAAGTTTGAACAGCTCCATAACCACACAGGCATTCTCCTTCAACTACTCTGGGTTGATCAACGATTCAAATGTGTTTGTGGGAAGCGATGATATTTTCACTGACACCGATTTATTCAGATTTTTAATTCCATATGCAAATAACACCATTTTTGTGTCCTCCAGTGGTGCAGATGTGCTGCGATGCGGAAGCGAAGATGATCCATGTGAATCATTCTGGACTGGCGTGAATCACCTCAGTCACACGGATGATGGCAAACAAATCTTCATTGAAGGGGTTGCAAATGTGGATAATGAATACGATCTCTCAGGTTTTGTAGTGGCTTCTGCCTCAATTCTGAAAGAAGAAGACTGTCAAAGCGAAATTGTTTTTTCAAAAAAGATGAATGGAACAAGTGGTGCATATGTGCTGAACAGAAATGAGATGTCCATATGCGCGATAATGTTGTCCATTGGCGAAAACTTTGAGAACTCGGCTGATTGCGTGATCCTCAGTGAAGGAGATGAGCTGTTGTTGAGAAGATGCGCCTTTCAAAGCAAAGCGGCAGATAACACAGAAGCAGACTGTTCGTTTGTGCTGATGAGGAGAGGAAAGCTCAGTGTCGATGATCTTGAGATGAAATCTTCATCGGTGCGGAAAAGTGTGTTCGTGATGCACGATGCATGCGTGTGTGAATTTCACGCTGTGAAGATTTCCCAGTGCACAATTGATCGTGGTTGTGTTTTTGAAAGCGTGTCTTCAACAAATGCAGCAAATGGGATTGGATTGATCAACATGACAGATTCGGCCCTTTCTTCAGCGAAAAGAAACGACAATGGCGGAAGCGCTATTCATTCCACTGGCCAAAATGGCCTCATCATTTTGATAAGCGGATCTCAGTTTGTTGACTGCAAGGCTGAAATGAGCATGAAGGGCGGAGCAGTGTCGTTCTGTCTGAATGATGGAGGTGAGTTGAGAATAAGTGACACAACAATGACAAGATGCAGCTGCTCAATGAGCGGGAGGGGAGGTGGCATCCACGTGTCGACAAAAGTGGAGGGAGCTTTGAACATTCTGTTTCAGAAGATGTTCTTCACGGGAAACACAGCAGGCGTTGGGAATGACATCTTCATTCTGTGCCACAACATCACAAAACAGATCAACGAAACTCAGTTCAGGTTTTCCTTGAAAGAGGGTGTGTATTCGTCCATCAACGCCATCTATGGCTCAGATACAACAGATCACATGAGCGACACAAACTTGATGGACTTTATCACAATATATGAGTCTGATTTCATCATCGTGTCTTCTGATGATGGCAAAAACGGAAAAAACGAGAGACAATGCGGATCAGCCAAGATACCATGCTTTTCGATTGGTTATGCCTGCTTCCACTTGTCAAGCGACATCACAAGCATGATGCTTGTTGATGGCGAATCTGTCATTGATGAAGAATGCATTTTGGACAACATGACCCTCACGTCTCTCAAAAGAAATGATGCAGCCATTCGAGTTCAGACAGGTATATCTCAGGCAGGCGAGTCTCTCATCACAATTCAGAATCATGTGACTTTGTCTCGTCTGAGCTTTGTGTTTGAAAGAAATGCTCTTGCCTCGCATTCTTCTTTCATCTTTATGAGCTCCGACAGCTTGAGGATGGAATCGTGTTCTTTCACATCTCCAAGAACTGGCCAATCCCAGCTTTCCATTCCTTGCACTTTATTCACAGTGCTTTCGGGAGATGTCTATTTCAGTGAGTGCGCTTTTTCTGGACTCCACTTGGCATCGTCTGCAATAAGCAGCTGCACAGGAAATGTCAAGGTCACATCTTGCTCTTTCAAGAGCATAGATTATTCTGCAAGTGTCATCACATGCGATGACGGAATGCTTGAGATATGCAACACCTCTTTCGATGGGTGCTTCGAGAAAGACCATGGGGCACCTTTGATTTCGTTCACAAATGCCAAAAATGTTTCTTTAAAAGAATGCAACATTGTGGGCAGTCATTCGTCTGCGATGAAAGGTGGATTTGTGTCATTCACATCATGTACTAACATTTGCATCAGCTCGTGCCTGTTTGAAAATACAGACCTTTCAAACAGAGAAGAAAACAACATAAATTCGCAATCATCCGAGCTTTGCTCCTGGAACAGCTCGCTGGCGAGCCTTGAAAGAAGCACAGCTTCCATCTCAGATACCTTGTTTTCCAACGCATCACACGGCGGACTATCTGCTTCTGGAGGAAGCGTTAGAATTGTGAAAGGAGAGTTTGTGGGCAATGATCCATCAATCGCCAGATTCCCTTCAATCAGAAGAAACATCCTCTGCGAACACAATGGAAAGCTTGAGATCGACAGCTTGAAGGGAGGAGATGGACTACTGCCAAACACATCACTGTGGATTTTGAATGAAGGATGTGAGCTCACGGGGATTCCAACTGGAAGGCTATCTGAATTCTTCATCCCATCACTGGACGCTGTGGAAGTGAAAGAAAATGGAGATGCTGCTGAACTGACTTTCAAAGGAAAGCTCCTCATCCCATGCAATCTGAGTTTCCAGATTGTGTCAAAGAGAGATGATGTCAGCTCAATAGAGACTTTTCCGTTTTCTGAAGATGGCTTTGATTCAGAAAATGAAGCGAAAGGAAAGATTAGCATGTCTCTTATAAGTTCGGCCGCAAGAGAAGAAGAGGTTCTTGTCTGTATTTTGTTTGGAAGAGGCAAGGTCTTTTCATCAACTGATTCTTTTATTCTAAAGAACAAGAGCGAGTCTCAGACAAGTGGAGATGAAAGGATTGTTGAAGGAAGAAACAAAGAAAAATCAATATGGCCAATTGTGGTTGTTATTTTGGCTGTTATTCTTTTGATAATTCTGACTGCACTTGTAATTTTTGTTGTTCGATGGAAAAAGCAAAAGAAGAGAACTGAGGAGCTTGAAGTGATTGTGAATGACAACGTCAGAAAAGATCCGAAGGCGTTTGAGATGGTAACAATGGAGATGTCACCAGAAGAGCAGTGGAGGAGAGCAGAAAGGGAGGCAGAGAAGAAGAATGAAGAGAAGATGAAGAAGAGGGTATATGCGAAAAGCCTTCAGCATTCAGAATCGTCGGAGCATTTGCTGGCTGAGAGTGGATCAACCGAATATATTTTGGGAAAAGACTCGGACAAAATTCCCGAATGGGCATTAGAGAAAGATGAAGAAGAAGAAATTCGAAAGCAGACTCCATCGCCATCAATATCTTCGACATGTTCAACTGATTCAGATTCAACATTTGTACGAGGAGAGGATCTGTGTCCAACCACTTCATCGATGTCGAATCTGGTGGATGCAATCGCATGCTCATCACCTCATGAGAAGCTCATTGTGGATTTGAGAGATTCACTGTTCATGTTGCTTCACGGAAAGAATAAGACAAAGGAGATGGCGATTGGGACTCTGCAGGAGAGGGAGATGACAGCTGCCCAAATCCTGTTCTGGGTGGCCAATCTCGCCCTCCATTCATTTGATGAAATGGAAAATAAGCTTCAATCATTGAATAATCTCAGTCCTCACATTGTGCTATTCTCAGAACATATGGTCATTTGTATTGTGATGCACTCAGACCTTTTATCAGATGACGATTCTGATTCCTCATCCATCTCTTCATCAACTGTTGTGACATCTGCCAGTGATGATGATGATGATGACTCCCTTCCCTCATCCGCCTTTGAGGATGAAGACAGCTTCAAAAAAGAGTGTTTGAGGTGGAAGGCACCGGAACTGTTGATCAACAAGAACATGGGAGCAACAAAGAAGTCGGTGGTGTTCTCGATCGGGATGATGCTGTGGGAGTGCCTGACACTCCACATCCCGTTCGGGGAGTACGAGGCTGTGATTGCTGGAGACAAGATTGCAAAAGGAGAGGCTTTGAGCATGTGCGGAAATACTCCAAGCACATTCTCTTTGGTCGTCAGCGAATGCCTCTCCTTTCAGCCTTCCAACCGGCCTTCTCTCGTCTCCATTTCGAGAGAGTTCTTTCAGAAGTTCCCCGAGTCGGCCAAGCTCCCCACAATGACTGACGCACTCTTCACAAACCAGCAATCAGCCATCAGCAGAAACAGCTGCTGCAGCTATTAGTGTTTGCTTCTCTCATCCCATCACAAGCATCGCCATCGTTCACACCCCTCGTATTCATCTCTTAATCTCTCTCTTTTTTCTTTTTTGCTTTTGGTGAATAATTACAAGAAAGAATGAAATAAGCGCTGTCTATAGCTTCTGAAGGCTTTCTTTTGTTTTGTTTTCTTTTGTTTTGTTTCTGTTGTCTCCAAACAGGGCTTGGCATTTGCCAGCCAGAGGATGATGTTTGTGTTTTTCTGTGTTGTTCCTGCACTTCGCTCGAAAGTGATTTTTCACAACCACTTCCGCTTTATTGCTTGTAAATCCACTTCAAAATGGAAAGACATCGAGCCAAATGATTTCTGAAATCCTTTGATCTTCCTCTGTGAATTGCATTCTTCTCTGAAATGAATGTTTCTCAAAAAATAAATCCCAGCATCCTTGCTTTGACTCAGTCAAGAAATCAAAATCAAAAAAATATGTGATATTGTTGACACCTGCGCAAAAACCCAGAAAGCACCTTTCTCAGCCTTGGCCTAATTTCTAGAGTCATGCCAAGATGACTTTTTTTTTATTCATTCAAAACATGAAATATAACAATATAAAAATTGTTGAGATAAAAATAACAGCAAACGATGTGAAAGGAAATGGCACTCAAAAAAATGAGAGACTTCATATAAGTTCCATCAAAATGAAGGGAGAAACACTCTAGAATTTATTTTTTTTGTTGAAAGCTCATTGCCTCCTTCTTTCAAACGATTCAAGACAAAAGGCAAGAAGCTGAGCCATCTATAACATTCCTTCGGTGATAGCACCCAGCATCTTGCATTCCCATTCCATCCCAAAATAACTGCATTCCCCAATGAAAAATTCCCACCTCCATCAACATGGCACAGATTCACAGAGTATCCCCTTCCGCTTTGTCATCCTTTTTGCATTAAGACATTGATCACCAGCTTGGCACTTTCAGCCGAAGCATAAACATCTCTTCCCTTCGTAAATAGAAACGCGCTTTCGCCGCTGATGACACAGCAAAAATTAGGCACTCAAGCTTCAGCTTTCAATCAACTTGCGATGCTCCAGGGGAAAATGAAATTAAAAATATGTAATTGTGAACCAATGGAACATTTGCTGGCCATTTCTTGAACGCTCCAACTTGATCGGAACATCGCTTCTCTGCTTCCATTCGCAATATCCCTTGTTTCCAATTTGAAGAATCTGTTATCGCCACAGCTCCGTGTCCTCCAATCAACGCACGCACATGTTATTTGGATGTATGCCCGCCAAAAAAGAGCTGCTTTTCCTTTTCCCCATATCCTTTTCCTTCCAGAATCTGTCTTTTAGGTGTAGCAACGATACAAATACCCTGCACGCAAAATTATATGTCGGCAAGCGCATCAGATGGTCAATGTCAATTTCAGTTCTTGTTCATTCAGCCATTTTCTTTGCTCTTCGCTGGCAAACATCCCTCGCATTTTCGCTTTCCACAAAATGTGACATGGCAACTGCACATTTTGGAGGGGAAAAAATAAAATAAATAAAATGCGCCAATAAAAGCAAACTGAGCTGAAGCCTCTTCAGTTGGCCATTTCCTAAACGATTTTTCTGCCAATATGGCTCTTATGGAATTTCTCAACAATAAAATTCTAAAAAAGAAAAGAGCTGGTCTTTTCAACAAAAACATCATTTCCATTCATAAAAATTCCAAACCTCTTTTTTTTATCTTGCACCTACAACGTATTCAGTATTTTTATTATCGGATCCTCAAGCAGAAGCAAAGCAGCGACTCTTTTTCCATTTTTGGGGAAAAAAATAAGACATCGAAAAGAAAAGGCATTTCACGCTCGATATTGGCCAATTCCAAAAAATTGCATGTCTTGAGATATGCTTTATTGCTTTATTGAGAGCAATGTCTTTTTGTGCTGGCACCAGCCATTCCCTCGTTTTTTGAGTCATCGAAAAGAATCCACAAAAATGAGAAATAAAATAAATGATTATTCATCTGTCATGAAAATCACTTTTGCTCAATGGCTTCTCGCAACGGTCGCCCATCTCCGAACAACAACAGTCCGACACACACAAATTGATAGGAAAACAAAAATCATCTTTCAAACGATACGCTCTCTGCACAAATTGCAATCTTTGTTCAATGCTTAAATTCTATCATATCCTGCAACATAACACATTCTTCCGTTTTTGTACTGCCTAAGAGCAAATACACGCTTTTTGTTCTCAATTTTTGATTTTGAAGAAATAATTATTTGTTGATCATTTTGCTTCAAAATTTTTCTAACAAAATGAACATATTTATTATCAAGAAGAAAGTATTCAAATTAATCATTATTTTATCTATTGGCTATGATTTGAAAAAGAAAATATTCAAACACCTTCAAAAATTCGAAAAACTGGAAAAAAAAATATTACAAATGTTTATATTAAACTTGAAAAGTTATTGGTTTGTCTACTCTTCAATAATTATTCTTTTCCTAAAATTCAAAGGAAGATTCAAAGCAAAATTTTGTTGGCATTTAAGGGGGAAATGAATAAAAATAATATTTTATCAAAAATTTGCTACCAATTAATTTAGCAATATTCATTTGTTTTTATTTTTCTTTTTATTTTTATTTTTATTTGTTTTTATTTTATTTTATTATATTTTTGATTAGTTCCTTTTGCTTTATGACAAACAAAACTTTGATTTCATATTTTTATCAATTTTCTGTTTACACTCACGAAACTTAATAAAAATTAGTTAAAAAGCATCACATCATTTGCACCACATATTATTCAAATTTCGTAAACTTTTTATTTGAAATTTAAAAAAAAAAAAAATGAATATTTCATTAAAAAAATATTTTGGTGAGAAATTGGTTTTTGGCTGAATGTTGGAAAGTGATAAAATTTTTATATTTTTTCACTAATAATAAAATGGATGAGAAATTTAACCTCTAATATTATTATTTGTGAATAAACATAATATTTTCTGATAATTCAGAAAAAAATCAACATCATAGAAATCTGATAATTTTCAAATGAATTCACCTTTCACCGTTTGATTACTCATTGAACTATCAAAATTTATTATTTTCATCAATTGCGGAGTCAATAGACAAATGTTTTTGTCAGCAAAGCAAATTTTCAAATGCACTTTCGGAATTATCAATTAGTTTTTGAAAATTGTGAAATTTTAAGATCTTTTTATTTAGACAATTCACATTTATTGAAAAATGCATAATCTGACAATATGATATGAATTCATTTGAAAATTATCAGATTTCTATGATGTTGATTTTTTTCTGAATTATCAGAAAATATTATGTTTATTCACAAATAATAATATTAGAGGTTAAATTTCTCATCCATTTTATTATTAGTGAAAAAATATAAAAATTTTATCACTTTCCAACATTCAGCCAAAAACCAATTTCTCACCAAAATATTTTTTTAATGAAATACTCATTTTTTTGTAATTTCGAATAAATAGTAAGAATAAGAGAACAATATAGTCATATGAATTTTTTCTTTTTTCATCATAAGGGTAATTCTTTTTTATAATAATGTTGTTGCGCTGTGATTTTTTAACGAAAATCGTTCATATGGTGCAAAATATTTTTCTTCAAGCTGTTTCAATGAAAAATTGTGCACTTTTCGTTTTCTCGTTTATTTCTAAAAACACAACAAAAATGGGTCCATTTTTTGAAGTTTATGAAATGCAACAAAACTTAATGTTTTGATTTCAACGATGCGCGTTTACGAATTTGAAAATCAAATTTATTTTGTTATCTGAGAAAGTGAAAAATTGTTTTGAGTGAAACATATTTTAGTGCTTTTTGAATAAAAAGCTTGAAAGATTGAATTTTCTTACAAGTCAATAATAAAAAATCATAAAAATCTATCTTTTTCATGAAAATATGTGTTTGCACAAAATAAAAAAATGGAACTTATTTTTGTTTATTTCGGAACAAAAAGCATTTCTGATCAAAATAAAGTGTTCGATAATGAATATTCAATATGAGATTGGTCTCTCACTCATATTCTGGAAAATAAAATCACCACATGCACCAAACATCGAATCAAAAAGAATTGTTATAAGACAGAATTTAACCACAGATTTTGGTAGTGCCAGAAATGCACTGAAAAAACATCAGTCAACAATAATACTATTTTTGAGAATATGAAGACTCCATCAGGAACAACATTCTTAATTTGTTTGCACTACTGGCTAAAAATTCCAATTCCAACGAAATCAACTATTCTTGAAGTTGGTAATGAGACGGTGGGATTTTGGTGGAGCATCATTCGTGTGTGCTGTCAATGATAATGGAATTCATCACAGCAAGTTGTTTGTGGAAAGGGGAAGATAGTGGAAACAGATGAGGCGATATGGAAAAAACAAAAAAATGGAACAGGGATAAAGATCACATTTTGATTTTTGGTAGTATTGATAGGCTCGAAGGCAAGGAGGCAGAATCTCGTTTTATAACCATAGTACCGAATAGAAAAAGAAACACATTGATCCCTTTAATCCAAAAATTCATTCTGCCAAAAACAATGATCATTTCAGATAAATAGAGAGCATATTCATGTTTGTAATCAATTGGATATAGGCATCAAACCATCTGTCATAAAAAAGAATTTGTTAACAGAGAAATGCAAAACCACGCAAAAACTATTGATGGCCCATGGTCTCATTTCAAAGCAGCTTTTTTACAGTTGCGAAACATATAATAAAGTTCGTTTCTGATTATTTGGCAATATATTTTGTGAAATCCTGAATGAAGTTGATTTTTTTTGGATCTAATGCAGCATGATTCAAAAAAAAAAAAAAAAAAAAAAAAAAAAAAAAAAAAAAACTGAGAAAATAACACTTGATAATAAAGAAAGAGAAGAAGATGATGAAATAAACAAAGATGTGCCTTTTGTTGAAAATGAATTGTGAAATGAAAAGAATGAGTCCGATAAAAAATCGGAAGATGATGAATAATATAGTGCTTGCGACGGTAATAGTGCTTTGGAATATTTTCCATTAGAAAATTATAACTGTCTTTCCTTTAAATAAAAAATATATATATTTATATTTTTCACATTAAAAATATCACAGTCCCAAAAAAATTTTTTTGAAAATAATATTTCAGTTTTCTATTTCTAAATTAGTTTACGTTCAAAATGTTCAACAACAAACTCATGCTATTCTTCATATTTCCAAAACATCTATTCCATAAATATCGAAAATTCACATGACCAAATTGTGTCTTTATTCAGAAATCGCAAAAAATACCGGACAAGATCGATTTCACAATGACAGCAAGAGGAATAATTTTGACAATTTTCCTCCAAACACATCTCATTTATACAAACTCAATTGACAAACGAGACTTTTGAAATAGCTTCATTTGTGCTCAGAAAAAAATTATTTTTAAAATCTCACAGAAACTCAAAATCCAATTTCTCCGAGATTGAAAAAATAATTATTCTGAGCACAAATGAAGCTATTTCAAAAGTCTCGTTTGTCAATTGAGTTTGTATAAATGAGATGTGTTTGGAGGAAAATTGTCAAAATTATTCCTCTTGCTGTCATTGTGAAATCGATCTTGTCCGGTATTTTGTGCGATATCTGTTCTTTCTTAACTGCTAAACTAATTGTTAAATTTTGGTTAACAAATTATTCAAGTTTGTAAAACATATTTAGGTCAACTTTTTCAAATAGAACTTTTTCACTTGTTGGCACTTTTTTTGTTTGAGGATGTCATTCAATAAAATGTTAAAAAAAGAAAATATCCCATGAAATTGCTCATTCTTTTTTGCTTTTTCATTTTCCTCAAAATCAAAACTTATTGTTCATAAAATGTTGGAATATGTAATGGATGCTGTTGAATAGATTTCTTTGATAAGTTGTTTGAAAAATGAAAAGTATGAAAAAATTATCCAAAAGAAAAAGAAAACTCATTAATCAAAAAAATATGGTGTTCACAGAATCTTTTTGAAAAACAAAATGAATTTTGTTTTCTAAACACCAAAGCAAGACTGTTAATAATGAAAAATTAAAGAAATGCAAAAACATTATCCTTTGTAATGAAGGATAATGCATTTTAATAAATACTTATTTTATAAACTGCAAATTTGTGAAGTGTTTAATAAATGCAAAAAATAGAATAAACATTGAATTCTAATTCTCTACATTTCTTGCTGTTTTTGATACTCCACGCCATCACTTCCAATTCGTGCAAAAAGAGCTTTGCTTTCTCTAACATTTGGATATTTCGCAACTATTAAACAGCAAACATACTTGATTGGATCGAGTAACATGGAAGAGGGCTCCATATAAATAGGAAATATTCCTCTATACGCACTCATTGCGCGGCATTCAGAAATTATAGAAGAAACAAAAAAGATGGGAATATTTAAATGGGCAGATGCTAAATACATGAGAAAAGTTCGAAGTGATGAATAAGCAACGTTGATAACAGGAGTAGATGAAGATGGATTCGATGATGATGATGATGATGATGTACTTACTTCCTCTGCGCTATCTTTCATAAGAGTGCTTTCGTCTTTCTCATCTTTTACAGGTATCAAGCATATGCATGACACATCACTCTTCATTGCATTCCTTGCTAATTCCAATGCTGATTCTCGAACTATTCTTTCCTTTTCTGCCAATTGAAGCTTATGAGAAGATTCCTTTTCAGATTGAGCAATTGATGAATGAAATGAGCTTGATTCACAATCATTTTCGCTCGTCAATGAATACAAATTCTCTCTTATAAATTCAATCCTTTTCTCCTTCGAAATCCTCAGCTGCGTTTCAGATTCCAGTATAATACTGCTCATCATTTTCACTGCTGCCAGCGGGTGCTCTCCTGATGCTGTCTCTCCGCTTAGCATTGTTCCGTCTGTTCCATCGCACACTGCATTGCACACATCACTGCACTCCGCTCTTGTCGGCTCGAGATTGTGTATCATTGATTCCAGCATTTGTGTGCAAACGCAAACGCAAACCCTTCTTCCTCTTGGCATCCCCTTTCCCAAGCTCCCTCCATTGCAGCAACGAGAAAGTACATGCTTCTGCAACATCGGAACACGAGCCAATCCTGCTTCAACACCCAAATCACCACGAGCATAAAGAATACCTTCACATCCAGTTTCGCTGAGAATGGCCTCCAACTCGCCAACAGACTCTGGACGCTCAACTTTCGCAAATACACCAGCATGACCGCCACACTGAGCAATCAGACGCTTTAGACGCCTCACATCCTCAGCAGAGCGTACAAATGACAACGCAAAATAATCAATATCAAAATTTGACAAAACATATCGCACATCAGCCTCATCTTTTTCTGTTAGCGCAGGTACATCTGCTAGATCAGTCCCAGGAAGGTTGATTCCTTTTCTATTCTTTAGGATTCCTCCTTGTTCAATTGTGCAAATCAATTCGCCTTTCTTTTTCTCACTAACAACCAAACGTATGTATCCATCGTCCAAAAGTATTGGTTCACCAACTTTGCAATGAACTATCATTGGCTGAAACTTTGTTGTGATAATGCCTTGTTTTCCATTTTCAGAAGATGCGATAATTGAAACTTTTTCTCCATTTTGGAGAGAGATAAATCCTTCATCAAAATCGTTACATCTAATCTTTGGACCTTGAAGATCAATCATAACTGCAACCTCTTTTCCAACATCCCTTGAAGCATTTCGAACATTTTTATATAAGGTAGAATGTGATTCGTAAGTTCCATGCGAAAAATTCATTCTTATAACATCAGCACCAGCTTTTAAAATTTCTTCTACAAAATTATAAACAACAAATATAATCAATGCAAAAATGTAATTAATGGTGCAAACTAATTTCATCATATGTGCTGGTGGATGGGCCAAGCGTGGAAAATATTTTTGTGAGGCGTAGCTGGTAATCAGCTGAGCAATCAAGGCGATATGCACATGATTTATCTTTCAAAAATCCATGTTTCTCATTTGCATCTGTGTTCGTCTGGTGCAGCATTGCAGAGTTTTGTGAAATCATAAAAAAACAAACTTGTAAATAGATAATATTGCTGCTAAAGGGTTGCTTTGATCAAAATGAAATGCACTTTATGTTTTTTTTCATATATTTTAGAATAGAATTGATATGTCATTTGGAAAAGTGATGGATATTCGGTTTGTTGGTAATACAAATAAAAGAAGGATATCAATTTTTACATTATGAATAATGTACAACTATATTTTTTCAAATATTTTTTTCTATAATTGTTATTTTTTTAATTTCTATCCATGGAAATGGAAAATTGATAATTATACGATGGAGAATATGTCTGGAACGAATTACAATTTATTTATAAAGAAAACATTTATTCCCAAGTGTTGATTTTCACTTTTGGAAATAATGTTTTTTCAAAATCTTTCTTCACAATCAAAAAGAAACGACACTTCATATTTTGATTTAATATTCCTGCTTTTTTGTAATTTTTGTCATTTGTTCAATAATCTGCCCATAATATATTAAAGGATGGGATGCTGTTGTGGAAATCAATTCAAAAAGAAAGAATTTAACATATTAATTGTTGGCCTTGACAACGCTGGGAAAACGTCAATTGTTCAACGAATTACAGAAAATCCAGCTGCACTTCAACCCACTTTATCTACGATTGGATCTCAAGTTAAGGAATACAAATTCCAGAAAACAAAGTTCTCACTTTGGGATGTTGGAGGGCAAGAAGAGTTGAGAAATACCTGGAAGCATTACTACGTTGGAACAAATGGCATTATATTTGTCATTGATTCTGCGGATGACACTCGTTTTGCTGAAGCAAAAAAAGAATTTGAAAAAGTTGTCTCAAACTCTTTTGTTTCGAATTTGCCGTGCTTGTTCCTGTGCAATAAATGCGATCTTCCAGGGGCATGCAGTCCAGCTGCTTTGAAAGAAAAATTTGACTTGCAGGAATATGAGAAAAAGAATGAAGAATTATTTAGAATTGAAGGGTGCTCCGCTGTTACAGGTGAAGGGCTTAAAGATGGATTAGCATGGCTTTCAGAAAAAATGCCAAAGAAGGAAAATTGAAACTTTCTATGATCGATTTCTCTTTCATTTCATTTTCAATTAGTTTTTCGTTCAAACGAAACTTCATCTTGCAACAAAATTTCGCTTTCTCACCTTTGACACATCACTAATTATTTGCATTTAGTTGTTATTAAAATTGTTCGATTTCAATTTTTTTTCCTTTTGATTTTTCTATCCATATTTTTTTTTATCTTGGAGAATTTCATTTTTTTCATAATAGTCTTTTTTAATTTTTAAAGAAAATGATTGAATAAATTGTAGAACGGAAGGCACGAATGTTTGCACAGTTACAATTGAATGAAATTAAAAATTTATGAAGTGAAAAAAGAGGCAATGAAATGGATTAACATATTTATGTGAAATACAAACGAACAAAAAAATGTGAAAATAAACCACAAAAAAATCAAGGAGTAATAATTTTCAACTCCATTATGAAATAAAAATAATTATCTACTAAAAATAAAAAGAGCATGAAATGATACAAATGACCATGTTCTTCTCTCTATTTACTCTCGACATAGCACCTACAATGAGAATGAAATAAACAAGTGTTCCTTCAAATTCTAGTTATACATATTTAACCGACGGAAATCTATTGAACACATTTATCACTCGTTGTCCTTTTTCTCCAGCTGATTCTTGAGCTCCAGCACTTTTGCCTTTCTTTTCTCTTCTTCTTTCGACCTAAAGTTTGCCAGCTCTGCGCGATATTGCTCTTTCATCCGATTTTCTCTCTCACGTGCCTTCAAATTGGCAAGAATGTCTCTTCTCGCATACTATTCAGATATTATTCAACACAAATAAATAAATAAATAAATAAATAAATAAATAAATAAATAAATAAATAGAAATACACACCTCATCTTTCTTTATAGCGTTTTTGACGCTTGTGGTGATGTTTGGGATGAGAATGGTGATGAGTCCTTTGACCAGCAGAAACACGTTCTCAATGGCGAAGAAGATGATGATCTGTATCATCATCATCATCTCCGTCAGCGGCGTGTCCTTCATCAGCACCAGCCATATCTCCTCTCGAAAGTGGAAGAAGATCATCCCAATGTTCGTCAGCACAGACAGCCACGACAGAATCTCCAGCACATTCATGAACGACCCGATGTTCGCTGCAGACATCGGAATCGGCCGCTGGCAGACATAACACAGCTTGATCGCTTCGGCACGCAGGGCAAGCTGGTTTCCAATGAAAGAGATGAGCGGTGCAATTGGGAAAGCAGGGGAGAAAAGCGTGGTGTAGCCAAACTGCATTGCCAGATCTTGGTACGGCTCAAACGTTGAGTAGATCTTCATCCCCATCTCTTGCTCGATGGACGTCGGCATCTTCGCCATCTTCTTCTCTTCTGCCGCAAGATCTGCTTTGCACCTGCGCAGCTTCTCCACCTGCTGCGGTGAGACTAAACGGGCTGTTGGCTTCTTCGTCTTTTTGCCAGCAGCAGATGAAGAAGACGACGAAGAAGAAGAACTCTTCTTCTTCTTCCCTTTCTTCGCCTTCTTCGACTTCTCTGCGCTTTCTTTTGCCATCTGTATCTCCCTCTCCAATTGAGTAACAATTGCCTTCTTCTTTTTGTAGTTTCTCTTTTTCACCCATCTCGATGTGCTCGTCAGCAGCCACAGCGCCATCGGCAGCAGCGTCTGCGATGCCTGTGTCTTCACAAAGTAGATCGCAAACATTGTTATCAAACGTGTCCGCAGTGATGTATAGCGCCGCCTGTTTTGGTCGTCTGAGAACGGGTTGAAGCCGAATGTGAGGAAGAACAGAGAGAAATACGTGTTCAGCAGACGGAAGAAGACAATACGGTACACAAAGAAGTTGTCGTAGTCAGATTGAGTGCGATAGTTCTCCCACTTGTTCATAGAGACTGCCATGAACTGGTAGATGTACGAGAACAGGATGGACACGACAGCATTCAGAATGGAAGGCACCAGCTCCAAAATGAACACCACAAACGGCACGTTTGACAGCGAGCGGAAGTATGCAAGGATGTCTGGCTCGAAGATTGTCAGAAGGAGAATGATGGCAACTGCCACCAGCAGCATCAGCGCAGACAGCGGCAGCGTCACAAAGTACTTCATCATCCGCAGGCGGGACGGATAAAACCGCTCGTTCTTGCCAGTGATGGGCGAGTGCTGGATAGTCCCTTCAAATGAAGGGCGGATCTTTTCGGACTCTTTGAAGTTGAATGTGTTCCACTCGTATGTCTTCTTCGACTCCAGCCGCTTCCAGAACTTGGTGAACAGAGCTGACCACACACACACAATGAACGAGAAGATGGTCCCTGCAAGTGCTTCAATCTGCCCCGTCTTGTCGATCATCTGGATGACAAAGGCGACGATTCCGATGATTGCCAAGTAAAGCATCCATTTGGAGTAGAAACCAGTGAAACAGAAGAACAGTGCGATCTTCTCACCAAAATAACGTGCAATCATCTCCGTCGGCGGGAAGCGTGCCGACTTCAGCCAGTTTTTGCGGAGTGTCTTCAGAACTTCCTTCTCATGGACAGGATACAATGCAACGATGTACTTCATCTCCAGTGCACGAGGGATGAGATAGTCGCCATACCGCAGCTTGCCCAGCTTCTCGTGCTGCATCACCTCGATGTCTGTCATAATGTCATAGACAAGCTTCTTCCGCTCAGAGGGAAAGAAGAACGAGTCCTGGTCTTCGATGCCCTGGAAGCGGTTGCGCTGATGATCCACAAACTCGACCATGTCGCAGCCTTCGACTTCGACACACTCTGGTTTCAGCAGCTTCTTGAACCCTTTCACCTCGGCCTCAGCACACAGCGCTTCAAACGTGGCTGAGATGTACACGATCGTCTTCTTCTCATCCTTCGACAGGTGCTCCTCGAAGATAATCTCTCTCTCCTTCATCTTCTGGAAGATCAGCTCTTTCACTTTGATCTTCTCTTCCACAGGCCTCGAAATCAGATGGCTTGCAAAGCAGCACCCGCTCGTCTCTTCGTCCTCGCTTTCTGCCTCTTCGAGGTCTGACCAGTCGCCATACACCATGTTCTGCTCCAGCTGATCAGCTACGCCTTCCTCAGCGGCAGACGCTTCATTCACAACATACTTCACTCGCTTCGGTGCTGGCTTCTTCTTCGTCTTCCGCTTCCGCCCTTTCGACATAAACTCGTCCTCCACAATATCATCGTCGTCTTCTATGCGCGCCTTCTTCCCTTTCCTCTTCTTTTTCTCTTCCTCTTTCTTGTTTTGCGGCGTTCGCTGCTTAACTAACAGCTGTTGCTCAACATGCTTTTTCTCTGTCCCATCTCCTTCAGAGTTATAACTTCCTTTTGAATTCGGCTTCTTTTTCACAGAAGATGTGGACGAAGATGTCGAGGAAGAGGAAGAACTCATTTTGTCATAATTCTCAAAAACCATAACATAATCAATAACTTGAAGCTTTTGTCTGTGATTTTTCACAGCATTCACAAGATCCATCAACTCAAATTTTTTCCTAATTTTTCCATCACCATCAACAAAATGTGCATTTCTTTTTCGTTTTAAATGTCTTCGATATGCTCGCTGTATAGTAACTGCTGCTTTCCATCGCGCCATGTGAGTCGTAATAATTGGAACCCAATGCTTACGAGTAACGTGCCCCTTCCAAGTTTTTTGGATAAGCGTGGCTGCTTCATCTTGCTTTTTTCTGATTGCATTTGCATTTTTCATCTGAATAAGTCAACAATTCGTATAATCAATTCAATTCAATCAAAAACATACTATATTGTTCCAAGTCTTCGTAAGACTGTCCATCCATGAATCTCTTTCTTCGTCGTTTTTCGCTTTCATCTTATGAAACGATTTGCTCACAATACATGTGATGACTCCATCTTTTGGATCTAGTATGATTTCTTTCACATCAATTAAAAGCACAGTTAATAAGGGTCGCTTAAAAAAATCATAAATATAAAAAAATTCACATTCTACTACAATGGTACGATACCTCCATTTTCTCATCTTTATAATGAACTATTCTATCATTTTTAAGAACAGTCCATTGTTTTGAACTCGAAGAAGATGCGGGTGCATAAACATTAAGCCAACCCTAATTAAAACGTTTTTACAAACGAGTAATCATACAAAATGATGTTAAATCTATCACATACTTCTTTAACGAAAATTTCAGACATAAAAGAACAAAATCGCAAATATTCACTGTCTGTGTACGCGTATTTTGCTCAATATCCGGAAAGATCAAACTTACCACATTCATATTCACATCGATTTTAATCAACATCCTATGTATAAATAACCGTATTTATTTAAAATTTAAATATAAACAGTTGTCCGATTAAAAATTTGAGGGTTATGTGATCGTTGAAATTCAACGTTTTTGAAATTAGATTTTCAACTCTAAATAAGTATGTCTGATTTATAATATAATTATTAGTGTTTCCAATTGAAATATTTAATCTGTTTGCGAAATAGAAAACATGTCAGATTCATTATCACATCAGTTGGCACAGATTTTGTATTATTTGCGAAATGGATTATATGGAACCGCAAATGTGTTGATTGAAGAGGTCACACGAAGTGGACAAAACGATCCAGTTCTAAATTTTTGGAAGGCTTTTGTTTTGTCACAGCAAGGCGTTTTCATTGAAGCAAACAACATGCTTATAAAATTGGCAAATTTCGAGAAAACAAGACTTGCTGCTTGCTTACTTGTTGAAGAGCTTCAATCACATGCAGAATCAAGAGGTTGTAAAAATAATATTTTATGAAAAAATTTACAGAAATTTTTTTAGGGCAAAAGCTAATGAATGATATTGAAGAAACAATTCGAACAACTGAAACAAAGTGCAATGACGAAGCATTCGCACTTGGTGGAATGCTGTGTTTCCTTCTGAATAAGCTGGATAGGGCAAAGGAATACTCAATAAAGGTGAATGAGTTTTCTTGCTTGAAGGATTTTTTCTTTCATTATTTTGTTTTTCTAGGCGAGGCAAAAGAATCCAACCTCGAAAGCTGCTACCCTTCTCGAAGGATGGTGCATTGCAAGCGAAAATAGAACAGAAGGAACGAGTCTATTTGGAGATACTCAGGAAATATTGAAACAGATGTGGGAAAGGGAGCAAAATGAAGATGCCATGCTTTGCTTGGTGCAAATCTATATCAAAGAAAAGCTGTTTAACGAGGCAACTAACATCCTCTCACAAGCAAGCGTGAAGCTTCGGACATTCCTTCCTGTTTACATCGAGCGGATGCGCCTCTCGATGAATGTGACTGAGTGGAGCCATTCCCTCGATGAGGCACAGGAGATCTTGCGCAACGACCCCAGCTGCATCCCAGCGCTCTCCACAGTTTGCCTCTACTTCCTCACCCACGCGCCCAACGACCGCTCCACCGTCCGCTATATCAGCGAGCTCTTCAATGCATTCCAGCAGACACATCAGCTCGCCCCACACACACTCGCCTCGATCATCCGCCCTCTGATTTCGCTCAGCCACAGCAGCCAGCCCGTCCTACAGGAGATTCTGAGCGGCTGCCAGCGCCTTCTTCCATCTTTTCAGGCCATGCTGCCAGGCGCCGGTGTGAATGTGGCAGCGTTTCTGAATGAGATGGGCAGGGCTGCGTTGTACTCGGGTGATGCGAACTGGGCGTCTTCGCTATTTTCGCAGGCGCTCGAAGCAAATGCGAGCGATGTGGATGCACTCTGCGGGACGATCTGGTGCATGATTGAGAAGGGCAACACAGAAGACGCTGGAGACCAGCTGCAGTTCTATTTGGACACACACGACGCGTCGGAGATGGCAGCTGTTCCACTCTACTTGCATGCGAGATATCTGTGGGAAAAGGAGAAAGACAGGTGTGACATTCACGTCAATCACATAAAACATTAAAATTTATAATTGTTATTTTTGATATGAAATTGCAGAAGCAAATGCCTTCATGTGCTCAACCAAGCGCTTGTACATCAGCTGACTCCCGTCTTCCCTCACATCTCCCACTACCGCAGCAACATCTCCGCAGCCACTTTCTCCATCTCATCTGTCCCTCCTTCTCCTCAGTTCTTTTCTTTACTCGATCCTGCTGTCCTCATTCGCATCGCCCGCACAATCCTCACCCATCTTTCCTCACAGCCCATTCCGCAGGACAACACACCACCTCCAATTCTCTCTCGCTTGGCGGCTGTGCTGAGGATGCTCACCGCACATGCACCCAGATTCCGCAACGCTCTTTTCTTACTCGGTAAAGTGTGCTATTTGTGCGGTAAGTTTGCAGAGGCACAGAAAGTGCTGCTGACGTGCTTGGAGGAAGAGGAAGTGGATTTGGATGATGTGGAAGAGAAAGACGTGAGAGGAGGGAGAGGAAGAGGAGGAAGAAGTGGAGGGAAAGGGAAAAGTGCAGGAAAACTTGGAGGGAAAGCAGGATTTGGTGGCGAAAAGATTGAGAGCGGGTTTGTTGAGGCGTCTATGCTATTAGCGCGGATCGCGATGGAGTCTGGCGACATCGACGGAGCCAAGCAGCGGATGGAAGAGGCGATGGCACGCAACTTTGCTATCAGAGATGAGCCGTCGTATCGCATTCTGAGTGGGCAGCTGCTGTTGAGGAGTGCTCCAATCGGTGTTTCTGCCTCTTCTTCTGCGTCTGCGTCTGCTTCATCTGTTCAGTCTGCAGCTGAGGAAGGGAAACAGCTGCTTCTGTCGACACTGAACATGGCAGGGTTCAGATCGACTGGGATGGGCGGAGCACTCGAAGGGAAGACGAGGAGAGAAGGAGGAGATGTACAGGTGGAGGCATCAGACAAGGCAGTGCTTTACACAGAACTGGCGAACTTCCATGCGAGGAAAGGGGAATGGGCATGAAATTTATTTTGATATTGACATTTTTATTTAATTTATTCTTTGAATAATCCAATTTGTATTGTTTTTATTTTTTATTTAAAATGCTATTTGCTTATTTCCTCATCAAAAACACCTCATTTATCATTCAGAGTGAATGCTTCCGCTATTTGGAAGAAGCGCGAGTGGAGCTCCAATCCACCCCAGAAGAGATCACCATCACTTTGGCAACTGCTAATGCGCTTCTGATGAAAGGCGACATTTCGTCCTGCATCGGCCTCCTGCAGTCGATTCCTAAGGACAATCCTTCATACAGACAGGCACAGATGAAGCTGGCTGACGTGCTGCTCGTGCACAAGGGAGATAAGTGTGGATGAGTTTTTTCTTTCTCTTTTATTATTTATCAAATGATTGAATTTCATTATTTGGCTGTTTCTTTAATACTTTCTTTTATTCTCCTTCCAAACAGAGAAGGATTCCTCTCTGTTCATCGCGCTCTTTCCGCCTCCTCCTCTCGAAAAGGATCGTGTGCTGCACTTGTTCAGTTAGGAGATGCCTTGCTGCGAGTGGGCGATGTGGAGAAGGCACTTGACTCGCTGATGTTGGCACTGAAGCAGCTGCAGGGCGGGGCAGATGCACAGCAGGCAGAGCGGATGGGGAGGAGGATGATGAAAGAGGGGGCAAAGAGAAGGAAAGATGGGAAAGCGGTGTCTGCAGTCACACATATTGCACTGCCAGGGCAGAAGCGGACGCAGATGGTGGTGAGGAAGAGGATTGTGCATTCAGATGACTTCGACAAGCCAGACGAGGAAGTCGAAGAGCTGGTGGAGGAGGAGATGGACGATGACTTTGATGGAGTCAATCCAGATGATGATGACGATGACGATGAAGATTTCATTGGAGAAGACGACGATGACATGAGCGATGTGCAACAAAGAATCCACTCCACTTCTGTCTCTCAGGCAGACAACATCGCCGCTGCTGCACAGGAAGACCTGGGTGCCATTGGGCTGAATGAAGAGGCGCTGTGCTCGAAGATCGGGCGAGTTCTGATCTCGCTGCACTATTTCAAGAAGGCCATTGCATTTTACGAGGATGTGGTGCAGAAGCACCCAGCATCGGGTCCTTTGAGGAGAGAGCTGGCGAGTCTGCAGATGAAGCTGAAGAACTACTCATTGGCAGAGGAGGTGATGGTGAGCGGGATGAAGAAGGCGCGCGAGCTGGCAGCGAGCGGGAGAGGGGGAAGTGGCACATCAACAGGGGTGATTGCAGGAGAAGGGTCGAAGGCAGACGGGAGAGGAGGGGGAAGAGAGAATATTTCTGTGGAGCTGACGCAGAACTCAGTAGCTGATCTGTACATGCTGTGCTGCATCCACCGCGCAGGGAACAGCGTGTCGCAGGCGATTGTCGATCTTGACAGGGCGCTGATGCAGCAGAATGCGCTTTTGGAGCATCTGCGCACGATTTCTGTGTCTTCGGTGCCTGTAGCATCAGGGGTAGGAGGGGCAGGGGGAATGATGATGATGACAGGGGCAGATCTGCTGCAGCAGGAGAGGCACGTGATGGCAGTGTTGTGTTCAGCAAAGGCAGATATCTTGTCATTACAAGGGGAGAAAGAGCAGGCGATTCGGATGCTGCGGGACGTGCTCAACTACGAAGAGAACAACGAAGAGGCGCTTCTGTCACTTGCAAGACTGTCACTCGATGGGAACAACTTGGACGAGTGTGAACAGCGCTGTGAACATCTGCTGAGGCTGAAGCAGAATAATGAAGAGGCACTGCTGATGCTGGCTGATATAAAGTGTGATTTGATGGAATTTTTGGTTGAAAAGTTTTTTTTTTTTTTTTTTTTTTTTTTTTTTTGAAATTTGAATTATTCGTTTTTCCATTTTGGTATGTTCTTTTGAACACTTTCATTCATATCTTTTTAAACAATTTTTGTTTCAAACATTTTTTTCAACTCAGATTCCAAAAGCGTGAATTCTCCTCCACCTCTACTCGTTTCCTGTCTCTTTTGAAGCAGAATCCTCTTCATTTCTCTGCACTCCACAAGACCATTCAGCTTCTCCACAGAGCAGGCCGACTGGACGATGTGCCCCAGCTGATTGAAGACGCCACAAGAGAAAGCAAAAAACTCAGCGGAAGCATCGCCCCTGGGCTGCACTTCTGCATTGGATGCTATGAAAGGTATTGGAATTACAGGAATCATTCTATGATAACTAATTTTATAATCATAAATTTCATTTATTTTTATTGAATTCAATTATAAATAAATAAATAAATAAATAAATATTCGTCCTTAAAAAATTTCAGATATCGCTACAACTACTCCGCAGCCATTGAGCACTTCAACCTGTGCCGCCGTGACTCTGAATGGGGTGTGGCAGCTGTCTCTCAAATGGTCCGCGTCTTCCTCAACTTCGAATTGGAGCGCAATGCCTCCGAAGCTGCTGCCCGCCCTGCGCCGCGCCTGTCGCGAGACGAGGAGGATGCGCTGGGCACAGCCCGTGCGCTGATCAGAGAGGCGAAGGAGGTGCTGAAGCAGTCGATGAACGGAGAGAGAGGGGAAGAAAGAGATGGCGCGAAGAAGCGGAAGGGGATGGCGAGCGAGAACGGGTGGCTGGACATGGACGTGATGGAGTTCTATGTGCTGTCGAGTGCGTTCTTCGGCGGGCTGACAGGCAGCACCGGCGGAAGAGGCGCGAGTGCCCCTGCGCCTGGCTGGAGCGATGCACAGCGAGATTTGGATGGCCTGCTGCAGCAGCTCGAGCGCTTCTCACACGCCGCAGAGGCGCCGATATCAGAGACAGTACCTGTGCTGTTGGCACTTGCACACTACAGAAACAGAGCAGGCGATGCAACCACGACAAAGACACTTCTGAAGGAGATTGCTGCGATCACTCCCACGCCGTCGCTGTTTGAGGAGTTTGAAAGGGCTTATCTGATGCTATCGGAGATATTTGTGGATGTATGAATGAAAGAATTTTGATATTGATTGTTCATTAATCAACAATTGTTATTTTCTTTTTCCTTTTTCTTTTTTTTTTCAATTCTTAAACAAATCTTATCTTTCGATTATTTGTGAATTTCAGAAAAAGAAGTATGATATTGCTGAAGAATATTGTGGCAGATGCTTAGCTCTGAACAAATCATCTGCAAAGGCCCACTCTCTACTTGGGCTTGTGCTTGAGAGAGAGCAGTCGTACGTGTCAGCTGCAGAGCACTATGAAGTGGCGTGGAAGCTGCGCGAGAGGACAGACGCTGGACTGGGCTATCGATTGGCATTCAACTACATGAAGGGAGGAAGATCAATGGATGCAATTGATGTGTGCAAGCAGGTGCTGGAGAAGTTCCCAGATTACCCAAAAATCAAAGAGGATATCATAGACAGATGCAGAGGGATGATAAGGATGCCTGCTCCTGAGGGCACCCAAGTCACAACAATGGCAACGCCAGTCTCCAGATTTGGTGGTGGAAAACGTTGATATTTCTAATTCACATCATTTGCTGATTCTTCCTCTTTCCAATTTTTATCTTCAAGTCACCTTTACGCTTACTTGATTTTAATTTTTATAATCGCATGTTGTATAACGCCATTTCCTCACTTCCAATAAACAATTCAATTTTAATTGACAATATTTTGACTATGGGTTCATCTGAATTTAATTCTTTGATTTCTTCATCCATAATGGATGAACAGATTGCATTGCAAGGATATCCTGCAATAACTCAAGAGTCAGAAATATTGGAAGATTTTTTAAACGTTCTGATTGTGTGCTTCTTTGTTAAATCAGAAATTTTAAAATTTAAAATAATTTTTTTATATGAAAATAAAATTGAAAACAAAAGGGTATAAATGGAAAGTACATTTCTTTTCAAACAGTTGGAGGAAAAACTTCAGCTTCAATTGATCCAAGTCTTGGTTTGAAAATGATTTTAAGAAAATTAGACAAATTTACGCATTTTTAAAATTAGATGTTTCAATCTCCGCATATTGCGAAAGAATTATCCCACTTGCTTTGTCGTACATGCATCTTTCTCAATTTGTGAAGGAAAGATTGAACATTGACGAAGATACAGACAAAGATTCTCGAACAACTCTTCTTTCGAAGAAACCTGCCACAGGATTGATTTGCGAAGCATTCTGCGCATCGCTTGATGCTCTTCTTAAAGTTTGATTTGTGTTACTTTGCTTTTCATTTCCTTTGTAAATTTGAATTTTTTTCAGAAATATTGTGAATTTGTTCTTCAGTTGGAAGCGCAACATATTCAAGGACTTTTAACGCTTCAATTGTTGTACAATGCAATTCAGCCATCATTTTCTTGCTTATCTGGAGTCGAAAAGGTAGTTTCTCTCATTGAGAGCGAGAAAGCATTCGGAGTATGATTCTAAGAATTCTTTTAAAATATGATAAAACATTTCCTTTTGAAAAATAAGGCACACATTTTAAATATCCTCGTTATTCAAACAAGAGAAGTTGTGCAGAGTGACATATCGTTGCGAGATACGTTGATTGAACTCACAAGACATGCTTTTGTTCCATATTTATCGATGTTAAAGGAGTGGATTTATGGCGGAAACATAAAGGATCCATATCGTGAATTTATGGTCGAACCATGCAATGCTTCTGTTCTCGCGAATGCAGCACAGACTGACATTGAGAATATGTGTGTTCTGTTGTGTCTTTCAAGAAATTGATAAAAAGGAAAACAGAAATTTTGAATATTTGAAAGAATGAGTTGAGAAATTTCAATTGACTATTTTTAGATATTCTTCAACAAAACTCTTAAAATTCATTTTTTTATTCTTTCTTATATTTGTCTCAATTTTATATAAATTTTTAGAACGTGGAACAAAAGTTTCAGAAAGAGGAAGATTTATCCAAAAATTCTGGAAGGAGATGTCGAAAAGATCTTTTTGTGTGGAAAATATGTTCATTCGATGATCAAAATGGGAAAGAAAATGCGGCGAGAATTGGACGGTTTGTTTTCAGTATTGTTGCATCTTCCTTTTGAAAGTTGTTCTTTGATCGTTGTTTTTTGATGTAAATGAATTGTTCACATTATCTCAGAAGAGTTTGAATATCGTTCTCCACAGACTTCTTTTTCTCCTCAGATAAACAGGGCTTTTGCTTCAGCTTCTCGCGATCTCGTTGAAATTATTGTTAAAGAAAAAGGGCTTATACAAAGATTAAAGTTTGACTTTACATTCAGTTTATTAAGTTATCAATCAAAAATCACAATTTTCTTCAAAATTACTCTCATTTTGAAGATCTCTAAAATCAACGTTTCTTTTTGCAGAGGGTGACTTCTTTGTGCTGTTTGCAGATATGGCTGAGTCTGAGCTGAAGAAGCCAGCAGCTGCTGTCTGCATTCCTCGTCTTGAGGCAATGTTGGATGTGGCATTGAGCTCAACAGGAACAGACGACGAGACTTTCAGAGAAGACTACGGGTGTGCTGTATTTCACTGAATTGTGCTTTTCGTTTTCAAAAAGAAAATGTTCTATGAAACACATATTTTTCGTTCGCTTGTTTCTTTCTTTCTTTCTTTTGATTCTTTCACAAATTCGAAGGTGTGCCATGAGTGATACTCCATTCGTAGCTCATCTTCAAGCCATCCACGAAGCATCTATCCGAAGAGAACGTCATTCACATTCTTCCTCTTCCAGTCAATCCAGACGCTCTCCCTCTCCTGCTCTTTCCACATCACCAACACCTTCGCCCTCTCCTTCCTTGTCGCCTCCTCTTCACACTCCACTTCATTCCCTCTCCCCATCATCATCCACTGCACCATTTCCTTCACTGTCAACTCCTTCACAATCATCAAGTGCTTCATCTCCTTCTTCATCTCTCTCGCCTTCTGTTGCTGTGCTTCAACTGCATCCACCAGATTCCCATCCTCCATCTGGCTTTTCTGCACTGGAACTCACACACAACGTGTCATTTCCATTAAACATTGTTATCGATCTGAAATCTCTCTTAAAATATCAACTGATTTTCAGACACATCTTCCTGCTGAAAATGGTTGAAAGAAGACTTTGCAGAATATGGAAAGTGATGCAAATGACAAAAGGTTTGATTTGCTATATAAACATTTTTGTTTTTCAATTATCAAATATTTTTTGTATTTTTTGTTTGTTTTTTAATGTTTGATATTTTTTAAAGTTCTCAAGAGTGATTTTGGAGGGCCAATGAGCGTGTTTGGGCGTTGCGAACGGTTGAGACAAACGTTTCTGCATCTCATTCAAAACATCCTCTTTTTCACGACACAGCAAGTGATTGAGCCAGCCTGGAAAGAGCTGATGAAAGGAATAGCAACGGTATGTCATTCAACAATCTGTAAAAGCACTTAACAATTTTTCAATCTTTATAAATTATTTTGTCTCTTGTTTAGGCTGATCGAATTGAAGATCTTATTCAAAGGCACACAAACTTCATTGATAACATTTTGAAGGATTCATTAATGACAAATCAGACAGTTATTACAGTTTGTTTATCATTTTGAACAACATATTTAATTCAATTGTTATCATGTTTTTTGAATTCTTTCTTCGGAACATTTATTTATTTATCTTTTTTCTTTTGCTGTAAGCTTCTAACAACCATTGAAGCTCAATGTCTTGCCTTCTGCGATGCAGTGGAAGAGTTCTATCCCAAACCATACACCGTTCCCGACATCTCAGCACAGCGCGATCCGCTCCGAAGGCCGCAATCAGAAGCCTTTTTGAGTGTGTCTGTTCCACGCCCTATTATTGCCTCGCGCTCAATCAGAACTTTGACCATTGAAAAGCTTGTTCCGCTGGACAGCAATCCCACATTCATCCAAATCATTGCGGATTGCGAGATGAAAATAAACACACGCATAAATGAACTCATGGGAGAGTTGCTGAAACTAGTGTGCCTTTTTGTTATTCTGATTTTTATTTAAAAGATTTCTTTCTTTAACTTATATTTTCGAACATATTCAGTCTGCTGTGGAAATGGGAATTGTTCATCTTGTTACGTTTCTGGATCTTCACGAACGGTTCATTCCAAAAAGGAAATGAAAATTTTATTTGGCTTATTTTTTATTTTTATTTCTTCATTTCAAATTTCAAATTTTCTGGTTTCATTGTTCAAAAGTAATTAAATGAAGAATGAAATGAAAAGTAAGAAAACCGCCACAGTGAAATGAATCACTATTTGGCAGAAGAAAATCATCGGAGAAACAAAAATCGATCGGAAAACAAAAATAACGAGAAGTGCTGTGATTGTGACTGATAAAATAAAGACTGAGAAGTTTAGTAACTGCGAAAAAGCAAAAAGTGTTTGCATTCCATCCAACGTGACAACATCGAAATGGAAGCAAAATATGCACTGGCAACAAAAGAGATTTGAACAGGGCAGAAACATGCCTTCATTCAAACGCAAAGACAGAAGGAAAATGTTAACATAGTCGAAGAATATCGTTATAAAAATAATTAAACAAAACAAAACAAAAATTAAAATGATTTTAAGGCTTTTTCACAGAAACCACTCTCACAGTGCCTCTTCCTGAGGATGTTGCTGGTTTCGGGCGACTTCCATCGACAGAGCCAGGCGAAGAGAGTGTTTTGTGGAGCGGCTGGCTCGTATTCACAGTCATCACACCAGGCCTTGTGCGTTTGGCACCTGATGAGGATGAAGGAGTAGATGGAATGGCAGATGAGCCAGAGGAAGAAGAGGAGTGTGTCATCTGAGAAGACATGCTGATAGACGAAGAGGCAGATGAAGGCGATTGCATGTTCAGTGTTCCGCTGCCGGAATACGTTGGCATAGACGACGTTGAGGAATTGCCAGACGAAATCATCCGAATCGGAGGCTTTTTCACTGGTGCTGATTTCTGAGTGGTTATTCCTGGGTGTTTTGCAGAGCTCATTGACTGGTCAGCTTCGTCCTGAGACTCGTTGCTGAGTGGAGTGCCACCAGAAAGCACCTGCTGCGAATACGAAGGAGAGAAAGGCGAACGGCCGAGCGGTGTCAGCGGCTGAGGCGACTCTGGCACAGAGATTTGATAGAGCGATGGCTTCACTTGTCCAGATGCTGGCGGGGTGATTGGAGGAACAGGTCCGCTGCTCGGCTTTTTGTGCATGGAGGAGTGTGGCTGGCGCACGTTGGAGCTGTCAGACAGCGATGTGCCGATCTCAATCACCGACGTGCCAACCATCATCGAGCCAGACGAGCTGCCCATTGATTGCTTTGAGCCTTTCTTTAGCTCCAGCGACGATCTCTCAAACACACCCGAAGAGATTGTGCCACTGGCGCTTGATGGGATGGAGCTACTGGAGGCGCTGGGCGCCATTGCAAGCGACTCATCTGCCTCTGCATCGACTGGAAGTGATCTGTCCTCAAACTGCCTATCTCCACGTGCCCAGTCTTCATCGTCTGTGCCTTCTTTGTCTCCATCGCCAGCTATTAGCATCGGATCCTCCAGCTGAATCTCTGGAATGCGCTGCTCGTCAATAGACTGCATGAACTGCAGGCGGTTGGCTTGGAGGTTGACTATGCAGATGTGCAGCTCTGGGAAGATACGGGTGAGTGTGGAGAAGAGCGGATACACACAATAGTCAATCATGTTTGTCATCATCTTCGCGATGTTGGAGTTTGATCTTGTCATGTACGGTGAGCGTGGTAAGTCTTGTTCGACTTCTTTGTCTCCTTGCTGAAGAAACTCCTCCTGCATCAGTTCTGACCATCGCTTGCAGATTCTCCACTGTTTGCATGTGTTGCTCAGATCGGCTGCATGAAGCAGAGTGCAGATGAGCAGCTGTCTGTCATCGGGGCTGTCGCGAGAGAAGGGCTTTGTCTCGATGTGAGTAGCTAATCGAGTCAGTGTGGTGAAGTGAGATGACATGTCTGTTGCAAGAATCCCCGAGATCACGTTTCTCCGGAGCTCAATGTATTCCTCCGATGTCAGCTGTTTCAGCAGCTCTGTCCGCCCCAACAGCGCAAAGCAACGAGAGGCGTGGAAGTTCTCGAGAACAGAAATATCGTTGTAGTTCAGAGCGAGTGGTGTCTGGGCATTGACTTGGTACAAGTTGTTCAGTCCAGGATGATCAATATCTTGACACAAAGCACCAATAAACAGCGCAAGAATGTCCAGTTTTGTGAGGAATTTGGTTACTTTTGTGTTTGTCAGAATAAGAAAGATTGTCTGCAGTGTGTCGAAGGCGTGAGTGTAGTTGTGGTACGGAGTCTGTGTGAATGACTGGCGCAGCTCAACAAGAAAATTGCGAAAAACTTTCAGATCAATCTTGAATCGCTGCAGAAGCCCGAATTCGTTGAACATGCCTTCGATGAAGGACAGCAGCGCGTCGTGTGAGAACGAGAACACGTTGAATCCCCAGTCCTTTAGCATGCTTGTGTCACCCATTGAGGCAAAGTCCACTTGATCCAGAAGGCGAGGATCAGTTGCCTTCCTCCTCTCTTCTGACTGGAATTCTCCAATGATCCACTGTCGTGTCATGTCATCCACTCCGCACTCTTTGAAGAGCTTCTTGAACTGAGGCTTGTACAAGTCTTCGGCTGAGAGTGAAGTGACCATTTGCGTCAGCGCTTTCTTCAAGTCAGCTGGCTTCATCTTTTGATCGCCTCGAACAATATCAGCCACTGAGCGTGTCAAAGTTTGAATTGGTGTTTCTGATGCTCGTGAAATGCGCTGTGTCATGTCCTTTGCTTCCTTCATTACGGGTGGTGGAATGGAGTCTGCTATTGTGCAAAGAGGTACCTCTGCTGGTTGAGGTGTAGCATTTGGCTTTGACGAAAATGCTCCAACAATAAGTCTGGCAAAATTTGCAGACTTTTGCTTTTCTTTTGCGATTTCTTCGTCTTTTTGTTTAATGAGCTCTTCGAGTGAAGCTATGTCATCCGCGGATTGTTCAACCTCACCAGTAAGTTGCTCCACTCTGTGGATCATTTCTTGAAATGCTTTAACATCACTTTTTCTTTGTTCTGCATCAGCATCTCTTTCGTATCCCATATATGTCAGCTTACGCTTTAAAAGAGAATTCTGTAAAAGAATTCCAACACGTGCTCGAACCATCTCTGCAGATATTGGTACTTGAAATACATCGGCTGCTCCTTCTTTGTAGCAACGCCTCATGGAATCAATACCTTCATTCATTGAAACAATAATTACATTCATCCCAGGGAAGCTATTTTTAATCGTTTTGAGAAGCTCAAGTCCGCTCTGCTCCTGTAAACTTAAAGATACAAAAACTAAATGAATTTCTTGTGTTGCAAGAATATTCATTGCTTCTTCTGCATTCTTTGCACAAACGACTAGAAAAGAAAAAAGCAATAGTGATGGATGATTAACAAAAACGAAAATGACATTCAAATAAACCAGTATATGATCCAGAAAGAATCGTGTTGACCGCTTGTGTTGTTAATTTTTCCATTCCAACAATAAGCATTGGCATTTTATAAATTTCTTCAGCATCACTAAGTGCTGCCGAATCAGTTGTTGTTTCTGACATAAATAACCCCTGATTCTTTGATAAACTTGATCGATATGATCAAATTGCCCCTTCATATTATTATTTTTTAAATTTTTTGGTAAATATTAAATTTTAAAACAGAAAAGTATCAAAATATAAAAATTAGAAACTGCACAAAATCTTTTCGATTTCTTTGATTAAATAAGTTTTGAAGCAGATCTCCCTCGTCTTTGTGTTGATTCTTTACTAAATTCGTTGAAAGAAAGAGTTTTCTTGGATTCATTCTGTTTTCTTGCATTTTCAAGCTCTTTTTGTTCAATTGAACGTGCCCGAGTAAAGAATCGTTGTTGAGTTTTCGAGGTCACATTTTTGCGAGGTGTATAATTTTGAGAAGAATTGGCCTTTGAATAGATTCTCTGTGAAGGAGTTGTGGATTTAGTTCTTCTTTCAGGTGATCTTGATGGAGATCTCGAAAAGTCCAGGAAAATATGTGGCTTCTCATCAAAAGCATCGTCTAATTCTGAGTCCAAACTGCCTTTTTGCTGATCTCCTTCTTTTGTTTTTGTGGGAATGATAAGTCGAGAAACAGATGAACTCCTTGGAGGAGTAGAAGTCAGCGGAGGAAAAGAGGAATGAAATGGTGTTGGTGAATTGCTGAATTGATTGAATTGCTGAAATGATTGAGATGTTGTCTGAGATGAATGAAAAGAGGAGGAAATTTTCCCACCTGGTGGAAAGACAAGTTGTGGTGAAACTAAAGGTGGCTCGAAAAGTTCAATTGTGGAATTGTCAATCGTTCCGGGTGTCTGTGTATTGTCAGAAGAAGTTGATTGTTCTTTTTTCTTTTTCTTCTTTTTCTTCTTGACAATTACTGGTTTTATTGCTTCGATCTGAGAAGATGTGATTTCGCCTTCTTCTTCTTCTGCCTTTTGCTTTGTTCCTTTCTCTTCGGATAATTCTGTTGCTTTATCAGAGTTTTCCTTTTGAACAGATGAAGCATCGTTCTCCTTATTCTTTGTATTCGTTTCATCTGTTACTTCTCTTTCCTTTGACTCTTCTGTGTTTGCTTCTGCTAAGATTGGATTTACAGCGTCTAAATTCAAATGCAATTGAGTCTGTGAATTAGATGGAGGAGATGAAGATTGTGGAGATTGAGGAGATCGTGTTGTGTGTTTGTGATGATGGTGATGATGTGATTGATGTGGTCTGCTTTTGTGCTCTTTTTTCTTTCTCTTTTGTTTGTGTGTATGCTTCCCTGCTTCTTCTTTGTCTTCGTCCAAAATATGTGCATCAGCCCCTTTATTTTCTTCTTGCTCGTTTTCAACTTGTTGGGTAGCAGATGCCCTTTGATGGTCAGATTTTGTATCTGAATGTTTTGTCTCTGGGCTGTTTCGCTCTGCTTTGTCTATTATTGTCTGACTTGAAGATTGTTCATCGCTCTGCTTCTTTTGATATCTGTTGGAAATATCTGTTTCTTCACACTTATTCTCAGTGTTTTCTTTTTTAACTTCAGTTGATGATGTTTCATTTGGTTCTTTTGTTTTGAGATTTGCAGAATCTTCATCTTCTTCAGCTTCTTCATCATCTTCATCGGAAAGAGATGGAAGTGAAAATACAGAAACATTTGATTCAGATGATCTGCGCTGTGACAAAGATGAACCATCAATATCTTCGCTTTTGTGCGAATAATCATTTGAATGTGTTTCATCTTTATCTGACGAGCTTTTCTCCAAATTTTCTTCTTCTTCCTTCTCTTTCATTTCTTTATCACATTCTCTCTGATTGAATGTTAGATCATTTTCTTTTTCTGTTGCCGCATTTTGTTCTTTTATTTCTAAATCAATCCTTTGAGGACTCTTTGATATTTCTTTCATATTTCTATTCTCAACTTTATTCTTTCTTTCATCATCATTGTCATCGTCATTGCCATCATTATTATTTACCTTATCCTTTGTTGTTTCACTATTTGCATTGTGTTTGTCGTTTGTTAATGGAATATCCACATTAAATGATGCAAGAAGCTTCTGAAGAGAAGATGACCAATCGATGTGTGGTTCTTTCTGTGCTTCATCTTCAGTAAAATTTTTATCTTTTGTTTCTTTTAGCTTTTGTGAATTTGATAAAGAATTTTCCATATTAGAATCAGTTGATTGTCGAAGTGTTTCTTTATCTTCAGTCGAAATCCCAGTTTCAATGTTTGTGAGTGTGTCTGTTTGAAGTGCAGATGTAGAGCTCATCAATCCATCTTCAGCATCTCGAGGATCGCTACATTGAGAATGGTTATTAGATTCAGATTTTGAAGGTGTTGCAAGGAGTGATGTGGAAGGCTGAGGAGTTGGAGAAGAAGAATTTGTTTGAAATGGAAGTGTTTGAGTTTGTGAAGTGCTTTGCGCGAGTGATGGAGGCAGATCAAGTGTTGAGCGAAATGGAGATGATGAATGATGCAGAAGACGTGAAATTGTACGTGATGGTGAGGGGTGTGCAGATGGGATTGCATAGGAAGGAGACAGCGAGCGTGATGAACGGAATGGAGAAGATGAGATAGCAGATGTCTGTGTTTGTGTTCTTGACTGATGAGGAGAAAGCTGTATTGGTGATAACTGAATAGAAGTGTTTAACGGAGAAATAAACACAGAGTTTGATGATGCAGCCATATTTGCATATGCTTCTTGCTTCTTTTCTTCTTCTTTCTCCCTCTTCCATCTTTCAAATAAAGTAGGTGGCCTTTTCTCCTCTGAAAGAAGTTTGAAAAGCTTCTGCTGCTCACGATGAGAAAATCGTTTATCCAACGTTGGAAAACATAATCTTTCAATTTTTGCTGGGGTTATGTTTTCGGCATTCTGAGAATTGCTATCATTTTCTATTAGTTCTTCTGTAGCATTTTGTTTGACTTCATTTTCCTTCATTTTTTGAAGCTCCTGTTCCAGTTGACTAATTTTTTCCTTCATCTTTCTAAAAACGATAATGCATTTTTAAATTAAAAACAATATATTGATTTAATACTTCTTTTCTGATTCAAGTTGGGTAATCTGCGCGGTGAGTTCATCTTTTAACTAGAATATGGAAAATTAACAGAAATAAAAAATGGATAGAGCGGACCTTGTTTTTATCTTGAGTAACTTTTTCAACAACATCCAAAACGCCTTGCATCTCAAGTTCATGATCTTCTTTCAGTTCGTCAAGTTTTCTTTTCAATAATTCATTTTCCTTGCGTACTTCTTCGCTTTCATCTTCGCTTTCCTCGTACGAAGACTCTTCTTCGCTCTCATCCGACATTAGATGAAAAAGATTTTTGAAACTTGATCTGATTTTTCTTTTTCAGGAAAAACGAAATTTCACTTGTTTCATTTCAATTTCATATCTCAATGTTAATAATCGGACGAACGAATTTTTAATTATTTTTCTTAGAAAGATTTTTTATTCTTATGGGGGCAATAACCGCTTCATTTGCTTTTTATTGCGTATAAATAATAAAGGTGTAATCAGCTCTTACTGATATGGCTATAATTGAGCCACGGTTTTCGACTTTACGATCAAACCAAGAAACTTGTGTGTTTTAGTTTTTGTATTTACCAAGTTATATATTTCTTCTTGTTTTCTTGCTTTGGAATGCTTAATCTGCAAAGTTCGTTCTGTAACTGGAAGCTTTTCCCAGAGGTCTCAGCATGAACCTTATGAAATGGTAGATTGTTTCCTTTTTGTGTGTTTTGAAAATATTTTTTAAATTTTTTGTCTTCAAAGATTCAGACCCACAAAAAACCCATTGCACAGAGATACATTGTTCCAAAAGTTGTAGATTTCGGACCACGCCCAAAATTGAAACCAACAGGAGAACTTCCAGTGGTTGAAGCGATTCTGCCTCCATTTCCTTCTCCACGTTCAACAACTGACATTAAAGAGAGCACAAACAAAACAGGTTCCAACGCAAATGAAGTCTCATCCGAAGAAAATCATGAGGTTGGAGAAACTTCTTTTATTGAGGAGCAATTTCCAGAACAAACTGAACAAAATCCTCAACTGAATGACACATCAAATCAACAAATTGATGATGCGAATAATAATTCCAATTCATCCAATGAAGAATTAACAGGAAGGGAAGAACCATCCAGCCCACCAGCTATGAAGGCAATGCCAGCTTCAGCTCTTCCTCCATTGCGTCTAAACTCTAATGAATTGTCAAAAAGAGAACTTGATACGAGCAAGGGTTGTGAAGGAGGGATTACTACTGGAAGAAAAAGTGGGGGATGGACTGGAAGAGATGAATGCTATGACCCTGAATTCATCTGCAAGGTTGCCTCATACGTTCCTCGCGATTTATTCCGCGATCATCCAGAAGTTTGTGAGTCGCAAGGGATCAACCCAGAAGCATATTCTGCTTGGCTGAAGGGAGAGCGTTATGCTGCTGTTGTTTTGCACAAGCACGAGAAAGAGCGGACAAAGAGAGCAGAAGAGGAGGCAGAGAAAAGCGGGATGGCAGACAGAAACCCGATTGGCTCAGCATCGATGAGAGGAGGTTCAACACAAAGAAGCAGGGCAGACACGCAATTAAGTTCATATCGAACTTCTGCTTCAGCAACTTCTCGAGTATCTCTGAATGGAGCAACTCCATCTACACCTCCGTTCTCTGCCTCTTCACTGAGAGAGGCCAACGGGGAAGCGACATATTCTTCGATGGTTGTTCCTCCGCTTTCAGTGACCAACAGTGCAGTCTCAGAGAATGCAGATTTGAGAGAGCGGATTATGGAGACATATCTTTCAGCACGCCTCTCACAGCGTGCTGAAAGAGAGGCGCAGCAGCGCAATTTGTTTAAGGCGGTGCAGGCACATTCACAGCACTGCGGGCGAATGGAGACAGAACACACAAAGCGGAGAGAGAGCGACAGGATTGCTTCTGTTGAAGGGAAAGGAGAAGGGTGGCAGTCTGAAAGAGAGAGAACACTGCTGAATGACACAGACTCGCCTTCTGGCCACAGACATCCAGAACATACAGTGTATCATGCCTATCTCGATCCAAAATACAGAAAAAGCAGGAATACGCTGTTGCAGTATTACACTCCTGATGCTGGGAGGTTTGTTTTATTCTTTGTGTTCTTCATGAATTTTTCATATTTCTCCTTTTCATTCAATTTTTCTTTAAATGATAGTGGAACAGCACGCCATCACATTCCACATCTTCCACCGTTGAACTCCACACAGCATTCTCCCAATCCTCTCACTCCAGCTGGAAATGGCTCAAATCTTGCAATCACATCATCATCTGGATTAAGCAGTTCCAGATCAGACAAAGAATACACTGAAATATTCAGCCGCTCTCCGCTGAGTGGACGGATGAGGGAAGTGGCTGGAGATGGAATGCTGCTCAGCGAAAGAGACGGAGGGCTGTCCACAAGACGCTCAAACGGCTGGTCGACTGCTCGTTTCGGGGCGAATGCGTTTCCATACGATGCAGACACGAACATGTTTGCGAGGAACTCAGCGACTTCGTCGAAAGTGACTCCGCTCAAACTGCGCAACCCGCACGACGCGTCGCTCAGAGACAGAGAAATAAAAGTGGATACCGAAGAGACGGCAGATGCTGATGAAAAAATGAGGTTTTATTTTGTTAGTTATTCGTTTTTTTTACCGAATTTATTGAAAATTGCTTATTGTTTCTGTTTTTTTAATAAAATATTTGTTCTGCAACAGTGTGGATTCCAATTGGTCTGATACATCAAATGAAGATATTGCTGAGCGCGTTCGAGAGATAGAAGCTGAAGTGACTGAGAGAGAAGCATCTAACCTTTCCGCATCAAAAACGAATACTTCATTCTCTTCTACTTCTTATTCTTCGATCCGTCGCGGAGCAGGCTATCATCTGAATACAGGGCGGGACGGCTCAGAAATGCTTGCTGGCACTGCAAAGTCGCAGTATCCTTCTCGCACACTTCAAACAAGCACATCATCACCACAAATTTCTCCTGTCACTTCACTCCAGCCTCAAGGTTCGCCTATGGGCACTCTTCCACTCCAGGGCGATTATCATTTGTCTCCCTTCGTATCTGCAGAGAAAAAAGAAAGCACCCCTGTTCAGACATCTTCTTCTGAAGGTGTGTTCCTTTTTTTTAAAATTTATTTTTATTATTGAAAATCTTTGACAAATTATGTTGCAGATTCAGAAACACCTTCTGAAGAGAAATCCTTTTCGATCACCAAAACAATGCAACGCATCAGTGAGTCAGTTGTTATTGATGAAAAAAGCACAGGAAAATATCTTATACCGAATAGAATTGAAAAAGAGTTACAGTAGAATTATTTAACAATCAAAATATTATTATTTTTTCTTTCTAAGTCTTCAAGTTGTTTGTATCAATCTTTCTTCCTTGTTTTATTTTTTTCTTTCAATTTTATGCTTTTGTATCATTTCGCCATTCTATGAAAACATTGTTAAAAGCCAAATCTGTTTAGATTTTGGGGGAAATGTCAGCAAAGTTAATGAGATGTAAAAGAAGATTTATTTAGTAAATGAACTAATCGTACATTAATTATTTCTCGAAGTGAAAGTTCAAGAAGAAATTGCAGTGAAGTTTAACACAAAAGAAAAATGTTGAAGTGGAGAAGGTGATCACGATTTCTTGTGAGCAGCTGAAACTTCGCGAATGTGAATTGCAAATGCATCATCTGGATTTTCTTCGTCCCATTCGTCTTGCCACTCTCCAGCGTCTATGTCAGCGGTTGGAGCCGAAAAATCTGAAAAATCAAAATCACGAACTAAAGCAATATAAATGTTTATAATCAATAAACCTCCCTCAAATTCTTCAAATTCATCGTCATCTTCCAAAGAAACAAGATGAGGTTGTGTTCGTTGTGTCTCTGGTGCCTTTTGTTTCTCCGACATTTATCACTTGATCAAACTGCCCTTGATTTTTTTTATCAAAAACGAAAAAACAAAAATTATTCTGTCATCAAATAAAAAAATTTCATTACAATTCAAATTGAAATGTTAATAAAGAAGAGGAAGAAGAACCATAAATAATTACTTGATCTATTTTCAGCTTCGCTATTTGGGTAATCTAATGGATATCACTTCACGCTTTTTCGATCTTGTGCAAGAAAATGAAGCCAAAAAACCACTTTCTCAGAGAAAGTCCGTTTCATTGCAAAAGAAAAACAGAAAAATTGATCCGAAATATATGCAGATTTTACAGAGAGCAAAAACTGTTCAGGGAAAGACAGCACAGTGCCTTAAAAAACTTTCCCATCTTAATGAACTTTCCAAAAGAAAAGATTTGTTTGATGAAAATGAGTCTCAAATCGACCTTCTTTCTGCGAGCTTTCAAACAGACATGCAAGATATTTCTGGAGAAATAGCTCGAATCAATCAACTTCTAAGCAACGCATCAATGAATGCTTCCACAATTGTGTGCATTTAATAATTCAAAAATACTCACCATATTTTCTTTTTTTTTTCAGAATCATTCAAAAGCAATTGTTGAGGATTTGGCAAGTGTAACTCAAGATTTAACAAGAGCTTTTCAATCACAGTTGAAGGAGCACGCTGAGGTATACAAATTTTATTGTTCTTTTTTGTTTATTATTATTTTTTGAAGTACTTACAACAAAGAGCTGAACGACGAAATCTGTTCATGGGAACTGAAGATGTAGCTATTCCAAGAAGAAGTATGTAATTTAGTATTTTTGAATGAATTTTTAACTTTATTGCTTATTTTCTTATGTATGCTTCACAAAGAAGGATCTCACAAAATTCAGTATGGTAAATTTCTTTTTGACAATAATAAATATCTTTCAATTTGTTTGAACTTAAAACATTGTAGATTTGAAGATGAATTTGATGAACCAACGCCTGTCCTTTCCTCCTCCACTTCTTCTTCTTCTTCTTCTTCTTCTTCTTCTGTCACTTCATCAGCATCCACATCATTCAATTTTCCACGTCATTCTAATCAAAAACAAATGCCCACTCAGCGTTTCAACAGCAGCATGGCAGAGGACGATGATGCAAAATGGAACAATAATGGACTTGGTTTGTTTACAATGGAATTTTGAATACAAGTCAAATGTGAAATATTAATTTTTGATGAATAATTATTTGTTTGAATGCGTCTGTAAGATGAAAATTATGCTCCTCTAATTACCGAGAGACGACATGATGAAAGAACAGCTGTATGTCAAATGATTTTATATTGATGGAGAAATGAATGAATTTCTTCTGAATTATCTTTTTTTTTACAACAGTCTTTGAATATGGTACACCGGGCCATGAGTGAAATTAGCACCATGTTTCAGGATTTGGGACACCTTCTAACTCAACAGAGAGAAAGCCTTCAATTGTGTGCATCTAAGTATTTTTTTCTTTCAGCAATACTTATTTTAAAATTTCCTATATTGTTTCTATTTATTCATTAAATTCGAATGGGAACTTATCAGAATTGATGCAAATCTTGATGAGACAACTGAAAATATGGATGCTTCAATATCTGCACTTGAAAAGGCTAAGCGAAAATTTGCATCACGTCGCGGACTAATCATCAAGTGCTTTCTTGCAATTTTCGTTATGTTGCTTATATTTGGGATTTTTATCAAATGAATTATGTTTGCTTTTTTGTTTTCGAAGAAATAAAGTTATTTTATTTCTTTTATTCAGAGTTATTTATTTGAAACTTTTAAATTAATTTTTCTTTTATGGAATACCACATATTTTATAGAAAGTTATACGATAATAATATGGAGAATTCTTTCTTTTTCAACAATAATAAATGATTTGTTTCTTTCAATGCTATAATATTAATGCTTATGAACGTATTATTATATTAATAATTTATTAACTTTGGATGAGAAACAATTGAGTTATACAAAAAAAACTTACCCATCATTTTAATAATAAAATCTCAAAGATAAGAAAACATGCTTCAGATGAATTCGTATGAGTTTTCTTTCTATATTAATGATTTATTTAACTTTTTAATTAATTTAAAAGTTACAAATATTGAGACCTCGCAACGAACGTGGGTTTGTAGCACGCAAATGGTGAAAATAACAAAGATTTTGCATTTGTGCAGCGTTGCGTTTGGGCCAAATGTTCCACTTCAACAAAAAAATTGTCTTGAAATTCTATTTATTGTTTAAGACTTATTTCAAAAAATTGGATCATGCAAATTCGCATTTGAATGGAATCACTAAGAAGTGATAAACTTTCGTAATGCAATGTGAATGCACTTGAAAATAATGCAAGAAATTGAAAATAAAAACGAACAGGAGCAGAAGACTACCGATGCGAAAGGAAACAAAAACGTTGGAAGTCAAAAGGCGTTCGAACAGAAAATGAAGATTAAAATTGGAAGAACCAATAGAATAAAAGACGTTAAGTGATGTGATATTTAGCTGTAAAATATCAATTTCGCGTGACATCATCAAAACACAATTTGCGTTGAAGCTATACGCTAACTGAATGAAGTTGGAATTGATCAGGCGGAAAACGGAAAGGTGAATCAGAGATTGGGAAATTTTTCTATTCAAAGGAAAGTATTGCAAAGAAAAAGCAGCTTATTGTGACTGAGAATGCGATGACAGTTGGATAATAAAGTTAGACAAGCCGCAAAGAGTGGAAGAACTGCTGAGTCGTTAATGCTGATGAACAAGTTCACAAAATCAGCAGAGAAAGTTGAATACGATGAGAATTGCTATAAATCATGAAACAAAAACTTCCAAGAATGTTAAATAGAAAGCAGTGAAGAAGAAGTCAAGAAAATGGGGAAATCAGCAAGAGAAGAAGAGGAGCGAAAGTTATTAGAAAGGAAAGTTAAAGCAAAAAATATATTTTTAAGAGAATGGATGGGATTGCCGCTACAAGAAACTTACTCGAGGATACCAAAGCTAAAAGAGCTTTAGCCCCATTTCTTCAATCGGAAGTTAGTTCATCGTGAATCAAACAACAAGAAAGCGACATATCTTTCCATCATCACAACATCGGAATCATCGGATGCTTAAACATTTTCATTTCTGTTTAATTCGCTGATTTTTCAGACAACTGAATAACTTGTTACGTCATTAATATGAATTGAAGCGCAAAATGAATGAAACAGAAAAGGATGTTGGGAACGTTATATGGAGAGAATAAGTACAGAGCAGATCAGAAGATGTGCTAGATTTTTTAATGTTTTAATGCAGCATCAAAGAAACGTGAAGGAGGTTGAGAGATTTCCACGAGAGAAAAAAAGCGAATTTGATGGAAAGCATGATACTTGCTTCCACACAAGTGAAGGAGAAATTGCAAGGAAAGTGAGGCAGAAATGATTGTATGAAAAACTAAAGAAAAGGGTTTTTTTATATCATGCTGTTCATTTTAATCAACTTTTCTATCACTTTTGCATACGCAGGAGTTTTTGCGAATTCAAGGATGCTTTGATGCTCTTTACATACTTTCCAACAAAATTTGCTGTGTTTATCTCGTAATTGAAGAGAATATTCGAACTTGTAAGAACGAGATATATTTGCTCTGAAGCATTCGAGAAAGGATATGAATTAGTATAAGACGGCAGATCATTTTGCACAGCTTTAGGTAAATTACACCAACCGAAAAATATTTGTTTGCTGAATAACGGTGCTTTCTATAGATGCGTCCAAGTGAATGAAAGGAAAGACTTAATTTAAAGTTTTGCTGAATCAACATTTTGGACATATTAATGATAATGGTTGACCTTTTTTGCAGATAAAAAAAGATCATCTGAAATTCTTTGCGATTGCGAATTAACATATGTTCCTGTGTTGTTAAAGCTAATTGGATTTAATGAAGAAGACACTTATTTTTAAGCATTGAAATTTGATATTATTTGTTTGTTTTGGTCAGGTGCGTGCAAGAAGCTGTTGTTCAGCACTAACATCTGTTCTCATCTAATATGATGGTAAATGAAAAAACTTTCCCTGGCATTTGAAATAGCAAAAATCAGAAAAGCACACTCACGTCTTGTTTGTCAAGCAACCTTTTCAGGAAAAGGAAATCAAAGGATGATGAAAACGATGAACAAAAAGATGTGAATGTTCGTAATGAAAGATAAGGAAGTGAAAAAAAGAAACATTGAAAATTTGATGAAATATCTAAATTTGGAAGACGAAGTTGAGTGAGCCTTTAAATGATGCTGCAGATTTACAAGGTTCATCTTCAGACATCGCAAAAAAGTTAAACATTTTGCATAATCAGATAACGAAGCCTTGTTCACATAAACCATGAAACTTCAAAAACTCTACTAATTGAAAGCTGATGCACTTCCAGATTCATCTTCACTTATGCAACCACCACTTTCCGGTTCGTTGTCAATTGCATCTGACATTGTGAACATCACAGCGCCTGAGGGGAATCTTTGGATAAGCTCTCTCTTAACATCAGCAAGATTGGGTCTCTGCTCATTCTGCTGTGAAAAGCAAATCGAAGAAAGACGACTGAGTGTTGACTTTCTTATGCATGCAACATCTGGCCTTTCTCCTTTTGCAATCTTGTCTCCAGCAATCACAGCCTCGTACTCCCCGAACGGGATCTGGAGTGTCAGACACTCCCACAGCATCATCCCGATCGAGAACACCACCGACTTCTTTGTTGCTCCCATCTTCTTGTTCATCTGCAGCTCTGGCGCCTTCCACCTCAGACACTCCTTTTTGTTGTCATCCTCATCCTCAAAGGCAGACGAGGGCAAAGAATCTCTATCATCATCATCATCATCGCTGGCAGATGTCGCAACAGTTGACGAGGAGATGGATGAGGAATCGGAATCATCGTCAGATGAGAAGTCGGAGTGCATCACGATGCAGATGACCATGTGCTCAGAGAACAATACAATGTGGGGACTGAGATTGGCAAGTGACTGAAGAGGATTTTCCATTTCATCAAACGAGTGAATGGCTCCGTTCGCCACCCAGAACAGGATCTGAGCAGCTGTTTGTTCTCTTTCCTTCAATGAACCAATTGGCATCTCTTTTGTCTTATTCCTTCCGTGGAGCAGCATGAACAGTGAATCCCTCAGATCCACAATCAGCTTCTCATGAGGAGATGAACAGGCCATTGCATCCACCAGGTTTGACATTGATGAAGTGGTTGGGCACAGATCCTCCCCTCGAACAAATGTTGAATCTGAATCGGTTGTTGAAGTGGATGAAATGGATGGAGATGGAGTCTGCTTTCTTATCTCTTCCTCCTCCTCCTTTTCCAATGCCCAATCAGGGATCTTGTCTGAATCTTTCCCTAGGATATATTCTGTTGATCCACTCTCAGATAGAAGATGCTCTGATGATTCTGAATGTCCCAAGCTTTTCGCATACACCCTCTTCTTCATCCTCTCATCATTCTTCTTCTCAGCCTCCCTCTCTGCTCTCCTCCACTGCTCTTCTGGTGATATCTCCATCGTCACCATCTCGAATGCCTTCGGATCCTTCCTCACTGTATTTTCCACAATCACTTCAAGCTCCTCAGTTCTCTTCTTTTGCTTTCTCCACCGAACAGTTGAAATCACTGCAACGATTAGAATGACAAGAAGCACAAAAGCCATGATAATAACAATCAACAACCAATACGATTTCCCTTCTTTTCCTCCCTCGACAATCCTTTCATTTTCATCAATCTTGGGCTCACTTCTGTTCTTCAAAATAAAAGAATCAGTGGATGATGGAGCATCAGCATTACCAAAGAGCAGGCATGCTGATATTTCGGTTTCTTCATTGATTGACGGTAGCTCAGATAAATGCAAATCAGAACATATTACATTTTCGCTCACAAAGTCTGATGCATTTGTCATTTTTATTATCATCACTTCTTCTTTTCCGTTTTTTTGCTGCAACTGCATAGATAGATTACACGGAATAAGGTATTTTCCAAGAAAAGTGATTCTTGTCTTATCAGTTGAAATAGAGGCTAATTCAACACTATCCAAGACAGGAATAAAAAATGCGGATGTTCTCTCCTTTACGATTCCTCGGAGCAAGCATCCATCATTCAAAATCCACAAACTGCTTCCCGGTAACAAGCCATCACCTCCTTTCAAGCTAGCTATATCAATTACTCCTCCATTTCTGCAAACTATATTCCTTCGCGCTGATTTAAATGATGGAATCAATGGATTGTTATTCACAAACATCCCCATTTTTATGGTTGTGAATCCTCCAAAAGCGCTTAATCCTCCACTTTTTCCATTTTCAACTATGCTTTCAATTATTGAAATTGACGAATTCGCATTGTCAATGATCGACTCGTTCCATTGGCAAATATCTTCTCCTTTGGAATCTTTATGATTAAAAACACTGACCTCTTCATTGATTTCTCCGTCAAATTCGCAAACGCTCATGGTCACATTTGTACACTCTTTGATTGCCAAAATCCTTCCTTTCTCTGCTAAAGAACTGCAACTCAGAAATGAGCAATTGGCCAAATTATTTGGGATTTTGCAAGATGAAATAGCCATTCCACATGCATAACTTTCCATCGATGTGACATTGCTCATGAAAACATGCTCTACCTCGCAATATCCCTCCAATTTCTCTGAGAGCATCTGTGCATGTTGCATTAACTCTATGGCACTTCCGCTTTGAAGTTTGAAATTTCGAACATCCAATTCTTTGATCGATATCTTGCTTTCGGTTGCTATTATACTGATTAAGTCATGCACTCCTTCCACTGATTTGATGCATATCTTTTCAAAGGAGATATTACACGAATCTGATGAAATGAAAGTTTTAACAATTGACGAATTGCATTCAAATGATATGAGTGAAACTTTTGAATCTACAGTAGAAATTATGCTTTCATTCATCAAGCATCTTGTGATCTCCATTTCATCCATATGGATAATTGCTCTAAATGCTGTGATAAATGACAATGTTGAATTAATTTCATGAATATTCACGGAATTGGCTTGGAAGCTACAAGCTTCATTTACAACAATAACCGAATTCCTTGTGCTCAATAATTCAAACGAAACATCAATCAAAACAACAGATCCGCTTTTCACCTCAATCACAGCTTCTGTTAATTCAATAATTTCTGCAAGTGATCCAAATGAACTCATTGAAAATGTGCTCTGCCCATCCTTGATCAGAATCACTGCTTCGCAAGTCGACTCATATCCTCTCAGAAACATTATATCTATTTTTTCGAATTTCACGCTTCCGCAGCAGTTGATCGTTCCTGTTCCATATGAACTTTCCTTGAACTTCTCTTCCATTTTAACTTTACTCCTCTCACTCATTGATCCACTTCTGACAGCCACATCTCTGCATTCACATTCTTGTCCCACTGCTGTCTCGCTCACTACAATCACCTGACTGTAGCCAGATGGAATTATGTGTCCGAGCCCATACCCTAGAGATGCACAAGGCTGAATCCATTGCCCGCATGGGTTGACATCTGCCGATTCATTCGATACATCGTTCACAAATATCAGCTCATTCCGATACGTGACAATCAATGGTATTAAATCAACATCACTTATTGGCTCTGTTGAATCTGTTCCCCATATCGCATTTTCACGATCATACGGAGGCTCTCGAAAATCCAGCAAAAACTGACTCTCATTTATCTGTTTCCTGAGTAATTCACACACCACAAATATATCCCTTCCTACAATTGCTTCATTCTTACGAAAATTTACATTCGAAAAGAGGATAGGCAATATTTCCTCATGTGTGTGTATTCCTTCAATATAAATCCCACCTCCTTTTCCAACCTTTGTTCCGCACCTAACCACTTTCGATTCATTCATTTCAAATGTTGTTCTATCACAGACTGCCACAAAAAATGAGCCTCCAAATCTACTTTTTTCAGAACTGCATTCTGTGATAGTTGAATTCTTTACCAATATACTTTGGATATTTTCAACCGTATGAGATTCCATCACACATGCACTTTCTCCTCTCCCACTCATTGATTCAATATCACATGAATCCATAAGCACACTTCTTACAGAATTCTCTTCACTTGGCACTTGCAGCGCGCTGTTTATCACCAAAGCACTTTTAATAAGTGGAATTAAAAAAAAACAACAGTATTCAAAATTAATTATCCCATCTGATATCACAAATATGCTTTCAGCAACGCAAGAATCTTCTCCACAAACAAAGCGGCAATTTGCCACAGTTAACAACGAATCTGGAAAGCAATGCGATATTACTCCTTTATACTTTACAGGTGTTGTGCAATTCAGTTGAAGATTCAGTTTACGCAACGTTCCATCCTTCACCTCAACAATGTTCTCTCTTTTCTTTTCTTCTCCAATTTTTATTCGCAGATCTGCATATGCATCATTTATCGATTCAATTCCAATGTTATCAATAATAAATTCTTGTTCAATATGTGCATTTACATTGACTTTTACGCACAGTTCTCCCTCTCCTGCTATTCTGTTTACCCCATAATCTACACTTCTGCACTCAAACACACTCTGTCCACATCCAATGTGGTTCATCCCTTTCGTAGAGCTCACAAACACCATGCTTGCCTTGTATCCAAGGATCAGATAAAACAGATCTTCATCCTTCTCTTGAAACCAAACATCGTCTATCCCTCTGAGTGAATTGTTTCTATCTTCTTGCTCAATTAATGATGCCCATCCGCATGAGCTGCTGTTCACAATTTCAATTAAACTGTGACATTTCAGAAACATATCTTTCCCTACAATTGCTCTGTTTGCATTAAATGTCAAATGAGACAAAGTCAAAAGTGTATTTTCTTCCTTGCAGCATATCCACATCCCTCCTCCATAGCCTCCACCACTTCTCGAGCTTTCTGAAGCACATCCGTATAACATCATTTTCTCCGTTTCATTCCCGATTAATAGACTTCCTCCACCACTAACAAAAAACAGCATTCCACCCCCGTTCCCTTCATACACATTACAGTTTTTCATCGAGCACCCAACCATCTCCACGCAGCATCCTTCTCCAATACTTCCTTCAATCCCTCCTCCATTTCCATCGTTAACGTTTATCTTCTCTATTGTGCAGTTCTTCATTCTTACACAACATTCTGCTCCAAACGAAATGCATGATTTTTGATCCAACCAGAACGATGAAATGCTGGTGTCCTCTATCTCCACAGTTCCACCTTCAAAAACAGCAACAGATGTTCTGAATTTATTGTCACTGTTATGTTCGATATCCGACGTTACCTTGCAACCTCTCACTAACATATTTCCATTTCCAGACAAATGGAATACTGTTGCATCTGCTGATGAATCTGATGAGCTCCTTACAATGCTGAACAAACTCATGGACAATGATCCAGAACTGACATAGAACAATGAAGACAGAATTGTTTTAGAAACTATTGTAGCTTCTCCGTTCACTCCCTTTTCAATTTCTATAATCTTCTCACCAATTTTGCATTCACCCTCTGTTAGAACATCATTCTCCACAACAATTTTTGTTTGATATTGTGAAAACTCGTTGGCAATCTCCACAGCGTATTGCATCGTTCTGCATTTACGCTCGTTTTTTCCGCATGCTTTGTGGTCAATTCCAGCATTTCCATCTAAATGAAGTTCACTTAATGATCCATTGAATATCCAATCGCTAACATCAGCATCTCCATTTACCACTCGCCTATTACCTTCAGTCATCGACCTGCACTCAATAAAAATTTCTTTTTTTGCATGACTCACCCACCGCGCTTTGAAAGATACATCCTTTCCATCCTCTCTGCACAAATTATCCTCAAAATAACAAAATTTTATTAATGATGTCCAATCACCTCCATAAGTTCCATCTCCTGCAAAGTTGATTCCGCCTCCAAATTTTGCTTCGCATCTAAAAAATCCGCAATCGCTCACTATTATATTTTTTGAGTCACCAATCATTAAACCTCCTCCACCTAAATTTGATACTGGTTCTCCTTCATCGCATTCCAAAAATAGGCATTCAGATATTGTATTGTTTTGAACATATCTGTTCAGATATACTGCTCCTCCTCCCATTTCTCCGTGATTTCGAGTATAATTAACTTTACTGAGAATCAAATTCATTTGATAATCAAGATGAGAAAATCCTGCTAATTGTTTTGCAGAACAATTAATTGCATAAGAATTGTTAATCGTTAAGTCCGAATTAACATATCCGTAACCAGTGAACAGAACACCCCCCTTTAGTTCCGAACGACATTCAACAAATGCACAGTCAATAAAAGTCAAACTACTTGTGATATTGTGAAAAATTGCTCCTCCATTATCATTTGATCGACAATTAAATAGACAATCAGAAAAAATAACTGGATTAGCTCCAGATGTTGTAACTTTTTCATTGTAAACATGCTGAGCAAAGCAACGTTCAAATGAACAGTTTTTTGTGTTGAAGCCACCTATGCTTTTCATTCCTAGTACAAGTGTGCCTTCATAAGGTGAAATTGTATTCTCAACTTTTGTATTCTCAAACACATTTTCCACATTTGCAGTTGCTTGTGTTTTATTTGAAACGATACATTTACTTATATTATCAAATTGACAATTGATAACAGTTAAAGATGAAGTATATTCATTGCCCACAAATGGCTTCATGGAATTTATCAAAACTGAATCAAACGAACTCCAAGAAACAAACACATTGCAAAAGAGTTTCTCGTTTTTACTATCATCAGAAGAAACCAATGAACCAATCATTCGTGAAGAACTTGAAGCGAAAAGGCTGATATTATTCAATTGAATTTTCCCATTACAACAAAACAGAGAATTTGCAATTTTGTCTGTTGTATATTTTATCCTGCATTCAAAAACAAAAACATCAGATAATTCGTTGCAGTAAAGGACACTTTCGTTTCCAGAATTCAAAAAGGAAATATGAATTACCTCAATTGATGAATTCAAACATTTCATATGTGTTGATGCAGTTCCATTTTCAACATCTCCTTTGACATAAATACTTTCATTTCCATGTGACACTTGGCTGTGATACAAAAAGATATTCTCTTCTTTGCAATTTACCAAGAACTTATTTGATTCAATAATTCCAAAACATTTCATTTCATTCTTATCAAAAATGCAATGTGTCAGTTGTTGACAATCAGATGTATTTTTGGTGATTTTTGGGAATACAACGAGAAGAAACAAAAATGAGAGTAACATAATAATTGTTTTTGTTAAATGAGGAGAAAACTCTTTCGAGAACGAGACTCTTTGATCTGCAATTTTTGATCTGAAAACATAATAAGACAATATCGTTTAAGTAAATAAGGGATCTCTCCATTTTATAAGCTCCACTTTATTTTTTTTATCTCTCATATTGAGTTATATGATGTTTGTAATTCACTGAGCATTTCAAAGCGAAATTGAACCTCCGATGATTCGAAACATTTTGATCACACGCAAATAGAGAAAAAAACTGATAAAAATTGGTATTAATGTTTTATTTGTCAAAAAAAAAAAATGTTTTTTTTTAAAAGTACCTCCAGTTCAATTTACAGGTGAAAATGAAAACCGAATATTTTCATCAAATTTTCATTCCAACTCACCAGAATTCATCAACGTGGAAATAATAACATTGTCAAGCATATATCCACGTTCTGGTGAATTCTGGTGGGTTGTAATGAAATTTTGATGAAAACAATTTATTTTCATTTTCACCTGAATATAACACCAAAGAAACTTCACATTCAAATCAAGATATTTGAAAAAAAAAAGTTATGTTTATTTTTTCTCAAATTGAAATACAAAAATGGTTATCAAATGATCCAACATTGTGAATCAAATAATAATAAAAATTCGCATCAAATAATTTAATGAAAAGTCAAAAAAAGTTTATTTCAACAGGAGAAAAGAAGTTTTATTATTTTCTTTTTCAAATAGCAATTGTGATTGCATATATTGGCATTTGTGCAAGAAGCTATTATCTTGTTATTTTTTTCGAAACACTTGTTCAATTTCATGCATGTGGAAAATTATTTCATCTCAATACGACCACAAACTTTTATTTGTTTCATTCAAAAAGATTGCAATCGTTTTTTTTTTTTTTTTTTTTTTTTTTTTTTTTTTTTTTTGACTTTTGCAAAACAAATCTTTTTTTGAATATATTTTACGATATATTCATCACAATTCTCCAAAACGAAAATATTTTGCCCCATATGGGGAAATATTAAGATTTTCAAGTTTTTTCGTTCAAAGCATTAAAAAAAACGTAACATTCATACTGGTGATTATTTTTAAAGCCATGTTATTTTTTTCAAAAATTTAGGTTCGAAAATTTCTTTTGAATGTCAACAAATGAACACTGAAAAGTGAACAAACGTATTCAGTACCTCTTTTTTTTCAGATCATGCATTTGTTTTTGAAACAGTTGCGACAATTTTTGCATTTATATACATAATCTCTTCCCAAAAGCAAACAATCTTTGAGAAATCAATACACCGAAAAAAGTTATGATTCCAAAAATAATGATATATGTATTAATGATTCATTCACAAAAAAAAAAAAAAAAAAAAAAAAAAAAAGAAAAAAAAAAAAAAAAAAAGAAAAGAAAAGAAAAGAAAAGAAACTTAATTGGATGTTATTTTTGAAAACTGGAATCATAGAAATAGTTGAAAAAGTGATATATTGCCTCAATCGAATTTCTATAAACGAACCCACTCTATTCATTTTTTGGTCACAAATATTCGAAAAAAAGTGCTAAAATTTTCAATAAACAAGCTTGATGTTGAATATTTTTCACGATTGAAACATTGGAGGTACAGATATCGCATAAAATACCGGACATCGCACAAAATACCGGACAAGATCGATTTCACAACAACTGCAAGAGGAATAATTCTAACAATTTTCCTCAAAATATATCTCTTTAATACAAACTCAATTGATAAACGAGACTTTTTTCATAGCTTCATTTGTGCTCAGAAAAAATTATTTTTAAAATCTTGGAGAAATAGGATTTTGAGTTTTCTCCAAATTTCAATTGTATTTTTTTTCTGAGCACAAATGAAGCAATTTTGAAATCCTCGTATATCTAATGAGTTTGTCTTAATGAGACATATTTTGAGGAAAATATTCAGAATTATTCCTCTTGCGGTTATTGTGAAATTGATCTTGTCCTGTATTTTTTGCGATGTCCGGTATTTAATGCGATATCTGTATAGCAAATAAATAAATAGTGAACCTTTGCAAAAACAATTACCATAGGTGCAAATATAACACATTTGATAAATTGAAACCAAGAAATAATCGGAATTTTCAAAAAAGATGAAAGAAATGTGATATTTCAAAAGAAGAAAAAAAAAAAAAAAAAAAAGGAAAAGAAAACGTAATATTCAGATAAAATTCAAGAGATTAATGCCCGTAAAGATATTATTAACAGTCATTCCGAATATTTCTAAATTAGGAAAATTGAAAATTACTCCAAATATTGTTTCAATTGTTTTGTTTCTGTTTTATTTGCATGGTTCAATTTCTAAAGAATGAAATTCTCACATTTTGAAAATGCAAACTTTTTGTTGTTGTTTTTTTTATTAATTTTATTTTTAATTTATTTATATTTATATTTATATTTTTTATTGTTGGAATTATACTGGAAATAAATTACGAAAACTTGTTGAAAAATCAACTATTTATTGAAAGATTTGTTATTTTCAAATAAACTTTGAAAAATTATATAAAGATTTAATAAATAATTTATCAATCATATAATAACAATAAAATTTCAACAGAAAACACAGAATGTTGTTTTTTAACTTTTGTTTCAAAAATTAGAGGGATTTGATCAAATTTCATCTGTTATTTAATTGGCTGCTAACAATTTTTCCACCATGGCAGATGCTTTACAAACATTTATTTCAATTTTACTTCCCATTGCTATGGTTGCATGTGGCTCTGTTGTGGTTACAATGAAAAAATTGCAATTCCAGCAAATTGTTCCAGGAAAAATTGTAAAGCCTCATCCTTTTAGAAAGCCATGGTTTGTTAGAAGCAAAAAGTTATTGTAGTCATTAAATTTTTTATATTACATTTTTAACATTTGCTATTGCATCGATTATCAATTCACAAATATTATTTAATTGCTGCATCAGCTTTCAAGTTCTAATGCTTCAATTTGCAGAGACACTTTGTTTGATATGGTTTGCTTGCATAATGTGCTATCGTAAGCGTAAAGAAAAAAAACGTTCAAATGCACTATTGGAAAATGAAGATAACGATAATGATGGAAACTTGAATCAAAATCCTCAGGGGAAAAAGGAATCCAAGGCTAAATTTATTTTGTTGCTTTGCGTTAGGATGCTTATTCCAGCTATACTAGATTTATGCTGCAGTATTTCTGCGTCATTTGCCATCCTTCTTGCTCCGCCATCTCTGATGGAAGTTCTTACTTGTTCAATAATAATTTTTTCTCCATTTTGGAACATTCTGTTTCTTAAAAGGCGATATAATTGTTATCAAGTTTCTTCTGTTCTAATTGCCCTTGCCGGCGCTGCGCTAGCATCGTGTTCGTCCTTATTGACCCCTTCTAAGTCTGGAGAAAATCCAGTTTTGGGTGTAATTCTCATGTTGATTGGTCAACTAGCATCATCCTTTCAATATGTTATTGAAGAAAAACTCATGTTTAAACGTCGGTATGAACCAGCTCTTGCAATGGGAACCGAGGGATGCTTGGGGATTGTAATGATGGTTATTTTACTCACAATATTTCAAGTAATACCAGGGAAAGAGAACGGTAGCGTCGAAAATACATTGGACAGTTTTGTTCAGATTAGTAACAGTTCGAACCTTCAAATATTTATTCCTGTGTATACGGCAGCAGCACATTGCTTTTTGTTTTCGGGGATTAACGTTACTAGACGTTTTTCATCTTTGCATCGTGTTCTTCTTTCAGCATGCAAAGCAGCACTTGTGTGGATTATACAATTAATACTTCATCCAGCCACTGGTGGAAAGACTGGAGAGGTTTGGAAGACCGACTCATCACTGATGCAGCTTTTTGGATTTCTGACGCTTATCACTGGCAACGTTTGTTTCCAGGTTTCAACAGCAAGAAAAATGAAGCAAATGAAGCTAAAACAAAAAGAAGCACAGCAGCAAGAGAATGAAGCACAGAAATTGGAACAAGTGTCGCAGCAGCAAGCACAGGAATCGATCACAAGCGGTGACAATATTCGTCCTTCTTCTCAAGAGTAACATGCAACTTATTAGCGATTTTCTTTTGTATTAGCGTTTTATTATGTATTTAGATTCCGTACATGAGATAGCACACACCGTGCTGTCATTTTCAAAAACTTCTTTTTTTTTTCTCACTCCACAATTGAAGTTCTCGCGATCGAAAGAAGCTTAACTTTATTAGCCTATTTTTCTGAAAAGTGAACAATGCTTAATGATCTTTGTTACGTGCATTTTAAATGTTCCGAGTTCTTTTTGATGTTATTCAAAATTTTCCTTTGATTACTCTCATTTCACTTTAATATTTAGTATTGCTGAATATTCACCACAAAATTACACTCTTTTTTATTCTTTATGAACTGCAATTGTAATGGAGAGAATCGTTTTTGCATTGTTTTCATAAAATAAGTAATTTTTTCCTTTTCAAAAGGAAAGATTCATTCGAATACATATTTTGTTGAAGATTGAAAATTTGACAACAAAAAATTATTTTCCCTTAAACGTTTCATTTTATCAGTTCATATGGTTACATCACAAATAAAAGAATCACTAATTGTTTCTATCTTTCACATCCAAATTGAGAACATGTGAAAAAATATTCTCCAATTTCTCTCGTTTAAATTTCGGTATAATCAATTAATATTTGTTATTTTGAAACAAAGCAACAATAACTGCGCCTAAAAAATAAAAAGAAATTAAATATTTTTCGTCATAGTTTTTTCTTCAGAATTTGACAAAAAGAAAGAATTAGAATCCTCATAAACATAAACTCCAAAAATATCAATTTATACAAAATAAAAATCTGATTTATAAACACATCGTGGTGTAATTGATTTAATATGCACTTAAAAAAAAAAAAAAATATTTTTTACAGTTATCCCATCGAAGGAAGTGAAATATCTTGGAACAATGGCTTTTCACCCAACGACTTTTCTCTTTCGATATGCTTGATGGTGTTGTTGAAGTATGATTGCATCGGTCCAATTGTAGCTTCATCAAGACCAGGCAAGCGCTGTTGCACAAATGTTATGATAGCAATGATTTGTCCGGAAATTGGCTGGAAAAAATATTCAAAAAGAAAATTATAAGAATATTTCATAAAACAAGATAATGAAAATTATATTATGAAAATAAAAAAAAGCAACAAGAATAATATTGAATTCAAAAATGTCAGAACAGAATCTTCACAATATGAGATCGAATTTCTTTTTTGATGAATGCAAAAAAAGATTGTTCCCCGTTCTGTTCTTCCGTTGCATCTTGCATCACTTGTCCACACTACACCATCCATTCATTCATGCAGATGGGAAGTTCTATCTAGTGTGCCTCTTTTCTCTTTCTTTATTCTCAGCATCTCCATCTGATATTATTCTCTCATTCTCTCATTCATAATACTCTTTTTCCACTCATTCATAAAATTTCATACCTTGTCAATGTTCTTTGCCAGGAAGTACAAGTTCTCGTTCAATATTTCTGCAAAGATCGTAGTCTGAATGTTGAGTTGAGTAATCTTGTCTGCTAATTCTCCGCTACGCTTCAAGCATTCCACAACATGAACTGAGTTGTGATAAGGATTCTATGAACATTAAATGAAAATATAAATATTGGAAAAGAGGAAATAAATAATTAATATAATGAACAAAACAATAAAATAGTAAAAGATTGAATATTTTTACATAAAAAAAAATCGAGCATCAACACAAAGTATCAGAGGTAGTGACAAAAGCATTCAACAGATTAAAAAAATTCTGTAACGCTTTAAAATTTGCATCATAAATTATGGAATAAATAAAATGTGCACATAACAAATATAAAAAACATAAAAAACTGCCTCCTTCCTCACTCTTATAAAAATTAACAAATTGTCTGTAGAGCATACAACATCGTCTCTATCAGCCCAGAACAGATGAGAGCAAAGGCACACAGCACGTGCCTGATCTGGACGCTTCACCAATTTCGAAGAGTATTGTGTCGTCTTCTTTATCAAAGTATCGTAGTTGTCTTCTTCCATACTGAAAAATGAAAAAGAAGATATTCAAAAATGATTAGAAATTCGTAAATATAATTTCAAATAATTATAAAAAAGTATTTAAAAAATGAAAAACATTAAAAAAAAGCCGAAGTAGATATGCTCAGACATAAAAATTCTCAACACATAGAGATTCTGAGAAATTCTAGAGCAATTTTTGATTCATCATAGCATATCAAATGACCATTCAATAATTAAATTTTGTTTATTTTTTTTGCCTTTCCCAAATCCTAATTCTCTCATTAACATACTTTCTTGTTTGCTGCAATGATCCGATGAATGTTCTCAGAGCCAAGAACTGCATCTTCGAGTCTGCCACTCCTTCTTCATAGACAACACACGCCTGCGACATGAACTCATACGAATACTGCTGGTTGAAGCATCTATCAGCAGAAAGCATAGCTTGTGTGCACATACGAATACCCAAATCTGGGAAGTGCTTTCCAATGACTGAGATAATCTCCATCACAAACTGGTACACTTTATCAGACGAGATAACAATCTTGGCCTTTGTCGAAACCGATCCATCTTTCGACTTGGCCTTCCTTGAGCCACGTGGAAATGCAACTGTTGTTTCAGTCACATCGCTTGATTCCTCGCTTGTCAGTTCAGATTCACCTCCTTCTGTTTCCGTGCTCTCATCGCTTCCTGTTGCTTCCTCTTCTGCTTCTTCGGCTTCTCTTTCGATTCTTGCAATTCTCTCTGCAAGTCTCAACGAAACGAAGAAGAGTGGAGTAAGAGCATATTTCACTCTCTTTATGCCTCCCTTTCCGAAATACTTTCTGGCCACATACAAAAGTCTGAACATAGCATCAGTATCATCGTTATGCAACATATGAGATATCTTCGCAACATTGTTTTGCTCAGCTTCAAATTCCTCCTCGTCTGCTTTGTCTTGCGCTCCATCGTCAGCAGCTGCAAGAGGATCATCAGCGATCAGTGGACGCACAAATTCAAAGAGCTTTTCGAGGATTTCTGGCTGGTCGATGACTGGTGGGCATTTGTTCATAGCATTCATAATGATCATTGCCATCTCTTTTCTCGGCTGTGGTGCCAACAAAGCAATCATATCAGACACATGAGGCAAACGAAGCATGTCCTTTGTTGAGAAATATGCGCTATGTCCATCTTCACCATCTGGAGATGGAGAAGGTGATGAACCAGATGCACCGCCTGCACCTGGAAGCATAGCCGCTGCAGCCTGCTGTGCTTTCTGGATAGCATGTTGCAAAGGTGCAGTGATAAGCTGATTAAGCACTTTCACCTCTCCTGAAGCAGTTATAGAGCCTTGTGGAACGCCATCAAGAGCAATCAAGCATTTCTGATAGACTCTGTCAACATAATCGCTGAGTGAGCTTGATGGATACACAGCAATCACCAGATGCAACAAAGCATCATACAGACGTAATTTTCCGGCTGTCTTGACAATTGCGCGTCTTGTTTTCAGCACATCATTGACAGATGTGGAAAGGATGTCAAACAGGGATGATGTTGCATCTTTGCTCACCTTGTTTGGATTGTCCACACAGAACATAGTCAATCTCTCGATCAATCGTAAGATCAGATCTTCAACATCAACGGAGTCTTCCATCTTTCCAAAGCAAGAAAGATATTTCTCCAGTGAAATCAGATGAAATTCACATGGGAAAATCTGAATGATAATTTCCATTAAATAGTATTGTGCAACAGCATCGTGACAATTCACAACTTGCTCCAAAATTGCAGGAAGGATCAAGGATTCATAAAGACGTTCGTCTACGCCATCCAAATTTGATACATTCACCAGATTAGTACCAATCAATGTTCTCAACTCTTGCCTTTCTTTTTCTCTTCTCTCTCGATCGCGAGATGTTCCAAGATATTGCATACGGACCCACAATTTGTTCATCTCCACAAAATTGGCAAGAACGAATTCCAGAGAATCATTCAATACACCATTTGTTGGATTTGATGAAGAACCATCGGGCAATTTGTCTTTCGTCATTTGTGACAAATAACTTCGAAGGAAAAGCCCTCTCATAGGATGTTGAACTCCTTTCGACATTTCTACAAGATCCTTCAAAACTCCTTTTGCAGGGGCTTCTCCAGAACGAATGTACACTGATCCAACGCAAATCAAAAGATATAATCTTGATAGAATATTTGTGGTGTACTGTGCCCGCTCGTAAAGTTCGATCATAGGTGTTCCTTTTTTGTTTTGCTCCCCAATGAACACTTCGAAATCTCTTAATCTGTTGAATACATCCATGTCTTTTAAATTACGTTGAACGCATAGACATAAGATAAGAAGCAAATAAACAAAATAAAGTTTCACAAGTTCAATAAATAATACAAAAATATTTGACTAAAGCACACATAGAGCATAATATTTTTGTGGTGTCAAAAGGGATGTTCTAAGCTCATCACAAATTAACGCTGCATATTTGAATGCATCGTTGACATTTCCCATATCCATAGAACGAAGCATTGCACGGTGGTTATCCGCAATTGTTTTCAAACTTGTGTTCAACCATTCCTATCATAAAATTTATATTGATCTTGTGTCCAAAATGTAAAACTCGATCAAACCTGTTCGTTTTGTGAAAAGATCGTATCTTCTTCGGGCTCAAAACGTCTTCTTCCAGCTGACATTTTCAAAATGATATACTATGGGAAAAGATCTTTAAACATAAATTACAGATAGGATCATATAATGTTGAAACTGTTGAACAATCCTTCACAAAAAATCATATAAAAAATTATTTATTTAATGCAAGATAAAACAATGAAATAAATGAAGTGAGAAAATCAGAATAAGTGCTTTTTTTTGTTGTGAAATGCTCAGAAGTTTCACTGCTCTTCACCTCCTTCTTGTGCATCCTCCATTTCTCCTGCTGCATTTTCATCTCGTTGCGTATCCTGCTGTTCTGTGTCCTGCTGTTCTGTGTTTTGTTCTTCTGTTTGTTCTTGATTTTCACCCTGCTCTTCAACTTGTTCCTCTTGATTCTCTTCAATCGGTTCGTTCAGTCCTTCATCTTCTTCATGAGGCGTGTCTTGACTTGTTTCAGAATATCTGGTAGTATTTGGATCATAACAAGAATTTCTTGATGCTCCTGTGGAGCCCATTGCTGTCCTGCCCATTCGTTCCTTTCCTCCCAAATCAAAGCTAAGAATAATAAAATCAAAATAACTGATATTCAAAAAAATTCGGAAATATTCCATACAAGGCCAATTGGGATTCAAGTTTTGTTGTAAGTACTGTTGTATCAACAAGAAGTTGACGAATGACGGACTCTGTTGACCTGAAAAAAAACGAAATTTTAAAAATTTTACAAATGTGTTGTTTAAATGGTAGAAAACAAAGTTTAACAAAGTTTAATTTATCATAAAAAATAAATTGAAATGAGGATAGTTTTATTGGTAACATTCTTTTCAAATTAGAAGAAAAAGGAAAAATACAAACTGTTTTCCTTTTGACATTCTTTATATTAAGGGTATTTCGATATAAAAAATTAAAAAAAAATTAAAAAATAAAATTAAAAATAAAAAAAAAAAAGGAAATATTAATTGAAATGGTTGTGAAATGAATGAAATGTAATTTTCGATAATTATTCATCACTTTCAACATCTAATAATTCGATATCTTCATCACTTTCATTTTCTTCATTCAATCTTTGCTTGCTCCTTCTCTGAGGCTTGCTTCGTGATTTGTTTCCAATCTTTTTGTCAGGCTGTGAATCGCTCCAATCTCCCTCATCTGATTCATCTGCATTTTCACTGTAATTTTCCACCTCTTCCTCTTCGTCTGACTCATCGTCTGTGTAAAGTGGCTTTTGTTTCGGCTTCCTTTTCCTCAGATTTCGAGTCTCGCTCTTCTGCTGCTCGCTCTTGTCATTCTCCAAATTCTGTGCAAGTCGCGACTGCTGCGCACCTCCTCTCCCGCGGCCTCCTCTCCTCCCTCTTCCTCTCCCTTTTGGAGGATGAGCAGAATCGCCTTGCCCCTTCGCATCTGTCAAAAGTGCAGCTGGCTTATCTGCTGAAGCTCCATCGCCTTCCACCCCCTCCTTTCCGGCCTCTGCTTTCCTCGCTGCCTCCAGCTCGTCTGCTGCCAGCGGCTCCACTCTGCCTTCGCTGATTTCTGTGATGTACTTGTTCAGCTTCGTCAGGGCAGCATCGATGATCCCTTTCCTTTCTTCGCCATGGAACCGCACAAACTTCCTCACTTTTGTTGCTGTCTTCGCAATGTGCCTCGCAAACACCTGGTCAATCTGCGCGACCGAAAAGAACAGCGTCTGGCTGCTCAAAGCCTTCGTGAACGGGACAGATGAGCGGTCGCCGAAGGGAAGAAGCGACAGCGTCAGCGCTAGCAGACGGAGTGTGTTGACAGACACAACTGCACCTGAGGCAGCAGACATAGCTCCATTTGGAGTGGGTAGCGATGGCGTTGAAGCAGGCGTGGGCGAGGCAGAAGGGAAGAGAGCTGACTCAGTCGTCGTCTGCAGCACAGAGGAAGGATGGGGCTGCATAAAGACAGCACTTGAGGACTCCTGAAGAGTGCCCTGTGGAACAAGAGGGGTGGGAACAACAAAAGTGGTGGAGGGAGAAAGAGAAGCTGTTGGCATGTTTGGAGAGGAAGAAGGGGAAGGCGAAAGAGCAGAAAATGAATGAGGAACAAAAGAGGCAGTGGGTGTTGGAGCAGGTGGCTGTATTGTCTTCATTGATGGAGAAAGAGACAGAGCAGGTGTAGTGGAAGGAGTGGGGTATGCACTCGATGCCTTGAAGCTGGCATCGTCTGCAGAGAATGAGCGAGAGTATGTTTTGATGGCTCTGATGATGCGCTCTGCCACAGACGCTGTCTGCGACTCATTCAGCGACGCCATTTTGATCAGATGGTCAGCAATATGCTGATACTGGGCAGTGGTGATGCCGAGGAAGAAAGACGGTAGAATGTGTATGGACTCCACCCAGTCGTCTCTGCCGTAGTCTGAGGGCGTGCTGTCGTATGCAGACGGAGAAGGCGCAATAGACACAGACTCTGCTCTTGTGATGTCCATCGTCTCGTGCTTGGCAAGCGCTGGCCCTTCGCTCTCTTCTGCCTCTCTTCCACTCCTCCCTCTCTGGAACGACGTCTGTATCCCCGTGTGCAGATGCTGCCCAGACGCCAGCGAAACAAGCGTCTCTGCAAGCAGATTGTACAGCGACTTCCCTTCGTGTGCGAGTGTGTCGACCAGCTGCTCTGCCAGCCCTGCCAGCACCGCATCCTTCTCCACCAAGCACAGCGCCACAAACGGGAAGTGCATCCGCAGCTTCATCATCCCCGTGCGTGTCAGGCTGTTCACTGCCGAAAGGGCTGCTCTTCTGACAACAGCTGCCTCGTCGTGGATGCGAATGCACAGCAGATGCGCATACGGCGCAGCCAGCGACGGATAGCGCGTGAAGGCATCGGCAAGTGAGAGGCACATGTTTGCTCGTGTCTCGGGTGAGGCAGAGTCCTGAAGGAGAGTAAATGCCAGCTGCATGTTGTCGCTTGCATACTGTGGATCCAGCATTATGAATGCGCTCAGTGCAGATGCTGCCAGCGTGGATAAAAGAGGAGCATAGCGTCCTCTGCTGATCTTCGGCTTCTCTTTCTTTGGCTGTTCTTTCTCCATTTCATCTTCAGACACACTCGGAAGTGACACTTCTTCATCCAATTCTTCATCCATAGACAAAGCCTGAGAGGAAGGAAACGACTCTGCCAGAAGAGTGTTCATCTTCTCGTTCTTCTCCTTGTTCCTCTCTTCAATCGCTGTCTGTTTCTCCTCCTTTTCGTACCAGCTCGGTGGCTGCATGTTCAGCCACACACACACTCCCCCAAATGTGTCCACAATAAGCTTCGCAAGCGAGCCAGGCGGTGCTGTCGCAATCTGCTGGGCTGGTGTGCTCTGCGTTGTGCTCTGTGTTTTGTTTGTGGAAGATGCATTCGCACTCATCCCGTGTGACATCACTCCTGTCAGCGCTGCTTCCAGTCCGCTGTCTTCGTCTGAATCTTCTTCCTCATCTCCCTCTCCTTCTCCCTCTTCTCCTTCTCCTTCGCTTTTGCCATCCAAATTGGCTTTTCCTCCTTTCTTTTTGTGATGCTGGCTGTGTTTCTTCGCTTTCTTCTGTTTCTTCTCTCCTTCTTCTTCATCCATTCCATCTGAATGCTGTCTGACATCTTCTCCTTCTCCTTTGATCTTCTTTCCCCTCTTTCCCTTTTTCTGCTCATCCTGCAAGCTCTGCTGATTCCCCTTCGCCAGCTCCTTCAGCTCTCTTCTCGACTGCTCTGCTGCTTTTCTCTCTCTCAGCACAGCATCTGCCAGCGCTATCCTCGACACCAGAAAGAGCAGCCGCCCCAAACACGCCGAGCCACACAGGGCGGTCTCTTTATTCGCTCTCTGCCTCCGAAAGACTGTCTGTGCCCAGAGTGGAATGAAGCGGCGGAAGAGCAGCTGGGGGTCGGTGCAGACGGTGAAGACGGTGACGATTCCTTGCTGTGCCACAGACATCCACTCAGCAGCCGCAGAATGAGTCAGTTTTCCTGTGCAGAGAGAGAAGAGCGCGAAACAGGGGGCGAAAAAGCGGTGGTTGGTGGGAAGAAGAGAAGATGAGGGAGAGGCTGTGAATGAAGAGGAAGAGGAAGAAGATGATGATGAAGCTGAAGAAGCTGATGTGGATGCTTGAGAAAGAGGTGATGAAGAAGGAGGAGCAGACGAAGAAGGCGCAGACAGAGTGGCATAAGCCGAGTAGCTTTTCGAGATGAGTGTCAGTGCCAGCCGTGCTGCCTCCACCGAATTCGGAGGGCGCTGCAGAGCAGAAGAAATAAGACTCATCAGAACACCCAAATTCATTCGGATCGTCACCAATGGCGTGTCTGCTGTTGTGCTGCTTCCTTTTCCTTGTTCTCCTGTCTTCGTTTTGAGCGCAGGGAGAATCGCTGTGAGTGCTCTCAGCGCTGCCAGAAGCTTCTTCTCGTTCTCCTTCCGTTTCTCTTCTGCTTTCTGTTTGTCTGCCTCTGCTGCACTTTGCTCAGCTGCATTGTTATTCGCTTTCTTCAATGTTGATGCTTCCATATTGTTTCCATTGCCTTCGTTCACATTCACCATTGAGACAGTCTCTGATGATTGTGCACTTCCTTCTGCGTCTGCCATCTTCATCTCTGTCGAAACAAACTGACCTGCTTTGGCATCTGCACTTGCACTTGCACTTGTTGTTGATGATGTTGAAGAAGCAGAAGAAGAAGCAGAAGAAGAAGAAACAGAAGAAGAAGAAGAAGGAGCATTCTCTTCCTCATTCCACATCGATGGCTTGAATATCTTCACTGCTGACCACAGCGCATCGATAATCAGAGGCTTCAGCTCTCCCTTTTCAGCAAACGTTCTCAGAACAGTTTCCACAGCAAGCGCGTGCGATGGACTTAACTCACTGCACAAAGTGACAATTCCAGCTGCAATTGTTGCGCACTGCTTCTTCGTGATTGCCTGCACAACTGTTGAGCCAGTGCCACTTTGGCTGCTGCTGCTTCCTGTCTTGTCTGCTCCTTTCCCCCCTCTTTTCTCTTCATCGTCTTCATTCTCATCATCTGAAATCCCATCCCTGCTCTTCTTCTTCTGCTGCTGCCTCCTCTGCTGTCTCTTTCTCTCCCTCTCCCTCTCCTTCTCCTTCTCCTTCCCGCTCAACCCCACACCTGTTATGGATGCAATCGCTGCATTCTTCGTCGTGTACACCTCTGGCAGCCCCACCACCTCTCTGTAATGAGCCAGACACGCCTCCCTCATCGCTGCATCGGGTGACCACACAAGTGCTGCCAATGCATCGTCCACATGCGATTTGTACTGCTCAAAGCGGAACGGCCGCAGCGCCGTCGCCAGCTGCACTGCACTCGCCACGTCGGTTACAGACTTCGAGCGGAGCATGTGCGAAAGCGCGGGGAAAGCACGTGTTTCGATGAGGTCGATGAAGAGAAGAGAAGATGTGAGGTACTCTCGGGCGAGGAGACGACGGCGGAGGAGGTGGGGATCTTGGGGAAGGAGAAGGGGAGTTATGGAAGAGGAGGAAGATGAAGATGAAGATGAAGGGGATGATGAAGATGATGAAGATGATGCTGATGATAGTGCTGGATCAGATGACGAAGAAACAGAAGGTGATGAAGCCTTTGCAGACGCAGGAGAAGAAGATGAAAGAATCGAAGATGTTGTTGAAGTGGATGAGATGGACAAAGAAGACGACTTCATTATCGAAGAGCGTCTGCGAGGCGAGCGCATCGGAGTGATTGTGAGGCGCCTGGCAATCTTCGCCACGTCTTTTTCTTTGTCTCCCGTCTCCTCGTCTGTCTCATCGTCGCTCTCTGTGTCTTCCAATCTGTCTGCTGCTCCGCCATCATCTAGCTCATCCACACCTTGTTGTGTCGCTGCATCCACAAGGCTCTCTGCAAACTCGTCTTCTGCTTGTTTCTCTCTCTTTTCTTCGTCTTCGGCACTCTCAACAACATCCATACGATTCTTCTGTGTATCTTCTTTGTTGTTCTCTTTCTCTTTTTCCTTTTTCATTTCGATCTCCTTCAACCTCCTTCTCTCAGCCTCCTCTTCCTCTTCCTTTCTCTTCATCGCTTGCTGCCTCTCCTTCTCTTCCTCCTCCTCCAGCGCCGTCAGAATGTCCAGCTGCTTTTGATACGCTGCCCGTGCCAGCGCCGCGCCAAACGGGTTGTTCTCCACCAGCTCCTTCACACACCCCGCAGCTGCTCTTCTGACAGCAGGCGTCTTGTCGTTCAGTCTGTCTGTGGCGATGGCAGTGGCAGAGGCATACAGGCGGTGGGGGATCGAGTGAGAGGCACACAGCTCAGCCCAGCAGTGCAGCACACGCGCACGCGCATAGGCAGACACGTCCATCACACGCTCAGTCAGAATAGAGAAGAGATTGTCGATTGTCGTGTTCAGCTCAGCCAGTCGCTTCTCTTCGGGTGATGATGAGGGATGGTCGGAGGCTGCAGACGAAGAGGAGGAAGAGGAGGAGGAAGAAGCAGATACAGAAGAAGAAGAAGAAAATGATGATGATGATGACAACGATGAAGACGAAGATGAGGAGGATGATGAAGAATTGGCACCAGCAGCGGAGTAAATAGAAGGCATTGCTGTTTCAAACGGGAGAGAGCTTCCAGAAGAAGACAGATTGAGTGTCAGCTGTCCTTTTTTGCTGTCTGCTCTTTGCTCATTTCCCTGTGCATTCATTGCCCCAGCCTTGTTTCCATTCCCTTCCTCACCCGATGCCTGTTCGCTTTTGTCTCTCTCATTGCCGCCTTTGTCCACACTCTGCCCAGACGCAGTGGAAGCAGAGATGGCTTTGCTCAGCTGTGTCGCCTGCTGAGTGAGTGCTTTGATGAGCCGCATGCACATTTCTGCTATGCCGTTCCGCAGCTGATAGGAATCACTCCCAAAATACGGCAGAATCTCTGGGCAGAAGCGGAGCACAACAAACGGACACCGCCCAGCCAGTTCCGAAAGGAACAGCCCAACGCTCTTTGCTGCTGCGTCTGCCGTGTTGCCAATCAAGTCGTTTCCGTCTGACTCCTTCTTCTCTTTCTTCTTTCCTCGCCCTTCGCCTCCATCTCCCATGCCAGTAGCACCCGCTGCCAGCTCGTCCATCTCGTCTCCTTCATTCAGCTCTCTGTATTCCCTCTCCTCCTCCGCAGCTGCCTCCATCCCGCCCGCCTCTTCCCCCTCAGCTGTCGTCTGCTTTGCCTTCGCCTTGGCAGCGGCGCTGCTCTCCTTTTCGCTCTGCATCTTCGCCTCGATTCCGCCGAGTCCGCCAGGCATGTTGATCAGCTCAGTCAGCAGCGCATCCGCCAGCAGGCAGCGGTCAGACGTCGCATCAACAGCGCTTCCTGCACTGAACAGTTCCTCATCGGCACCATACCCTTGAATCGCAATCAGCGTTGTCCTCCGCTCAGCCCCGTCTTTTGCCAGTGCGCTCTCCATCATCGCGTGGCGGAGGTCGACCTCAGACATCTCAGACAGAAGCGTCGGAGCGTGCTCAAAGCGGAAGAGTAGAGAAGACAGCGTCGAGGTGAGGAACGGGTGCGCTCTGCCAAACCGGCCGTGGAGGAGGGTCGCCAGCGACACACACGCCGCCTTCACTTTCGTCTTCCGCAGCAGCGCCGGTGACTGCAGGCAGTACATCGGCAGAGAGAAGACACAGTTGAGAAGTGGCTCTTCGATCTGCGATGGATGCGCTGCTGCTGACGAAGAGGAAGACGATATCGGAGCAGCTCTTCCTTGGACCTTCCACAGAGAGTTTTCAAGCTGCTCCAGCTCAAACACATCGTGAACTAAGTCACAAATCCGAATAAAATGCCGATCAACCCAGTCAAATGACTCAAGCTGTGCAGCTGCACTTGTTCCTTTGAGATACCCATGCGCCGATCGAGAATCGCTCTTTCCAGAAAAATTCTTCCCTTTTTCAAAATCATCCATCGCCAAATCACTTAAATGGCACAATAAAAATATGTACATTTTTAAAGAGTTTCTTAAAATAAATGCGTTTTGAAGAGTTGCTGGCTCAAAGTCAATTGTCTGTGTGGATTGAGAAAAAGTTTTTCTTCCTGGAAATGCAGTCATTCTTGGCGATAAAGGTGGCGAAATAACAGTCAAACGAGGAGATAATGGAGTGCTTATTTCATTATCCACAGTTCGTTCAAAACTTCGAATGTGAGTAATTATGGATTGAGAAAGAGAACGAAGACCATTGCACAATAGCTCAACGAGCTGGTTTTTTGAACGATTATCTATTGATTCAAATGACTCGATTCTAAGCATTGAGTACAGAGAATCAAACGTAGAATGCTCAAGTATTGCATGAGGACCGTTATCAGATATAGAATCTTTAAATGTGAAAAAATGTATTGAAATAAAAAATAAATAAATTTTTTAACGTTAAAAATTGGATGACTCAAATATCTTTCATGAAATTTAAAAATCAAACTTTCAATTTGTTCTAAGGTGGCAGAAATATCTGCAGCTGAATCAAAATCAGAAAGTGTTTCCACTTGAAATCGTTGTAAATCGTCTGTTCCAACGGCTAGCTCTTCATATTTCATAGGAATAATAAATTCCTCATTTTCAGACATTGCTTTTTAAAGATTCTTCCTTCTTCTTTAGTTTTTTTTTGTAAATTAAGAATTAAATTATACCCTTTTTTTATTTTTCGAGAATAGTATTTCCACTTTAAATACTTTTGAAGTTCAAAAAGCATGAAATACGTTAATCAATAAAACAATAATTATCTAAAACTTAAATAGAAATAAATGAAAATGAAATGAATTTAGAAAGCGACAGTTGACAGCATTACTCCAAGCGTCTGACTTAAATTTGTTTCTATTGTTTGCGAGACTGCAGTGTCAAGCTGCTTTTTCGGATCAACTTTTCCAACCATCGCCAATTCTGCATTGAAACAAATACAATAAATTTTTCCTTGATGAAAAAAAAAATTGAAGCAAAATTCGTACCTTGTTTTTCTTGACGTTTTTCAATAATTGCTGATGTTTCTTCAATAATTCTCCTGTTGAACGAATCTGCAAGAGAAACCATTTCCTAAATCAAAAGTTTATATCATATAAATTTAATTTTAGTCGTTATAAAGGATTAAATACAATGAATATTAAATAAAAATTTACTCCATTGAATTACCTTCATTCTCTTTTCATTATCATCTTCAATTGATGTGAAACTTGCAATTTTCATTCCTTCCATCCATTCCTTTTTCTTCAAATTCAACAGCATCTGTTCTTCAAGTGTATTCTTCCTAAATTCAATTGGCATTGAATAATATTGCCTCCCGCATCCATGAACAAGAGCCTGAAAGGTTTTAGAAAATTTATAAAATTAGGAGGAAAAATCTAAAAATACAAAGCAAAGGCATACAACAAGCGATGGACGCGCAAGATGCCCTATGTTAGATGTGGTTTGACGCGGCTCTGCTCCAGTCATCATGGTCATTTGTGGGATGAGGCGAAATGCATCTGAAGAAAATTGCAGATACGAGATGAAAATAATTAAATCTTGCTATAAATCATTTCATACCTATAACAACTTTACCCTTAACACTTTGCACAGGGTCAACAACAACAGCCACTGCGCGAGGATGTAATTTCTCAAAGCTCTGAATGACAAAATATACGGAGAAATAAAAAGACCTTTAAACATCAGTACAAACCTGCTGAGTATTCATATCCACTCCGCTAAGCCATGGACCAAAACCTGCATTAAAAAATATTCTCATTATTTGAGGGAAATGCAAGAAATAACAAATACAAAACCTGGATGAGAATGATACCATCCAACAACAACCTCTGTACGCCCTGTAAGTTTAAGAAGATCAATCATTTTTTGCTGAAATACTTCGTCGACAGCTTCAACTGAAACTCCTGTCCCGCTCTGAGGCATAGCAAAAACATCATCAACGCGGATGGTGTAGTCCTTCAAAACAAAATATAAAAAAGATATAAAAAATATGAACAAATGCGCTACAAAAAGGTACATACATCTACAAACGACCCGAGCATTAGTCCCATGACTTCCAACGGAACACCTGCTCTTCCATGCTTAAGCATTTTAAGCAGTGCCAAAGAAGAAATTGTAATTGTTTCCCCAACATCAGGAACTGGCTCGTCCATTCCTTGTTGTGCTTGTGGTTGCATTTGACTAATAAGCTTTGATAAATCCATTTTTGTTTATTTACAGTTATTTGATCAATAGTCTAACCATTATAATATGCATCAAACCATCGATCAGAATTCAGATTCATTTTTCACAAATTTTATTCCGCTCTTTATATTCCCAACAATATTTTTGCGAAAGCTATTGTCCATGAAAATTAAAAGAAAGAAAGAAAGATCGATAGAATGATAGATGCACCATTTTTAAAGAAAAATTGACACAAAAAAAAAAAAAAAATTCAACTTTGAAATGGAAATTATTAAATTAAGTGGAATGAATAATATGTGTTTTGTGCATTCCATTCTCCAAATTTTTGTCTCAATAAAACACTTCATCTTTCTATGTTCGTGAAAAAAGAATTTTCTCTTTCAGAAAACTCATTCATTTTCATCCTCAAAAAAATTTTTTTTCGGTAATTTTAAAAACGAAAAAAAGGCAAATGGAGAAAATCATGGTACCACATGATCATTGACCATAATTAATTAATGTTTTGTTAAGCATTCTTGTTATGTTTATTAAGCTTTTGAATTTGAACGAATTAAACAAGTTCATACAAGATTTTGTGTCAGTTTAGGGTCTTGTCGAGCAATATTTGGGTCAGAGAGAACCAAAAATAAATACTTTTTAGATGGAAATTACAAAAATAGTGTGATAGGTCATTTTGGGAGTAGGATTTTCTTTTCTTGCCAAGAAATACATATTCAAACGAAGAATCTCTGTTTTTCTAATTTCAACAAAAGAGACTTACGAGATTTTTTCCCCCAAAATATTTAATTAATCCTTAATAATCTCTTTTGATCAAATATCCGCTTTTGACCGTTCATAATATTATTGTTCAAGAAATACAACGATTTCAAAAATATCACGAGAACAAAAACTTCGAGACGAAAGACTATCGTTTGAAGTGAGAAACGCCAATTCATTATTAGAAAAAATAATTGCTGCTCTTGATGCTCTTCCACAAAAGGTTTGTTTGATATCAGAAGCGTTAAACATACCGACCTTGAAATTTTATAGCGCTGTCAGATGTTATTGCTTCGGACTTATTTGGAACGAAAAGGAAATTCACACAAGGCCTTGTTTGCTTAACTTTGAGGGTGAAGAAAAGGTGCTGAATATTGTTCACGAAAAATGTCAACAGCGTGATGGAATTTAATCACAGGAGTTGAGAGAAATCATTTATTCTGAAATGCAAATATGAAACCTGAAATCATTACAGATGTCACTTCACTTTGGACAAAATCCAGTTATCAAGCATTTCGATTGACAACATGAGCCATCTTCTCAAATAAATATGTCCGGATTCATTTCGAAGCACAAGTTGAAAGTTCTCTCTCCCTCTCATATAACTCCATCCAAATTGAATACAGCATTCATGTCTAACATAAGAGCATGGTTCAATTTTATGTTCAACAAAGATATCAAACCCTCTGCCAACAAGCTTAATATATTTTACTCAGACGAATGGAAAGCTGATATTTATTCTTCACAAAAATTATTCGTGCTTGCGAAGCAAAACGAGCACCGACTTCCACAGAAGAACTCTCAATATATGGTATTTGAATAATGACAACAATTGAACAATTTTGTCTTGCGCCTCCACCATTCATCATTGTTTCTTCCTTTAAAACCGTTCCTTCTGAACTTCAAGAATTCAAAAAAGTAGGCTCATGTGAAATCCACGTCAAAACATCAGGATGGATGAACAGAAATGCTTCAATTTTTTATGCTGTTCATTTCTGTTCATGAAAACTATTTGCAGGTTGTTTGGAGTCATTCCTCCTGATTCTCTTGTTTTTTAATTCTTGATGGTCAACCATCTCGTCTTTGCACTTCAGTTTTTATTTTATTTTATTTAATTTAATTTTATTTAATTTAATTAAATTTTATTTTTTTAGACAGAAGAGGGTTCGAGTGATTTTTCAGGTCTCGGAGGTTTAAACACAATTATGCCTAACGATTACCATAGCTTTACACATTGCTCTGCATCATTTCATTATTCAGAAAAATAAAACAATAATGGTCAAAATGATCCACCCATTATTTAAGAATGCAAACAAACGATTATTAAAAAAATGATATTCTCTTTGTTTTCAGTTTATTTCAACTTCATTTTCTCTTTGAATATTATTGAAAATGTCGAATGCCTCTCATCTTCGAAATCTTATCCAATGCCTTCCTGTTGTCATCAAAATTCACACATTTTTGATTTGCTGTCTCTTCAAGATTCAATCAATATCCAAGAATCACACGGAAAGTCTGAATGTTGCATGAAATCTCAATTTGCACTGTTAAATTCATCGCTCATCATCAATGACGCATCTTTCTGTCAGAATTCATTTTCTTCCACTTTCATATTAAGACTCACATCCAACTTGCGTTTGCATAGTTGCAGAGCGCGATCAAATAATGACCACATATCTTCACAAGTGTCATCCTGGGGAGGCTCCGTGGAGTTATTCAATTTCTCAATAGCATCACACACACATGTTATTCAACATCCTCTAACAATGAATTGTGAAGAAAGCTCGTTGTTCATGCTGCAATGCAAAGATTGCACTTTCAATTCATTGACAAATGTTCATGTTTCCTCATTTTTGGCAACTGGGCATGTCACACTTTTTGTTGCTGACGGATGCAGCTTTTCAAACATTTCTCACTCGCCCTCCCTTCCTCATCGCTTCACATCACATGCTACCCCATCAATTTGGAATTCGTGCCTAATCCAGAACTCAAAATTATATTCATGCCCCAACGCCCAATATGGAGTTGTTGTCACACCAACACAGAATCTGATGACGATGATGAACACTTCGTTCTCTCACTCTTCTGATACTCACTCCCCGACAAACGGCTCCATCAACAGCTATTCTTCAGGAGATGTCATAGCCTATTCAGTCCATTTTTCAAACATAAGTGATTCAAATCGCATGGGCTTGGCATTGAACATCGGTGGAAATGCCACTTTGAACGCTTCATGTTGTTTGTTCGAAATGATAAATGCATCAAATGATGCAAGCAATGTGTATGGAGCAGCCGTGAGCCACAAAGGCGCTGGAGTTCACTATTCACACAAATGCAATTATACAAATTGTTCCTCTGGCTTTGCGGTCGGTGGATTGGACGCTGAGACATCAACACAAAAAATGATAACTTCTTGCTTTTTTGATAAATGTGATGCACAATATTACTCTGCCTTTTTTTTTGGAAATGAAAATGGAGCACAATTAATCAAAATGAACACTATTAAGAATTGTGCCGCAACGCATCACACAGCAGGAATAGGCATTTGCTTCTCCACTCATAGAACATGTATTTCTGAATGTCATACAGTTTCATGTAACTCTTTCTCGGCTCTTGGAGCCATGAGCTTTGTGTGGTTACGCGAAAGCATTCCAGGTATAACGGCAATGATTCATTTTTGTTTTTTTGAAAAAAACACAATAGGAAACACATCTTATGGTTGTGATGTCTCGACAGATTCTTCCTATTATAATTCTAAAGTGATAAATGAATCGTTTGTTCACAGTTACTCCCTGAGTGATTGCCCGATTCGAGTGACAATTAATTCCATTGATCACAGCGACTGGCTTGGACGCCCTCAATCAACCATCCCAGTTGTGTTCGTTTCATCTGTGTTTGGCAACGATTCTCGAAGTGAATGTGGGTTCGGAGGCTTGCCCTGCAAAACAATCGAAAAGGGAATTAGCAAAAGGGTCCGTTCACAGCCGTTAGTGATTTCAGAAGGATCATACATCCACGGATCGATCCCTGTTGATGAAATGAATGTGAGTTTGAGAGGCTGTGAATTCGAAGAGTCGACACTGACTTCCAATGCAGTTTGGGATGGAAAAGCACTGTTTTCAGTATCATCTGGCATATTGTCTGTTTCATATTTCACTGTGGTGCACACTTCTTCGAATTCGAATCCACAATCATCTGTCTTGATGATGAGTGGGAGTGGGCGAGTGACAATACACTTTTCAACAATAAAGGGAGAAGCATCCCCAGCAACGACTTTTTCAACTCCTTTGATGATTGTTAATGGAGGTCTGGCAGAACTTGCTTCTGTTTGCTTCACAACTTTCAGCAACGAAAAGCAACTGATATCGTTTTCCTCTCCAAATTATCTGAAAATGAGCGATGTGACTTTCAACACAATCACTCGACAAAGCGGAAATGGCGCAATATTTGAAGCACAACTTTTGGATGGAAATGAGTTTTGCTTGTCAAATGTTTCTTTTGCAGATTGCTTGTGCCTCAGAGGAAACGGGGGTGGGATGCAGATACACATGGAACGTGGATCATCGTTTTCAATAGGAAATGCATCTGACATAGGAGCAACAGCCAAGATGAACAACTGCCAGGCCATAGGTTCTTCGGTGAGTCCAAGCTGTGGAGGAGGATTGCTCATAAAGCTTGACAAAGATGCAGACAACTTTCTTTTGAAGCAGCTGGCGTTTGAAGGGTGCATGGCCGATCAGGGAAACAATCTATTTGTCGATGCCTGGCAGCTGGACAAATTGATAAATACCACAACCCTTGAGTTTGGGCCAGGACGCAATGATCTTGATGGATATGCTGGATATGAGAGATCAACAGCTGGAGAAACATTGTCTATCCCTCTTGTGGTTTATCTGTGGGATAACATGTCTGCATTTGCACATGTTGGTGGAGAGAAAAGTGCAGATTTCAGCAGGTGCGGGTATTCTGAGGTCCCATGCTCATCAATTATGTCTGCAGCCTCTCTTTGGTTCAAAGACAGCAACCGTTTTGTTGAGCTTCATTCTCCCTTTTCCCTCAGATCTGAATTGCTTCTTGATGCTTTCGAATGGACAATAATGTCAAGAGTTGGCAAAGTGACGATTGGTCTGGACGATTGCAATTTCAGCGGTGAACAAGCAGGGATGATTGAAACGGTCTCAAAGTCGGCGCTCACAAACTTCACTTTTGCACTGCCAAAGAGCATTGGCTTCAAAGAGGCATTGATTGTGTGCATGTCTTCTTCGCTGAGTGTCAAAGGGTGCGAGATTGCAATCAAACAGCAATCGACAAACATTTCGTTTCTTTCTGCAAGAGGAGGACGGGTGTCGATAAATCAACTCATTATGCTCTCGACCTCTTTTGATGGCACATCCACACTGGATGCCATATCTGTCACAGATGCATGCGAATCTTTCATGTTGAACGACTCGATAATTGAAAACTCTCAAATCAGAGACGGATCTGTTGTGAAGATTTCTGATTGCACTGCAAATGTGAATGTGTCTAATTGCACATTCAAGGGGGTGACTTGCTCATTGGGCAAGGGCGGTGCCATTAGCATGCACAAGCCAGAAGTTGCATCGCCTTGCCACGAATGTCTTGAGAAATGCACATTTGAAGAATGCAAAATAAAAAGTGACGAAGCATGCGGGGGAGGCGTGTGCTGCTGCATTGGAATGAGCAATCATCTGGAGATCACAAACTGCGCATTCACAGGCTGTGAAGCATCTGTCGAAAAGAAAGGGGGTTTTGGAGGAGGATTGTTTCTTGAGTTCGATCATCAAGATGTCGAATTTGTTGTCTCTGAGCCTTCTTTTTCTCAAAGCTCTCCAAATGCTGCCAAATGCGGAAGCGAACTGTTCATGAAATCCCCAAGTTTGGAGGCAAGCGCCACCGACAGCACCCTTCCATTTGCCAAAACAATGGCGGACATATCTCTCGATTCCATGAGAGGGTTTGATGGCAACGATTCAGAACATGCAATTCCACTGATATTGCTTTTCCAGGCAATAGGCTCGGAAATACTTGCTTCCTCATTGGAAGGGGCAGACACAATTGCCTGTGGCTTTGAGTGCTACCCATGCGCTTCAATAGATCAAGCCCTTTCTCGCTTCAAAACTGTCGACAAAAGAGCAATAACTGTGAGGACAGAGTCTTTTGTGATCCATGAGATCGATCTGAGTGATGTGAAGATGATATCAGATGGAGAACAGCAGGCATCTCTCACAATGCCATCTGCAATTGAAAGTGGAACAACAATGATCTCATCCAAGGGCATCACACAACTCGAACAATTGAAGATAATTGTTCCTCCTCATATCTCCAACGAAGTCAAATTTGTGATTTCTTCTTCAACTAACAAAGGTGTGCTCTCGCTCACAAACTGCCAAATAGAGATAGAAGATGAATCAGAAGCGCCCAACAATTATGTTATAATCAAAATAAGTGGATCATCAATCCATCTGGTGTTTGTGACTGTGACAAACTGCAGAATGGCAATGCCATTATTTTCATTTGACATAGTTCCACCAATGAATGCACCTGAAACAGCAGAAGTCCAGATGAAGAATTGCTCGTTCAGCAATATCACTCATCAAGATAAAGACAGCTCAGCGTTATCATGTGCATCTCTGGGATGTGGATGTTCGATAGCCGGGTGTAATTTCAGTGAGATTTTTGCAGATCAGAGCATAAATGGAGGAGCAATGAGAGTGGTGCTTGAAGCAGATGGAGAATTGGAAATAACTGATTGCAACATGGAGGAATGTCAAGCAGAAAATAGAACAGAGGGGAAAGGCGGTTGGCTGTTCTTTGACTGCAAGCAGAATTATGGATTTGTCTTTGGAAACTTGTCTTTCAACGAATGCTGTGCATTTGTTGGAAACAACATTTATTTGAAGGGTAATGCTCTTTCTATCAACCTGGGAAAGCAACAGTTTGCATTGAATATGCCAACTGAAAGAGAAAGACGGAATGACTTTTGTGGATATGGCAATGATGAAGCCAAAGAAATTCCTCTCGCCTTGTTTGAAGCAGAATGGAACACTCCAGCATTTGTGAATGGTGTTGGAGGTGTGGATTATCCTTTATGCGGGTTTGACTGGTATCCGTGCAGCACAATAACATATGCTGGAAATAATCGGTTCATTGAAGAAAATGCGGCAATTCGCTTGCAAAGCTCATTTTCTTTCAGCAAGTCAGTGATATTCTCGGGCAAAGCATATGAGATAGATGCGGAGAGCAAAGGAGAAAAAGTCGAAGTCGAAGGAATAGAAGAAAACCTCAAGGTGAGCAGTTTTTTCGAAATCAGAACATCAGTTACATTTTCCAAATTAACATTTCTCCTCCCATCATTTTTCGCTCCTTGTCCATTGAATAGCCTTTTTCTGTGCAGCAAATCAACCCTTTCATTCAAGGATGTGGATATGGAGATGAAAGTTGCAGGACTGCAGTGCAAATACAGTCTTATTGTGGCAACTGACAGCACCATCGGAATTGACGGGTTTGGTTTATCGGAGATAGAATTCAGTGGAGTCAGTGCCTTTGAATTCTCCGGAAAAGAAGCAAATTTCACAATCAGTGCAATTACAATGAGCAATGTTAAAAGAACAGAAGCAGGAGGAATTGTTGAGATAAAACATGGTGCTCATCCAGTCTTTCAGAATTTATCATCAGCCAACAGCACATATTCCAACCATTGCACCATTTTGGTGGAAGAGGCTTGTGGGCTGACTCTTCTTGAATGCAACATGAGCGGACTGAAAAGAACGACTGATAGTGGATGCTCTGTGGTGGGTGTTGTGGGAAATGAAAATATCATTCAGATCAATGGATGCTTCTTTGATGACATTGTTTGTTCATCATCTGGCTCCCAAGGAGGGAGCTTGCACGTGAAAGTGTTGAGTGGTGGAGAATTGTTGTTCGACAACAACAGCGTATGCCGAAGCAAAGTTCCAGCAATTGATGGGGATGGAGGAGGATTGCACATCACTTTCGAAAGTGTGGAAGTTGCATATTCAATGAAGAATGTTGTGTTTGAAGGCAACGACGCGCTCTGGGGAAAAGACATCTTCCTCAACTGCACAAAGCCAAGCACAATTGTCGATCCGCTGCTGTGGGCAGGAACTGCTGAAAGAGGTGAAGAAGAGAGGAACAAGTGGGTGTTTGACTTCACAGATGCTCGCATCAATATGACACTCTTGCGCTTTCTGTTTCCAACAGATGACGATATCATTTATGTGGACGAATCATTGGGGAACGAAATGGGAAGTTGCGGCTCGGGAGTCAATCCATGCAAGGAGTTGGGCTTTGGATATGGAAAATTGGGCACATCAAAAACAATCCTTCATATACAGAACTCAGCATGGCTCTTGGGAGAAATAGATCGAAAAGAAGAAAAACTGACAATCCGCGGAGGTGATGATAAATCTGAAATGCATGTTGGAATACAAGGCCATATTCAGCTCTCGTCTGGCCCAGCATCCACTTCGCTCACTCTCCAGAACCTGCTGTTTTTTGTGCCATCGACACCAGGCAAACACTCAGAAGTGATTGTGGGAAGCGTTGGCCGTGTGAGCATTGTTTCATGCACTTTTGGAGATGCAGAAATAGAGTGCACAAATTCATATATGTGGGTTGTCCGAGGGGATGGAAGTGCGATCCAGTTTGATGATCTCAAAATAGAAAATACCCAATTTGGATCGAACTGTGGAATATGCAAAGCTGATCGAGGAACAGTGGTTGTCACTCAGGCAGTTGCGACAAATATTAACATTGATGGAGATGGATTGTTTTGTTGTGGCGTTGGTGCTGCATTGATTCTCAACAGATCGTCATTCACAAATTGTGGTGCTTCAAAGGGTGTTGCAATATATGCCACAAATGCATCTCGACTGGAGATATTCAATTCGACATTTGATAGATGCAAAACCTCGGAAAGTGAAGGTGGAGGGATAAACTGCAAGATCGGAGACAAATCCAGTCTTACTGTTCAAAATGTTTCGTTTGAAAACTGCTGGGTTGATGAGGAAAGAAGTCGCGGAGGAGCAATATTCTTGCATGCTTTTAACGATTCGTCAAACACATTTTCATTTGAGTCTTTGACATTTCGAGACAACAAAGCGCACAAGGGCAGGGACATTTTCGTTGAATGCAAAAGCCTCAACGAATCAATAACAAACGAACGATTCAACTTCAAAATGTTCGACTCAAACAACACAAAACTCGTGTTTGCCGAGGGGATAGACTTCACAGCCTTTGCCGAGAGAACAATGGACCTTGTTCTGTTTTTGGTTCCATTCACTTCAAACAGAATTGTCGTTTCACACCAAGGCGTGGATATTGCGGGCTGTGGTGACGAGACCGTTCCATGCCAGACTTTCAGGCATGGATATTGGCACATTGACAGCAGCTCCGAGGAAAAGAACATGCTGATCGATAAAAATGCATCTGTAAAAGATTCTTATGACATCTCAAAAATGAACATTTCGTCTTGTTCATCAGAGATAATGAGCTGCCTGAGGTTTGAACCAACACTCGAAACAACAAGCAGCAATCCCATATTTCATGCTTCAGGTGGCTTTTTGTTTCTTCATATCATATTTTCTGTGCCAACAACATTTGTTCCGGATCAAGCAAGTCTCATTTCTTCATCTTCAGATGCCACATCAATCTCGCACGTTTCTTTGCAAAGTTGTTCTTTTGAGCTGTATTCATTATCACACGATATGATTTTGCAGTTTTCTCTTCTTTCAACAACAGGAGGAGATGTGGAGTTGTGCAACTGTTCAGTTCAGAGTCTTCATTTTTCGGAGACTCCCTTTGCCATTGCCTCACCCATGAGTATTCGCTCTTGTTCGTTCAACGATATATCAGCTCCAGACAGTTGTGCCGGAGGGATTATGAAAATCAATCTTCATGCACATGAAAGATTGCACATGGAGGATGTTACCATGACGAACAGTGGATGCTCACAAAACAATGGAAACGGAGGGGCTTGCTTCATTGACTGCACAGAGGCTTATGCAACAGAACAATTTTTATTCAACAACACTGTGTTTTCGATGAATGTTGCAAAGATTGGAAAGAACATGTTCGTGCTTTCAGCAAGTTTGAACAGCTCCATAACCACACAGGCATTCTCCTTCAACTACTCTGGGTTGATCAACGATTCAAATGTGTTTGTTGGAAGCGATGCTATTTTCACTGACACCGATTTATTCAGATTTTTAATTCCATATGCAAATAACACCATTTTTGTTTCCTCCAGTGGTGCAGATGTGCTGCGATGCGGAAGCGAAGATGATCCATGCGAATCATTCTGGACTGGCGTGAATCACCTCAGTCACACGGATGATGGCAAACAAATCTTCATTGAAGGGGTTGCAAATGTGGATAATGAATACGATCTCTCAGGTTTTGCAGTGGCTTCTGCCTCAATTCTGAAAGAAGAAGATGGTCAAAGCGAAATTGTTTTTTCAAAAAGATGAATGGAACAAGTGGTGCATATGCGCTGAACAGAAATGAGATGTCCATATGCGCGATAATGTTGTCCATTGGAGAAAACTTTGAGAATTCTGTTGATTGTGTGATCCTCAGTGAAGGAGATGAGCTGTTGTTGAGAAGATGCGCCTTTCAAAGCAAAGCGGCAGATAACACAGAAGCAGACTGTTCGTTTGTGTTGATGAGGAGAGGAAAGCTCAGTGTCGATGATCTTGAGATGAAATCTTCATCGGTGCGGAAAAGTGTGTTCGTGATGCACGATGCATGTGTGTGTGAATTTCACGCTGTGAAGATTTCCCAGTGCACAATTGATCGTGGTTGTGTTTTTGAAAGCGTGTCTTCAACAAATGCGGCAAATGGGATTGGATTGATCAACATGACAGATTCGGCCCTTTCTTCAGTGACAAGAAACGACAATGGCGGCAGCGCTATTCATTCCACTGGCCAAAATGGCCTCATCGTTTTGATAAGCGGATCTCAGTTTGTTGACTGCAAGGCTGAAATGAGCATGAAGGGAGGTGCAGTGTCGTTCTGCCTGAATGATGGGGGTGAGTTGAGAATAAGTGACACAACAATGACAAGATGCAGCTGCTCAATGAGCGGGAGGGGAGGTGGCATCCACGTGTCGACAAAAGTGGAGGGAACTTTGAACATTCTGTTTCAGAAGATGTTCTTCACGGGAAACACAGCAGGCGTTGGGAATGACATCTTCATTCTGTGCCATAACATCACAAAACAGATCAACGAAACTCAGTTCAGGTTTTCCTTGAAAGAGGGTGTGTATTCGTCTATCAACGCCATCTATGGCTCAGACACAACAGATCACATGAGCGACACAAACTTGATGGACTTCATCACAATATATGAGTCTGATTTTATCATCGTGTCTTCTGATGATGGCAAAAACGGAAAAACGAGAGACAATGCGGATCGGCCAAGATACCATGCTTTTCAATTGGTTATGCCTGCTTCCACTTGTCAAGCGACATCACAAGCATGATGCTTGTTGATGGTGAATCTGTTATTGATGAAGAATGCATTTTGGACAGCATGACCCTCACGTCTCTCAAAAGAAATAATGCAGCCATTCGAGTTCAGACAGGCATATCCCAGGCAGGCGTGTCTCTCATCACAATTCAGAATCATGTGACTTTGTCTCGTCTGAGCTTTGTGTTTGAAAGAAATGCTCTTTCCTCGTATTCTTCTTTCATCTTTATGAGCTCCGACAGTTTGAGGATGGAATCGTGCTCTTTCACATCTCCAAGAACTGAACAATCCCAGCTTTCCATTCCTTGCACTTTATTCACAGTGCTTTCTGGAGATGTCTATTTCAGTGAGTGTGCTTTTTCTGGACTCCACTTGGCATCGTCTGCAATAAGCAGCTGCACAGGAAATGTCAAGGTCACATCTTGCTCTTTCAAGAGCATAGATTATTCTGCAAGTGTCATCATATGCGATGACGGAATGTTTGAGATATGCAACACCTCTTTCGACGAGTGCTTCGAGAAAGACCATGGGGCACCTTTGATTTCGTTCACAAATGCCAAAAATGTTTCTTTAAAAGAATGCAACATTGTGGGCAGTCATTCGTCTGCGATGAAAGGTGGATTTGTGTCATTCACATCATGTACCAACATTTGCATCAGCTCGTGCCTGTTTGAAAATACAGACCTTTCAAACAGAGAAGAAAACAACATAAATCCGCAATCATCCGAGCTTTGCTCCTGGAACAGCTCGCTGGCGAGCCTTGAAAGAAGCACCGCTTCCATCTCAGATACCTTGTTTTCCAACGCATCACACGGCGGACTATCTGCTTCTGGAGGAAGCGTCAGAATTGTGAAAGGAGAGTTTGTGGGCAATGATCCATCAATCGCCAGATTCCCTTCAATCAGAAGAAACATCCTCTGCGAACACAATGGAAAGCTTGAGATCGACAGCTTGAAGGGAGGAGATGGACTACTGCCAAACACATCACTGTGGATTTTGAATGAAGGATGCGAGCTCACGGGGATGCCAACTGAAAGGCTATCTGAATTCTTCATCCCATCACTGGATGCTGTGGAAGTGAAAGAAAATAATGATGCTGCTGAACTGACTTTCAAAGGAAGGCTCCTCATCCCATGCAATCTGAGTTTCCAGATTGTGTCAAAGATAGATGATGTCGGCTCAATAGAGACTTTTCCGTTTGCAGAAGACAACTTTGATTCTGAAAATGAAGCGAAAGGAAAGATTAGCATTTCTCTTATAAGTTCGGCTGCAAGAGAAGAAGAGGTTCTTGTCTGTATTTTGTTTGGAAAAAAAGATGCTCCATCATCAACTGACTCTTTTATTCTGAAGAACAAGAGCGAGTCTCAGACAAGCGGAGATGAAAGGATTTCTGAGGGAGAAAAAGAAGGGAAATCATCATGGGCATTGATTGTGATCATTATGGCTATTGTTCTATTGATTGTTCTTATTATTTCTGTTATTCTTGCAGTCAGATGGAGAAAGGCAAAGAATGAAGCAGAAGATCTGAGAGAGATTGTGAATGACAACATCAGAAAGGATCCGAAGGCTTTTGAGATGGTGACGATGGAGATGTCACCTGAGGCACAGTGGAAGAGAGCAGAGAGGGAGGCTGAGAAGAAGAACGATGAAAGGATAAAGAAGAGGGTATATGCGAAAAGCCTTCAGCATTCAGAGTCATCTGAGCATTTGCTGGCTGAGAGCGGATCAACTGAATACATTTTGGGAAAAGACTCAGACAAGATTCCAGAATGGATGCTGGAGAAGGTTGATAATGAGGAGGAGATAAGGAAGAGAACACCATCTCCTTCAATTTCATCCACTTCATCCACTTCATCCACAGACACTTCAGACACTGAATCCACTTTTGTTCGGAGGGAAGATCTGTGCCCAACCACCTCATCCATGTCCAATCTGGTGGACGCAATCGCATGTTCTTCTCCTCATGAGAAGCTGATTGTGGATTTGAGAGATTCGCTGTTCATGTTGCTTCATGGGAGGAATAAGACAAAAGAGATGGCAATTGGCTCATTGAAAGAAAGGGAGATGACAGCTGCTCAGATCCTGTTCTGGGTGGCCAATCTTGCACTCCACTCCTTTGATGAGATGGAAAACAAGCTTCAGACACTTTCCAATCTGAGCCCTCACATTGTGTTGTTCTCCGAGCACATGGTGATCTGCATTGTGATGCACTCAGACCTTTTATCAGATGACTCTGATTCATCATCGATCTCATCGACAGTTGTGACATCTGCCAGCGATGATGATGATGAAAGTGACTCCCTTCCCTCATCGGCATTTGAGGATGAAGATAGCTTCAAAAAAGAGTGTTTGAGGTGGAAGGCTCCAGAGCTGCTGATCAACAAGAACATGGGGGCAACAAAGAAGTCGGTGGTGTTCTCGATCGGGATGATGCTGTGGGAGTGCCTGACACTCCAGATCCCGTTCGGGGAGTACGAGGCTGTGATTGCTGGAGACAAGATTGCAAAAGGAGAGGCTTTGAGCATGTGCGGAAATACTCCAAGCACATTCTCTTTGATCGTCAGCGAATGCCTCTCCTTTCAGCCTTCCAACCGGCCTTCTCTCGTCTCCATTTCGAGAGAGTTCTTTCAGAAGTTCCCCGAGTCAGCCAAGCTCCCCACAATGACTGACGCACTCTTCACAAACCAGCAATCAGCCATCAGCAGAAACAGCTGCTGCAGCTATTAGTGTTTGCTTCTCTCATCCCATCACAACCATCGCTATCGTTCCCAGCCCTCGTATTCATCTCGTTATCTCCTTTTTTCATTTTTGCTTTTGGTGAATAATAACAAGAAAGATAGAAATGAGTGCTGCCCATGGCTTCTGAAGGCTTTCTTTTGTTTTGTTTTGTTTTGTTTCTGTTGCCTCCAAACAGGGCTTGGCATTTGCCAGCCAGAGTCTGATGTTTGCGTTTTTCTGTGTTGTTCCTGCACTTCGCTCGAAAGTGATTTTTCACAACCACTTTCGTTTTATTGCTTGTAAACCCACTTCAAAATGGAAAGGCACCGAGCCAAATGATTTCTGAAATCCTTTGATCTTCCTCTGTGAATTGCGTTCTTCTCTGAAATGAATGTTCCTCAAAAATGAATCCCAGCATCCTTGCATTGACTCAGCCAAGAAATCAAAATAAAAAAAATATGTGACATCGTTGGCACCTGCTCAAAAACCCAGAATGCACCTTTCTCAGCCTTGGCCAAATTTCTAGAGTCATGCCAAGATGACTTTTTTTTATTCGTTCAAAACATGAAATATGTCAATATAGAAATTGTTGAGATAAAAATAACGGCAAACGATGTGAAAGGAAATGGCATTCAAAGAAATGGGAGGTTTCAAATAAGTTCCATCAAAATGAAGAGAGAAGCACTCTGGAATTTATTTTTTTTTATTGAAAGCTCATTGCCTCCTTCTTTCAAACGATTCGAGACAAAAGGCAAGAAGCTGAGTCATCTTGCGCATTCTTGCAGCGATTGCACCCAGCATCTTGCATTCCCATTCCATCCCAAAATAACTGCATTCCCCAATGAAAAATTCCCACCTCCATCAACATGGCACAGATTCACAGAGTATCTCCTTCCACTTTGTCATCCTTTTTGCGTTTAGGCGTTGATCACCAGCTTGGCACTTTCAGCCGAAGCATAAATATCTCTTCCCTTTTGAAATAGAAGCGCGCTTTCGCTGCTGATGACACAAACAAAAATTAGGCACTCAAGCTTCAGCTTTCAATTAACTTGCGATGCTTCGGGGGAAAAATGAAATAAAAAAATGTAATTGTGAACCAATGGAACATTTGCTGGCCATTTCTTGAACGCTCCAACTTGATCGGAACATCGCTTCTCTGCTTCCATTCGCAATATCCCTTGTTTCCAATTTGAAGAATATGCTATCGCCACAACTCTGTGCCCTCCAATCAACACACGCACCTGCTAGTTGGATGCATGCCCTCCAATAAAAGAGCTGTTTTTCCTTTTCCTCTTATCCTTTTCCTTCCAGAATCTGTCTCAAAGCAGCAGCAACGATACAAATACCGAAGCACGCAAAATCATTTGTCGGCAAGCGCATCAGATGGTCAATGTCAATTTCAGTTCTTGTTCATCCAGCCATTTTCTTTGCTTTTCGCAGGCAAACATCCCTCACATTTTCGCTTTCCACAAAATGTGACATGGCAACTGCACATTTTGGAGGGGAAAAAATAAAATAAATAAAATGCGCCAATAAAAGCAAACTGAGCTGAAGCCTCTTCAGTTGGCCATTTCCCAAACGATTTTTCTGCCAATATGGCTCTCATGGAATTTCTCAGCAAAAAACTCTTAAAAAAGAAAAGAGCTGTTCTTTTCAACAAAAGCATCCTTTCCATTCATAAAAATTCCAAACCTCTTTTTTTTTCTTGCACCTACAACGCATTCAATATTTTTATGTTCAGATCCTCAAGCAGAAGCAAAGGTTAGATTCTTTTTCCATTTTTGGAAATAAAAAATAAGGCATCGAAAAGAAAAGGCATTTCATGCTCGATGTTAGACAATTCCAAAAGATTGCATGTCTTGAGATATGCTTTATTGCTTTATTGCGAGCAATGTCTTTCTGCGCTGGCACCAGGCATTCCCTCGTTTTTTGAGTCATCGAAAAGAATCTCCACAAAAATGAGAGAAATGAAATAAAAGAGCATTATCATCTGCAATGAAAATAGCTTTTGCTCAGTGGCTTCTTGCAATGGTCGCTCTTCACCGAACAACCACAGTCCGACTCACACAAATTGATAGGAAAACAAAAATCATCTTTCAAATGATACGCTCTCTGCACAAATTGCAATCTTTGTTCAATGCTTAAATTCTATCGAATCCAGCAACATTGCACGTTCATCCGTTTTTGTGCTGCCTAAGAGCAAATACACGCTTTTTGTTCTCTATTTTTGATTTTGAAGAAATTATTATTTGTTGATCATTTCGCTACAAAATCTTTCAAACAAAGTGTACATGTTTATTACAACAAAGCACATAGTCCTGTAAATCAATTTATAATAGGCTTGTTACGATTCGAAAAAAAATATTCAAACACTTTCAAAAATACGAAAAACTGGAAAAGAAATAAAACAAATGTTTGTATAAAACTTGCAAATTAATCTGTTCGCTATTTTTTCAAAAATAATTTATTTTCCAAAACTCAAATGCAACTTCAAAACAAAATCTTTTGGAATTTGAAAATGAAAAAACAAAAAAGTTCATCACTGAAAAAAAACCCAACAAGCAAACAGAAAATTACCTTTGAAAACACTCAAGATACAAAAGAAGTTCGAAAAGAAATAAAATTAAAAATTAAAAACAAAAAAAAACATAATATGAAAAGCAACATTAATTTTAGAAATCCTCCATTTCACATCAGAAAACATTTGAATATTGATTTCTCGTTTTTGGTAGACAGTTCTCCATCAACAACCTCATCTGCTTCAACGGGTTTGGATTCGTGGTTACTCAAGCCCAGCCGTACCAGCTCTGTGAATGCCTCATCCACATTCTCTCCTGTTTCTGCTGACGTCTCAAAATACCCACAAAATCCCTCTTTTTTGCACCAGTCTTCAACCTCAAATCGGTTAACAGCCCGATGCTCCCACTGATCGCTTCCATTTCCAATAAGGATAAGCGGGCAATCATTTGAATAGCTCGCCAAAATACCGTCTATCTTTTTTTTCATCTCTTTCAAGTTATTAAAAGAATCATACGACGACAGTCTGAAAACAAGTGCACAAACATCCGATCCTCGAAAATTAACTCTCGGAATCAAAGTCAGATGATTGAAAGGCACATCCTAAAAATACGCCTGAACATTTTTATCATCAGCAGAAACATTTTTTGATTTGCAATCAATACCGATTCCAGTTCTAGAATTGTATAGATGTCCATCAACGTATCTTTGAATCAGTGAAGTGAGGCCCACTCCATATTCACCAATGATGTCCACTTTCACCTTCAATTCCTCTTCTGTTTCATTCATCAAATAGAAATATTTTTATTACATTCAGATCTTTTTTATCATTATTTGAATCTTTTCACTTATTAACTTTGAAAGAATGTCAATACAATTGTTCTTTCAAAATAAAAATTAATTGTGAAAATATTCGGTAGAGGGTAACAATACACCACAATCCAAAACCCATATATTCAAGCAGATAATTACTTGTTATTCATTTTCCAAAAAGAATTATAATATGAAACCTCCGGGTTTGTGAGAAATAAAATTTTTAAATTTTGGGAAAATAACCTCTTTTTATGGGATAGATCATATTTGATCGTATTGGTGTCTCACATTCTGGATCGCAAATCAAATATTTTTCAAAAAACAAAACTTTTCCAAGATAATGAAGCAACGCGGAATTGGTTAATGAGATTTATGCCATTTGCAGCGAACAGAAGATGCCCTTAGTGCAGGAAAAATTACTCCAAAGAAGTTCTAGATAATTGCAGAAATTACAGGTGCTACAGATGTGGAAAATACTGCTCACTGTTAGGATTGACTCCTTTGAAAAATTCAAAAATACCAATAGAGAAAATAATGATGATATTTCTGTGTTTCTGGATCAACATAGAAATATATCAGTGTAGCTTATTGACTGATGTTTCAAGGCAAACTGTTGGTGGTTTTTATTCCATTGGAAGAGCATGCATGGCTGATTACGGTTCAACATCTTTCGAAAAGCTTGGTGGCCCGGGAATAATTATTGAAATAGATGAAGCAATTCAACGATAAAGAAAATTTCGAAAAGGAAGAAGAAAGAAACAGATATGGTTATTCGGAATTATAGAAAGAAAGCATGATGGAAAGAAAGGGAAATGTTTGATTGTGAGAGTGAAAAACAGAAAAAAAGAGACATTAATGCCAATTATCAAAAGTTACACGATTCCAGGATCAACTATTTACTCAGACGAGTAAAAGGCCTACAGCTCATTGTCATCTTTAGGTTATGATCATCACACTGTTTGTCACAAATACAATTTTGTGGATCCAGAAAGTGGCATTTGCACAAATTTGATTGAAAGCACTTGGTCAAGCTTTCGTAAATCTCTTCCTAGAAATGGAATTAAAGAAAAATACATTGATGACTTTGTGACTAGCTTTGTTGGAAAAAGATCAGAAACACTTGAATTTGAAGATTTCATTCAAAAATTATTTGCATATAAGCCCTTTAATGTTGAAAAAGAAATTGATGAAACCGAAAAAGATGAAACCGAAGAATCTGATGAAAGTGATGTGCCAGTTTTAAATGAAAATGATGAAGAAACTGAAGATGAATCTGATTCTTTAGGAGCGGGCGATGGAGCAGATGCATCAGAGTTTGAATTGTGACAAATTTACTTTTTTCATTCGCATTTTAACCCAAAGTAATATATTTTCTATGAAAATTCATTTTTGTTTTTCTTTAAATCACGGAGTTGGCAGTTACCGAAAATGTTATAAAACAACGAATATTAACATGTGGAACACAATTAAAATAAATTTGGGTTGTGGTGTATTGTTACCTTCTGCCAAATATTCTTTTTAAAAAGTCAAATTTTAATATTCATCTTTTGAAAATTCAATGATTTTTAACATGATTTTTATTTGAAAAAAATTAATTTTTCATTCGCTTGAATGTTTTCATTTTGCATCAAAGCCTACAGATAATAAATTGATTTGCTGTAATAATTGCATTTTTTTAATAAATATATTCATTTTGTTTGAAAGATTTTGTAGCGAAATGATCAACGAATGATATTTTCGCCAAAAACAAAAAAATGAGAACAAAAAGCGTGTATTTGCTCTTAGGCAGCACAAAAACGGATGAACGTGCAATGTTGCTGGATTCGATAGAATTTAAGCATTGAACAAAGATTGCAATTTGTGCAGAGAGCGTATCATTTGAAAGATGATTTTTGTTTTCCTATCAATTTGTGTGAGTCGGACTGTGGTTGTTCGGTGAAGAGCGACCATTGCAAGAAGCCACTGAGCAAAAGCTATTTTCATTGCAGATGATAATGCTCTTTTATTTCATTTCTCTCATTTTTGTGGAGATTCTTTTCGATGACTCAAAAAACGAGGGAATGCCTGGTGCCAGCGCAGAAAGACATTGCTCGCAATAAAGCAATAAAGCATATCTCAAGACATGCAATCTTTTGGAATTGTCTAACATCGAGCATGAAATGCCTTTTCTTTTCGATGCCTTATTTTTTATTTCCAAAAATGGAAAAAGAATCTAACCTTTGCTTCTGCTTGAGGATCTGAACATAAAAATATTGAATGCGTTGTAGGTGCAAGAAAAAAAAGAGGTTTGGAATTTTTATGAATGGAAAGGATGCTTTTGTTGAAAAGAACAGCTCTTTTCTTTTTTAAGAGTTTTTTGCTGAGAAATTCCATGAGAGCCATATTGGCAGAAAAATCGTTTGGGAAATGGCCAACTGAAGAGGCTTCAGCTCAGTTTGCTTTTATTGGCGCATTTTATTTATTTTATTTTTTCCCCTCCAAAATGTGCAGTTGCCATGTCACATTTTGTGGAAAGCGAAAATGTGAGGGATGTTTGCCTGCGAAAAGCAAAGAAAATGGCTGGATGAACAAGAACTGAAATTGACATTGACCATCTGATGCGCTTGCCGACAAATGATTTTGCGTGCTTCGGTATTTGTATCGTTGCTGCTGCTTTGAGACAGATTCTGGAAGGAAAAGGATAAGAGGAAAAGGAAAAACAGCTCTTTTATTGGAGGGCATGCATCCAACTAGCAGGTGCGTGTGTTGATTGGAGGGCACAGAGTTGTGGCGATAGCATATTCTTCAAATTGGAAACAAGGGATATTGCGAATGGAAGCAGAGAAGCGATGTTCCGATCAAGTTGGAGCGTTCAAGAAATGGCCAGCAAATGTTCCATTGGTTCACAATTACATTTTTTATTTCATTTTTCCCCCGAAGCATCGCAAGTTAATTGAAAGCTGAAGCTTGAGTGCCTAATTTTTGTTTGTGTCATCAGCAGCGAAAGCGCGCTTCTATTTCAAAAGGGAAGAGATATTTATGCTTCGGCTGAAAGTGCCAAGCTGGTGATCAACGCCTAAACGCAAAAAGGATGACAAAGTGGAAGGAGATACTCTGTGAATCTGTGCCATGTTGATGGAGGTGGGAATTTTTCATTGGGGAATGCAGTTATTTTGGGATGGAATGGGAATGCAAGATGCTGGGTGCAATCGCTGCAAGAATGCGCAAGATGACTCAGCTTCTTGCCTTTTGTCTCGAATCGTTTGAAAGAAGGAGGCAATGAGCTTTCAATAAAAAAAAATAAATTCCAGAGTGCTTCTCTCTTCATTTTGATGGAACTTATTTGAAACCTCCCATTTCTTTGAATGCCATTTCCTTTCACATCGTTTGCCGTTATTTTTATCTCAACAATTTCTATATTGACATATTTCATGTTTTGAACGAATAAAAAAAAGTCATCTTGGCATGACTCTAGAAATTTGGCCAAGGCTGAGAAAGGTGCATTCTGGGTTTTTGAGCAGGTGCCAACGATGTCACATATTTTTTTTATTTTGATTTCTTGGCTGAGTCAATGCAAGGATGCTGGGATTCATTTTTGAGGAACATTCATTTCAGAGAAGAACGCAATTCACAGAGGAAGATCAAAGGATTTCAGAAATCATTTGGCTCGGTGCCTTTCCATTTTGAAGTGGGTTTACAAGCAATAAAACGAAAGTGGTTGTGAAAAATCACTTTCGAGCGAAGTGCAGGAACAACACAGAAAAACGCAAACATCAGACTCTGGCTGGCAAATGCCAAGCCCTGTTTGGAGGCAACAGAAACAAAACAAAACAAAACAAAAGAAAGCCTTCAGAAGCCATGGGCAGCACTCATTTCTATCTTTCTTGTTATTATTCACCAAAAGCAAAAATGAAAAAAGGAGATAACGAGATGAATACGAGGGCTGGGAACGATAGCGATGGTTGTGATGGGATGAGAGAAGCAAACACTAATAGCTGCAGCAGCTGTTTCTGCTGATGGCTGATTGCTGGTTTGTGAAGAGTGCGTCAGTCATTGTGGGGAGCTTGGCTGACTCGGGGAACTTCTGAAAGAACTCTCTCGAAATGGAGACGAGAGAAGGCCGGTTGGAAGGCTGAAAGGAGAGGCATTCGCTGACGATCAAAGAGAATGTGCTTGGAGTATTTCCGCACATGCTCAAAGCCTCTCCTTTTGCAATCTTGTCTCCAGCAATCACAGCCTCGTACTCCCCGAACGGGATCTGGAGTGTCAGGCACTCCCACAGCATCATCCCGATCGAGAACACCACCGACTTCTTTGTTGCCCCCATGTTCTTGTTGATCAGCAGCTCTGGAGCCTTCCACCTCAAACACTCTTTTTTGAAGCTATCTTCATCCTCAAATGCCGATGAGGGAAGGGAGTCACTTTCATCATCATCATCGCTGGCAGATGTCACAACTGTCGATGAGATCGATGATGAATCAGAGTCATCTGATAAAAGGTCTGAGTGCATCACAATGCAGATCACCATGTGCTCGGAGAACAACACAATGTGAGGGCTCAGATTGGAAAGTGTCTGAAGCTTGTTTTCCATCTCATCAAAGGAGTGGAGTGCAAGATTGGCCACCCAGAACAGGATCTGAGCAGCTGTCATCTCCCTTTCTTTCAATGAGCCAATTGCCATCTCTTTTGTCTTATTCCTCCCATGAAGCAACATGAACAGCGAATCTCTCAAATCCACAATCAGCTTCTCATGAGGAGAAGAACATGCGATTGCGTCCACCAGATTGGACATGGATGAGGTGGTTGGGCACAGATCTTCCCTCCGAACAAAAGTGGATTCAGTGTCTGAAGTGTCTGTGGATGAAGTGGATGAAGTGGATGAAATTGAAGGAGATGGTGTTCTCTTCCTTATCTCCTCCTCATTATCAACCTTCTCCAGCATCCATTCTGGAATCTTGTCTGAGTCTTTTCCCAAAATGTATTCAGTTGATCCGCTCTCAGCCAGCAAATGCTCAGATGACTCTGAATGCTGAAGGCTTTTCGCATATACCCTCTTCTTTATCCTTTCATCGTTCTTCTTCTCAGCCTCCCTCTCTGCTCTCTTCCACTGTGCCTCAGGTGACATCTCCATCGTCACCATCTCAAAAGCCTTCGGATCCTTTCTGATGTTGTCATTCACAATCTCTCTCAGATCTTCTGCTTCATTCTTTGCCTTTCTCCATCTGACTGCAAGAATAACAGAAATAATAAGAACAATCAATAGAACAATAGCCATAATGATCACAATCAATGCCCATGATGATTTCCCTTCTTTTTCTCCCTCAGAAATCCTTTCATCTCCGCTTGTCTGAGACTCGCTCTTGTTCTTCAGAATAAAAGAGTCAGTTGATGATGGAGCATCTTTTTTTCCAAACAAAATACAGACAAGAACCTCTTCTTCTCTTGCAGCCGAACTTATAAGAGAAATGCTAATCTTTCCTTTCGCTTCATTTTCAGAATCAAAGTTGTCTTCTGCAAACGGAAAAGTCTCTATTGAGCCGACATCATCTATCTTTGACACAATCTGGAAACTCAGATTGCATGGGATGAGGAGCCTTCCTTTGAAAGTCAGTTCAGCAGCATCATTATTTTCTTTCACTTCCACAGCATCCAGTGATGGGATGAAGAATTCAGATAGCCTTTCAGTTGGCATCCCCGTGAGCTCGCATCCTTCATTCAAAATCCACAGTGATGTGTTTGGCAGTAGTCCATCTCCTCCCTTCAAGCTGTCGATCTCAAGCTTTCCATTGTGTTCGCAGAGGATGTTTCTTCTGATTGAAGGGAATCTGGCGATTGATGGATCATTGCCCACAAACTCTCCTTTCACAATTCTGACGCTTCCTCCAGAAGCAGATAGTCCGCCGTGTGATGCGTTGGAAAACAAGGTATCTGAGATGGAAGCGGTGCTTCTTTCAAGGCTCGCCAGCGAGCTGTTCCAGGAGCAAAGCTCGGATGATTGCGGATTTATGTTGTTTTCTTCTCTGTTTGAAAGGTCTGTATTTTCAAACAGGCACGAGCTGATGCAAATGTTGGTACATGATGTGAATGACACAAATCCACCTTTCATCGCAGACGAATGACTGCCCACAATGTTGCATTCTTTTAAAAGAAACATTTTTGGCATTTGTGAACGAAATCAAAGGTGCCCCATGGTCTTTCTCGAAGCACTCGTCGAAAGAGGTGTTGCATATCTCAAACATTCCGTCATCGCATATGATGACACTTGCAGAATAATCTATGCTCTTGAAAGAGCAAGATGTGACCTTGACATTTCCTGTGCAGCTGCTTATTGCAGACGATGCCAAGTGGAGTCCAGAAAAAGCACACTCACTGAAATAGACATCTCCAGAAAGCACTGTGAATAAAGTGCAAGGAATGGAAAGCTGGGATTGTTCAGTTCTTGGAGATGTGAAAGAGCACGATTCCATCCTCAAACTGTCGGAGCTCATAAAGATGAAAGAAGAATACGAGGAAAGAGCATTTCTTTCAAACACAAAGCTCAGACGAGACAAAGTCACATGATTCTGAATTGTGATGAGAGACACGCCTGCCTGGGATATGCCTGTCTGAACTCGAATGGCTGCATTATTTCTTTTGAGAGACGTGAGGGTCATGCTGTCCAAAATGCATTCTTCATCAATAACAGATTCACCATCAACAAGCATCATGCTTGTGATGTCGCTTGACAAGTGGAAGCAGGCATAACCAATTGAAAAGCATGGTATCTTGGCCGATCCGCATTGTCTCTCGTTTTTTCCGTTTTTGCCATCATCAGAAGACACGATGATAAAATCAGACTCATATATTGTGATGAAGTCCATCAAGTTTGTGTCGCTCATGTGATCTGTTGTGTCTGAGCCATAGATGGCGTTGATAGACGAATACACACCCTCTTTCAAGGAAAACCTGAACTGAGTTTCGTTGATCTGTTTTGTGATGTTATGGCACAGAATGAAGATGTCATTCCCAACGCCTGCTGTGTTTCCCGTGAAGAACATCTTCTGAAACAGAATGTTCAAAGTTCCCTCCACTTTTGTCGACACGTGGATGCCACCTCCCCTCCCGCTCATTGAGCAGCTGCATCTTGTCATTGTTGTGTCACTTATTCTCAACTCACCCCCATCATTCAGGCAGAACGACACTGCACCTCCCTTCATGCTCATTTCAGCCTTGCAGTCAACAAACTGAGATCCGCTTATCAAAACGATGAGGCCATTTTGGCCAGTGGAATGAATAGCGCTGCCGCCATTGTCGTTTCTTGTCACTGAAGAAAGGGCCGAATCTGTCATGTTGATCAATCCAATCCCATTTGCCGCATTTGTTGAAGACACGCTTTCAAAAACACAACCACGATCAATTGTGCACTGGGAAATCTTCACAGCGTGAAATTCACACACACATGCATCGTGCATCACGAACACACTTTTCCGCACCGATGAAGATTTCATCTCAAGATCATCGACACTGAGCTTTCCTCTCCTCATCAACACAAACGAACAGTCTGCTTCTGTGTTATCTGCCGCTTTGCTTTGAAAGGCGCATCTTCTCAACAACAGCTCATCTCCTTCACTGAGGATCACACAATCAACAGAATTCTCAAAGTTTTCTCCAATGGACAACATTATCGCGCATATGGACATCTCATTTCTGTTCAGCGCATATGCACCACTTGTTCCATTCATCTTTTTTGAAAAAACAATTTCGCTTTGACCATCTTCTTCTTTCAGAATTGAGGCAGAAGCCACTGCAAAACCTGAGAGATCGTATTCATTATCCACATTTGCAACCCCTTCAATGAAGATTTGTTTGCCATCATCCGTGTGACTGAGGTGATTCACGCCAGTCCAGAATGATTCGCATGGATCATCTTCGCTTCCGCATCGCAGCACATCTGCACCACTGGAGGAAACAAAAATGGTGTTATTTGCATATGGAATTAAAAATCTGAATAAATCGGTGTCAGTGAAAATAGCATCGCTTCCAACAAACACATTTGAATCGTTGATCAACCCAGAGTAGTTGAAGGAGAATGCCTGTGTGGTTATGGAGCTGTTCAAACTTGCTGAAAGCACGAACATGTTCTTTCCAATCTTTGCAACATTCATCGAAAACACAGTGTTGTTGAATAAAAATTGTTCTGTTGCATAAGCCTCTGTGCAGTCAATGAAGCAAGCCCCTCCGTTTCCATTGTTTTGTGAGCATCCACTGTTCGTCATGGTAACATCCTCCATGTGCAATCTTTCATGTGCATGAAGATTGATTTTCATAATCCCTCCGGCACAACTGTCTGGAGCTGATATATCGTTGAACGAACAAGAGCGAATACTCATGGGTGAGGCAATGGCAAAGGGAGTCTCCGAAAAATGAAGACTCTGAACTGAACAGTTGCACAACTCCACATCTCCTCCTGTTGTTGAAAGAAGAGAAAACTGCAAAATCATATCGTGTGATAATGAATACAGCTCAAAAGAACAACTTTGCAAAGAAACGTGCGAGATTGATGTGGCATCTGAAGATGAAGAAATGAGACTTGCTTGATCCGGAACAAATGTTGTTGGCACAGAAAATATGATATGAAGAAACAAAAAGCCACCTGAAGCATGAAATATGGGATTGCTGCTTGTTGTTTCGAGTGTTGGTTCAAACCTCAGGCAGCTCATTATCTCTGATGAACAAGACGAAATGTTCATTTTTGAGATGTCATAAGAATCTTTTACAGATGCATTTTTATCGATCAGCATGTTCTTTTCCTCGGAGCTGCTGTCAATGTGCCAATATCCATGCCTGAAAGTCTGGCATGGAACGGTCTCGTCACCACAGCCCGCAATATCCACGCCTTGGTGTGAAACGACAATTCTGTTTGAAGTGAATGGAACCAAAAACAGAACAAGGTCCATTGTTCTCTCGGCAAAGGCTGTGAAGTCTATCCCCTCGGCAAACACGAGTTTTGTGTTGTTTGAGTCGAACATTTTGAAGTTGAATCGTTCGTTTGTTATTGATTCGTTGAGGCTTTTGCATTCAACGAAAATGTCCCTGCCCTTGTGCGCTTTGTTGTCTCGAAATGTCAAAGACTCAAATGAAAATGTGTTTGACGAATCGTTAAAAGCATGCAAGAATATTGCTCCTCCGCGACTTCTTTCCTCATCAACCCAGCAGTTTTCAAACGAAACATTTTGAACAGTAAGACTGGATTTGTCTCCGATCTTGCAGTTTATCCCTCCACCTTCACTTTCCGAGGTTTTGCATCTATCAAATGTCGAATTGAATATCTCCAGTCGAGATGCATTTGTGGCATATATTGCAACACCCTTTGAAGCACCACAATTTGTGAATGACGATCTGTTGAGAATCAATGCAGCACCAACGCCACAACAAAACAATCCATCTCCATCAATGTTAATATTTGTCGCAACTGCCTGAGTGACAACCACTGTTCCTCGATCAGCTTTGCATATTCCACAGTTCGATCCAAATTGAATGTTTTCTATTTTGAGATCATCAAACTGGATTGCACTTCCATCCCCTCGGACAACCCACATATACGAATTTGTGCACTCTATTTCTGCATCTCCAAAAGTGCATGAAACAATGCTCACACGGCCAACGCTTCCCACAATCACTTCTGAGTGTTTGCCTGGTGTCGATGGCACAAAAAACAGCAGGTTCTGGAGAGTGAGCGAAGTGGATGCTGGGCCAGACGAGAGCTGAATATGGCCTTGTATTCCAACATGCATTTCAGATTTATCATCACCTCCGCGGATTGTCAGCTTTTCTTCTTTTCGATCTATTTCTCCCAAGAGCCATGCTGAGTTCTGTATATGAAGGATTGTTTTTGATGTGCCCAATTTTCCATATCCAAAGCCCAACTCCTTGCATGGATTGACTCCCGAGCCGCAACTTCCCATTTCGTTCCCCAATGATTCGTCCACATAAATGATATCATCATCTGTTGGAAACAGAAAGCGCAAGAGTGTCATATTGATGCGAGCATCTGTGAAGTCAAACACCCACTTGTTCCTCTCTTCTTCACCTCTTTCAGCAGTTCCTGCCCACAGCAGCGGATCGACAATTGTGCTTGGCTTTGTGCAGTTGAGGAAGATGTCTTTTCCCCAGAGCGCGTCGTTGCCTTCAAACACAACATTCTTCATTGAATATGCAACTTCCACACTTTCGAAAGTGATGTGCAATCCTCCTCCATCCCCATCAATTGCTGGAACTTTGCTTCGGCATACGCTGTTGTTGTCGAACAACAATTCTCCACCACTCAACACTTTCACGTGCAAGCTCCCTCCTTGGGAGCCAGATGATGAACAAACAATGTCATCAAAGAAGCATCCATTGATCTGAATGATATTTTCATTTCCCACAACACCCACCACAGAGCATCCACTATCAGTCGTTCTTTTCAGTCCGCTCATGTTGCATTCAAGAAGAGTCAGCCCACAAGCCTCTTCCACCAAAATGGTGCAATGGTTGGAATATGTGCTGTTGGCTGATGATAAATTCTGAAAGACTGGATGAGCACCATGCTTTATCTCAACAATTCCTCCTGCTTCTGTTCTTTTAACATTGCTCATTGTAATTGCACTGATTGTGAAATTTGCTTCTTTTCCGGAGAATTCAAAGGCACTGACTCCACTGAATTCTATCTCCGATAAACCAAACCCGTCAATTCCGATGGTGCTGTCAGTTGCCACAATAAGACTGTATTTGCACTGCAGTCCTGCAACTTTCATCTCCATGTCCACATCCTTGAATGAAAGAGTTGATTTGCTGCACAGAAAAAGGCTGTTTAATGAACAAGGAGCGAAAAATGATGGGAGGAGAAATGTTAATTTGGAAAATGCAACTGATGTTCTGATTTCGAAAAAACTGCTCACCTTGAGGTTTTCTTCAATTCCTTCGACTTCGACTTTTTCTCCTTTGTTCTCCGCATCTATCTCATATGCTTTGCCCGAGAATATCACTGACTTGCTGAAAGAAAATGAGCTTTGCAAGCGAATTTCCGCCTTTTCTTCATTGAACCGATTATTCCCAGCATATGTTATTGTGCTGCACGGATACCAGTCAAACCCGCATAAAGGATAATCCACACCTCCAACACCATTCACAAATGCTGGAGTGTTCCATTCTGCTTCAAACAAGGCGAGAGGAATTTCTTTGGCTTCATCATTGCCATATCCACAAAAGTCATTCCGTCTTTCTCTTTCAGTTGGCATATTCAATGCAAACTGTTGCTTTCCCAGGTTGATAGAAAGAGCATCACCCTTCAAATAAATGTTGTTACCAACAAATGCACTGCATTCGTTGAAAGACAAGTTTCCAAAGACAAATCCATAATTCTGCTTGCAGTCAAAGAACAGCCAACCGCCTTTCCCCTCTGTTCTATTTTCTGCTTGACATTCATTTGTATTGCAATCAGTTATTTCCAATTCTCCATCTGCTTCAAGCACCACTCTCATTGCTCCTCCATTCATGCTCTGATCTGCAAAAATCTCACTGAAATTACACCCGGCTATCGAACATCCACATCCCAGAGATGCACATGATAACGCTGAGCTGTCTTTATCTTGATGAGTGATATTGCTGAACGAGCAATTCTTCATCTGGACTTCTGCTGTTTCAGGTGCATTCATTGGTGGAACTATGTCAAATGAAAATAATGGCATTGCCATTCTGCAGTTTGTCACAGTCACAAACACCAGATGGATTGATGATCCACTTATTTTGATTATAACATAATTGTTGGGCGCTTCTGATTCATCTTCTATCTCTATTTGGCAGTTTGTGAGCGAGAGCACACCTTTGTTAGTTGAAGAAGAAATCACAAATTTGACTTCGTTGGAGATATGAGGAGGAACAATTATCTTCAATTGTTCGAGTTGTGTGATGCCCTTGGATGAGATCATTGTTGTTCCACTTTCAATTGCAGATGGCATTGTGAGAGATGCCTGCTGTTCTCCATCTGATATCATCTTCACATCACTCAGATCGATCTCATGGATCACAAAAGACTCTGTCCTCACAGTTATTGCTCTTTTGTCGACAGTTTTGAAGCGAGAAAGGGCTTGATCTATTGAAGCGCATGGGTAGCACTCAAAGCCACAGGCAATTGTGTCTGCCCCTTCCAATGAGGAAGCAAGTATTTCCGAGCCTATTGCCTGGAAAAGCAATATCAGTGGAATTGCATGTTCTGAATCGTTGCCATCAAACCCTCTCATGGAATCGAGAGATATGTCCGCCATTGTTTTGGCAAATGGAAGGGTGCTGTCGGTGGCGCTTGCCTCCAAACTTGGGGATTTCATGAACAGTTCGCTTCCGCATTTGGCAGCATTTGGAGAGCTTTGAGAAAAAGAAGGCTCAGAGACAACAAATTCGACATCTTGATGATCGAACTCAAGAAACAATCCTCCTCCAAAACCCCCTTTCTTTTCGACAGATGCTTCACAGCCTGTGAATGCGCAGTTTGTGATCTCCAGATGATTGCTCATTCCAATGCAGCAGCACACGCCTCCCCCGCATGCTTCGTCACTTTTTATTTTGCATTCTTCAAATGTGCATTTCTCAAGACATTCGTGGCAAGGCGATGCAACTTCTGGCTTGTGCATGCTAATGGCACCGCCCTTGCCCAATGAGCAAGTCACCCCCTTGAATGTGCAATTAGACACATTCACATTTGCAGTGCAATCAGAAATCTTCACTACTGATCCGTCTCTGATTTGAGAGTTTTCAATTATCGAGTTGTTCAACATGAAAGATTCGCATGCATCTGTGACAGATATGGCATCCAGTGTGGATGTGCCATCAAAAGAGGTCGAGAGCATAATGAGTTGATTTATCGACACCCGTCCTCCTCTTGCAGAAAGAAACGAAATGTTTGTCGATTGCTGTTTGATTGCAATCTCGCACCCTTTGACACTCAGCGAAGAAGACATGCACACAATCAGTGCCTCTTTGAGGCCAATGCTCTTTGGCAGTGCAAAAGTGAAGTTTGTTAGCGCAGACTTTGAGACCATTTCAATCATCCCTGCTTGTTCACCGCTGAAATTGCAATCGTCCAAACCAATCGTCACTTTGCCAACTCTTGACATTATTGTCCATTCGAAAGCATCAAGAAGCAATTCAGATCTGAGGGAAAAGGGGGAATGAAGCTCAACAAAACGGTTGCTGTCTTTGAACCAATCAAAGCACATATGTACTTTGATTTTAAAGAAAACATTTTCTCACTTCCTTCTCTTTATTTATGAGAGCATCACTTTATGGGTCAGTCACGATCACTGATCTGAAAAAATTAATGTTATCAAATTCCACCTTAGGAGTTGGACTTGCGGCCGAACCTAACTCAGCAACGCTGACAGGTGGTCCAACAAGTAGTTTCCCTTCCTTTTCGGAAACTTTTCCCTCTCCATCATCTATTCCCTCTCTTCCATCGTCTTCTCAAGTTGCACAAGAAGTAAAAGAAGATTCAATCGACTCCGACTCGCCAGAAGACCAGGGAATTAACCTAGAGAATTCCTTCTTTGATATTTTTGGAAGATCACCAGAAATCTCCCTATATGACATGCCTCTTCCAGAGAATGAGATCACAGAAATTGTTTCTGCCTTAAAGCGCGAAGATCTATCTCCATTTTTGCCGAACGCTCCACCGCCGTTTTCAAGAACAACAAGCCCGTACAAGGACGCCTTGGATAGAGCGGGAGAAAGAGCTGAGACATTTTTATACCCAATGATGAAACTATTGCTATCTTCTCATGCAATGACTTCCGATGAAGATCCAATCCGAAAAATGATTGCGGATGCTTGTCTCCTACTTGAAAAAGCGTTAAAGGAGGCAAGACATGTACGTATACAAGCAAGATTTGGGTTTACAGAGGCTGCAAAGATGAAGGACGAATTTTCTTCGACGCTCCTCACAAAAAGACAAGCAGAACTTCTCGAAGAATCAAAGAAACAAGAAATAAAAGAGCAGTTTCACACATTAAGAAATATCCATATCTCGCCGAGCTACTACATCAGCAAAAGGAAATACTCGAAACCATTAACGTCTAACGGGTCAAATAAACAGTTTTTTCGTTCGGAGCCCCGGACGTTTGCCAGAAAGAGAGACCCGATTTTTTACAACAGCAGAAGCCTCTCCAGGCAACGATCCAGGGGACAGACTCAAAATTAACTATGGATGCGCACACTGTTGGGGGCAGAACTGCAGAGCATTGGAAAGAATAGTCAAAAATCGATGGAGCAAAACTAGTGCGAAGAGGCGCATTTGCAATTTGGAAGAGCAAACAAGCGCGGAAAAAACTATCCAACCAAAACATCAACAGGACCAATCCTCACCAATCAAAAGAAGCGCGGGATGCAATGAGCAAACTGATACAGGAGCAATTAAAGAACAAAATTATCCAACCGATCCAACGGGAGAAAGTCAAGAATTTAAATCCAGTATTTGTTATAAAAAAGAAGACCGGAGGATGGAGACAGATAATCGATTGCAGGGCACTGAACAAAGCCGTCAAATCTATCCACTTCAAATTGGAAGATTTCAGAACATTGGAAAGAATCATAGAACAGCAGGATTATGCGGTAACAATCGATCTGCACCAAGCTTACTATCTTGTAAAGGTAAATCACGAGCTTTCACCATATCTTTCATTCGAATTCAACGGAAATTGCTATCGTTTCAACGGAATGCCTTTTGGCTTCAAAGACGCCCCAAGGCTTTTTACAAAAATAATGAGAAAAGTTGTCATGTTTATTCGACAAAAATTCAAAATCAAGATCATTGCTTACCTCGACGACGTGATTCTTCTCCACAAAAATCCAGAATTTCTTCGACACACAGCACAGAAAGTCGTCCGTCTTTTCAACAAGTTAGGGCTTCTAATAAACGAAGAAAAAAGCCAATTAAGTCCCTCTCAGACATTCTCGTACCTCGGCTTTATGTGGGACACAAAAAACTTCACGGTACGACTGCAAGAAGAAAAGGCGAAGGAATTAATCTCGGAGTGTCGCAAATGGGAAAAAAGAGCAATTCGCATAAGTCAGATTCGGGTAAGAGATTTGGCTGCCTTTGTCGGAAAACTCAATTCGACAAGATTCGTTTACAAGGAGGCATCACTTCTCCTCACACAGATGTATCGAGTGCTCAACAGGAGTGTTCAACAAACCGGATGGTCGGGGAGGACGAGAATAACTCCATCAATAATGAACAGTCTTCAGCAATGGATATCGAGACTGAAACGGAACCAGCCGAGGTTCCTTTGCCCTCTATTCCAGCCCGAAGCAACCTTGACAACAGACGCGTCTGGAAGATCCATGGGAGCTTGCCTTTGTTTGGGAAATACAACGCTCGACTATCATCATTCTCTCCCTCCTTGGCAAACAAAACAAAGTTCAAACTTTCGAGAGTTGTGGGCAATTTGGAAAGCACTAAGCAATTTTCTTCCAACATTAAAAGCAAGGAACATAACAAAACTGCTTATCAGATCGGACAATTCAACATCCATATTCAACATCAACCGATGGAATGCCGGATCGAACCTGAGATCTTTAATAAGGAGGATCTGGAGGTTAACAAACGAAAACCAAATTCAAGTGAAAGCGCAACACATCCCAGGAATAAGAAACACAAGAGCGGATTCCCTGTCAAGGCTGGAAAGAGGAGGCGATTACGCAATCAAACCGGAAGCATTTCAAGTACTGAAGAGGATGACGAATCTGAATTTCACTCTCGATGCGTTTGCAACAAGATACAATCAAAAGGTGAAACGCTGGTGCGGTCCAGGAAGCCCTGTGTGCGAAGACGGGCTTCAACATCCATGGGAAGGAGAAACAGTTCTAGCCCATCCTCCAATCCCTCTGATTGTACCAGTTCTTATGAAAGCAATGAAAGAGAAAGCGCGTGTATTGCTCCTCATGCCAGACTGGAAAGGACAGATCTGGGAGCCAGTATTAAACAGAATGAGGACATTCGAATGGACATGGAGGAACCAGGCGGATCTGATGAAGCCGGGGCTTTGGATGAAACGAACAGAAGCCAACCTTCTGCCAGAAAAAATGAGAGTTGCTCTCCTCAACCCGTAACAATATCTTGTAAAGAATGGTTCAAAACTGTCCTCGAAGGAAAATGTTTCTCAAACAATGTTATGGAAATTTGTAAATCCAGTCTAGCACAAACAACGTGGGAGGGGTACATGTCGGGTCTGTCAAATTTTGGATCGGAATGGGCTCAACGTGGATATGGCCCACCCTCGGATGAGTGGAGTGATTGGGTTGGAAAATGCTCCGATATATTCATCACTCTTCGCGATAGGGGAATGAAGGTGTCATCACTATGCCAAACGAGATCTGCAGTGTCTATGCTAACTCAACTATTATTTGACAGATGTTTGGGTGAATTTCCGCTCATTAAAATGTTGTTTCGCTCGTTTAAAAGAGCAGAAAGGAGAAAGAAAAAAGATATGCCGCAGATTTGGAATCCAAAGATCATGTTGGACTATATCATATCGCTTGGAGAAAATTCAAAGCTTCAATTGTTACAATTAACCAAGAAAACAATCTGCTTGTGTATGCTTTTTTCCGCATGCAGGTTCACTGAGCTTGAAAGAATTGACCTCGGACATTCGTCGATTAGAAAAGATTCAATTGCCTTGGACACCTCGTTAAAAACAACCCTCGGAAGAACAGACATTATCATTCCCTTCTTGATCGACTCCCCATTAATTTGTCCAGCATCAGCTGTCAGAGAGTTGTGGGAGAGACTAAATACAACACAAGCCAACCCAGTCCATTTATTTGTTGGAAAAGACCAAATGAACGCCTTATCAGCAAGGTCATTGAGAAAACTTGCAAAAGATTTCCTAATTGAAGCAGGAGTTCCAGAACACTTTGGCCCTTATTCATTAAAGCATGCTTCCATTTCCGCACTAACAATGGCTGGTGTTCCTGTGGCACAAATTGCAAGATTCGCCAGACTATCTCCTAAGAGTGACACGATCTCAAGACACCACTTTCGTTCCGACGTAACAATGACGTGTGCAAAAACAATTGCATGTCAAACAAATACAACACCACTGGAACATAGCCTAGTGCAACACGAAACCTTAACGCAAACAGCAGCAGTAGGCACATCCCAGAAGCAGGAAATTATTTTTGACGACACGTCAGATTGCAACACCACCAGCGAATCATCTTCAGAAAGCGATAACTGTGAAGATGAGATTGATCAAAACGACAAAGACGTTCAAACTCCAGTTCTGCGCGAAAGGAAAAAGTCTCACCCGGAAGGTTACAGTTCGTCAGCTGAGGCTGTCCAAGAAAAGACGATTCAACTGTCTGTGCGCACAAGGTACCAGTGCAAAAAGGAACTACTGGAAAAATTGCTTAATGATGATGAATAATGAGATTATTTATTTGAAAATAATCTCATGAAACGCCCAATTATGTGTATTCTCTCATAAATAAAGAGAAGGAAGTGAGAAAATGTTTTCTTTAAAATCAAAGTACATATGTGCTTTGATTGAAAAAGAAAATATATATCTCACTTCCTTCTCTTTTTTCCCACCTCGTTGCACTCCCACCCCTCAAGAATACATATTTAAACACTTTTTCATCTCCTTTTCTTTAGGTGCGCTTGTCTAATGCACCAAAGTTTGATAATAAACAAAACATATCAAAAATTATTCTTATAAGTTTCCTTGAACATTTTTGATTCACACGATGATATTTAACTTTTTCCATTTCAGATCAGTGGGGTGACTAACCCATAAAGTGATGCTCTCATAAATAAAGAGAAGGAAGTGAGATACATATTTTCTTTTTCAAAGAGAGGCTGCAGACATAATTGATGAGCATGGGACCTCAGAATACCCGCACCTGCTGAAATCTGCACTTTTCTCTCCACCAACATGTGCAAATACAGACATGTTATCCCACAGATAGACCACAAGAGGGATGGACAATGTTTCTCCAGCTGTTGATCTCTCATATCCAGCATATCCATCAAGATCATTGCGTCCTGGCCCAAACTCAAGGGTTGTGGTATTTATCAATTTGTCCAGCTGCCAGGCATCGACAAATAGATTGTTTCCCTGATCGGCCATGCACCCTTCAAACGCCAGCTGCTTCAAAAGAAAGTTGTCTGCATCTTTGTCAAGCTTTATGAGCAATCCTCCTCCACAGCTTGGACTCACCGAAGAACCTATGGCCTGGCAGTTGTTCATCTTGGCTGTTGCTCCTATGTCAGATGCATTTCCTATTGAAAACGATGATCCACGTTCCATGTGTATCTGCATCCCACCCCCGTTTCCTCTGAGGCACAAGCAATCTGCAAAAGAAACATTTGACAAGCAAAACTCATTTCCATCCAAAAGTTGTGCTTCAAATATTGCGCCATTTCCGCTTTGTCGAGTGATTGTGTTGAAAGTCACATCGCTCATTTTCAGATAATTTGGAGAGGAAAACGATATCAGTTGCTTTTCGTTGCTGAAAGTTGTGAAGCAAACAGAAGCAAGTTCTGCCAGACCTCCATTAACAATCATCAAAGGAGTTGAAAAAGTCGTTGCTGGGGATGCTTCTCCCTTTATTGTTGAAAAGTGTATTGTCACTCGCCCACTCCCACTCATCATCAAGACAGATGATTGTGGATTCGAATTCGAAGAAGTGTGCACCACAGTGAAATATGAAACAGACAATATGCCAGATGATACTGAAAACAGTGCTTTTCCATCCCAAACTGCATTGGAAGTCAGTGTCGACTCTTCGAATTCACAGCCTCTCAAACTCACATTCATTTCATCAACAGGGATCGATCCGTGGATGTATGATCCTTCTGAAATCACTAACGGCTGTGAACGGACCCTTTTGCTAATTCCCTTTTCGATTGTTTTGCAGGGCAAGCCTCCGAACCCACATTCACTTCGAGAATCGTTGCCAAACACAGATGAAACGAACACAACTGGGATGGTTGATTGAGGGCGTCCAAGCCAGTCGCTGTGATCAATGGAATTAATTGTCACTCGAATCGGGCAATCACTCAGGGAGTAACTGTGAACAAACGATTCATTTATCACTTTAGAATTATAATAGGAAGAATCTGTCGAGACATCACAACCATAAGATGTGTTTCCTATTGTGTTTTTTTCAAAAAAACAAAAATGAATCATTGCCGTTATACCTGGAATGCTTTCGCGTAACCACACAAAGCTCATGGCTCCAAGAGCCGAGAAAGAGTTACATGAAACTGTATGACATTCAGAAATACATGTTCTATGAGTGGAGAAGCAAATGCCTATTCCTGCTGTGTGATGCGTTGCGGCACAATTCTTAATAGTGTTCATTTTGATTAATTGTGCTCCATTTTCATTTCCAAAAAAAAAGGCAGAGTAATATTGTGCATCACATTTATCAAAAAAGCAAGAAGTTATCATTTTTTGTGTTGATGTCTCAGCGTCCAATCCACCGACCGCAAAGCCAGAGGAACAATTTGTATAATTGCATTTGTGTGAATAGTGAACTCCAGCGCCTTTGTGGCTCACGGCTGCTCCATACACATTGCTTGCATCATTTGATGCATTTATCATTTCGAACAAACAACATGAAGCGTTCAAAGTGGCATTTCCACCGATGTTCAATGCCAAGCCCATGCGATTTGAATCACTTATGTTTGAAAAATGGACTGAATAGGCTATGACATCTCCTGAAGAATAGCTGTTGATGGAGCCGTTTGTCGGGGAGTGAGTATCAGAAGAGTGAGAGAACGAAGTGTTCATCATCGTCATCAGATTCTGTGTTGGTGTGACAACAACTCCATATTGGGCGTTGGGGCATGAATATAATTTTGAGTTCTGGATTAGGCACGAATTCCAAATTGATGGGGTAGCATGTGATGTGAAGCGATGAGGAAGGGAGGGCGAGTGAGAAATGTTTGAAAAGCTGCATCCGTCAGCAACAAAAAGTGTGACATGCCCAGTTGCCAAAAATGAGGAAACATGAACATTTGTCAATGAATTGAAAGTGCAATCTTTGCATTGCAGCATGAACAACGAGCTTTCTTCACAATTCATTGTTAGAGGATGTTGAATAACATGTGTGTGTGATGCTATTGAGAAATTGAATAACTCCACGGAGCCTCCCCAGGATGACACTTGTGAAGATATGTGGTCATTATTTGATCGCGCTCTGCAACTATGCAAACGCAAGTTGGATGTGAGTCTTAATATGAAAGTGGAAGAAAATGAATTCTGACAGAAAGATGCGTCATTGATGATGAGCGATGAATTTAACAGTGCAAATTGAGATTTCATGCAACATTCAGACTTTCCGTGTGATTCTTGGATATTGATTGAATCTTGAAGAGACAGCAAATCAAAAATGTGTGAATTTTGATGACAACAGGAAGGCATTGGACAAGATTTCGAAGATGAGAGGCATTCGACATTGGCAATAAGATTGAAAGAGAAAATGAAGTTGAAATAAACTGAAAACAAAGAAAATTTCATATTTCGTTTTTTGAACATAAGAACATAATGATGTGATGGTTTGATCAGTTTTCATTATTGATCATTTTCAGATTTTCAAAAAACACAAAAGTTTTTTGTTTTTCGGATCTTATAAACAATGAAATGTTTCTAGAACATTTCCCAATGGGATAAACATATGGGGCAATATTTTAGCAATCATAAAAAATAACTGAGATTTGTACCAAATTTTTTCTGCAATCATTTCGTTATAAATCAACAGTTACAATGCAAATAATTACGAAAAAATTCAAAAAATTTAGAATAATATTTGAAAGAATTGAATAAAACAAAATTCATAAAGTGAAATATTTTGTCCCATATGACTGACCATTTTTGAAATCATATTTTCGAAAATGTTTCGATTAAGAAAATTGAATCAAAAGAAATTTTTGGAAATTGCTTTTAACACTAGTGAATTCTTCAATAAAAATGAATATTTGAAATAAAAAAAATAATTCATTTGGGACAAAATTTTTGGATTTATGAATTTTGTTCCATTCTTCTCCGACAAATATTTTTCTCAGTTTTGGAATTATTCTGGATTTTTTTGATATAGGAATGCAAGATTTCTCATGATAAGGTTGTGGAAAAAGTTTGGTGCAAATCGTTGTTTTTTTCTTAAATGAAAAAATTTTGCCCCATATCAAATGTTTGCACCAAAAGTTATTCAACGTAGAAAAAGAATTATTCAATATATTATAAGTTATATTCGAGATCGATTATTCAAAAACAATCAAAATTTTTCGAAAAAACAAAAAAATTCAGATTTACATCAGTTTTTTTTTTTTTTTTTTTTTACTTTTTTTTTTTTTTTTTTTTTTTTTTTTTTTTTTTTTGCAAGTCAATGATCGGAGCAGTTTGTCAATTTCGAACATTAATTAACTTTTTTGATGGTTTTTTGGTGTTTGTGTGTGATTCCAGAAATAGAAAAAGAATTTTTTCAAAAAAATTCTTCACGTGTGCAAAAGAGAAAAAAGATAAATTACCAAAGAATAGAAAAGAAAGGATTATGAGTTATCATTTAATTCATTTGAAATGTGAGCTATCAATCTCATTTATTGAAAGCGTAATGTGTTTAACTGCATTTGTTGAATTTGAAACAAGCAAAATAAAACGTTTTCAATTTTTAAATTGAAAAAAGGATAATCGAGTTTCATTCAGAATTATTTCTATTGTTGGGGAAAAAATATAAATACAAATAAATATTTTAGTTAAGCCAAAATAACTATCAAAATCAGTTACACAATAATGTTCGAAAATTTGATTCGAATAAAAATAAAACATTTCAAAACTTCTTCATCGATTTTGAATAAATAATCGTCAATGATGAATAATTTTAGTGTGTCGGTTGAAAATGAAGATATAATTTGAGCCAATATTTTTTGGAGGAAAAGGAGATAGTTTTAGTTGTTTGAGAAGATGAAATTTTTGGAAAAAACATGAAAATTAGAAGGAAATGAATACCCTCACCATTGCAAATTCAACACATCTTCATTTATTTGTTCTTTTACTTGTTTATATCACATCTGTTCTTTGAAATTTTGAAAATTGTCTTCATTTTTTAAAAGTTCCTTTTGATTAATTTTTATGTGAAAATGATATTTGTAAACAATCATCAAAATTTCATTCCAACGAACCAAATTCTGCCATCGTGGAAACAAATGCTTGGCAACGTTGTTATTCACATAATGAAAGCCTTTGCGACAATTAATTTTAATTTTTATTTTTTATTTTTATTTTTATTTTTATTTTTATTTTTATTTTTTGAGTCGGTCGAATTTACAAAGGAATGTCGACAAACTACTAATTAATAAGAACTAATTGTTTTTTGATTATGATCTTTTTTCAGAAATAAATAATTGTCAATTATTCATTTTTTTATTTTAATATATATATCTTCATTTTTTTCTCCATTGTTTTGATTGTTCTGATGTCAAATTGAATTGAGGGATAGATCAAAATGTTTTTCCTGAAAAAACTCTGTCAGGCTTAATTTACACTCTGTTTTTCAGTGTACAAACTGTTTGTGCTTTGTCAATCTGCAATCTTGATCATAAATCGTCTTTGTCTTTCCATTTTCGTATTATTATTCAAATAAGATATTCTTATAATTTTATCTCTATTGTTCTGCACAATTGTTTTATCACAAGATAAATAAAATTATTTATTCAAATTCATCTTGGAAATTGGTTGAAGAGTGTTTTGAAATCTTCAAATTATCAAATAAATTTATCTGAAAGTTTATCTTGATATAATTGCATTGAATGAAGTTTTGTTTAATGATTTTCTTATAATAATTGTTTCATTTCCAAATATAATTGTTTATTATAAACTAATTTTTTATCATTTCAAGGATAGAGTCTATTTTTATTATTAATTATTATTTGATAACTTAACAATGGAAAGATAATTTCCAAATATAAGTATCGCTTTCAATCACTGGCTCATTTTTAAAAATCAGGAGACTCCAGAATAAATATAATTACAATTCAAGTTTGAAAAGTTTTTTTGATTGTTATTCATTTATTCTTTAATAAAAAAATAGAAATTAATATAAATCTAATTTATTATAAATTTAAATTAGAATATATATAGGTTGGTCCATATTTCTTTGCAAAAACAATAAAAAATGAGAAATAAAAAATAAAATTATCAAAAAATATACGATAAAACTGAATTTTGTTGGTTAATCAGTTTGTAAGCTGATCAAATACATGATAAGCTTCAATTTGTTAAAGTTTTGAGCTTCCAGATATTTGAACAATTCGTTCCTGGAATTCAAAAATTTTTCTAAAAATTTCAACAGATATGATTTTTCAATGGTTTGATAGTTGGAAAAGGTAATTGCAATTTGTAACGACTCATAAAGGAGATTATTTTTATGAAAAATGTTTTTTAACATAAATAAAAATACCATATGGGTGATTCTTTTTGAAAAGTCGCAAACGTTTAACTGATCTGAAAAAAAGATCAGAAATGATCAAAAAAGGGTGATCATTCCGTTCCCATCATATATTGTCAGTTATCATATATTGTTATTTTTTTCGCTTTACAAAGAAAAACAGGATACAAATTAGTTGAAATAATATAAATTATTTATTTTATTTTGTTATACACTTTTGTCAACGAATGCTTTCCAGCTGTTTGAATCAGATGATATATATGTTTTTATTTCCTCATTTTCATTCTATCTGTTTTAATATTCGTTATGAATTTATGGATGTTCTCTAAGTTTTTATTATTTTCTTTTGTTGCAAACTAAATAAAATTGATTTGCTTTAATTCGAGAATTTTTCATTTAAAAATTATCAGTTAGGAAAAGTTTTCAAAAATACACTCGTAACAATCGGAAGATATTGAAAAAGGAGTTGACATATAGCAATCACTAATATAATTTTAGAAAATTGTGGAATGAAACATTTTTTCCCAGAAATAAACTGCATTTGTCACAAACTCACAAAAACAAATTTGATAAAAATTAATATTCAAATAGTTTGAATCATTCAAGTTTCTTTCAACTCGACATGTGCCTTTTTTTTCTCCCTTCCATTTTATATAAATACATTTTTGAAAGATATCCTGCTTCTAATATTTTAATTGCACGAAAAATGAAGATTTACGTGGCTGATTTATCTTCCTGATCCGAATGTGGATGTTGTGTTTGTGTCTCCTGTGGAGCTGCCGGCAGACGTGGTAGTGTATCTGAAAAAGCTTCTTGTGGCCGGGGAAGCTCGGCAGTTGTTTCTTCGCTCAGCACCTTCGTCTTCTTCGTCTTCCTCGTCTTCTTCAACTGGAGAAGCACGCCGATCAACTTCACCATTCCGGAGGCGGAGAAGTGAAGAGAAGAAATCTTCAGAGAATGATAAGCCATCATCAGCCCCTGCAATTAACCCTTCGGATGCCTTGGCAGAGGCGGAGTCAAACACGTCAGCAGGAGCGATGGATGACATTGAGAGGCGGCTGCGGATTGTGGTGCCAGAGGCGGCTGGGGTGAATGGGCGGCACATGCCTCTGTCGCTGCAGCTGCTGTTGTCGCCGCGGGCGCTGCAGACGCTGCGGGGATATGTTGTGGCTCGACGGGCGGTGCTGTATGGGGGTGTTGTGTGTGCATACGATGTAGCGCTTTCGGCGATGCTTTCGTTTCCGCTGGTTGGGCCGCTTCCGTTGCTTGCGGTGTCGGTACGCACGAAGTCGTGGAGCAAGCGGATCTTTGCAGCGGCAGACGTGAATGCGATCTGTTTTTAGCATTGCTGCTGGTGTCGCGATCGCCGCAGTAGATGTGTGTGGTGGTGAAGCTGGACGACGAAGTGATGGGGCGAGGGGTTGCAGTATGAAAAGTGGGGAAGATTGTGGAGAAGGGGATGGAGGTTTTGAGGCTGAGTATAGTGGATAAAGTTCAATCAGAGAAGCGGTTGCGCTGGCGATGCTTGAAGGACGAGAAGAGGTAGAGGAATGTGAAGGGAATGAGGAGAAAGGCGGATATCCGATATTACAAATAGAGTTTGTTGAAAGAATCAAAGAGAAACAGAGGAAGCTGGAAGAAGCGATGGCGCCGCTGGTTGTGGATGCGCTTGGGCTGAGTCGGCTGAGGTTTGTGAAGGAGACCAAAGCAGAGGTAGACAAGCAGCATTCAGTGAAATCTGAAGTGTGCAGTATTTCGTCAGCAGATGGCATCCAACAGGAGATATTAAGAGCAGAAGAAGAAGCAGCAGATGGGTCTTTGGGAATAATTTCAGATGGAAGTGAATGAAGTGTGAGGAGCAGGTGGAAATATCAGTTGATCATTTGATAATAATTAAGGAAAAAGATAAATCCCATGAAGTTTGTGGGGGAAAGCCGTTTGATTTGTGAGGAGTGATAAGTAGAAGAGGAGGAAGAGGAGGAAAATGGAGGAAAATTTGAGTGAAGATAGAAGAGCGGAGTGTCGTGGTTGTTCTATTAGGTTAAGGGATAACGAGAAGTGCATTGAACTTAAAAGGCAATCAGTAAATGATGTGTGTGCGCATTGCAGACGAGCGGACTCTGGATGTGCTGGGAGAGCTGTACATTCCGCTGACCATAAGTTGTTAGAAGGTGTCAATGAAATGGCGAAGATACAGCTGAGGAACAAAGTCGAAGAGGAATCTGACTTTGGAGCTGTGCGAGATTTTCATGCAACATAGGACAGAGAGAGAAGCAGTGGTGAAGCAGGTTAATGCGGAAGATTTGGCGGTTATGTTTTTCACACTTTTTGAGAGATTCGAGTACAAAGCAGAGGAATATGAGCTTGTGATTGATATCTTTATCAGTCAGAATGAGTTGATCCGCCTTGTGAATGTGCACATTGTGATAAAGCCGCAGCGACTTTGCTGAGGAGTGACAGCGCCTGTTGTGATGGAGTGCAGATGATTCGGAGAAGGTGAAGTTCACAACGGAGAAGGGAATTGAAGCTGCATGGCGGAGCAGAGAAGGAGCTTGAGCAGGTGAAGCGAAGGAGATTCTGAGCAATTGTTCGGAGACACTATCAGTGCATGCGTTTGAGTGTGTGTCTGATGGGGCGTCTAATGCGGATACGCAGCTGATATGGCTAGGTGAGTGAATTGAGGCGGAGGTGGAGATGGCGGAGAGTCAGGTTCATTCAACACATCAGACAAGAGGCTTTGTGAAGAAGAAGAGATTATTAAGAGAAGACAGTCGAATGCTGTTCAAACGATGAAAGAATTCAGCAGTGATGCTTTGTCCGCTATTTCTAACTGACCACGCATTCTCAGACGTTGTTTCAATGGATGCTCCCATGGCATTGAAGATGGCAGCAGAGGATCTTCATTTCAATTTTGTTTTTTCTTTTTCTTCCTCTTCTTCCTCTTCTTTCTCTTCTTCCTCTTCTTCCTCTTCTTCCTCTTCTTCCTCCTCCTCTTCTTCTTTTCCTTGCTGTTTAATTTTTTTTTCCCATCGTCATCTTCATCTCAAATTTCTCATCTGACACATTTTTCTTCTTCTCTCTCTTCATCAGCCTCAGCGCATGTATCTCTGGAAGCACTTTCTTTGAACAGTATGTCAAATGTTTGTGTTCTGACGAGTTGCTCATCGATGTGCTTGTATCATTGGCTTTACGGTGTTTGTGCATCTCCATCGACAGCTTCATATCCTGATGTGAAGAAGAAGAGCACTTGTGCGACGAATGGTACAAAGGCATCGGAGGTGGTACATCATCAAGGGGAGAGGAGGATTTGAACAGACGAGGAGGCGAATAGAAGAAGCGCTTCTGCGACGAGGTCTGTGAAGATGGAGAGTTTGTGCCCAGGAGAAGCAGTGGGGTATCAGCAGCGGAGAAGGAAAGAGGCGCAATAAGAGCAGATGAAAGAGATGAGGAGGAAGTGGTGGAGATGATAACAGACGAAGTGACTGCAGCTGGCAAGTTTGATGAGGGAGTTGGGGCCGCAACTGCAGTAGATTGTTGGAGGCTTCCTGGATGAGCCAAATGAGAAGGGCGCGAGAGAGAGCTCGCCTGTGTGAGTGATTGCTGCGATGTGGCTGAGGATGTGCGTGTGAGGAGAGAGTCCGTGTTCTGAGAGGAAGACAGTGATTGAGATTGAGACTGAGACTGAGATGAAGTCTGAGGTTGTCGGGTGAGTGCAGCGCAAGAAGGGGTGGATGTGGACATCTGCTGGATGGGCTGAGAGAAGGAAAGAAGAGCAGAAAAAGAGGAGGAAGCTAGAGATGTTGGAGAATTCAGAGAGGCCAAGGAAGAAGAAGGGGAGGATGAGGAAGAAGACGCTAAATATCCAAGTAGCTTTTGAGCAGATTGAGTTGTAAGCGTCAGAAGTGTTGATCCTTTCGTCTTGTTTGTCGATATCACACTGAATGCAAAGTTCGCAGACTGCAACTGGATATCTTCTCCTCCTTTTCGTGTTGGAGTGATAGAAGATTCATTCACTGTTTGTATTGTTATGCGTGTGGGAGCTGTGGACACAGGAATTAGTGTCTTGTCGGGCTGCCTGGGTGACTTCAGCTGAGTATTCGAAGCAGAAGATGTCTGAGAGGAAGAAAGCTTGCTGGGAAATAGCGTTGATTGGTCTGTTGAATTGGAGGATTTATGTCTGGAAGGATAAGTGAAAGATGCAGATGGAATGGATGAGGAGGAGAGAGAAAGAGGAGGAGAAGAGGAAGATGATGACAAGGAAGAAGACGAGGAAGAAGCAGACAAAGTGGCTGACAAACTGGGCGGATACGCCACAGACACAAAAGGAGGCGGAGAAAGAAGAGAATTGGCCATTGTATCATCTGCAGAATTCTGGGGAAGTGAAAGTGGAACCTGCGATTGAGCGAAAAAGTGGGGAGTTTGAAGGCGTGGAGATCCATCTGACTGTGAAAGCTGTTGCTGCTGTTGACTCTGGTTTCGTTGTTGGCTATTCGCTAAACTTCCATATGAGTTTTCTTTCTAATTCAATTGCTTCACTTGAACGCTATCTGAAAATGAATTGTAAGTTTTTGAAGAAATATGAGAATCTTTCATGGTTTGATTGCTTTTCCCATCTTCTGCTTGCGTGATATCAATTTCAGTGTTTGCTTCAAGCATTCCATTTCCATCTTCTTTCACTGAAGCATTAAAGGAAGGAGACAAGCCCAATGAATTGTTGTTTTGTGGAGTTATTCGCCACAAATGAGACTGTTGAAGCAGCTGTGACTGCTGTCTCTTTCGAAGATTGTTGGAATATACCTCAAATTGTTTTGATGGCTGATGAAGGGAACGGAGAAGAAGAAATAGAAGAAGAAGAAGTTGTCGATGCTGATGATGATGATGAGTCTTCAGAAGGCAAAGAAAGAGGTGTCAATTGTGGATACATTTCAGGCTGTGAAAATTGATAACGATTGCTTCCTTTGCTTTGTGGAGTGCTATTCAATGGATTACTCTGCTTTCTTGTTGGCAAAAAAAGAGACGAAGCAGAAGCTGAAGAAGAGGAAGAAGTTGAAGAGGAGGAGGAAGAGGAAGAATTAGAATTATTCGAAGCATTACCAACAGAGTTTGCATTCTGAACTGTTGAGAGCATTTTTCCCGTCTGCACAACCAGCCTCTCGTCATCGAATGTCTGCTATGTCTGTGTCTGAACAGGCCTTTTCTCAGATGTGCTGAATGAAGCAGAGGCAGAAGAGAAGTGGTTGACAGATGCAGACGACGAAAGCACACTCGAATTCCAGCGGGTCGGAACAGAAGACGGCTGCAAAGGAACTCGGGGCAGAGGAGAAGGGTTGATTGGGGATATGCGTTGCATCAGCTTCAATGGAGAACAAGAAAGAGTTTGAGTCTTGTTTAGCACTTCAGCATGTGCAGATGCAGAGGGGGTGGAGAAGTTGGATGTTGAAGAGGAAGAGGAAGAGGAGGATGATGACAAAGATTGAGAAGATGATTGAGATGCTGCTGATGAATGAACAGGGCTGATTGATCGCAGAAAAAGTAAACTGGCCAATGAATGGAACCTCTTTTGCTGCATCCTCTGTGAATTGCCCATTTCGCTGCTTCTCCTCTCCTTTTCATTCATCTCGTCTCCTCTTCTGCCTTCAGTTGGGTCTGGCAGCAGACCTGCGCCTTTCAACTGTTGTTGATGCTGTTGTTGTGTATGAGTCTGCCAGTTGTCGCTGCAAATGCTGTTTGGTGTGCCATCAGATGGAAGAGGTGGTGTAGGGACAGTCGCATAAGGCACCACACCCGATGCCACCATCGTCACAGGAGTGGGAGGAGACAAAGAAGAAGAAGAAGAAGATGACGATGATGACTGTGGTGGTGGCGATAAAGAAGAAAGCGAAATGCTATATTGGAATTCTTGAACTTTCAAGCAGGGAGAATGCTGAGGAAAAGAAGGAGGGATGGCTGCGATTCGTTGAGGAGATATCTCTGGATGAGATGAGTGTGAAGCAGGCGCTGATGGAACAGAAGGAAGTCGAACCGAAGAAGTGAACAAAGAAGAAGAAGAAGAAGAAGAAGAAGAAGAAGAAGAAGAAGAAGAAGAGGATGAGGAGGATGAGGAGGAGAAGAAGGAGAAGGAAAGAGAAGAAACAATGGCTGGAGTTGAATGGTTTGGGGAAACGAGTTAAGATAAAGCATATGATTGTGCAGGAGTTTTTGAATGTTGTGAGCGAAGAGAGGAAGGTGATTGAGGAAGAATGGAAGGCGATGAAGAATGTGGAGTGGGAGAAGATGCATGCGGTGCGAATGTTTGCGCGTGATGTGGTTTTGATGAACACGACAGCTTCGCAGAGGTCGGCAGAGGTGCTGATGCAAGCGACAGGATCGAGCGCGCTACAAAGTGGCAGCGCAAAAAGGACATAAAGCAATTCACTGAAGTATGATGGAACTCTTCCGTTGTTTTGCACGAAAAGCTTCTTGCTGAGAAAAGTGTTTGTGCTATATCCAGTGCGCTTGATGATTCGGCAGTCGAATATGTGTTGCAGAAGAGAGTGAAGGCTCACGGTGGAGTGAAAGCAGAATGGAGGGTGCTGGAGGCAGATTGGAGAGACAGGAAGAATATGTCGCAGGATGCGGAGAAAGAAGTGCTGCTTGAGTTTCTGGGGAAGAAGAATCTGCAAAGAGCAGAAGTGGATTTGTTGATGATTATATGGTTGTTAAAGGAGAAGAGTGTATCTGAAATCGTGGTTTGGATCCTGTTGGATGCATGTAGGATGGTGTTGTAGCGTAAATGCATGAGATAACAATGGTGAAAGGGGTGAAAGTGTGTTGAAGTTTGGCCTTCTAATCAATGTGCATATTTTTGTGTTTGGAATAGAAGAAGAAGAGATGATGAAGAAGAGAGAATGAAAATGAAGCGAAGAAAAAGGGATGATTGAAGAGAGAAGATAAGTTTTGATAATTCTGTTTCAACACTTGTTGTTATCATCGCTGAATTTGATGTTGAACTTGCATCAGAGACTGTCAAACCACTTTGATCATAACTTCCTCAGATTTCATGTTTCTGGTTGGTAAATACAATTTCGTTGCTCATCTCAATCATTCCATTCACAACAACTTTCTTTGTTTCTGTTTGACGAGTGAGTGAGTGCTTCATTGTCAGACAAGGGAATTGGACAATTCCACAATGGGAATGGTCAGATGCCTCGATGTTATTCACATAAACTTCTTCTGGGGTGAGATGGAGATAGATGCAGAGAGGAATGATAACACTGTTGTTTCCATTGTCATATCCTCCAACTTTGTCAACAGAGTTCAAGGTGGCTGTCACGCATGTGACGTTTTCTGATTTTGCTGTTTCTTCCAGATTGGGTGAAATGACAAAGATATCATTCCCCCATTTGGCTGTGTTTGTGCCAAAGGAAGAGGAGATCAGGATATTTGGACATTCACCAGATAATCGAAGAAGAATTCCACCACCAAATCCGTTCGACGATGAACAATAGCACCCATCAAAAGATCAGCCTTTCACCTTCGCTTCATTCACTTTTTCTGGGTATAACTTCATCGATCCTCCATTCACTGAACTTGTGTTTCAATATCCTGATATTGCCCTCGAATTCAGGTCTTAGTCTATTCTACTATTGAAAAAACAAATGTTGACTGTCAACTGCGCACTATTCTATTAAAACAAAAGCATTATTGAATTAGAAATAAAATATAAAATATATTTGTAAAAATTAAATGGAAACCACTAAATTTATTTGGTTTTCAGATGCATCGAATATGTGTGTTTCATCTTTGCAATTGTGTTAAGATCAGGCTCATAATGCAAGCGAAAAATACTATTCAAATGAAAATTTGAAATAACATTGAAAATAGAGTTTTTCATAAAAAAAATCGAAACACACCTTGTTTATTTCAAAAATCCACAATTGCATAACTATCCATGCTAATAAAACCTTTTCACATTGCAATACTGAAATTTTAATTTTGATCAAAAAATATGATACAAAATTTTTTGATTCGGAATATTTCTTTTCATTTGGAGGTTTGCAATGAACTTGCTAGCATTGTTGCAAAACAATCATTTTTTCATGAGAATTATGGAAACGGAGTGTTTTTGAATTAACCTTCATGGGATTAATTTTTGATCTGCAGCGACTTTTCAAAAATAACGACCCATATTTAAAAATTTTATCAAAATATTATGGACCACACTATATGTGTGATTATTTTAGAAATCATAAAAATTTTCGGGGTGTTGATTTTTCAAAGATTGAATATTTTTCGATAGAAATTTTTAATAAAAAAGAGAAAAAGCATGGATATTTTTTTTAATAAAACAAAAATTTTTTTCCGAATCAAAAAATAAAATGTTTTCAACAAGAATTTTCTTTTTTCAATTTTTTTATTGATATTCAAGATATATTTTTGCACCGAAATTTTTGTATGAAAATAAATGATTTCAAAAATAATCTCACATATATCATGATTTGGGAAAGTGAAAAATAAAAATTGTATTGACTATGTCGTGTGCGCTTCAAATTTTTAATTTTTTCATTGTTGGTTGAAAGAATGCTTTTTTAAGAATATTGGGTCAGACAATTAATGAGTTTTTGATCAAAAGAGTGTGGTCCAAAGTTGATTGAGTGGTGGCGATGGAGAAGATGCTGGAAAAGGTTGACGAAAAAGATGACATGTTGAGAAAGAGATCTCCTTCTCCATCCATCTCATCCACATCCACAACTGATTCAGATTCAACATTTGTTCCAGGTGAGGATCTGTGCCCAACCACTTCATCCATGTCCAATCTGGTGGACGCAATCGCATGTTCTTCTCCTCATGAGAAGCTGATTGTGGATTTGAGAGATTCGCTGTTCATGTTGCTTCATGGGAGGAATAAGACAAAAGAGATGGCAATTGGCTCATTGAAAGAAAGGGAGATGACAGCTGCTCAGATCCTGTTCTGGGTGGCCAATCTTGCACTCCACTCCTTTGATGAGATGGAAAATCCACTCCAATCGCTTGCCAATCTGAGCCCTCACATTGTGTTGTTCTCCGAGCACATGGTGATCTGCATTGTGATGCACTCAGACCTTTTATCAGATGACTCTGATTCATCATCAATCTCATCGACAGTTGTGACATCTGCCAGCGATGATGATGATGAAAGTGACTCCCTTCCCTCATCGGCATTTGAGGATGAAGATAGCTTCAAAAAAGAGTGTTTGAGGTGGAAGGCTCCAGAGCTGCTGATCAACAAGAACATGGGGGCAACAAAGAAGTCGGTGGTGTTCTCGATCGGGATGATGCTGTGGGAGTGCCTGACACTCCAGATCCCGTTCGGGGAGTACGAGGCAGAGGTGGCTGGAGATTCGAGAGGGAAATATCCAAAGAAGATAGTATATTATGAGCCGTTTCTTGAGATGATTGCGAGATAACAGATGGAACTGATATTTCAAATTTACATTCAATATCAAAAGAGTTATGTCATTATCAACTGTTATCAAGAAGATTTATGGTATTTTCTTTTTTTAAATTTATTTTTATTGTTATTTATTATTAATTTGTTTCAATAACAGCCTGCCTTTTGTTTTAACATGACATGTCCTGGTGAATTTTCTTTTTTTGTGAGAATAATCGAATAAGAGACATATTTTCCTATCTTTCTTTCGAACTTATAAATGTTTTTATTATTTTTTACTCATGCTTTCAGATATAAATCTTTGTTCAATTGGACTCACACATTGAAAACAATAATTGCACAAATATTTATCCATCAATGAACAATTGAAGCATATTGCGAAGATAAATACACGAAAACAGCCAAACTTGATGAACAAAAGTGTTCTTTGTTAAAAAGAAACATTGATTTGATTTGATGATATGAAAAAATACAATATCTCAGAAAATATATGATGAATTGTAGTTATTGACAGTCATGAACATCGCTCTTCATTCTGAAGAATGAAAAACGTTGGAACACAATATAAAAGTTCAACAAACGTTGTTAAATGGATCAATGTGTGTAACAAGCATCTGAAAACAGAGTGGAAAAATAAATTAATTAGAACAAACATATTTGCACACTGAAATATTGTTTTTGATTGGAAGTTTGAAAGAATATTTAACATTCCTCGTATTTGAAACTCACAATTCCACATATTCACAATATGAATCTTCAATTAATGACAAATATTGAAAGTTTGTTTCAAAAACAGTTCAGAAAAACTGTAATCGTAAACTTTGTTCAACAAACCTCATTGTTTGTCAAGAAATTTCATTTGAATTCAAATATATTCAGAATTCATCACTGAAAAGAAAAAAGATAGCTACAGCAGTTGAATGTTTTATTGTCAAAAATATTGACATCAACAATAAAAGCAATGCGTTGAGCGTTTCTGGTTCAATTAAGTACCTTCTGTCTTCAATGATTCTTCTCAAACGAGAGAAAATTCTCTCGCAAGATGCTTCGCTACAGGGAAACATCGTCAACGAATAGCAAATATCTGCAAAAATTGTTTGAATAATTCCTTGTTTGCTGATTTCAGAATAGAAAACTTGAGAATTATGATGTTCCACGTTTTGAGTGTGATCCAGTAACATTGATGAAAATAAAGCTCTAATGCTCTCAATATGACTAGAAGCTTTCAAACAAGAAATTTTGGACAAATAATCATTGAATGCTGACTTCAATCGGAGTAACCAGTCCATGCAAATAGATTGTTGGATTTTTGAAAGTGCTTTCTTTATGTGTTCTGCTGACATTGTTTTATCAATGACTGGAAATTCATTTGCTCCAAGTTCTTCAACGTCTTTGTCATCTGCTGTAGTGCTTTCAACATTATCTGAGCATTTGTCTTCCTTTTTTCAGTTGATTTTGATTGCATGTCATGATCTTCAAGTTGTGAATGTTTTTTTCTTGTATCCAAAAATGATGACTCTTGCTCACTTTCTACATTAAAAGGAGAAAGAACCTCGAATTCTTCATCAGCTGCATAATTTTCTGATTGAATAATGCCTGCTTCATCGAAATCAATTTCCTCAAAAATATCATCTTCATTAGAAATAACTTCTTTTTCGATATGTGTGTTTTCTATCAAAAGAGCGAATAAATGGAGCAAACTGTTATTTAGTGAGTTGGTTGGTGAAGTCGATGATATAGAGTGCAAATCTTTTGGAAGCGGCTAAAGTTGAACTTGTGTTTCGGTAATTGCTTCTGCTATTCTATCTTTTTCTGGGCTTAGAAATTGGAGAGCAGAATAAAAAGTCTCAACCGATAACGGAGAAGAGAATATTGGGTGAGGAAAATTTGTTGGAAAATTAGTTTTTTCATTCTTCGAAAAAAATGAAAGCGCATATTGTTTGTCTGAAAAAAATCCATTTTCGCTGTTCTTATCTTCCATTTCATAAGAAAGTGTTCGTAATTTTTTCTGTTGATTCTTTGTGAACACAGTATTTGGAACATCTTTAGAAGGACAAAGAAAGACCGAGTCACTTGGCATTATATCTTTTATAGATTGAATAAATAATTCGCAACACATCCTTTAAATTTGAGTTTGATCTAAATCCTTTGAAAACACTGATGAACATTTGTATAACCTGTATTTTTCTTTCAATGTCATAAGTTCTGTCGAATAATATTTTGAGAACAAACCGTTTCTGTTGTCAAGGATGTCGATTGGAGTCAAAAAAAATGAGCCAAAGCGATTTGATCTCCTCGTTCTTTCTCTAAAAATGAATTGAACAGTTGGATTACAATAAAGCAAACTCCATATTGCCAATTTGTGGAAGAAAATTCCTCAAGATCTTGCAACCACATGTATTGCGCAATTGATTTAAGGATAATTGGAAACACATCTCCAAGCTTTGTGTCGTCTTTTTCAAAGAACAATTGCAGTTGTTTCAGAGGTATTAGTAATTATTCACATCGGATCAAATCATCTATTTTGACTTTGCAGAAATAGTATGTAAATGAGATATTGTGAAGATTTTTTGTTATAAAACAACATATTTCGAAATGACAAAGCCACCTCGTTTCTATGAAAGAGGGGCATTTCGGCAAAAACGGGTTCTTTGTTGATGATTTTATTGTTAACTTTGAAAATGATGTAATATCTTCCTTTAACAGAACGAAAAATGAATAATTCTTAAAAAGGCGTATGACAATTAGATTGATTAAGTGGTTACAACAGTAAACAAATATCGGTGAAATTTTCTTCGGTGTTTCTTCGTCTGAGCACAACTTCGAATGATCTGCAAAGCTTTGAATTGCGAGTTTTTGTGGAAGCAAGCCGTCCGTACAAAAACAGCGCACTTCTCCTTTCAAATTCGAAACTTCTCCAATAATATCACTAGCCAGATTGAAATAATCAGTGGTTGTGAAACATGCCTTTTCAATTTTCCAGAAAAATGGAGATGCCTTTGTCTGCAACGGAACAATTGTGATGACAGTGTATTTTTTTCCAGCAACTATCCCTCCGTCCATCATTCCTCCAACCATTGAATTGAATATCTTTGCGTTTCGGTCAGATATTCTTTTCTTTCCTTTTTCATGAATAAGTGCTGTGAGCTTTCGATATGTTAGTGTTGGAAATATGGTTGAATGTGAAAGAGATGGATTGTGCAGAGAAGCGATAATTAAAGAAGATAAAAATTTATTGAATTTATTGGAGAAAGCAGAAAGAAAAGCAATGTTGCAATGACCAATGAAATGCAATAAATGTTCAATTAATGAATCTAATTGAAAATGAGTTGGAACAATTTTCTTTGAAGGAACTTCAGAAATTCTTGTCGAAGATGGATGAAACTTGAAATATAGCAAAATAGAAGTTGCAGTCGTCAATGCGCATCGATGATTTGGAACTTTGTCAGATCCTTTTCTTCAGGAGATGGTACAATAAATACTGTGTTTGCTGTTAGGACACAAGAAATAAATATGTCCATCTTTTTTAATGATCCATCCATCTTGACAGGAGTATATGCCAACCAAAGCTTTCCTTCGAAAGTTTCAAAGTGAATTTTACCAATTTCTTCTCCAGTATTGTTTGGGTGCTTGTAGACTTGTTTTAAAGCAGAAAAATGCAAATTAATCTGAGTGATAATTAATATGAAACATACAATTACCGCCATTGAAATATATGTTTTTTCTAATTCCACGAAAGTGCATTCATTGTTCTTTAATTCCTCAACTTTTCTTTCAAACGCTTCAAGCTGCAAAGATGAATCATATTTTAAAAATAAATAATTATTCATTCTGCGATAAAATGAGATTGCCAAACAATATTTTTTGCTGACATGCATTTTTGTAATTCAATCGGCAATTCTTTGAGAAAGTCATTTTTAGTCATTTCACTCTTTTTTCTAATGATCTCGGCAAACCGACTGATATCAACGAATTGACTGATCTTGACATGATCAAGTCGAAAATATCTGTCGATCCGTCAATAAAAAAATATAATTTTGCGCATTTTCAAGTTTTATTATTCACGAAAGTCATTCATAAAATAAATTAGTAATAAATAAACTATCGAAATAGAATTTTATCCAATTAAAAATAAATTCCAAAAGAAGGTTTCTTAAAAGGGTTATGAATCCCATTGTCGGTCGAATTGTCGAATCAATTTTACAAAGTCTGTATGTCGCAAAGGCTTAACATATTGGTGAATTTTGGGGAGGTGGAATGAAAAATTGATGAAAATACACGATTTTCATTTTCATCAGAAAAATCAACAAAATAAACCTTTTAAAAATAAGTTTTTGACAGTTGGGTGATTATTTTTGAAATCATAACTTTTTTCGGGACGTGCATTATTATGAAATATTTATGAATTTGAAAATAAAAATTTGTTGAAATGTTTTGTTCATTTTATTTTATCTTTTGACATAGCTTGATGTGAAAGAAAGACAGAAATGATATTAGTTGGAGTTATTTCTTTTCTGTGTTCATCGACAAAAATGGAAAAGAAAAAATTTAAACAAAAATATTAATCCGAATTATTTCTTCGAAGAAATATGATTTCAAAAATAATCACCCAGTTAATACAGTCAAAACCGGATATTGTCACATCGAATAGAATCACATTCCTAAAAAAAATCACATTTTTCGATGCACCGACATTTTTTGCTAATTTTTCATTCATTTCCCATCACATTCAATCATATGGCTTAATATATATAATCACATTTTGTTTAACAAAGGGTTCATTTTTCAATGAAAAATCGATTTTTTGATCAAGTATTATGATTTTTTATTTTTTCAGAATTATGTTCAAATAAGTCCAAATAATGTGCACATATGTTAATAATTGTTTTCGCAAGTGATAAATGTGTTTTTGTGAAAAATTTCCATAAATAAATATAACTGATCCAAAGTTAATTAGCTTCTCCTATTTTAAAGCATTCTTTCGTTTGAGTTTTGATCAAAATTTTAATCTCAATGGGATAATGAAAAAAATTTATTTCATTTTGAATATCAACACAAGATGAATGTATTTTCCAATTTAATTAATTTTATAAAAATCCCATTGAGATAAAAGTTTTGATCAAAACTCGAACGTAAAAATGATTTCAAAAAGGATCAGCCAATCAATCAATTATTTATTTTTTTATTTTTTTCTGTGTTTAGCTGCTTCGCATTAAATCACAATCTGATATGGTCAAAAAATGTTATGCAAAACCTGATGTGATAATATCCGATTTAGACTGTCATTGGAAAAAGTTGAAACTCAAGTTACAATGAATTAATCTGAACAATTGGGGGAAAATATGAACTTTCAAGCTTTTTATGCACAAAGCATGAAATAATTGTTTCACTTATAGCATTTTTAAACTTACCCAGATTTCAAAAACAATTTGATTTTCATATCTGTTAGCAAACATCATTGATATAATAACATTTTGTTTTGTGTCATCAAATGTATTTTAAAAAACAAACCAATTGTTTTCAAATTTTTTATTAAAAAAGTTCATCTCAGACGTAAAATTTATCAATGAAAATGCCTGAAGTTAAATATTTTGTCCCAATTGATTGTCAGATTTATCATTTTCAATTGATGGTTTTGTAAGTTGTTCTTTTAATTTTAGGATTGCTTTTTTAAATACGGGAAGTTTCAAATTTGAGATGTGAAAAAGACGAAGAATTTCAAAAAAAAGACAATTATGTTCGTCCTTTCAATCTCATGAAAAGAAGCTCAACAAAATAGGTTTGTATTTCTTCATCGGTGGAAATTGCAAAATTCCATGCACAATCTACGGAAACAACACGTGATTGGTTTCAAAAGCTATCTTCTCCAAGAACATATTATTGAATTGATGTGACAGATTAAAAAAACCTTCGATGAGACATTAATTTGTGTCGATCTTTGAACAGAAAAGCTAATTGTTAACTTTGAAAACAAAACGCCACTGTCTCTATCAACATATCCAAAAGCCAAAAATGAAAACATCAATTTTTCCATTTGTGCTGACGGATCACATCTTCCATATATGTATGAATATACCCACTCAAAAAACACCACAAGAATTAACTTTTCAATCAGCTTTTTTGTTTCTATTTACATGCTCCTCATTTGGTTGAACAACTTCGAAAAAAATTAAAAAAATCATCATTAAGTTATAGATTCCCTTTATTTCATATTAACTGAAATTGAAGGAATGAAAATAAGCACTGATTTTTTTTGACATTCATCATTCTTATTTCGATTCAGAGGTTATTTCGTTTGTGAATCAAAACAGAATTATTATCGAAACATTTCCATAGAAGATGGCACACCTTTTGAAACTGTGCAACACTATCATATTTATTTGAAAACAAACAAATTATGCAAAAATAATTTGTTCGATCTGATTAAATTGTTCTTTTTCTTTTCGAAAAGTTTTGGCAGATAAATTGACAGAAGCTTTGTCAATTGCAACTTCTCTATCTGAAAAGAAATCCAGAATTTTGAACACTTGAGTTCATCCCATTACTGCTGCTTCTGTGTTATCAAAAACATGCGCTCCATCTTTGTCATTTGAAACATTTTCAAATTCATATTTGTCCAAAGCTTATCTGGAGGATTGCATATTTGGAGATTTCTTGCTAACAGCGAAACGTCAATTGACAGAAAAAAGTCCTCCATAACCAACGATTCTTATTACGAAAACAGAAATATTGGATGATAAAGCGATCTCAGACAAAGAAAAATGAACAAAAGAAGAAGCACAAAACGAACACAAAGGATGGGAAATGGTGATGAAAAATCATCTCTTTGCAAAAAAGAATGGGAAAACATTATTCTTTTGCAAAAAAAGGAGAAATATGTGCGATTCTTTTTGATTTCATATTTTTCCAATCAAAATTTTCGAATTAACAATTTGTTGCAAAAACTTTGAAATCAATCTAATGTTTTTATTTAAATATTCAATGTGCTTTTCTGTCTTTCAATAACAACATGCATTAAAAAGATGGGTGATTATTTTTGAAATCATATTTTTTCACACAAAAATTTTGGTGCAAAATATCTCTTTAATATCAATAATAAAAATTTGAAAAGTGAATATACTTTTTGAATACATTTTAATCTTTGATTCGCTAAAAAATTTTTGTTTTTTTAAAAAAAAACAATTATCATACTTTTTCTCTTTTGAATTTAAATTTTTTTTCAAAAAACAAACAATTTTTTAAAAATCAACACCCCGAAAATTTTTATGATTTCAAAAATAATCACCCAGATAATAACTAAAAAACATAAAACCCTTTTCGAAGAAAAATTTTGCAACAGCTGCGAACTGGAAAACAACACAAATGCCGAAAAGTTATATGATTTCAAAAATAATTACCAATATAGAAGATAAATGGGTAACTTTAGACTTTTTCGGATTTTTTTATGCAAAATGCAAAAAAATAGTTTCACTCATAACGAGAATAAATTTATCTCAAATCTCAAAATAAATTTAATTATAATGCAGGGAATAGGCATCATTGTTATAATGACAAATAGTCTTGTGATATTATTTGTTTTTTTAATAAATGAACCTATGAAATTCAAATTGAAAGATTATTAAAAGTTGATTGAAAGCGCAAATTCTTTCAATGAAAAAGCTTGAATAACAGCATTTTGTACCAAATTGACTAAACAAACACATATTCTGGATTACGCACGATTTAACAAAAACGATGAAATTTAAATACATACTTAAATAAATGGTTCAGAGAATAACATATAACTAACAAATACGGAAAATATAGTTGTTTTTGTTTATTTCGTGAAAAAAACTTTCAACAGCAATAAATAAAGAAAACACGAGAAAAACATTGATTGCAATAAAAAGCGAAAAATTATTAGATCGTTCTTCTGTGAAAGTTTGCTGAAAAAAACATTTTTCGAACAGCGGAATATTTATAAATTTAAATTCTCACGTTATGCGACTGATTTGAAAACAGGTGATAATGGAAGATGAAGATTATTTTTTTTGGTTCCAAATAATAGACTGGTTCTATTATAATACTCATCTGACTCTCATTTTGTGTCTCACTTGGTGTGCAACTTTTATTGCAACGAACATTTATGGAATAAATTTCTTTTTTTCATTTTAAATATTTAATTTATTTATTTTTTTGTTTATTTGTTTATTTATTTTTGAATAAAAAGAAAGGAAATATTGAACACAGATTTCATGATTCTTCTGAAAAAAGATTTTTAACACCCATTCTAATGTATTGACGAGTCTCCTCTGACAATTAATTTTTGGTTTATAAAAACTATTTGAAATGATTTGAAATGCAAATAAAAATCACTTTTTAATCATTATCTTTGGATTACAATTATTTCATCTCCATTGCCTCTAATCCGTCCTCAATTTGAGTTATTGCGTTTTGAACCAGCTGTTTCACTGATGACGTATTTAAGCTGTTATCATTTTTCTTTCTTTTTATCTTCTTTCCAAAGACTTCATCATCTTCATTCATAGCTTTTGATGCATCACCTTCAGAATCTCTCCAACTGGCATCCATTCGAACAATAAGATCGGCCAGCTGTCGCTTCTTCTTCAGCACCCCTTCTCGGACCATCATCTGCAGCCATGACTTTACTCTCTTCATCTGTTCGGACATTCTTCGCAACTTCTCCTTTTCTTCCTCCTCATCTTCTGCGTCAAGCTCCTCATCAATCTCATATTCATCATAATCATCTTCACCAACTTTCTTGTATTTCTTCTGTGGTTTCTTCTTTTTTTTCTTTGCTGCCATATTCTCGTTAATGCCAGATAGTCTCTGAATAGCTTCAATTGCTCCATCAATCGGTCTATATGCAGCCAGAGAAGCTAAGCACATTTCCACGAATAGCTCAGCCTCTTTTGTCTGAGGAATAGTCAGAGGAAGGCTGCGAGTCAAGTCATTGCTCCGAGAATTATCTTCTTCATCTAACTTTTCAGCTTCAGACTCAGCTGTCACAGAGAGTGTGAGAAAGGAAATGCCAACATGGCCTTCACTTATGAGTATAGCAGCAAAGCGAGCAGAATGCAGAATCCTTCGTAGCCGATCTGGCGGAATAGCTGAAGATGTGGATGATGAAAGTGAAGAAGACACAATCTCTCTCAGTGTATCTCTAAGACAATTTGTGAATGAACGCAGATGTGATCGATGAGAATTGCAGAGCCTAACTCCAGTGTGTGCATAGAACGGATTCCACTCAGCCTCCTGGGCACAGCATTCAAGAAGCACAAAAGGTATATCAAAAGCATTGCTTCCCTTTAGCCCAAGTCTGATGATTCTCTCTGCTGCATCGTCACAGTCAGTCGCCAGCACTGTTGCTGCTAAAATAGCTCGTCTTCCAGCGGTGGAGAGACGGAGAGAGCGCGCAAGCTGATGAATAAATGATGACATATCAGCTGATGAACCTGCTTCGTGTGACTCTGATGATTCAACGCCCATCTTTTTTGATTTCAAAAGAGATGAACGATGTTCGTCATCCTCATTTCCTTCCTGATCTTCAGATGTTTCTTCCGTAATCTTCTCTTCTTTTGATTTCACTTTAGACTTTCTTTTTTTATTTTCTCCTTTTTTCTCTTCTTCAGTTTTCCCGCTTCCAATAGACACTTTTTCCATATCGTAATTCTGCTTCTCCCATGCGCTTCCAACGAGCCACCATCTTCCCTTCTTTTCTGTATCAAGCACAGCTGCTAGAGAAACAGACAATGCAGACTCTTCGAGTGCAGAGAGAGGACGAAGAGCGCCAGAAGAAGCTCTTGCCTGCTTTTGGCGAGAAGAAGATGGTGTTGAAGATGATGAAGGGGTTATAGCATATCCAACCGCAGCTAAAATGTATTCATGGACACGTCTTATATCTTCTGCTACACCAGTTGTGAGTGCGCTCTGCTTTTCTTTGCTCAGCTTTCTCTTTGACATTGCCATTATAGAAGAAAGTGCCCCTTCACTTCCTTCCATTTTAACTGTTCCCTCACCAAATGAAGATGAACGCGTCGATGAAGCTGAAGAAGCAAGGGGAGAAAAGATCGAGTACAATGTCTCTGATGTAAAACGCCCGCGAGCAGCATCGTCTGCATCAATTGGAGAGCTTTTAATACTATCATCCAAACGAGACGAATCTTTAAAACACGAATGACCAAAAATATACAAAAAAAATGATTGCACAAAGAATATATTATATAAAAATTTATCTTACAAACTCAATGCATTTACAAATAAAGCGGCCACTTGAGATATTACAGTTGTTTCTCTTGATATTCGCCACCAAGAACTTTGAACAAGAGCTAATAGCATCGAACAATTTGCCCCTCGTTGGAAAAGAGGTCTGAAATGATGCCTCGTTGAGTCTGTTCCTGGAATCAAATTTGGATCTATAATAGCTTTCATAAGATCACTCACAATCTCAGAAGAGATTAATCCATAAGAATAAAGAGATCCAACGATAACGCACAATTGCTGTGCACGCGTTAATCGATCTTCAGCCGAAGAACTTAATTTTTCATCAGTTATCATGCTAATAATTTCATTACAAAGAGTTTCCATGAGGTGCGAAGCAACTAAATGTGATACAGCATTTTTAACAATCGGTACCAAGGCAAATACTCCACATGCCATTGCAACCATTCGTAATGACGTTTGACTTTGCGTAGAAAATTTAAGAACAACTGGTGTTATATTTTCCGTCAAAGAAGACGTTGGAAGTGTTTCGATTACCCACATGAGATCTGGAACAAACATATGAAAAGTTTCTGGTGTTGCTCGATTAAGACATCCCCGTACCTTTTTAACAGCTTCTGTTAATTGGGGATCCAATGCTTCTGAATGAAGCATTTTGACGATCTTTAATTATCACTTTTTAAAAAAAACATTTTGGGCAACTCCAAAGTTTAGAAATTGAAAACCTCTTCTCTTGATAAAAAAATTCACAGAAAGATGAAAAAATTCCTCGTTTGACGTGCATTTATTTTCGTGATAATTGAAGGAAGATTTTAAAATAAAAGACTTTTATCCACTGTCCACAAAAAAATGAACAACAGGATAAAGAAAATATAGGAAATTGAGATGAAGTTTATTTAAGAAAATGAACGGAATAACATTTAAAATAAATTAAAAAAAAAGCTATGATTCTTAATTTCCTTTTACATCAATCATAAATATCGTTCAAAGATTTGTAACAAATTATTACTTTGGCATCACATTAGCCATATTTCCTTGCAATGCAAACACATCCCAGTTAATCTTTGTCTTTGAGCGAGGAAGTTTCATTCGAAGTGCTCTGAAAGAAGATTCAGCAAGGCGGATAAAGGATTCGTCGATGGACTGCTGGAATTTCTGCTCTTCAGAAATGATGGCATTCTTCACATCCTTTGCAACCTGAGCCAAGTTTTCCTAAACAATTCGAAAAAAACGCAAACACACAACAATATATATTTGAAGGTTACAGAAAATGATATAGAATTATAGCACATATGAAAGCAAACGCTGGCATTTATCTTCCTCTCTGCTCTATCCTCAGTGTTGAGATGAACATTTCCAGCTTCAAAGAAATGTGCAGCAACAGACATCTCTCCAGACAGCTGGTGCTTATCTTCACCAAGTTCAAGTATCCACGTAGATTTCCATTGCCCTCCCCTTAAATGAAAAAATCAACATATCCAATTTTTTTATTGTAAAATGATTTAAAAAACTGCATACCACATTGATTTTGGATTAACTTTAGTGGAGTTTATGCAAATAATAATTGCTTTTCCGCCATCATCTGAGTCGCTTGCGAATACAGAGCATACGCCATCAGGGAAGTGATCGCTAACATATTTTGTTATTGCATCATCAATGGCTTGGCTATGGAATCATAAAGTATTTGAATAAAAACTCAACATTTAATTTTCAAAAAAAAAAAATCAAAACCGAAGTGGTTCGTGTTCAGCTGTAGATTCTTCTTCAAGTGGTTGAACATCTGTTACGGACTGATATTTAACAAGTATAAAATTAAAGTTTCATTTTCTTTGTTTGTAATAAGAAAACTAACCTTTGTTGAATGATCATATGTGATAACGCGCTTTCCTCTTGGATCAAGGTAGTGCGTATCATCAAGCTCTCCAAATTGGCAAATTAACATCTTTTTGAAATTAACATTTTTTGAAAATTGAACGTTTGAAAATAGAATCAAACTTTTTCTTTTGTTTCAGGAATTGTAACAACTTGATATTGTTCAATATGTCTCTGGTGGAAATACTGCTCTTTCAAAGGGCTAAGGTCTCTCGTATCTCCAACAATTGTTTCGAGTGCTGAAATAGTGATCAAAATTAAAAAAAAGATTTTTCATTCAATAAAAAATATCCAAAGACTTTCAAACCTTGATATACGTCATTTTCTTCCTGTGGAGGAGATGAAAGAATAAACCTCCCAATTGTTTCTTGGAAGTCGGTTTCTTCGTCAATTGGCTGCTCTCCTTCTTCAGACATTCAACAATTAACAACTATATGGGCTGATCACAAATGATCACAATTCTATGAAAAACTCTTGAAATTATAATCCATTTTTCGATTTGAAATTGTAATTAGAATAAGATAATTACATTTCTTTTGAAATTAAATACTTAAAATTTCACAGATTATTATGTTGGGTTGATTTTTGTTCTTTTATTTTTTGGATAATTGGTTTGCAAAGTTTTGACAAAGAAAATTATTTGCGTTTATGTGCTTTTTATTTAATGATATATAGAAAATATGAAGATTTTGCATCGTTCAATCCAAAGAAATGGAGCAGGGTTTGTTTTGTTGAATAAAATAAATATTTAAACAATGAGAACATTTTTTATTTTAAATTCATAAAAACAGAACAGTAAATTTAATACCTGAGACAGATGACGATCTATGGCATGCATTCAATCTTATTCAAATTGGAGATTGCGTATCGACGAAAACGATGAGGTTTTTTTTGTTCTTATTCTGTAACGTATTTGTTAAAACAATTTCAATTATTATTCAACTATTTTTATAGGAGAGTCAAATTAGAAACTCAAGCTAATGCAACACGTGGAGAGGTCTGAAAAATAAAGATTTTGAAATAAATAATTAGATTGATATTTTTCATCAGAGGGTTCCAGTTTTCTTAAAAATAGCTGTTACAAGTTCGTACTTTAATGGACAAGAACTTGAACTGCGAATAAAAGGTACTATTAGAGACAGCCATCAACTTGGAATCCAAAACGGTTCATCTCACACTTTAGTGATGCAAACTGGAAGAAATTTCGTACTTGAAAAATACAAATGGGATGATTTATATCTTGATCGATTGCGAGAAGCCACAGAAGCACCGCGAAGTGCAGATATTGGAATAGTGGTTATGCAAGAAGGAATTGCCCATGTATGTGTGGTGAAGAACTCTGTAACAATAGAAAAAGCAAAGGTTGTCACAAATATCCCTCGGAAAGCATCAACTTTTATAACCAGGATGGGAGGTTCTGGCAGCAGCGCAAGCAAAGGTGGGAGTGATATGAGCTCACATTCAAAGGTGTGACTTAATATTTTGCATATGTATATTTATCGTGATGAATAACTTCCTTTGATTGTTAATTGTTATTATTATTATTAAAAATAATAATACAATGAATAATGATTGAACCATGCTGGTGCTCTTATTATTCGCAAACCACAATTCTGAACTGACTGCTTTGCTGTTCAGGGAATAAACAGGTTTTTCTATGAAGTTCTGAGTGCAATGAACAAAGCATTCAACTACGATTTGTGTGGCAACATTCTCATCGGATCACCCGGCTTTGTGAAAGACGACTTCTTAAAGCAAGTGCTGGTGCCTTCCAAAGGCGCAACCAGCTCTTCTCCTTCGACCGGCTCTTTCTCTTTCACTTCAATCAACGCTGATTTGTACCGCAACAAGCACAAAATAGTTGCAGTGCACTGCTCTTCAGGTCATCGCCATGCTGTGCAGGAGCTGCTCTCGTCGCCTGCCGTTGCGTCGCTGCTGTCAGGCAACAAGGCGAGCCACGAGGAGACGCTGATGCAGGAGATGATGCGGCTGATTGCAGTCGACACGAAGAAGGTGAGCTATGGACTGGAACACGTGAGGAAGTGCGTGGCGGTGGGGGCTGTGAAGGATTTGCTCGTGTCAGAGGCGCTGCTGAGGCAGGTGGAAGGGGAAAAAAGGGCTGTTCTGATGAGGATGATGAGAGACGTGGGAAACAAAGGAGGGAAAGTGCATCTGTTTTCGGATATGAATGCTGCTGGTGAACGTTTGCTAATGTTTTTGATACAAAAAATTATTCAATGATTTTTTATTCTGTTTTCTTTCAAATGAATATAGAACTCAACCAGCTTGGAGGAGTGGCAGCGATTCTTCGGTATGAAATGGAGGAAGACGAGGAAGAGGAAGAAGCAGAAAGAGAGTCACATTCGAAGGCAGCAGGAAGCAAAGAGAAAGAAGAGCGAAAGAAGTCGAAAGAAGATTTGGATGAGCTTCGGTTTGTTGTTGGGAGAGGAGCGAGGGGGCGGGGCGTGTGGAGCTGCGGAGACGAAAGGGCAGACAGCTTTGAGGAGGAAGGAGAGAACGAAGAATACGACGACGGGAAGAAGAAGAAGAAGGACGGAATGAAAGGCCGAGCGGGAGAGGAGGAAGGGGCAGAGGAGTCTGGCTGGTTTGACAGCGAGTTTGACATGGAAGCGTTCATCAGCAGAGACATTTGGGTGCTGAGGGATGCAATGTGTGGCACAGCTGATGCGAAACTCGCAGCTATCAAAGAAGAAGAAGAAGAAGGAGATGGAGGAGAAGAAAAGAAAGAAGAGAAAGGGAAAGCAGAAGGAGCCGGGAAACAACAGAAGCAGAATAAGAAAGGAAAGAAAGGCGGAGAAAAAGCACTTTTGTCCGATTCGGTTGATCCATCGCGCTCGGCTGAAGAAATCGGGACAGAAATATTGGATGACTTTGGCTTTTGAGTTCGTTTTGGTTATTTTACATTTTAAATATTTATTTTTATTGCATTTTGTGTTGATTTTTGTTAATGTTGAATTCTGAAAGGGAAAAAAATAAAATAAACAAGAGAAGAAAAGCGAACTAAGTTTTGCAATGAAAAAAAGGAAGGAATTGAAATAATAAAAAATGAAAATAGATTTCTTTATTTAAAAAAAATAAAAAAAAAACAGCATTTGTGATGAGAGGGGTGCAATGGAAGGGCAAATCAGACTGAAAGCAAAGCTCAAAAAAGGAAGATGGAACACTTTTTATATTGAAAAAAAAAGGAGCTTCAACATTTTGGAGGAAGAAAAGAAGGAAGGAAGGAAAGAGAAATGACGCTCAAATGCATTGCGCATAAACAATCGGCCAGAAGAAGTGGATGGTCAGCAGTCTCATATTTTTTTCTTTACAAACTCATAATGGATAATGCAATTAACTTTCAATTTTTCATTTTCTTTTTTTCTTTTTTTTATAATTTCTCTCCTCAAAACGGCTGTCTTTTTGCAGAGTTGCTGTCTAATATCTCCTGTTCCTGTGCCGAATACAACATCCTGTTGAACAAGCCCTTCGCGAAATATTCTGCAATGGCATCAAATCCATCAGCCGAGCACGCACTCATAAACGTCTGGAAGTCTTTGCTTCTGCCATCATCGTCATCTTCTGGGCGTTTGCCCTCAAAGGCATTAGAACCAACAATAGCAGAAGAAGAGGAGGAGGAAGAAGAAGAAGAAGAAGAAGAAGAAGCAGTCGAAGAAGAGCCGAGCACCGACAGACGCACCTGGTCCATTCTGTTTGAGATGTCTCTGATGTGGCTGCTGCATTCGTTGCATTTTGTCTCGTCCATCAGACATCTGCTGTGGAACGAGTGGCCACACAGAAAACGCACCACGGGGAGCTCAAGGGTCGCTTTGCAGTGGTCGCAGATGGTGGACTGGAAGATTTGGGTGCTGAAAAAAAGAATAGAAAAGGTTAGAGAAGAAAAGGATAGAAGAAAGATAAAAAGAATGTTGAATTGAAATAGAATCAAAAATTAAATTTAAAATTTTTAAGTTATTTTAACAAACGTGTTTTGCAATGCTCTTGTTTCTCTGTTTCTGTTTGCAATGACTGACCTCAGGTCTTCGCAGTGCGACGCCAGCGACGAAATCTCCTCTTCCTCTTCTTCGATGCAGCTTTTGATGTAACTTCTGACTGTGGAGAGAGAAATCTCCTCGTTCTGTGCAAGTATTTGGAGTGCGGGGAGTGGAGGAAGGTCTTTGATCTCACGAATTCCTGAGAAAGAGAAAAGGGGAAGATTAACGGAGATGGAAGGTTGTTTATTGAATGTTAAATATGACACAGAAATATCACAAGAAAACAGTTAAAAATATTATTCAGGTAAAACAAATAATCAATTGAATGAATAAATAAATGAAAAGAATGAATAAAAAAGAAAGAGAAAAAGAAAGAGGTCAATCAAACTGTCTAAGAATCGCTTGATGTATTCGTCTCTGATTGAGGCTGTGCATTCTCCTTTGGACGAGCGAAGGGAAGAAAGAAACGTCAGCGCCTGATTCCACAATCGCGTGTCATAATGTGATCCCTGTCGAGATTGAGAGAAAGAAAGAAAGAAAATGCAATAAAATAAATAAATAAACAAATAAATAATAAGCATAATGATGAGTTCAATAATTCGTATTTTTTATTTCAAAAAAAAGATTCAACATTATCACACCTCTTTTGGGATGCCGTGTTCTTCACATGTCAAAAGCAGTGCTTCGTATCTCTCCTGCTCTGTCATCACACCCCCTCCTTCCTCGTCTTCCTCCCAATCTTCGTCTTCCTCGTCATACTCATCCAGCTCATCCTCAAAGCCCATCCTTCCTCCGCTGCCTCGTTTGTACCCTCTTTTCCCATATCTTCTTTCTCCTTCGTCTTTCTCCTTCTTCGCAGCACCTCCTCTTCCTTCTTCTTCGCTTTCTTCTGACTCCTCACTCTCACTCTCATCATCATCGTCGTCTTCGTCATCCTCTTCCTCTCCATCGCCTCTCCTTCCCTTTCTCCCTCCTCTCCTCCCCTTCCCCCTCTCCCCGCCCTCCCTTCCAGCATCCATGTAATACTGCAGTATCTCCTGGTGCATATGCCCTTTCTCATACAGAAACATCACCCCTGACCTAAAGCCGTAGTGTCTGCATATCTCCAGCACAGAGCGGGTGTCGTAGCAGCTGCTGTGTCGCATCAGAATCTGCTTGACCATCTCCCGCCGCTGCTGGATGAGCACTGACCGCGCCTGTTTGAGTGTGAGAAGAGGAGAAGAAGAAGAGGATGAGGAAGAGGACGAGACCGCTGTTGACATTGGCTGCATGGCCATCGATGGATGTGCATTCAACGCAGAAGAAGAAGAAACAGAAGAAGCAGATGAGTTAGCAGAAGCAGCCATAATTTCTCTCTTCTGGTTGAGTGCGATGATCTCAGCAACAAACGGGTTGTTGTGCAGATGTCGCCCTTTCAAGTCCTCGTTCTTCAGAAGAGACTCAATTATCTGGTGGTAAAAGAACTTTGACTGGTTCGTGTCAAAACGGTGGATTTCGGTCAGAAAGCGGATCTGCATCGCCGGCTGGTCAACAAACAGATGGAGAACACTGTCGACTTTGGTGATTCCTCTCTTGCTGCCTCTCTTCTTCGCTTTGCTAGCAGAAGAAGAAGAAGAAGATGATGATGATGATGAGTTAAACCCAGGAGACTGAGAAGGAGAAGGAGAAGGAGAAGGTGTGGCAGACGGGTCTGTTGAGAGTGCAGGAGAGGGAGATGGATAAGGCAGCACGTCTGGCTGTCTTCTCGAGTCATCTGCTTCTCCTCCATCGCTCTCCTCTTCGTCTTCATTCCCTCCTTCTCTGCCTGCCCTGCCCTGCCCATCAAAACTCTGCGTCTTCCCTTGTTGTCTTCCAGAAGCACCTGAAGAGGCAGAAGAAGAAGAAGAAGAAGCAGAAGATGCTCCACCTTTCTTGTTGATTGGCAGACCAGTTGTGCACATTGTCACCAGCAGCTCAGTCGTCTTTTCCCTCTCCTTCGCCAGAAGAAGCTTGCCATACTTCAAAATCGCCTCTTCCCACTCTCTTTGCACCGAAAACTGGCCCAGCCGCTCGAGCGCCAGCTGATAGCGGAGGGAAGGCACGTCCAGCGGAGAGACAGACAGAGAAGAAGGCTGATGAGGCAGCGAGACAGACGGAAGAGCTGAGGCTGAGGACGAAGACAACCACATCGGCATTCTGTCACTCGCTATTCTTTCTCTTTCTCTTTCTCTCTCTCTCTCTCTTTCTCTCTCTCCCTCTTCTCCTCTTCCTATCTCATTCCCACTTGCCCCTCCATTCCCCCCGCTGCCTCCTTCCCCGGCCTCTGCAAAGCGCCCTTCCAACACAATCCTCAGCCACCAGTCTCTTCTACCGTATTTGTCTGCCAAATTCAGCGCCTGCCGCTCGAAACCTGCTTGGAAACAGACACGAATGGCTGTGTCTACATCGAAGGAGAAGGTGGAGGCTGAGGCTGCTGCTGATGATGTTGGTGATGATTGAGTAGAGGATCCTTCGAGTTGTTTCTTCAATGCAGCTGATTGAGGAGGAAGTGAAGAAGAAGAAGATGATGATGATGGTGACGAAGCAGAAGAATACGATCTCTGCAAGAACGAGTTGAGTGCTGTCTGCTGCTGCAATATGGTGAAGCAGTTCACAAGCAGCGTGGTGTGGTCAGGAGTCGCCAGGAACCGCTTCATCCGCATCACTTCGACTGTATTCGCCCCACACCCAGCCTCCGCCACGCGCCTGTTGTGCTGCTCAGTGAATGTGTGGAGGGCCTCCAAGTACTTAGCAAGCAGATCGACACGCTGCGCCTCCATCAGCCGGGCGATGGGGTAGCCTGGCTCAACAAACCCGATTGTCCGGATGTACTCGGCCACAGCAGCTGCTGCGTCGCCTTTGGAGAGAAGAGAGTCTGCATACAGCCTGTGGAGATCGACTTCAACAGAGGAGTCGAGGGGCTTGAGGGAAGAAGAAGAGGAGGAGGAAGAAGAAGAAGGAGAGGGAGAAGAAGAGAGGAAGGTGGGAGAGGGAGATGGCTGCTTCTGCTTGGCAATTCCGATGGCGATGTCGAAGAGCTCGCGAGAGACAAGAACGTCCTTTTTGGAAGAGAAGTCCTTTTCGAAGAGGAGATAGAGACGAGACTGGAAGGAGGCATCTGAAGAAGAAGAAGAGGAGGAGGAGGAGGAGGAAGAGGAAGAGGAAGAGGAAGAGGAAGAAAGAGGAGAAGGATGAGCATTGGATGAAGGATCGGGTGCCTGTGTGAGCAGAACAAGTCCGCCGAATGCAGAGATGACATCCACAATTGAGCCAAACAGCTTCGATTCGACTGAAACAGGAGAATTCTGAGAGGAAGAAGAGGAGGAAGAAGAGGAGGAGGAAGAGGAAGAAGAAGATATTTTTGCAATGGAAGTGGAGGTGGGGGCAGAAGGAGGAGGGTTGGGGAAGACAGGGTTGGAGAAGGCGATGAACTTGAGGCGGGTGTCGATGACTGTCATTGTCGATGCTGTGGAAGAGTCCTGTCTGCCACTCAAAGCAGAAGAGGCAGAAGAAGAAGAGGAGGAAGAAGAAGAAGAAGAAGAAGAATATCCACGATAGCTGGATGAGAGGGAAGAGGCAGAAGAAGAGGAAGAGGACGGCAAAGCGCCAGCGCCGATGCCAGCAGCCGATGAAGAAGGGGAGTTCTTCTGTGAAATGACTACGCAATACGAGCGGAAGGAGGCGAACTTTGTGATTCTGTCAGCGACGGCGAAGGTGTTGCCGATGGTGAATGTCTTGTCGCGTGCCATGAAGAGGTAGGTGCGGATGCCCTGGCTGTTCCACGCCATGTACTCTCCATTCTGCGAGGCACACCCACGCTCTTCACTCGGGACACCCATCATGTCAACGAGGGTCTGAGAAGGAGGAGGAAGAAGAAGAAAAGGAGGATGAGGAAGAGAAAAAATATATATATTAAAAAAAGGAATGTAACAATGTTGTGTTGTATTTAAAATAAGTTATGAAATTATCCAATCAATCGCTTCTTTCTCTTAAACTCTCTCTTTCTTTCTCTCTCTCTCTCTCTCTCATTCCTCTTCATTCATACCACAGGATACTCTTTGCTTGCAAACGGAGTCGTCTGAAGTGCTCTGATGCAAATGCGGTTCGCCACAAACAAAGCAAGCGCAGGCATCTTCTGCCCAGTCGGCGACACACCGTTGGCAACATGTGGATCGTAGTCTTCTGCAAAGAAGAGCGTGCACACTCCTGGATTGGGCTCACAGGTGGGTGGCAGTGGAGGCTCTGGATTGAAAGAGCAGATATTGAAAATATAAGGGTGTTGTAACATTGTCAAAAAAAGAATAAAAGAAATAGAGAAAAACGATCAAAGTGAATGAAATTATTTGTATTAAACGAAAAAAAAAAAAACCTGTCCAAGATGGTGGACGCATTGAAGTCGGAAAGCCGTCAAGAGGAGAAAATGTGAATCTTGTTTGCTCTCTCGGTTCTCCTTTGTCTCGCCTGTCTCTGCCTTTTGTTGGCTCCGCTGGCTCTGTTTTTTCTAAATTTTGAACTATCACATCTCCATTACTAAATCCAAGAGCTGCTTGGTTTCCCCAGCTCGAACATGCAACTGCAGTTAGTGAAGGCTATGTGTTTAATTAATTAAAAAAAAGGAGAATTCAGTACAAATAAAGCATGTAAATATAAAAAATGAATAAGACAAACATCATTTGGTCTTTCAAAAAGGTGTACACTAACAGGTTGAGGATTTTGTTCTACCAATGAAGATAGCTTCCAAACAAGCATTTGTATTTTTGAAGAAGTTGCTTCTTCAGAAAAGGTGACTGAAAATGAATGTTTATCATTTTTCGAAAATAAAATGCAATGAACAAACAAAGAAGTTTTCCATTAGAAGCAATGCATAAATATCGTATGGACTTAGGATGAGCTTTAAATGAAACAGATTTAAGAGTTGTTCCCTTTGAATTTGTAAATATTGTCAAATGAAAATAAATTTGTAAAAAGAAAAGTTTTCATACCACTTTCTGTATGACAATGATTTTTCCATCCTATTTTATGTGGAAAATAGTATGTAAAGAATCGAAATTTTTGAAATTCACATTAAAATGTTCATCAACAAAAAAACAAACATTACAGCCGCAGTAAAGAAACTGCTCGAATCCATCTGCACAAAGCACTCCTTCAAATGGTATACCATTTCCTTCTATATCGCATATAGGTAATAGATGAGGTGGAGAGAAGAAATTGAAGGTTCTAGATGCTGGTATGGAAAGAGCCATGTTAAAGTAAGGGTCAATTTTTTTTTCAATTTTGTAATTATAAATCAGTGTTGCTAAAATGTGAGACTAAGTGTCAGTATTATAACTTATAATGAATTGAAATAAATAAGGAAAAACTATGAAATATAATGCAAAAAATATCTATCTCAAAATCTAAATAAAAAAACCACTTAATCAAGTTAAGAAATTAAAAATTAACGCAGTCATATAGTTTGTAAAAAAATAAAGGAAAAGGGGAAAAAAACCAAAAAAATAAAGAACAAAAAAGCGAATTCAGTGATGTGATTGTCTTCTCAAAATTAAACGTCAGACTCCATTCCAGCTGATTTATCATCATCAGCCTCTTCTGCTTCTTCTGCTTCATCATCTTCCTCTATTTCCACAATAACAGCCGCACGAGGCACAAGTTTCGCCTCCTGCAGTGTCTGGTCCGGGCGGTGGATGTCGCGAGGCAGTGAAATCAATCGCAGTGAGTGGGGCAGCAGCTCTGGCTCCTTCCTTTTGATGACAGCCACCACATTCTGAATGGTGTGTGTGGAGAAGAAGCGGCGGGTGAATGAAGTGAAGCCAGCAGGCATCCGAATCTGAAGTGTGCAGATAGACAAGGCAGCGCCTGCATCGGCTGTTTCTGAGGCATCTGGCTCATCGACATAATACTTCTCGACTTCTGCCTCGAGTGACTGCATCGTCTGCCTCTTCTGCCTCTCTTCCTCTCTTTGCGCTGCCTCTTCCTGCGCTCTCCTCTCAGCCTCTTCGATCTCCTGTTGCATGACCATCTTCATCAGCCGCTCCTCCTCCTCCTTCTTCGACATCTCCTTCGCCTGGTCGATCAGCATCGACTCTTCATACTCTGCCTGCGTCGACTCTCTGATCATCCTGTCTTCCTCGATCTTCTGCTGCTCCTCCGGCGAAAGCTCAACATGCTCTGTGCTTTCGTACATGTCGCCGTACCCTGCAAAGTCGCTGCCAAACGGGTCGTATGGGGAACCTGAAGTGAAAGAAGAGGAAGAAGAGGAAGAAGAAGAGGAGGAAGACGAATGTGACTTCAAAAACGGATCAATCTGGTTGACTTCTGCTTCGTCTATTCCGGCATCCAGAAGCGCTGCCTGCCCCGAACGGAAGTCTTCGACGGCTTCGCAGAGCTCAGCAAGGAAGACATCAATAGGCTCAGATGCAGATGATATGCTTGAGGGAGAAGAAGAAGAAGAGGATGATGATGAAGAAGAAGACGAGGAAGAAGAAGAGGATGGAGGAGAAATAGGAGGAGCGGAAGGGGTAGGGGAAGATTTGGCTGATGGCGGAGAAGCAGCTGAGTTAGCTCCGCACTTGTTGACTAAAAGAACATGGATGGCTCCGCTCAGACTGCCGTACAATGTGAATGATGGAATGACCTTTCGGAAAGCTGTTTTATTGTCGGTTTCTGCTGGAAGAGTCACTCCAAAGAAGCAAGCGTTCTCTTCTATAAACTCAAGAATGCCTGGCGAGCACAAATACTTCTTCAAAAAGGAATCTTCGCATTCTCCTTTCTTGTGGACAAATAATGCAAATAATTTACTGATAATTGTTGATGTTATTTTTATGATTTCAATAAAACATTAATTTGAAAAAACAAGAATATATGATTGGACAAACTTTTTATTAAATGCATAATTCATTGCAGTAAAAAGCGATCCTGTAATGTATGATGGATATTTAACACCTTTCAATCGCTTTATTGTATCAACAAAAAGTGTATTTGATTTTTGCTTCAATGTTTGATCGTTCAAATGCATCAAAAGCATTTGTATTTGATAAACTGAATATAGTTTAGTCAAATTTCCTCTGAGTATTATGATTGGAAGCTCCCCATTTGACTGGGAGGGAGACAGCGAAGCATCAATTTTGGTTTGTGGACTTAAACCGGAATTTTGTTTTCTATTTTGAATGCCAGTGGAAATGTCAGTTGTATCTCGATCTAGTCCTGCTCCAATTGTCGAAATTGCCGAACAACGACTTGGATTATAAATAAATGTGAATTCCTTTGGATGTTGATGAAAATCTTTTAGTATAAATCGAGATTCTTGTTCTTCTGGAACGGGAATTTTTGGCTGAATGAGTTGAAGTGTTTGGGGAGGATATCCAACGTTGTTTCCAACTATTTCCTTAAATTGTGTTATTGTCATTTCTTCTTCGACATTAAGATCAATAGAATAAGATGTTTGTTTGTTTGGAATATGTACATTTACGGTCGTTGACCATTTTGATACAGAAGATCCCATTTGTTTTTTTACGAAGGAAGAATGATATTTTGGACAGAAGCAATATTATGATGGGTTAAAAGAAAAATTATTTAATTTTTCAAAACTTCATTTTATATTGAAGTTAATTTTTATGATGGAAACAGGCATCTGCGACACACATTTTTTGCGTGCAATTTGTCGGTCGAGAAATTATTCATTTGTCGAAAAGATTGAAATGATTTTTTTTTCCCTAATTTTGCAATTCATGAATATATCTGACTTTCCCAAACTTCACTGCTTTATTTTTATTTTGGCAAATGTATATTATAGGGGAACACGAATTTTTCTAATTTTTTATTATTAACGAATTCTATATAGTATAAGAATCATTTTTTAGTTAATAAAAATTTGAGATCATCTAATTTTTTTTGATAAATAATAATCAAGGATTCTTAGTATTTATGGGATAGATCAATAAATTTTCATGTTATTTTTGAGTGCTAACCTTATAAAGAAGAACGGGAACAAACCCTAAACCCAAGATCTGTTACGCAAACCCTAGAACCTAAACCAATCTATTAATGTGGAGATTATTTTAGAATTTTAACCCAAATAATTAAAAAAACACTGGGTCAGATCAAAATGTTTTGATAGAAAAAAAGAAATTTTTATGATTGATGATCTCAAATTTTAATTAATTTATAAATGATTCTTATACAATGTTATTTCCGTTTTATATAAAGAATTTGAAAAATTCGTGTTCCCCTATCATCTCCTTTTGCCTTTATTTTTTTATTTTATTTTATTTTATTTATTTTTTATTTTTATTTTCAAACTTTCATTCAATTTTATCTTTTTATTATTTATTTTTATATATATATATATTTTTGAAGTGAAAGAATTTCATGTGCGTCAGCAAATACCGATTCATGCCTGACAAAAACCAATGAAGCTGCATGCTTTGGATATGCCCCAGATGTATTTCAAAAGCCCACAAGATGATTTGCTGAAAGAAAGATTTTTTCAATTTTCCATTGTGTTAAAAACAATTGTTAAGGGGCATCTTGATCATCTGGAAAATATAAAATTTTTAAAGTCAAAAGAAACTTCCATTCCTCTTGAGAATGCTTTTGTTCCTTTTTGCATGTTTGATTCTTGGGAAGACATTTGAAGCACAACATGTCTCTGAAACTGCCACATTGGAGAACAAAGGTATTCTTTCGAATTGTTATTTTTTCAACAATTCTCTTTATTTGGGTTCAGGTTATTCAAATGATGCACAATATCTATCAGAGGCTGATGTCAATTACTTATCTGAGCAGTGTACATTTTTAGAAGTGAAAATATTACAGCCAGGACTTTCTACGGTGAAAAACACATTTTTGGGATTGCACAATTCTACAGTTGGACTGAAAAATGTGGCAATTGAACATTCTTCTTCAACACGTGTGCTGATAACAGACAATTCAACTCTAACGATGGATTCCTGCATTTCCCACCAAAAATCGGAATCTCCGATTCTTTTGCAAAGTGGGTCAATGTACCTCTCAAATATGAGTTTGATCCCCCAAAAGAATCTTTGCCCTTCCAGCCTCATATTATCATCTGGTGATTCAAATTCTGTTGTTTTGAGAAATTCCATCGTTGCAGATCTGGCTATTTCGTCATCAGACTGTTTCCTGTTGTCAGGAAAGAGCAAAAGAGAACAGATTGATCATTGTGCTTTCAGGAACATGTCTGTGAAATTAGACAAGAACAGTGATTATCAGATGAAACATTCATGCTTGTTGAGTTTAATGGAGAACTGCCTCATTTATTCTTCTGTTAATGTATTTGAAGGAGGTATTTCAAGTGGATCTTTTTCTTCACAAGAATTTATCTGCAAAAACACAACAATATGCAACGGAAAAAGAGAAACAAATGCCCTTCAGAAAAAAGGACAAATTAATTCAACAGCAAATGAATCATTTTCTTTATGTGAATGGACTGACTGCACAGCCCCACAAGGAGGTGCTCTTTTTGTGCATGACAATGAAAATGCAATATTGACAGTTGAAAATTCTTCATTCACAAGATGCAATGCTTCCTCGACAAGAGGCGGAGGAATATATGCATTGAATATCGCTGAATGCATTGTGCTCCATACAACGTTTGTTCACTGCACAGTGAAAGCAAATACTGGAGGAGGGGGAGGAGGAATTATGTCGGAGAATATCAATGAACAGTCAATGGTTGAAGATTGCTCCTTTCAAAATTGTTCATCTGATAATGATGGAGGGGCAGTTGATCTCCGTTTTACAAAAACAGAAAAACAGAAAAAATGCATCATTAATTCATTTTTTGATAACTGCAGATGCAATGGAAGTTCTGATGGAATAGGTGGATCTATTGAACATTGGTACTGCACTGATAAAGTTATTATCTCAAACTGTCTATTCTGTAATTGCTATTCAATGTTTGGAGGGGGCGCTGTTGGTATGTTAATTAATAGTTACAGTAATGGAACATTGTTTTATTATTGCTTTTTCCACAACAATACATGTATTAAAGGAGGACATGATATTGTTCTTCAAGGGTCTGAAGCATACAACATTGATTCCACCTGCTATTCAACAAGGAATACAACAAATAGAGTTAGCACTGATTGTAGGGAAATTGTTGATCAAAGTGAATGGCTTCGAAACGATTTTGGAATAATGAGATTTGTTTCATCCACAGAAACGCAACCTAATGCAATTGATACATATGCATGTGGACTGAATGAAATTCATCCTTGTGGAACTATCAGGCATTGCTTGACTCAACTTATTCCTGATATTGTTACAGATATTGAGATACTCACAGGAACGATCACAGAAACCAAGAATGTGGATTGTGGAATTAACACTTTCACAATATGTGGCCAAAGTGATTTGAGTTCAACAGTTCAAACAGAATTTGAAGAACCAGGCTTATCTCTATTTTCTGTATCAGCGGGAACATTGACAGTCAGGGACTTTGTTCTTGTGCATGACTCGGTTCATCCGAATAACCGTGGGACAATGGTGTTTGAGATTACAGGAGCAGGAGAGATGAATATAAGTGGACTGAACATATCAGCTGGAAGCGGACAATCATCAGAAACAGCGTTCACCACTGAGCTGATAAATGTTCAGAGTGGGATGTTTCAGATGGAAAATGTGAACTGGGCAAAGACTATCTCCACTGTTTCGTTGTTTTCACTTTCTTCAACAAATGAGATCTCATTAACACTTTCAGGCTGTTCCTTTGAGGGAATAGAAAGAACAACGAATGGAGCAGCTGTGATGTCGTTTTCTAATGATAAGATTGGCATTGATGTGAATTCGAGCATTTTTGAAGGATGTGGATGCAGAACATCAGAAAATGGAGGATCGATGATGCTGTGTGCAGGAGAAGCGAATGAAGTGAAAGCGAAAGGCGGGACATTTAATGAGTGCTATTGCTCAGCTTCTAATGGTCTTGGGGGAGGAATCCTTCTTCGATTGATGAAGGAAAATCCAAATTTCCTGATTTCTTCGTCATTCGGAACAAACACAGCCAAATGGGGGAATGATATCTTCGTCTTATCACCAAATCTGGAAATGACTGCAAAATCAAAAAAGATCTCGTGTGTTACAGATTCATTGGATTCTGTTGACAAAGTGCAGGGATATGACAATGGAAATACGACTATGGAAATCCCTCTGTGCATTTATCTCCTTCCAATTCCAGAAGAAATCTTTGTGAGCAACTTCGAGGCATCTGACCATTCTCATTGTGGGATAGTCCAATTTCCCTGTTTGACAGTAAAGCACTCTCTCACACTTCAAACAGAAACAAAGAAAGTTGTTGTGAGTGGAATGATTGCGATGAGTGATGAAATTGAATTTGCTGATCAAAAGCATGAAATCAAAGGAAATGATGATCAAAGTGGTTGGACAGTCTCTGATTCAAGTTCAACATCAAACTCAGCGATGATAACAGCAAGTTTTGAAACAGAATTATCAAAACTCATTTTTTCTCTTCCGTCATCCCTTCCCCTTCACTCCATTTTTATTTCTTCTTCATCATCTCTAACTCTGTCTCATTGCTCTCTTTCCCTTCAAAATTCTTTATCAGAATTGACATTTCTGCTTTTATCCGTTGAGTCTGGAACCTTGTATATTGATTCGTTTTCAGCTTCATCAATCACTTTGAGTGGATATCCATTGATCTCGTTGCCTGGAAGCAGTACAAATACCGAGTCAATGAGTACCAAATGGTTGAACATGACGAACAGCACTTTTTCAGAAATAGAAAGAGCAGCTGGAAGTGGAGGCTGCGTGAGCATTGATAATAGCAACGATGAAAATACAAATGCAGAAATAAATATTGAAAAATGCGATTTTGATGGATGCTCTGTGCTGGATGATGAAAGCAGAGGAGGTGCAATATATGCTCAGCTGAAAGGGAATATTCAAATAGATATTGCTTCTTGCACATTCACAGAATGCACAGCACCAGCTGAAGAAGAAAAGACGGGTTTTGGTGGAGGGATGGCACTGAAGTTAATTGATGACTTTTCTTCATTTGTGATCTCATCTCCTGTTTTTGATTCAGACAAGCAAAATGTTGCGAGATATGGAAATGATCTCTTTGTTGAAGCATTCAACTTGGCAAAGAGCATCACAAACACCTCACTTCCATTTGTATCTGGGCATCTTGCTGATGTTTCCTTGAATTCCATGAGAGGCTTTGATGGGATTGACACAACGAATGCCATTCCATTGGTGTATTTCTGGAGAACATTTGGCTCAGAGATATTTATTGAGGGAGGTGGAAAAGACGTGTGCATTTGCGGACTTTCTTATTATCCTTGTCTTTCAATTGATTATTCACTTTTAAGATTGCCAGAAGGAAATGAAAGGAATATTACCATTATTGGAAAAGGAATTCTTCACAAATGTATTGAACTCTGTGGAATCTCAATAAAATCGGATGATACAAATAAATGCTCTTTGGAATGTTATTCATCACTTGGAGGAACAGATGAAGCTGTAATGAAGATTTCTGGGATCACAAATTTCGAACTGATCAAGTTTGTAATTCCTTCTTCATTCGTAAGTGGTGTGAACGTTTTGATACATGTTGACTCAAGCGATGGACCATTGACTGTGAAAGACTGCTCATTCTCAAAAAATGAAGACAGTGGAGAAGAAATAATTAATTATGGGTTGATCAAAGTAGATGGAGGAACTGTTCAATTGGAGTTTGTGACAATGCAACCATTCAGTTTTGCAAAAGATATTATTTCTGTGTTGTCAACAACGATTCTGAACATCAAAAATCTGACAATGAAGAATGTTGAGCTGGATGGAGCAAGCGGTTTGAGCATTTCAAAGAGTTCAAGAAGAGAAAAAAATGAAGTTGAACAAGATATTGTAATTGAGTGGAGTTCATTCGAAGAAGTTACACAAAACGCAACAAGTGATATTCCCATCATTCGGAATGACAATGATGAGCCTTTGAAAATGGTGATTCGAAACACAACGATGAAGAAGTGCGGAGGGTTGAAGTGTGGAAAGGGAGGAGGGATGTTTTGTGAGTTGAATGAGGGAGGAAGATTTGATTGCTCATTTTGCACGATTTCTGAGTGCTTCTGCTCAACAACCGGAAGAGGTGGGTGGCTGTTTCTGGAATGCACCTCGACAGCTGAGCAGTCTCTGAACTTTGTACTGTCAAATATCACATTCAGAGACAACTCTGCATTGAGAGGGAGAGATGTGTATGTGAGATGCCACTCAATCGATTCACAAATAATGGACGAGCAATTCTTGCTGGATTTCAGAGCACCGTTTGTGAAAGAGCTGGCGATATGGGGATGCACAACAGATTTGTTTGTTGGGGAAGAAGATCTTTTGCTGAGGGTTATGAAATACCAGAGCGAGACGATATTTGTGTCTTCTGTTTCTGAAAATCACACAGGCAGCAAGCAATGCGGAGAGTTCAACATGCCTTGCCAATCATTGGATGTTGGAGTGCAACACATTATTCCTTCATCGTATTCTCAGCTGTTAGTCTCAGAGGAAACAATCATCAATGGGGAATGTGATGTGCATGATTTGACCATTCGCTCATTGCAATCTGCCTCAGCTGCTTTGGTTCATTTAAACTCAACAATTGCTGGTAAAGAGGGAAGTCTTTTCACAACCACAGAGAATGTTCGGATCGAAACATTGAAATTCAACTTTGGGAAGTCATTTTGTTATTCTGGAAGTTCAATCATTCATGAAGCAAGTGGACAGCTTTCTCTATCATCTATTGACTTTTCTTCGATTTTGGAATCAGACATTGAATCTGTTGCCCTCAACTCATCATTATTGAGCATTGCAAATGGAATTCTTCATGTTGACAACTGCTCAGTGTCACTCCTTTCGTTCAAGAAGTCAGCTTTTCTGCTAAATGGAGATGAGATTAACGTCACAGATTTCAAATTGGAACAGATTGTTTCAATATCAAATGTATTTGAGATTGATCAATGCAAAGAAGTGGCATTTAATTGGGTTGTGGCTGATGAAGTGAAGCTGTCTGAGGGCTGCGTCATTGCGATTCACAGTTCGAATTCAGGAACAATTTCGATTGGAATATTCTCATTCAACAACTGTTCAAGGAATTCAGAAGGCGCTTCCGTTTTCTCAGCTTCATCAACCTCTGCTCATTTGGAGTTTTCAAACTGTTCTTGTTCAAACTGTCATTCTCTGTCAAGCGAAGGAAGAATAATGGAGGTGAGCAATGCAACGAATGTTTTTTTGGAGTTGTGTCGATATATTGGAGTGCTTGAGAAAGAAAGGGAAAGTGACAGAATTAATTCTTTTGAAGAAACCTGCAAATGGAGTGGATCACTTGTTCATTCAGCAGATTCTTCACTGACGATGAAGGATGTGACAATATCGAATTCTTCGTCAGGTGGATTGTCCATATCTGCTGGCGATGTGACAATTGAGAAAGGAGAATTCTTCAACAACAATCCTTTTGTTCAGAAATATCCTTCTCTTCGACGAAACATCATTTGCTCTGATTCTGCCTCATTGACTATTTCCAATTTGAAAGGAGGAGATGGAGTGAAAGACAATTCATCGCTTTGGATTCTGAATGATGGATGCACATTTGGTGGAATAGCAGGAGAAAGATCATCGCCTTTCTTCATTCCAAAGCTTGAAGAGGCATCTCTCATTGAAAATGGAAACAATGTTTCAATAAAACTCAAGGGAGCACTTCTTCTTCCTTGTGATTTGTCAGTCAGACTGGTGTATAAAACAAGGGATGTGGAGTTGGTTGAGACATATCAGTTTGAGGAAGATGGTTTTGTTTCAGAAACGGAAGTGATTGGAACAATCCCTTCAGTAAATATTTCTTCGATTGCAGATGAAACAGAGGTTTCAGTGATGATTCTGTTTGGAAAACAACTGGCAGAGACTTCTCCACAGATACTGAAGAACAAAACAGAACCAAAGGCAAAAGGAGATGATAAAGTTGTTGAAGGAGGAAAAGAAGGAAAATCTTATTGGTTGCTTATTATTATTGTGCTTATTGTTTTGTTTTTAATTGTTCTCGTTGGATTTATAATTTTTGTTGTCCGATGGAGGAAGGCAAAGAACGAGAACAAAGATCTGAGAGAGATTGTGAACGATACTGTTAGAAAAGATCCGAAGGCATTCGAGATGGTGACGATGGAAATGTCACCTGAGGCACAGTGGAGGAGAGCTGAGAGGGAAGCAGAGAAGAAGAATGAAGAGAGAATAAAGAAAAGAGTATATGCGAAAAGCTTGGGACACTCTGAGTCATCAGAGCATCTACTGAGTGAGAGCGGATCGACTGAATACATTCTGGGAAAAGACTCAGACAAGATTCCTGAATGGATGCTGGAAAAGGTTGACGAAAAGGAGGAAGAAGATATAAGAAAGAGATCTCCTTCACCATCCATTTCATCCACTTCATCCACAGACACTTCAGACACAGAATCCTCTTTTGTTCGAAGGGAAGATCTGTGCCCGACCACTTCATCGATGTCAAATCTGGTGGATGCGATGGCATGTTCATCACCTCATGAGAAACTGATTGTGGACTTGAGGGATTCGCTTTTCATGTTGTTGCATGGAAGGAACAAAACAAAGGAGATGGCGATTGGTACTCTTCAGGAGAGGGAGCAGACAGCTGCTCAGGTTCTGTTCTGGGTAGCTAATCTCGCCATCCATTCTTTTGATGAAATGGAAAGCCCTCTTCAATCTCTTGCCAATCTGAGCCCACACATTGTGCTGTTCTCTGAGCACATGGTGATCTGCATTGTGATGCATTCAGACTTATTGTCAGATGACTCTGATTCGTCATCGATCTCATCATCAACTGTTGTCACGTCTGCAAGTGATGATGATGATGATGATGACTCCCTTCCCTCATCCGCCTTTGAGGATGAAGATAGCTTCAAAAAAGAGTGTCTGAGGTGGAAGGCGCCAGAGCTGCTGATCAACAAGAACATGGGGGCAACAAAGAAGTCGGTGGTGTTCTCGATCGGGATGATGCTGTGGGAGTGCCTGACGCTCCACATCCCGTTCGGGGAGCACGAGGCTGTGATTGCTGGAGACAAGATTGCAAAAGGAGAGGCTTTGAGCATGTGCGGAAATACTCCAAGCACATTCTCTTTGGTCGTCAGCGAATGCCTCTCCTTTCAGCCTTCCAACAGGCCTTCGCTCGTCTCCATTTCGAGAGAGTTCTTTCAGAAGTTCCCCGAGTCGGCCAAGCTCCCCACAATGACTGACGCACTCTTCACAAACCAGCAATCAGCCATCAGCAGAAACAGCTGCTGCAGCTATTAGTGCTTGCTTCTCTCATCCCATCACAAGCATCGCCATCGTTCGCACCCCTCGTATTCATCTCGTTATCTCTCTCTTTTTTCTTTTTCTGTTTTTTGGTGAATAATTACAAGAAAGAATGAAATAGGCGCTGTCCATGGCTTCTGAAGGCTTTCTTTTCTTTTGTTTTGTTTTCTTTTGTTTCTGTTGCCTCCAAACAGGGCTTGGCATTTGCCAGCCAGAGTCTGATGTTTGCGTTTTTCTGTGTTGTTCCTGCACTTCGCTCGAAAGTGATTTTTCACAACCACTTTCGTTTTATTGCTTGTAAACCCACTTCAAAATGGAAAGACATCGAGCCAAATGATTTCTGAAATCCTTTGATCTTCCTCTGTGAATTGCCTTCTTCTCTGAAATGAATGTTCCTCAAAAATGAATCCCAGCATCCTTGCTTTGACCCAGCCAAGAAATCAAAATCAAAATCAAAAAAAATATGTGACATCGTTGGCACCTGCACAAAAACCCAGAATACACCTTTCTCAGCCTTGGCCTAATTTCTAGAGTCATACCCAGACGACTTTTTTTATTCGTTCAAAACATGAAATATGACAATATAAAAATTGTTGAGATAAAAATAACAGCAAACGATGTGAAAGGAAATGGCACTCAAAGAAATGAGAGGCTTCAAATAAGTTCCATCAAAATGAAGAGAGAAACACTCTGGAATTTATTTTTTTTTTATTTATTGAGTGCTCATTGCCTCCTTCTTTCAAACGATTCGAGACAAAAGGCAAGAAGCTGAGTCATCTTTCCTATTCTTGCAGCGATTGCACTCAGAAACTTGCATTTCCATTCCATCCCAAAATAACTGCATTCCCCAATGAAAAATTCCCACCTCCATTAACATGGCACAGATTCGCAGTATATCCCCTTCCGCTTTGCCATCCTTTTTGCGTTTCGGTGTTGATCACCAGCTTGGCACTTTCAGCCGAAGCATAAATATCTCTTCCCTTTGCAAATAGAAACGCGCTTTCGCTGCCGATAACACAAACAAAAATAAGGCACTCAAGCTTCAGCTTTCAATCAACTTGCGATGCTCCGGGGGAAAATGAAATTTAAAAAATGTAATTGTGAACCAATGGAACATTTGCTGGCCATTTCTTGAATGCTCCAACTTGATCGGAACATCGCTTCTCTGCTTCCATTCGCAATATCCCTTGCTTCCAATTTGAAGAATCTGTTATCGCCACAGCTCTGTGCCTTCCAGTCAACACACGCACCTGCTATTTGGATGCATGCCCGCCAATAAAAGAGCTGCTTTTCCTTTTCCTCATATCCTTTTCCTTCCAGAATCTGTCTCAAAGCAGCAGCAACGATACAAATACCGAAGCACGCAAAATTATTTGTCGGCAAGTGTATCAGATAGTCAATGCCAATTTCAGTTCTTGTTCGTTCAGCCATTTTCTTTGCTTTTCGCTGGCAAACATCCCTCGCATTTTCGCTTTCCACAAAATGTGACATGGCAACTGCACATTTTGGAGGGGGAAATAAATAAAAAGGAAAAGTTCCAATAAAAGCAAACTGAGCCGAAGTCCGATCAATTGGCCATTTCCCAAACGATTTTCCTGTCGACATGGCTCTCATGGAATTTCTCAACAAAAAAATTCTAAAAAAGAAAAAAGCTATTCTTTTCAACAAAAACATCCTTTCCATTCATAAAAATTCCAAACCTCTTTTTTTTTCTTGCACCTACAACGCATTCAATATTTTTATGTTCAGATCTTCAAGCAGAAGCAAAGGAGAGACTCTTTTTCCATTTTTGGAAAATGAAAATAAGACATCGAAAAGAAAAGGCATTTCACGCTCGATGTTGGACAATTCCAAAAGATTGCGTGCCTTGAGATATGTTTTGTTGCTTTATTGCGAGCAATGTCTTTCTGTGCTGGCACCAGGCATTCCCTCGTTTTTTGAGTCATCGAAAAGAATCCCCCCAAAACATGAGAAAGCAATAAAAGAGCATTATCATCTGCAATGAAAATAGCTTTTGATCAGTGGCTTCTCGCAACGGTCTCTCATCGCTGAACAACAACAGTCTGACTCACAAATTGATAGGAAAACAAAAATCATCTTCCAAATGACACGCTCTCCCCACAAATTGCAATCTTTGCTCAATGCTTTAATTCTATTGAATCCAGCAGCATAGCATGTTCATCTGTTTTTGTGCTGCCTAAGAGCATATGCACGCTTTTTGTTCTCAATTTTTGATTTTGAAGAAATTATTATTCGTTGATCATTTCGCAACAAAATCTTTCAAACAAAGAGGATATATTTATTATAAAAATGCAAATATTACAGCAAATCAATTTATTATCTGTAGGCTTTGATGCAAAATGAAAACATTCAAGCGAATGAAAAATTAATATTTTTCAAATAAAAATCATGTTAAAAATCATTGAATTTACGAAAGATGAATATTAAAATTTGACTTTTTTTCAAAGAATGTTTTCACAATTAATTTTTATTTTGGCAAAATGAAAGCGTATCGGAACTCTCTGTTTTGAACAAAAAATTGTTAAGGTAATATACTTCATATGTGTCTTTATATTTTTGAAAATTCCTTTTGTTTATTTTTCAGATAAAGAAAATTATTCACATTCCGATCATATTTTCGTTTACAATCATGAAAATTCACAAAAATGGAATTAATAACATTGTCAAGATTTTGTTTTTTTAACAGCAAAATTTCGTGAGTGGAAACAGAATATTTAATCAAATATGAAATTTTTGTTTTCTTTGAAAATTAAACAAAAGGATCTTTTCAAAAAAATTAAGACATATTGATACAATTCACAAGTTTATTGTTATCGGAAAGTCTTTTTAAGAAGTTTTAAAAAAATGGAAAAGTCATTAAAATTCTAATCTATGGTTTTTGATCAAAAAAGTTTTATGGCAAGATCTGAAGAGGAAAAAAATTGTCAAACAGTATTTCGATTGAATACGATCTTCCATGATAAAGAAGAAACGTGGAATTGGTTTTTCAAGCGTTTTCAAGAGTTCGCTACCAAGGATTGCCCTAAATGAAGAAGCAAAAGGAGAATTAGGGAGGAAACAGAAGGTTTCAAATATCTTTGGTGTCAAACTTACCGAAAAAAAACCTATATGGGTGATTCTTTTTGAAAAGTCACAAATGTTTAATTTTCAAATACAACAAAATTTTCATATTTTGCTCAAATTTCTGTTTCAGCTCACAAATCTTCTCAAGAATGTTTGAAATAGCATTTTCAAGAAATAGATTCCATCTAAGTTAAGTTTGATGCTTGTTAACAAAATATTTTGCAAAATATGAAATTTTGAATTTATTTGAAAATTAAACTTTTGTGACTTTTCAAAAAGAATCACCCATATATTTAAGAATTCCATTCTTTTCCAAAATGAAACTTCCGATCAAAATGGTTTTGCAGATTCCATTGTCCTATTGGATTGGAATTGGATTAAAACAAATTCATTTGCTGACGTGTGTTTCATATCCAACTATTAGTTATTGGACATGCGTTGTGAGAGTTGTGCGAACACTAATTTGGACGAAACGATACCGAAATTAGGAGGACCGGGAAAATACGTCGAAATAGATGAGGCTGTTTGGAGGAGAAGGAAATATGGAAGAGGAAGAAAGAAGGATTTGCTGTGGATTTTCGGAGGAGTTGAGAGAAAGGAAGGAGGAGGATCTGGAACAAATATTGTTATCATCGTGGCAGACAGGAAAAAAGAAACATTGATCCCTATTATTCAAGAAAGGATATTAACAGGCACAATAATAATTAGTGATGAATGGAAAAGCTCCAATTGTCTGAAAGATATTGGTCATGAATATATTACAGTCTGTCATGAAACCAACTTTAAAAATCCAGAAACAGGTGTTTGTACCAATTCAGTTAAAGGGTTGTGGAGTCATTAAAGAGGGTTTTTTCCAAAGCATGGAGTAAGGAAAACATTCATTGCTGATTGTTTATCCATGTGGCTTGTTCAAAGGAATCTTAAACCAAGTTTTGTCTATATTTTGCAGAAAATGATTCATTTTATTCCAGAAGAAAAAAACTGTAATTGCGGATGAAGAAATTGATTTTTTTGAAAATACAGTAATTCCTGATGTTGATGATATTCTGCATAAGCCGCGTGATGATGAAAAAGAGAAGATTCAAATAGCGTTGATGACGGAGAGGATGCTTCTAATTATTCTGATGAATAAGCAGAAATATTCATTTGATCAGCTAGAATAAAAAATTATTGAAAGTTTTTATTTAATGTTATCCGACAACTTTTTTCACATTTCAACACTTTATAAACACAAAAGAAATCAATAGAAACAAGAATAATCATAATTTGAATGTAATGATATTCTTTTAAATTGCCTTTATTTTTAAAGAACAATTGTATTGACATTCTTTCAAAGTTAATAAGTGAAATGATTCAAAAAATGATAAAAAAGATCTGAATGTGATAAAAATATTTCTATTTGATAAATGAAACAGAAGAGGAATTGAAGGTGAAAGTGGACATCATTGGTGAATATGGAGTGGGCCTCACTTCACTGATTCAAAGATACGTTGATGGACATCTATACAATTCTAGAACTGGAATCGGTATTGATTGCAAATCAAAAAATGTTTCTGCTGATGATAAAAATGTTCAGGCGTATTTTTTGGATGTGCCTTTCAATCATCTGACTTTGATTCCGAGAGTTTATTTTCGAATATCGGATGCTTGCGCACTTGTCTTCAGACTGTCGTCGCATGATTCTTTTAATAACTTGAAAGGGATAAAAAAACAGATAGACAACATTATGACGAATGCTTCAAGTGATTGTCCACTTGTGCTTATTGGAAATGGAAGTGATCAGATGGAGCATCGGGCTGTCAGCAGATTTGAGGTGGAAGACTGGTGCAAAAAAGAGGGATTTTGTGGGTATTTTGAGGCGTCAGCAGAAACAGGAGAGAATGTGGATGAGGCATTCACAGAGCTGGTACGGCTGGGATTTAGTTACCATGAATCCAAACTCGTTGAAGCAGAAGAGGCTGTTGCAGAGAAGCCATCTGTTAAAAACGAGAAAACATCATTCAAATGTTTTCTCATGTGAAATGGAAGATTTCGAAAATTAATAATATTTTTTATTTTCTATTTTATTTTATTTCTTTTAGTTTCTTTTGTATCTCGAGTGTTTTCAAAGATGATTATCTGTTTGTTTGCTTGTTTGCTTGTTTTTCGAAAGTTTTTTCTTTTGTTTGATGTTTTTGTTCAATTTTTGGTTCGTTTTTTATCAGTTGTCCATTTTGCTAAATGAACAGCTCGCATGGCTGAAATAGAGAGGGTTTATTTGTGTCTTTTGTTTTGAAATTCTTTTTGGAGCGTGATGGATGTGCATCATTCATCTGTTTGCCAAGGAGGTTTGAGGAAATGCAGGTTGCCTTTTCTTGAAATCCATTTTAATGACATCTTTTAATATATTTACAACATTTAATAAGGAAATAGAAAGAAAAGAAATTCTGATGATCAATCCATTATAAAATTTTTTCAAAAATTAATTAAGTTAAAGATGTTTTTAAAGCCGATACCTGTGCACAAAGTTCGAATAAAGCCAAAGATTGTTTGAATTATTATTTGAAATTTTACGCAATGAAAGGATTATTTTTGTGAATATTTTTATTTTCAGGATGAGTTGTTTTGTACTTTCATAAGTCTTCCAGAAACACAGACTTTTATGAAAATTTTACTATCAAGTGCAAGAGAAGGAACATTGGATGAATTTATATCTACAACATTACAACAACCTTCTAATACAACTCAACCTCCTCTTTCGCCTGGCTTTCCTCGACAATCTCGATTAGGGAGAGACGCTGATCGTTCGTCAATAAGCTCACAATCTTTTTCGAACATTGATTCGCCTACAATGGGATCAAGTAGGCATACCTCTTTTTCGTCTGTGGAGGTCTGTATTTGTGATTTTTTGTAATTTCAAATTATTTTATATAATTGTTCAGGGGCGTACAACATCACCAATAAGCTCAAAAGTTAAACGCAGTTCTCTTCTTAGATATTCTTTGAATGAATCAGGTAATCTTAATGAAAAACAAATTGCAACGTCAAACAAGCAATCAGCATCTACGATTTCTTCTGGAGGTTCTGCATCACCGCAATTTAAAGATTCATCACCAATATTGGAAACAGATAGGATTTCAATTAAACAGAGTCCATCTAACAGCAATGACGATCAATCGACGACAACAAAAAGTGGAAGAATGTCACCTTCATCTTTTTTAAAAGGAGAAAGTTATTCGGAGCGATGCAAAACAGACAAATCACCTGTTTCCACTTCATCTCCACCACTCACTTCAAAATCTCCTGTATCTTCTGCATCGGCATCAGCATCGACTCCTTCTTCATCTTCGACTTCATCAAAAGTGATTGGAAAGAACAGTGCATCCAGCCCTAACCCTTCTCCTAATTCTTCTGTCGCAGCACAACTGTCACACACTTCATCATCAGTAGACAGACAGTCAATCAGCATTGTTCCTCCAAATCTTTTCACATTCACACCAGATGTGCTGGCCTCTCCACCAGATGAACAGATTGTTTGTTGCTTTCTCTTAGGCTTTTGATTAAAATCATCAAATTTTTTCTTTTTTTTCTTATTATTTAAATAAATCTTAAAAATAAAAACTCGTTTCTGTTTTATTTGTATCGATTCATCTGCTATTTCTGAAACAGGACATTATTCACAGTGTGTTTTCTCAGCACCCCGAAGGCCTGACGCTGCCTCTCTTCCGCGAAGAGCTGATCAAGCAGGCCTTTGAACTGCCGGTGTGGTTTGCGCGCCCTCTTTTCCGGCGGATGAAGAAAGGAATCCGAATGAACGCAGACAACAAACTGCGAGTGGCGCGATTCGTCAGAGACGAGAAGACGGCAGCTGTGTGGGAAGGATGTGTGTAAATTAAGTCATATATTTTTGTGTTTATCTTAATAACTGAAACATTATTATTGTCATTTTGTTCATCATATTCATCATTTTCTCCATAATCTTCTTCTTCTTCTTCTTCTTCTTCTTCTTCTTCTCAGCCCCGTCTCTCCCTCCATTTTCTTCCAAATCACCTCACAAACTGCCTGTTCTGACAGACGAAGAAGAGATGGAAGAGGAGCTGGCGCGGCTGATGGAAGGGAAAAGCGACGGCGGCGCAGCAGCGAGCAGCGGCACGAGCACACTTACTGCGCTGGACGAAGGGCTGCTGTCTGAGAAGAGTGTGCTTGCCTTCTACAACGACTACCTGAGAGGCCTCAGCCGCACCGAAAGGGCATTCAACGTGGTGAGGAAGCAGCACAACCAGTTCATCACGCCGACTGACTGGAAGCCGTTTTTGGAAGGTCGGATTGTTTAATCAGATTATTTGAATTCATTTTATAAAACTGTTCTTATATGTGTTTAATGATAATTGCATCAAATTGTTTTCTATTAATCATCTTCTTCTTACTCTTCAACTTCCACATTTTCCCATTCAGATCTTTTGGATGTGCATCCTGGCCTTGACTTCCTGCGGCGCACACCCGAGTTTCAGCAACGGTATCTGGAGACAGTGACAGTCAGAATGTTCTACACCGTCAACCGCGCTGAAGACGAGCGGATGACTTTGGCAGAGCTGAACCGGTCTGATTTGGTGGAGGTGTGCCACGTGTGCGACGAGGAGCCAAACATCAACCACATCCTGCGCTTCTTCTCTTATGAGCACTTTTATGTGATCTACTGCAAGTTCTGGGAGCTCGACCAGGACCACGACCAGCTGATCAGCGACACCGACCTCTTCCGCTACGGCAACTATTCGCTCACCCACACCACCATCGACCGCATCATCAACCAGCAGGCTCCTCGTAGGCTGAAGAGCCCTGTGCCGGGAAAGATGTGCTTTGAGGACTTCATCTGGTTTCTTTTGAGCGAAGAAGACAAAACGACAGATACGGCAGTTGCGTACTGGTTTCGTGTGGTGGACTTGGATGGCGATGGAGTTTTGTCTGCGTGGGAGATGGAGCAGTGCTATGCAGAGCAGCTGGAAAGAGTGGAGGCGATGGGCATGGAGCAGGTGAACTTTGAGGATGTCCTGGTGCAGCTGGTGGATATGATACACCCGAAGGGGAGACATGTGCCGAGGATAGACGAGGCGCCTGCAGCGAGAGAGGCGAGGCTGGCAAGGAAAATGGGGGGAGAGGGAGAGCTATCTAAACAGGGAGGTATGTATCAGTTGTGATTGTAATAGAGATTTAATAACACATTTTTTTCCATTTCTTTTATTATATTTTAATGGATTTTCTTTGATATTTCTGACTGTTCATATTTGCTTTCATTCAGCATCTTCATTCGATCCTTCATCCGTCTTTATCACTTTGGCTGACATGTTGTCATCGAAACTGAGCTGTTTCGTGTTCAATGTGCTGACCAACCACAACAAATACATCACTTTCGAGACGAAAGAGCCATTTGGAGTGAAAGATCAGACAAATCAGATGAGGTCTGATAAACATTCTATTAACGTTGCTAATATATTCCTTTTTATCTTTTCTTTTTTCCTTCTTCCTTTTCTTCTTCTCCAATTTATTTTTATTTTCATTTATAATGTTCTCTTTTTATTATTTTTCGCCTTCCTTCCTTCCTTCTTTCTTTCTTTCAAAGTGATTGGGAGCGATTTGCACTGGCTGAGTATGAGCGTCTGTCTGTAGATGACGAAGACACCGACGAGATGGGGGGCTCTGAGCTGACTGACGACTTGGATGGGCATTGACTCAGCTGATCTTACAAGTAAATTGATAGTCATCTTCTATTTTCATTGTTATTGTCTTTTGTCATTGTTATTGTTATTGTTATTGTTCTTTGCGTTTCTGTGTGGCTGCTGCAGTTGGGCTGCTGGTGTTCTGTCTGTGGCCTTTTTGTTTGTGAAGGCCAATGAGAAGACCAGAAGACCTGTTCTTTGCGTCTGCTGCAATACATCTTGTTTGCTTTAGGATAGTCAAAAAGAGGCAGAAGAAGAGTTTTATTTTGTTTTTGATTTTGTTTTTTGTTTTTTTAATTTTCTATTTTTCAATTGAAAAATGTGAAATGAATGAGAAATCAAAACTTAAAAATTAATAGATTCAATTGAGAAATAGTAAATGCAACAGGGCTGTTTCTTTGAAATGCATTTAATTTCACAAGGACGTTTATCTTCTTTCAGATGTATTCTAAAAAACGTAAGTGAAAAGTTCACTTTGAATTCAAGAAAGGATTGTTAGAAGGGTCAAACGTAAAGGCAGAGTTGAGGAAAGTCGAAGAAGAAGACAAAGCAAAAGGAGAAGCAGCATTTTGAGAGGAGTCAAAAGGATTAGCAGAACTTTGCAGGAAAGGCGAGGGTTCGAATGGAGGGGAAGATGAAAGAAATGGATTGGGAGAAGCAGTAGCAGTAGGAGAAGAAGAAGAAGAAGAAGAAGATGATGATGATGTGAACTGTGCAAATGGATTGGACGATGGATCAACAGCTGGCTGGGCAGATGAAGAAAAGGGAGATGCCATTGGAGAAGATGATGTGGAAGAAGATGAATGTTCTGAAGAGCGATTGTCTGAAAAGGCATTTTGCGTTGAGTTTATGTTTTGCCCAGAAAAAGATGGATTTTGAATACTCATCTGATTTGATCCAACAAGATGAGTGTTGGCTGATTCATTAATCTTTTCAGCTTCACTGTGTTCTGATTTATCTTCCTCTTCCTCTTCCTCTTCCTCCATTTCACTTTCATCATCCTCTTCTTCTTCGCCTTCCTCTTCCCCTTCTTCCTCTCCTTCTTCCTCTCCTTCTTCCTCTCCTTCTTCCTCTCCTTCTTCCTCTCCTTCTTCCTCTCCTTCTTCCTCTCCTTCTTCTCCTTCCTCTCCCTCTTCTTCAAATTCTTCTTCTCCTCCTTCTTCTCCTTCTTCTCCTTCTTCTCCACTATCTGATTCAATCTCTTCAATCTGCCTTTTCGCAAATCCTCCAAATTTCCCTCTCAAATCATCTCCACTTTCATCCCTTTCATCCCTTTCGTCGCTTTCGTCATCGCTGTCAATCACAACAACCTCATTCCCGTGCTCCCTTCTCTGATTATTACTGCTCCTTCTTTCTGCCTCTTCATTTCCTCCTTCGCTTTCATCTGAATTGTCCTCCTCGCTTTCTGAGTTCCATTCCATCGCATTCATAAATCCATCTTCTGATTCACTAAACTCCTCTGATTCTCCTTCTTCTTCGCCTTCTTCGCCTTCTTCTTCACTTTCATCAGTTTCCTTTTCATTTCTTCTTTTGCTTTCTTTTCCCTCATACATCTCATAGTTCTGCTTCATCTTCTCATAAAATTCCCTTTCTTGTTCTTCTCTTCTTTCTCTCTCTATTTTCCTCCTCTCTGAATCAAGCTGGCTTTCTTTCTCTTTCTCTTTCTCTTTCTCCATTTCATTCAGCTTTATATGTCCTTCAAGAGAATGAACATAACGAAGATGTTCCGATTGTAAAAAAGAAGAAGAAGAAGATGATGATGATGATGATGGAGTAAAAGATGAAGTGGTAGAAAACTGTGTTGAAGAAGAGTTTGAAGAAACAACATGATTTTGTGTTGATGGTGTGTTGTCATTGAAGTTATTGCTGTAATCAGAGGCAAACGAGGCAAAAGGATTATTTTCGTGAGATGAATGAAAAGTGCCGGTAGAAGAAGGTGCAGCATTTAAGAATGGATTTGATGAAGTCTCGTTTCTATCGTTCTTGTTGAATAATTCATTGCCTTCATTCGCACTTGATAGATTGCTTGCAAACGATGCTCCAGATATTCTGTTGAGAAACGGATTTTCTGTTGACGATTGCAACGCTTCTGTACTTGTTCGGCTGTTGCTTTGGGTAATTTCTGTCAAAAATGGATTTTGTTTATTTGAAGAAAAAGTATCTTCATTTTGTCTGGATGGAGAAGATGATGCGTCCTCTTCTTCTACTTCTCTTTCTCTTTCTCTTTCAGAAGGACTTGAATCAAACATACTTCTTTGAGCAAAGTTTTCTTCTTTCGCTTCTTTCATAGCGCCTTCATTGTCTGTTCCATCTCTGCTTTCAGAGCATCCAGCCCTTCTGATCCTTTTTTGCATGAGCCTTCTTCGTTTAAGATGATGATTAGGATGGGTTCGACTGGTTTGTGAGTTGCTCGATTCATTCTCTTCAATCGCTGTCCTTCCTCTTTTCAGTGGCTGCGTTCTCAAAAGAAGAGCAGCATCGTTTGAAAAAGTTGTTTGATAATCTTCTTCTTTTCCTTCTTCTGACTCAGAATTCGATTCAGATGAAGAAAATAAAAGGCTAACATCAATCGAATCATCATCTTCATCCTCCATTTCATTATTTTCTTTTCCTATCAGATTTTCATATTCACTGTCTCTTTCTTGTTCTTTTCCTCTTTTGTGCTTTCTTTTCTTTTTATGTTCAATCACTTTTGTCAAAAGCTTAAGTTTTGTTCGTTGCACAGCAATTTTTACTTTTGCATCTTCCAATTCTTTTCGAAGCATATTTTCTCGTTCTTCGGTTTGATGTATCAATTCTTGTTTCTCTTTTTCCAAAGAAAGGTGTTTTGCCCTTTCCTCATCAACTTCTTTTCTTGTATCATCGAGTTTTTTCATAATTTCTGAAATAGCTTGTTCTTCTTTAATCAAACGTAAAGGTTCAGAAGGAGTTGAAGAAGTGATGCAAGGACGTCGATCTGCAATTGCTGAAGCGTGATCAGAAGCTAAAAGAATCTTTATGATTGATTTGTTTGGCACGTATCTACTTGCCCCTTTATCAACAATCTTATTCAAACAGCTTGTTAAATGCAGAGCACTTTTATCTAAAAGTTGAGTCTTTGAAGCTATTGGTAAATGCTTTGCTTTTTGGCAACTATCTGTACCATTCAGCTTTGATAGATCGCTAGACGATGTTTCATCACGTTTTTCTTGAAGATAATTGATTTTAAGTTGGGTTTGTTTATTATCTTTTTCTATTTTCTTTGTAAATGTTAAAAATTTGGAATTTGAAAGATGATTAAAAGAATTTTCCTGGGTGTAAACGGCATTGTGTTTATTATACGCAATCAAATGTGGACAAAATATTTTAGCCACATCTTCATTTATTAACAAATCTGAAAAATTTGTTATTAACTTTCCATCCATGAAGAAAAAATAAAAAATATCAACAGAAATTTATGATGGGTTTCATGAAATATTCAAGGAAAAAATATTTGAATGTTTTTGATAAATTCTATTCCATATCAATGCAAATAAAATTTATGAATGTATCTTTGAAATGAAACAAATATTTTGGAATTGTTTTTTGCAGTATTTCAATCTCGATAAGTTTAAAACATAACATTTCGCAAGAAATGAAAATGGAATTCCGATGAAAAAATATTTAAGATTTTCTAAAAAATGAGCTCTTTTTTAATAAATTGCAAAAGATAACATTAAGTCTGTTCATTTTGTGGCATGATGAAAAAGTTCACTGTTTTGAAATTTTTTTTCTACATTGAAGACCACTCTTTTTGAGGCATGTGGTCAAAGTGATGTGGAAATTAATACAACCGCTTTTATGCAATATTTCATTTCATTTTTTTGCAACACTTCTGTGTTGTATTGAGTTTGAAAAATAAATTACAAATAAGATCACAACTAATTTTTTTGTAGGAGCCTATGACTTTAACATTAAATGCCAATCAGCCAGATTTAACAAAAGTTGAATCTGCTCCAATAGAAAAGGTATTTTTTTCTTTTCAATTGTTTGATGACTTTACTGAAAATTTTTAGGTGATCGTTCATTTCAACAATTTCATTATAAGCACTACACATCATTTAAATAAATTCATTTCAACATGTGATCAAAAATTATCTGATGTGTCCACTAGAATTTATCGAATTGAGGCTACACTCGCAAATCTTGAAAAGAAACTTGCTTCAATTCCTGATTCAACGCTTTCAGCACCTCCTCCATCAGCTGCTCCTCCAACTACTTCTGCAGCTGTTCCACAAGCTCCACCTCTTCCTGATGGTTCAACTATTCCGCCTCCTCCAGCTCTGCCAACTGGTGCTCCAAATGTACCAATGGCTCCTCCACTTCCAGGAGCTCCAGTTGAAGCACCACCAGTAGAAGCTGCTCCTCCAGAAGGTTTTCTATTCTTCTAATTGATTATTATGTAATTGTTTTATTTGTTTAATAATAAAAATTTTATCAAAAAAAATTTTTTATTAGATCCTTATCCACTGGTCTTCGCGCGCCCTTATAAGACATATTACACCATGCTAAAAGTTAAAATACCTGCACCAGCAGTACGGTACGTTAAAATAAACATTTTCATATCTTTTATTGAGAAATTTATTTGCACATTTTTGAAATTTTGAAATAATTGCAGAATGAAAGCATTAGGAGCGGGAGAAGATATGGATGAATTCGACGAATTCATAAAGCAAGTTCAAAAGAAATTCCCAGGAGGATCTTTACCTCCTCACCCATTGGAAGACGATGATAATGGAGGAGATGATGATTCAGGTGATGATGATGACGATGATGATGAAATGTAGAAATAATCCTTATTTCGCTTCTTCACTTATCTTTGTATCATTCATCGTTTTTATTGCGGTTGATGTTGTTTTACTTTCGATTCCTTCTCTCTCCAATTTATATCACACCAGGTTTCCTTCATTTCAGAATTTTCTTCTCTTCTTATCCGAGAGTATTATAATTTTCTTTCCACTCATAACATCAAAATGTTGTGACTTTAAAATAAAGAAAAGCAAGAAAAAACTTAAAATGCTTTTTCTTTTTGTTGAAAAAAGACATTGAAATGCTTTTCGTTATTCTTCTCAATTTAGTGAAACAACAAAAAAGAAATGAAAATGCAATGTTATTTTTATAAAAAAAAAGAGAGAAAGTGCAATAAAAAGTTATTATTTTGCAAAATTGCTTTGATGTTATTTGGATTGCAAATTCAAAAAAATTATATTTTCAAAACGGATTCAGTTTATTTGTTCATTCATTTTTTATGAACAGAAAAATTTAATGGCACTTACGATCTTTTGGTTGGTTTTAAAGATGGGAAAAGCCGACAAAAAAGTCGATTTATCCGATGTGCAATTTTCTACCTTCGACAAAGCATTATTTGGAACTCTTTTTGCTATGTCAAAGGTATGATAAATGAGTATATTACATGTTTATAATAAAAATAATAATTTTTCATTTTTAGGGAGAAGGTGAGGATGAAGGAGAAACATGGTTCACATATGCTCCTTTAGTATTCGAAATACTTCAGTGCGTCGGGTTGCCAGTTCAAGAAATTAGTTGCTGGCCAATGGGACCTACAAAAGATGTTATAATGACTGCATTTGATTTTATGGATTTCCAGTTTTTTGTTGAAACTCCTGTAATGTCATACATGCTATTTTCCGTGCTATTTATTATGATTATGGGATCAATTGTTGTGTTCGGAGCTCTTATGATTGTGTTTAAGAATGGAGATTCACGTGTCCCACTTCCACTTGTACGTCTTCTCCGTGTTATCACAAATGCTTCAGTTACGTGGGGTTACCAACCAATGATTACAATTATATTTATGATTGTAGATTGTCATTGGGATTCTGGAGTCGGCATGTGTGATGCATTTCCTGAAGTTAAATGTTGGGAAGGGGCTCAAGCTGTCTTCAATGGGCTTTCTTTGTTTACATTGGCAATATTTCTGCCGTTCACGCAATTCATCATTTTGTTTTTATATGAATTTGATTGTAAACATAATGTACTGATGGCAGCTTTTTCTGGTCGTTATGAATTTGTGGAAATGCTCACAAAATGTATTTTGACAGCACAATCACAGTGGATCTCTCGCTATTACGAGGTGCGAGTGATGTCATGTATTATTGGGTTCACTTTCCTGATGTTCTACATCATGTGGATGCAGCCGTATTATTCGCTGCACACGAATGTATTTGCATCAGGCCAATATGCGTGGTCTGTCACCACATCTTTCTATGCGTGGATCTCCATCTTCGTCGAAGGCTCGGGGGCTCTGGTGATAACGCTGTTCTGGCTGACGTATCTGATATCGACAGTCTTCCTCACGTTCATCATCTGCCTGTATGCGCGGCAGATCTATCTCTCTCGCTGCGGGCTGACATACGACTTCCACATCCCTGTCAAGGCAGGCGTTCCGTTCAAGAAGAAAGTGCAGCCCTTCTTCAAAGAAGTCGTCCGGGTGAAGTACAGCTACATCCGCGGGTTCGTCCACGAGTATCCAGAAACAGACAACGGAAGCACACAAAAGGAGCAGCAAGCAAACTTCGGAGACACTCGAAATGCCACTCCAGGCAATAACATCACTGCATCTCCGCCATCATCTTCCTCTTCCTCTTCCTCTTCTTCCTCTTCATCATCATCATCATCTTCTTCTTCTTCTTCTTCCTCCACTTCCTCTTCCTCTTCCGTGTCTTCTCCCCCTCAGTCTGGCCAGCCTCCCCTCTTCTACGGCATCCGCTCCTCTCCCGACGCCACCACCTTCCCCTCTCTCCCCACCACCCTCTCTGCCTCCACCACACCTGCCCCTTCCTCTTCCACCTCTCCTCTCCTCCGCCAGCCCCCGCCAGCCACCGACGGAGCCGGCACCAACAGCGGCTCGTCTTCCCCTCGCACTCGTTCTCTTCGCACTGTTCTGCAGCAGCGAATGCCTCAGCTCAGCCAAATCAGCGCAACTGTCTCGCCCACACAGTCAGATGCGCCTTCTTCCCTTCTTCCCGATGAGACAGCGGATGGCAGAGAGGAAGTGCCGTATCTGCTGCCGAAGCTGAAGAAAGTGTCGTGGGTGGACCAGTCGATAAGGTTTGTGTGGAATCCTGAAGTGCGAAAGAGGAAAGAGTATTTGGAGTATGCAGATGCCATCTACAGACAGGCGCTGATCAGATTCCCCAGGCACCCGGGGTTGAGAGTGCATTATGGCCTGTTTTTGTACAAGTACAAGAAAGACTGGGAAGGATGCATGAAGCAGATGAACATGGCACATCGTATTGGGGCCACGATTGACAACCGCTGGATGATCTTCTACATCTTCAAAGTTTACGAGCAAGAGCACTCAGGAGCAGATCTGAAGTCCGCGAATGTGCTGTCGCTGTTCCGGTACAAGAACCATCTGTCGCAGGCTGAGCAGAACCAGCGAGAGGCGAAGGAGAAGCTGAACACAGTGCTGTCGATGCTGGCGCAGGGTGACACAGACGTCGGCTCCATCTCTTCTCTACTCGACCAGCTGATCGACAACGAGAGGGAGGCAGACAGCCACTACAGGGCACTTCTTGAGAGTCATCCCTTTTCCATTCCTGTGCTGAGAGGGTATGCGTCACTGCTGACAGATATCTTTCGGTTGGACTCAGAAGCAGAGCTGATGTATCAGAAGGCGAATGAGATTGAGGCAGAGATGAGGAGGATGAACCCAACAGAATACAAGTCTCAAGGGAGAGTGAAGGGGACAGTGGACAAAGTTGGAGCGAGAAAGGCACCGATCAGCGGAAGTGGCGATGAAGGCGGGGCATCAGGTGATGGGCGGAGCGGGTCAGGGTGGAAAGGGTCGACAGGAGATGTGTGGTTTCTTGTGTTGAAATATGGCTCGCCCTTTTCAGTGATCATCTTTCTGGGTCTGTTGTTGGGGCTGTTCTTCTCTGGCTTGTCAAATGTGAGTGACATGTCGCAGCATGTGGTGATTGTGGAGAGATTGTCGTCAGCTGCGCGGCTGAACAACGAGCTGGCGTATCTGGCAAAGCTCTACAACATCCACCGATTCAGCGAGGTGCCTCTGAATGGCTACTTCTACACGATGAGCGAGACAATCGAGAAGATGTCGGCGATGGCGCAGGAGCTGCACTCACAGACAGTCAACTCTCTCTTCCGGATGTCCTCACGCTATCTCAACTGGCAGGCAACAGAGCAGACCACATTCCTTGCCATTCACGAGAACAGGTTGCTAAGCTTCCAGCACGCACAGAGCCAGACGCTTGTCAATGCAGTCAATGGCTATGCAACAGACATGTATCTCTTAGCTGGTCTGTCTTCTGATCTGTCAGACGACTCAGCACTTGATATAACCATCCAGTCGCTGATGAATGGCCCAACGTCGCTCGACCAGAACTTCAAAGTGCAGCTGTGCAGCCTCATCAACACACTCGCCAAGCACAACATGACAACCATGTGGCTCGCCATAGCCATCGGCATCATCGGCGTCGTGCTCACGCTGGTTGTCGTGTTTGTCGTGTACATCCTCCTCACCCGCTTGAACACACAGAGGAACTCTGCCCTCTTCTTCTTCCTCGCCATCCGAAGAGACGTCCTCCACGACGTGCAGCAGCGCCTGGCGAACTCAGACGAGCTGGACAGAGGGCTGCTGGGAGGGTCAGGCAGCGATGCAGAGAAGAAGAAGAAGGCGCGGTGGAAGAAAGCGCTGAGGCTGGGCCATGTGATGAACGGCTTCCAGAACGGGATGTTGGGACGCCCGCCGCCACCTGCTGCGCTGATGGCTGAGCCGAACAGGATGATGATGAGGAGGCCGAGTTTTGCAGCGATGGAGATGATGCGAAGGAGCGGGGCTGCTCTGCCGCCGCTGATGGGAGGACAGCCACAGATGATGGGAGGAGGAAGTGGAGGTGGAGGTGGAAGTGCAGATGCCAACCAGCACTCGCAGTCAACATTCACTCCTGTGCAGCACCTCGACCCGTCGATGGGGAGGCTGCCACCAGTTGCACCAGGACAGATGGGCAAACCAGGTGTGCCGTCGCTCTTCCCCTCTGGCTCGCCTTCTTCGTCGTCGTTGCTGTCTCCCACAGCTCAGGGTCCATCCTTAGCATCTTCCTCTTCCTCAACTTCAGTTTCTGCCTCTGCTGGTGCCTCAGCCACAGCCTCAGCAGCTAACTCCCACCCGCTCATCCCTCCGCTCATCTCTTCCTCTGCGTCTGTCTCCAGCATCATCAACAACCGCACCTCTGCCTCCAAACTGCCCCTCAGCCCGCCGATGAGTGGAAGGCCCATGTCTCCTGGCGGCACCACAGGAAGGAACACAGGAAGAGGCGCCGAGACATCGCGGTCGAGGGTGGAGAGAGAGAGAGAGCTGAAGCAGAGGATTAAGGAGAAGAAGCGACAGGAGCTGGAGAAGCCGCCAGAGTTTGCTGAGATGGTCATTCCACCCGTGACGAAGAAGCGGAGGAAGAGAGTGTTTCAGAATGCTGTGCCTGCTTCGATGATTGCGATGATCATGACGCTCTTTGCGCTGATGGTGATTGCCTTGCTTGTCGTTGTGGCGCTGTCGATCGTGGCGACTGTCAACATGCAGCCCTGGCTCGCCCGTGTAGGCATCGCTGGCCTGCGCTCCTCGTCTGCCCAGCTTCTTCATCTGCTTGCTCTCCTTGTGATTTCTCCAAACTCCAACGGCATTATGAACTACTCAGCCAACCTGCGCTCTTCACCTGGGTGGAAAGGGCTGGAGCACCTACAGCCGCAGAAAGAGGATGTGCTGGCTGTTTATCGCAGCTTCAGCACAGACTTCGACCATCTGCACGATTTGTGCCGGTTTGGGGAGATGGGCGAGTCAGGTGACAGTGTCATCGACGATGTGGATGTGTATGACACGTTGGATGTCTCGTCTATCCGTCCTATCCTGTATGACGAGAGCACCTGCTTCATGATCGACAAAGGTGTCTGCTCAGCCAGGCCCAACCGCATCCCCACCACAAACATGGGCAACGGGGTGCCTGTGAATGGGATTGAGGCACTTCTGCAGCAGCTGTTCCGCTCGTCTGACCAGCTGCGTCTGTTTGACCCAGCCATTGCAGACATTTCCACACTGAATGCAGACTCCACCTCGCTCATCTACATCAACACTGCGCTGTCGTATGACCTCTCTGATGGGCTGTTTACAATCACAACTGAACTGGCGAGGGCAGCGCAGGCGACGTTTGAGACACAGAAGGTGTTTCTGTATGTGGGATTTGCAGTTGACATGGTGCTGATTGTGGGGGTGTTCTTCTACATCTTCTTCCCCGTGCAGTCACAGCTGAACCACGTGGCATTCAAGACAGGGAGAATTCGAGAGCTCTTTCCGATTGAGGAGACGATGGCGATTCGGTGGAACAAGGCATTCAATTTAGGGGAGCAGAAGCTGGATGGGAATCACCGGCTTTTACTTGACACAGCAGCAAGTATGGTGGACATACTGATCAAAGGAGAGGAAAAACTGTTTCCGAACAGTTATGCACAGATGAAGAGTGTGTTGGATGTGCATCTGAAACAAGAGAGCAAGTTTATCACGGGGACGCACCATCCGCACGCGAAGAAGCACATCCAAAAGATCAAAGAGTTCAACAAGGCGTTTGATGACTTGGTTACGAAGTATGAAGACGGGCTGGATGTGACAGAAGCGATGTTCCATCTGTTCAACTACTTCATCGACCACCACATCATCGAAGACAACAAGCACATACTCGACTTCACAAAGGACAAACACACTTGAAGTGGGGACGGGCAATGAGGTTGTTCATTTCTTTCTATTTGGTCTTTATGAATACATTCACACTCCTCTAAAAAAAAATCATCTCTTTTTTTTCACTTTCATTTATTTATTTATTTTCTTGTTATAATCATTTCATGTTTATTGTCATTTCAAAATTTCTTAATTCCTTGGTTTCAAAGAAAAAAGTTCTTCATCAACAAAAAAAATATGATTTATTTGGAAGTATTTTTTATTGCACTTTTACTCTTTTTCATATTCCTTTAAAAAATATTTTTTCGTTTTATGTTTTTATCAATAAAAAAATGCAATTTTAAAAAGCATTTTAATTTTTTCTTTCTTTTTCCTTTTTGACATAACATTAAGATAACCATTTATATTTATATTTAAACAAAAGAATTATAACAAACTATTTTTCTGGATTGAAAATTTTCAATGAAATATATTTTTTAAGAAAACTATAAAATGAGTTCTTCTCAGTAAAAATTGCATATCTTTGCTGCGGTTTTTGAGTGATTCGAAAGAATTTGAAATAAATTCCCTTAAGCAGACTTTAATAACAAAAAATGTTCAGGAAAATCATTGTTTTAAATAAAGGGTACATTTTCATTTAATAATCGCTGCTTATCTTGTCCAATGGCAATGCTTATTGGTCCAGTGCCAACAACACCTGCTGGCCCTGTTCATCCGCCTCCAATGCTAAGGTCTTATTCCATTCGTACCATGCCTCGAGTCGGGTCAACGCAATCTTTTAATCAAGATCCTGCTACTCCAACGCAAACTGACTTTGCGCATACAGCTAAAGATTTTGAATATATAAGCAGTAAATTTAAAGGAAAAGATCTTCAAGCAGAATATGAGAAACGAATGGCTGCGAAAATGGAAACTCTTCGTCATTTGTTTAGAATTGGTACTGGGCCAAGTAGTAGCCATACTATGGGTCCGAGACGAGCATGCGGCCGCTTTAATAAACGATTTCCGGATACGCATAAAGTCAAAGTTACCCTTTATGGTTCTTTGGCCGCAACAGGCCGAGGGCATTTAACAGATGTTGCTATCATGGAAGGATTAAAAGGAAAAGAAGTTACTCTTTGTTGGGAGCCAGAAAAAGATCTTGAACATCACAACGGCTTAACTTTCGAAGCATTGGACGGACCACGAGCCGGAGAAAAATATACATGCTATTCTATCGGAGGTGGAGCACTTCTTGATGACTCAACAAAAGGAGGACCTCCAGGAACAGCAATGAACAGCGTTCACGAGATATATCCATACTCCAATTTCACTATGATATTGCATTGGGTTGAAGAAACTGGAAAGCCTCTTTGGCAGTATGTCGAAGAATACGAGCCTCCTACAATTTGGGATTATTTGAAGAAAGTTTGGTTGACAATGAAAGATGCGATAAATCGTGGCTTAAACAGCTCGACTGCTGTTCTTCCTGGACCCTTGAACACTCCACAGCGCGCACGGTCGTTGTATCTGAAGTCTCGCAGGTTGAGTGAGCAGTACAGGCGGAACACGCTTGTGATGGCGTATGCAATGGCAGTCAGTGAAGAAAATGCTTCGGGTGGAGTTGTTGTCACTGCGCCGACCTGTGGGTCTTGTGGAGTGATTCCCGCATGCTTGTATTACATGCAGGTAAAGGAAGGATTTGACGATGCTGAGATAATCAGGGCGCTGGCTGTTGCTGGGCTTCTTGGTAATCTCATCAAAGCCAATGGTTCCATCTCTGGAGCTGAGTGTGGATGTCAAGCAGAGGTTTGCTTTCAAAGTAATTAATTGCAATTGCATATTTTTTTTTAACTTTATGCTTTCTTTTCCTTCTTCTCTATTCTTATTTTTACTAAATGCAACTATTTAATTTCAGATTGGATCTGCATCTTCGATGGCTGCTGGTGCTGTGACCATGCTGATGGGAGGGTCACCCTACCAAGTTGGCCATGCAGCATCAATTGCAATGGAGCATTGCTTGGGACTCACATGCGACCCTTGCGAAGGACTGGTACAGATTCCGTGCATTGAGAGGAATGGCTTCTATGCCACTCAGGCGTTTGTTGCAGCAGAGATTGCTATTTTGGAAGATGGAAGATGTCCCATCAGCTTTGACGAGGTGTGTGCTAATGGATGAGAGTGAAATAATGAAAGTTATCTTTCTTGAAGTAATTCTTGAAATGAGATTTTTTTTTTTTTCTTATTGAAATATTTTTGCGTTAATTGCTTCATTTTGAATCATTTTCTTTTTTTAATGTTCTGTTGCAAAATTTCATTCGATAATACAACAATATTCATTCTTGTTTGAACAGGTCATATTTACAATGTATCTGACAGGGAAAGCGTTGCGCGAAGAATATCGAGAAACAAGCAAAGGTGGACTTGCATTCACGTTTCAGCTTGACGAGCAAGAAGACGAAGTGAAGCAAAAGAAAGCGGTGAGGCAAGAAGTGCAGCGATCTTTAGACGAAAGAGAGCTAATTGCAACCAAACGGAGGCAGATTATGGAGAAAGCGATGGAAAGAAAAGCCAAGAAAAAGATGCAGCGGCACAAGCAGTCGGAGATGTCGTGTGAAAGCAATCTGTCGAAGTTGTCGTCTTTGTCCACCGATGATGATGACGACGATGACGACGATTATGCTGACGAGGATGACTACTTCATTGGACCTGACAAGGGCCCAATGCCATCCACCATCATTGCTCCTTCTTCATCGTCGTCTGACGTATCTGCCCCTCTTCGCCTAACAACCACCCCACCTCAACATTACAACGCTTCCAGCTTCGACAATTATTTCATTCCACCTGCTTCTATTCCACCCACAGCCTACTAAAGTATTTCTTCATTGTTTTTGTGAACTATTTCTTTATTCACATTTAGCTTCGATGTTTCAAAATTGTATTTATTTTATTTTATAATGTTTTATTTTGTCTTTCATTTCCATTGTATTCTAGATTTGAAATGTCTTGAAGCTTAAGCAACGTAAGTATTGATCTATAGAATTAAATATTTTTTAATTTTTAATATTTGGGGCAAAATATTAGCATTGATGAAAAAAAACAAAGATTTGTTCCAAACTTATTATAAAATAATCTTGTAATAATTCTTAAATTATAATGCACAAAAAACATTGAAAAATTAAAGAGTTGAGAAAATAATTAGAAAACGTTGTGTGGAACATAATTCGTAAAGAAAAAAATTCATCCCAACTATCTTTTTGAATCTGAAATTAAAACTTTTTTTTTTTTTTTTTTTTTTTTTTTTTTTTTTTTTTTTTTTTTTTTTTTTTTTGCTTCATCATAAAAATGTTGATGATGTGAAAAAAGAAAGTGAGATTATTAAAATTAAAATTATTAATAATCATAATAAAATTAATGTTTAATTCTGCGAACACCAACACCATTTTATAATATGGAGACAAAGAAGAAAGAAAAGGAAGAAAGAGATGATGTTGATAATTTTCTTTGAATCATAGTGTATGAAGAGTGAGAATAAATTTTTGTGCTTATAAAGCCCCATCACATCCATTTGCATTTGCTTCGAATCTTTCGTAAGCACATTTCTCCTTCTCCAAGAATTTTTCAAATGCTTTCTTTGAAAAATATTCTTTTTTTCTTCAATGCAAGATGCAAGAATTTTTAATCAAATGAATCAAAGATCTTGCAAATTCTTCTTAACACATCCATTCATCATCTCCATATTTCTTGTATCTGCTCCTCATCCTCATCATCTTGTGCTGCTTGCGCCTCCAATTGTTGATTGAGACTCATTTGGAAACGCGCATCCCATCAATGATGGAGAAGAATTTTCTTCGTCTTAATTTTTCCGTGTCTTTTGCTCTTATCATTGCCTTTTGAATGAAAATCTTTCTTTTCCCGTCAATCTTTATTTCTTTTCTTTGACATCTAATCAGCCATTTGTTTTTTCTTCAGTCATTTGATTTCTTTCTCTGTTTCCTCTAATCAATTATGCAACTTTCTTTTCTGTTTCATCAATCCCAGCCAAATTCCTCTGTCATAGAAACTGTGCTCCAACCCCAACCCCTACCATGATCCTCTCCTTTTGTTAGTTTATAAAAGTCTTTTTCGAAGCATGTCATTGAATATTTGTGGATTTATAACCTTTTGTTTCCTCAATATCCAAAAGGACGTCCAACTCTCTTCTTCTTCTTCTTTTTCATTCATTCACAATCACTTCCATTTCTTCCTTCACAAACACCAACATCAATGCAATCACCTTCTTTTCCGTTCATTCGTTTTTTTCATTATCTCCTCACCATTTTTTTCTTCTTTTTTTGGAATAATTATCCCTCCCTTGGTATTGCCAACAACTTTCTTTGCACAAAAACACATAAAATCCGCTCCACTGTCTTATGTTCCAAAATGCAATTTAACTTGGATTGGTCCAACTCTTCTTATTGAATTCTATCCTCTTTTTCTTCATTCAATAAAAAAACATTTGAATGTTTTCACCTCTTGTTCCGAATAAAAATTATGAAAATCATGCATCTTGAATAACTTCCTTTATTTCCCAATGGTTGTATAACAATCTGCTCCGTTCTCATCGTATTGCTCTCCAAAGCGGAGATTGGCCATTTCAACAATAATTCAGATTCCTGGACTTTGGAGAGGATACGGATGGAAATATCTTCACAACAAATAGAACAATATAAAATACATACATTGCGTCTTTCATGTTAAATAAAGTTGTTGTATTTCCCTTGGCCATCCAATGTTCAAAAATCATCAGATTGAATTTAAACATAAATTCAATGATATTGTTTCCTCCTCTCTTCACAAGAAATAATTATTCTAATTCTATATGTTATGTTCACTCACTGAACTCTCATTTTATGAACAGATATTCCAAATCGAAATATCCATATTGATCAAAACATCCATAACAACAAACTTGAAAGAATAAACCTTTGCATTTCATAATATTTACTTGTCCAAATTCCAAAACAGGAAAGAGTGGTATGAGCTATGATTTTTTTCGCGCCTGTTATCAGTGTTTACATTTCATCCATTTTTTCTCTTTTTCATTCCTTTGTTTTAATGAAAATGGCAAAATATTGATTCCTGATGATTGCACTGTCTTTGTGAAAAGATACCAGAGATGGAAGGCACAGAAGAGTATTTTGGTGTGTTCATTTGATTCTATCGGAGGAGGGGAAATTGCAATTAATTTCTGATTTTTTAGCAAAAGAAATGTTTCCTGGAATGGATTTTGCAGAAGAAGAAAAAAGTCTGCTGAAGGAGGAGATGAATGGAATGCTGAAGAATATGGATAAAGAAGAATTGAAGCATTTTTTCTCGAAAGAAGAATTTGATGAAAATTACAAATTGATTGAATTAAACAAATATCCTTTTGAAAAAGCACTAATGTTGCTGAAACATGTTGGATATAACAATGCAAAAAAATTGAGAGACCATCATTGTTTAACAGATATTTCCTTGAAAAAAAGATTTATCAGGATGATTGTTGAAGAAGGAAAGAAAAAAGACGGAAATGATGAGAGATTATTGGTTGATCTTTGTGAATGCTATTTATTTTATCGTGCGAGATATGTTTTAATCAACGATGAAATATTATTAACTTGCGTGAAATGCCTTCTGAAAGTTGCATTGAACAAGGAAGAAAACAAGGAAGCACGAAAAGAAGTGGAAATAGCTTTGTTGGCATTGGGTGATGTTAGATATTTTGTGTGGATACTTCAATTTCGTTTTTTAATCACTTTCCATTTTTAATAATTAGGATATGTCAGAAGAACTGTATTTGAATGAGATCAAAGAGATTGTCCAATATAATCAGGATCATCACAATCTGACACATCTGGCATATCAATCAGCATGGCAGTTTTTGTTCAACAGATTTTTTGGTGATAAAATGTTAGAAATAGTAATTGTGAATGAACTGCATTTTATCACTGAAGCAACAAGAGAATTGGAAAAGCTTACAAGAAGTGTGGATTGGCAAATAAAAGATGATGATAAAAGAGGAAAAGAAACAGAAGATGTGAATACTTTGAGGAGATGGCTCCACACTTTAGAAATTTGCTTCGAATTTCATAGGATGCAAAATGAAGAACTTGTTGAGCTTGTCTGCAGCATTATTCAGATATTCCGAGCAGCGAAGGGTTATTACGGATATATTTGCGATTTGTGCTATAATTCAATGATTAAAGCAGTGAAAAATAAAGCTGTGAAAATTGATTGCTTGTTGAAAGGAGGAACTGTAGATCTGTTCTCAGAAGAAATGAATCAATCGACTTTGAAAGATGCAGTTATTTGGGATTGTTCGGATTTCTTTATGAATATTTCGGAAAGACAGAGAAAAAAGACGGACGGACATACTGAAGAAGAGGAAAGAAAGGCAACGAAAATGGAGGTGTTTGAAAAGATGGAAGAAGAAGGCTACGAAGATATCATCACAAGCTTTCTTGAAATTTTTTATTTTCTGAACAATAAATATTTTAGTGATTTCTTATCGTTTAATATTTTTGATTATTTTGTAAATGCTTGAGAAAATAAGACACATTTCATGAAACACTCAAATTTTTCTTTTATAAATTTTTTCTTTGACCAAACTTCATTTTGATGAAATGAAGAAAGAAAAGAGAGTTTGAATGATTTCAATTAACTTCTTTTCTTCTTCAAAAGTCTTTTAAAAAGATCTGTTTGTTCAGCAAATTTCATGAAACAAAAATCAATATTTTCTTTCTCGTTCATCAACTTGAAAAGTCTCTCCTATGCTCTTTTGAGCCGTTTTGCATCCTTCTTCCTCTTTCTAAACATTTCCACATTCCATCAATTATCATTGAATTGAAGAAGAAAAATCAAAATCCTGGAATAAATCGAGAGTTTGTGAATAAATGTGTATGACAATATAATGACGTTTTCTTTAGGTAACTAATCAATTGATTGTAGCATCTCTAACACAATTGCAGACTTTCTTTAACCATTGTTCTTTCTGTTTCGCTTTTCAATATTACTCATTTAACAATTATCAAGAATACAAAATTCACAGCTAGTGTGCAATGAAGAAGAGATATGATGAAAACAAGGAATGAATAAGATGAAGAATGAACCATAACTGAATTAGAGTCAACATTTTAACGGGTCTTTTTCCCTTTTTGGCACTTTTTTTGTTTTTCCTTGCAAAATGTCGAGAAATGAGAAGTAGTTTTCAGCACATTTAAAATCCTCTTTATCAAGTTCAATTCTATTTATTTGCTGTTTTCTTTTTTATTTTTGTTTTTTTTCTCATCGAGAAATTAAGTTTTTTAGCAAAATTTAACAGGACTTTTAACAGCCAACCAGGCAACTCACAAGAAATTTATAACTTTTTTAAAATTGCAAAACTATTATCTAACTGTTTTTTAATTCTTTTTTTTCACGAACACTTTTTTCTTGTTTTTTTCACATTTCTTTTTTTTAACAACATGCAAACATTAAACTGATTATTTCTTGATAAATATGATGAAATGAAAAAAAAAAAAAAAAAAAAAAAAAAATGTAATGAAAACAAATACTCTAATAATGAAGTTTTGAAAAAATAAAACATTTATTTTTTCTATTTATCTTTAACGGACAAATTGTGCAAACTAAAATTGATCAACGATCAATTTTTTGTGATAAAGTTAAATACTTGACAAATAGAAGAAATTATTGTTTTTTATATCAACGCTTCATTAATAAAGAAATGTTTTTCATATCAAATTTTAATTTTCATCATTTCAATATATGGGGCAAAATATTTTTCTTCAGGCATTTTCATTGAAATATTATGCACTTTTCATTCACTTTTTGAATTCAAAAAACACAATAAAATTGGGTCCATTTTTTGACATTCGTGAAATGTTGGAAAACTTAACGTTTTGATTTCAACGATGCCTGTTTACAGATATGAAAATCAGATTTATTTGGAATTCTGAGAAAGAAAAATAAAGTTACGAATGAAACAATTTTTCCATGATATGTGCAAAAAATGCTTGAAAGTCAATATTTTCCCACATATTAACAAAGAAATAATCAGATTTGTTCTTGCATGTTGATGAAAATTTGAAATGCGAAAAAATCAAGAAAAAAGTGTTTGTGAAAAAAAGATTTTAAAGATTAATAGTTCGAAGCAAATGCTATATAAAACATGTCCCCAATTTCTTGAGCGATTCCCAGTTGGCTTGAAAAAGAACTATTAAATTTAACAAAAAAACGATATTTCTCGATGTGTAAAAAACGAAAATAAAAATGAAACCAGTAAATAAATAGAATTATACTTGTTATAAAGTATTTTTAAAACGCTGAAAACTACTTCTCATTTCTCGACATTTTGCAAGCAAAAACATAAAAAGTGCCAATTAAGGAAAAAGTCCCGTTAAAAAGCTGACCCTATATTTCTCAATTTTTTTATGGAACAAAATTCAAAAATCAAAATATCTGGGTGAAAATACTGACTTTCAAGCTTTTTATGCACAAAGCATGAAAAAATTGTTTCGCTCATAACTTTGTTTCGCTTTCTCAGATTTCAAAATAAATTTGAATTTATCATCCGTGAACAGGCATCATTGAAATCAAAACATAAAGAATTGTGATATTCACGAATGTCAAAAAATGTTCCCACTTTTATAGTGTTTTTTGTTTTCAAAAAGTTAATGATAAGTGCATTATTTCTCAATGAAAATGCCTGAAGTCAAATATTTTGTCCCATTTCTCCTTTAATAACTTTCCGATTGGGAAAAAGTTCTTTCATTTAGTTAAAAAAATAAGAAAATCGAATATTTAAAAAAAAAAGTTTCATGTAACAGCAATGATAACTGAATTTTGTTTTATGATAAAATTTGCATTTTGGAAAAATATTAAACCTTGAACGAAATTTCCTAATCAATACCCGTTAGCACAGTCTAAGACCAATTAGTGGTTCATAAAACCTAAAAGTTAGACTCAAAACCGTTTTGATTGAGTCAAGACCGAGTGATTCAATTCTGGAAGTTTGATCAATCAAAATGACAGTTTTTGATAATTTATTTTTTTCATTTTTGAAATCATTTTCTATGAAAAATATTTATTTTCATTAAATAATAGAACAAATTACATCGAAAAAGTCGAATTTTCTTTATTTCGATATTTTTTGGATTTTCACATTTAAATTTTGTATCAGTTTTTTCGATTAAAACAAATAAAACTCTTATTTCTCACACTTATATGAAAATTTGGATGCTTTTAACTTATTAAACATAAAGATCTTAAGTCTTAAAAAGATAAAAAAATATTTTTTGATAAATTTATAATTTTGACTTTAATTAAAAAAATATATCAATAAAAATGAAAAAAATAGCTTCAAAGCAATGTTTGTTTGATTGCTTTAAATGTTTGACTCAAAAAAACATCGATCATTAAGTTTCATGGAAAAAATGCAAACTTTAACATTAAAAACATTTTCGCAGAAAAATAATGAAAAAATAAATATAGTTAAGAATGTTTTTGAGCAAACAAATAAATCAATGCAAACACTAAATCCAATATCTATTCATATCAATCTTATTTGCAGAAAAATGAACATTGTTCATTACGGACTTATTTTCATTTTACAACAAAAAAGAACTAATATACATATAAATGACAATAAATAAGTTAATATTTCAAAAAATTTTTAAAAACAAACGACTCTGTGACTAAAAACACAAAAAATTTCAAAGAATTTCTATCAAATTTGATCCATATTTTTTTTATTTCTGATCAAAAATTAGATTGAGGGAAAATCAAATTGATTGAGTCAAAACCAATAAAAAAAACAAAAAACGTTTTGATTTAATCAATTCGTATTGACCCGCTCAATTCGTTTAAGGTCTATTTTTCATTCAAATAAAATATTCAAATATAAAAAAAAAATTCATCGTGAACTTATTTTAAATAAAAATGCAAACGATTTTGAATGCCAACACGCTATTATTTTCAAATTGAAAGTTTTTTTATCTAAAAAAAGAATTTAATGAATTCTACAGAAAAATTTCCTCGATAAAAGATCTGAATATAATAAAAATATTTCTTTTTGATGATTGAAAGAGAAGAAGAATTGAGGATGAAAGTGAGCATCATTGGAGATTATGGAGTAGGAGTCTCTTCATTGACTCAAAGATACGTTGATGTAGATTTTTACAATCACAGACATGGAATAAGTCCTGATTTTAAGTCAAAACATGTTTCTGCTGATGATAAAAAAGTTCTGGCAATTTTTTTTGAAGGAAAATTTGGTCACAGGTTTAAGAAGGTTCTGGAAGTATTTTTTCGAAGAGCGGATGCTTGTGCGCTTGTCTTCAGACTGTCATCGCGTGATTCTTTTGATTATTTGAAAGAGATGAAAAAACAGATAGACGACACACTGGCGAACTTATCGAATGATTGTCCACTTGTGCTTATTGGAAGCGGAAGCGATCAGTGGGAGCATCGGGCTGTTAACCGATTTGAGGTGGAAGACTGGTGCAAAAAAGAAGGATTTTGTGGGTATTTTGAGGCGTCAGCAGAAACAGGAGAGAATGTGGATGAGGCATTCACAGAGCTGGTACGGCTGGGCTTGAGTTACCACGAATCCAAACCCGTTGAAGCAGATGAGGTTGTTGCTGAAGAGCCATCTGCCAAAAACGAGAAAACATCATTCAAATGTTTTCTGATGTGAAATGGAGGATTTCTAAAATTAATATTATTTTACATTTTCTATTTTATTTTATTTTCTATTTTCTATTTTATTTTATTTCTTTTAGTTTCTTTTGTATCTCGAGTGTTTTCGAAGGTGATTTTCTGTTTGCTTGTTGGGTTTTTTCAAAGATAAATTTTTTCTTTTGTTTGATGTTTTTGTTCAATTTTTGGTTCGTTTTTTATCAGTTGTCCATTTTGCTAAATGAATAGCTTGCATGACTGAAATAGAGAGGGTTTATTTGTGCCTTTTGTTTTGAAATTCTTTTTGGAGCGTGATGGATGTGCATCGTTCATCAGTTTGCCAAGGAAGTTTGGGCAAATGCAGGTTGCCTTTTCTTGAAAGCGAGTTGAATGACATGTTTTAAATATTTATCCAATATTTAATTAAGTTATAGAAAAGTGGGGATAATTATTGAAGAAAAGATTCTTTCAAAAGAAAATGCATTATTATTGTTGATGTGCATTGGATGTTGTAAGAACTTCGAACTTTTGAACTAATGGAGTTAGAGTTATAATTATTTGCTTCTCAGTAAACTTGAAAATACTATCATTGAGAAAGCTGCAAAAAAGGATAGAAAAATGAAAAGATGAAACTCCAATTTTTAATGTGCATTCTTATGCTGTTTAAGAATTGTGCTTTTCTGCAAAAGAAATTGCTCTCATTGTGCGAATCTTGACTGTTGAAAGCAGCGAAAAACAAAGATGAAAGAAAAGGATTAATAAAAGAACTGGAAGTGACTTTATTGCCTTTGAGCAATTCACGCGTACATTGCGAATGAGAATTTTTATTTCATTTATGATAACATTGTATTTCTTTCTTTCTTTCATGAGAATTTGAAAAAAGAGCTTTATTTAAAAGAGGTTACAAAAATCATCAAATATCGTTAAGAATAATACAATCTGATATAGATTGCGTATCATTCTGGGTGAATATTATTTATATGCAGATTTACTGCAAAAGAAGTATTGAATATTTGATGGTGAATGATCTGAACTTTAGAAGAGAAGCAATGGGAGAACAAGAAGAGGCTGTTAAATGCATGAATCGGAGGAAAAATGGAATTGAAGGAAAAATGAAACACGAAACAATAGTTACAAGTTGGAGCAAGGTTATAAGATTACATTTTTCTTCCATTAAGATATGAAGAGATATATATTTCTTCCAATAGAACTTACCTAGAGATTGTTCAAATCTGTAATGTATTATTAGAGAACTGCTTATAACATATACTTCAGATATTGGTACTTATGATAAATAATTTCACCAGAAAAATCCGAAGTATTGTTGAAGTGGGAATTACATGTGCAATGTCTGATGAACTCTTTCAACTTTGAAGTTACAGAGCATAGAACATTGCTTCCATTCATTTGTGCTTTTTCGAAAGCTCAAAAAGAAAGATTGACATTGAAAGCATTGCTCTAAACTTTTAATGCAATCATTATTATGTTCAAGCAATAAATGAAGACAGAAAAGAAGACTATGTAGTAAGTTTTTAACGAATGCCTTTGAACAAATTTGATTAAAAAAAATGATAGTTGATAAATTAGAATGTATTTTTGGAGTGTTTTGAAAAATTTGATTTATTTTGAATTTGCTAAAAGATCCTTTATTTTTTCTTCAAAACGATTTTCATTCCAATTATTACCAATTGCTAGAAAACAATCCCCCCAAAATATGATAATTATGATTGAGGGTGTTCCAAAATCAGTTTATTAATGAAGATCTATTTATGCAATTTATATGTTTTGATCAAAAAATATTCACAAAAATGATGTGGAATCCAACTTTCAAGCGGTTGAAGCCCGCTTATGTTGAAGATTGCAGAAATCTTATAATTTTGTTTGGGCAAAAGAATGATTTTTCATACGCCTCATTTAAATCTGTTTGGGGTGACATGAAATTCACTTTCATCCATGATTCAAAGCCTGAAGATGTAGATGATGACGATTTTATGCAGGAACTTTATAGAATATTTATAGGTATATGTTTTCTTTGTTATATGCATTTATTAATGTTTTTGTTATGTTTCTTTTATTGATTTTTTTTAGATTTCCTCTTTATACAAGGACAACCATCTTATGTTCGAGTAGGTGCAATTTTTGGTTTATATACATTGTTTTTAACTCGTAAAGGGGAAAGAGTTTTGATCAAAATTGACGATAGTATGAAAAGACACCTTTAAAATTGTAATTTTATATATTTTTTTCCAAACTAACTATCTTTGGAAATAATTAATTGATGCTTTTTTTAACAGCCGTTATGCAGGAACTTCAAAGTCTTTCAAGAGAATTGATCGCACTAAATGCCACAGATGCATTCTTTGCTTTGAGAGATCTTCGCGTTATGCATAAAGCCTTTGCATACACAGCCGTTATGTACACTCCAGGGCCTCCATCTACATTGCCAGACGAAGAAATATCTGCATCCGTTCCTGCGGAATGGCTTACTTCCAATGGCGTGGCTACAAGCGTTGACTTTTTGGAAATACAAAGGGCAAAAGAGTCTTATGAACGTGCAAAAATTGTTGCACTTCAAGAGGCAAAGGACAATGGAGTTGAAAGCTCAACAATTGAAGAACTTCTTCACACTGATGTCCTGGCCCCAACAGTTGCAGAAGAGATTGTGAAACATGAAAGCTATATGTTGCAATCCATGACCCATGGAATTACAGATCCTACTGCTTTGATCGCAGAACGAATGAAATTGCGACTTCAAGCAATGTCTGTTGGAGTGAAGCATACCTCACGAGGAAAAGAGGAAGATGAAGATGAAGGAATGGGGATCGGACTTGACGCAATGGGTGTCGGTACTGCAGGTGCGGTTCCTGGTGATGGTGAAGAAGACGGTATGGGCGAAGGAGGAGAAGGAGGAGAGGAAGGTGAGAACGGCATGCCTGGAATGGGCATGAAGAGAAGAAGGCCAATGATTGGTGTTCAGCAGCAGCAGCAACAACAACTGTCTCGTCCTCAATTCAAAAGAGGAAGGAAGTCACAATATCTTCAGGACTTTGACTTGGGAGGGCCAATGATGACGCCGCAAATGATGATGCAGATGGACCCACAAATGATGCAGCAGTATCAGCAATTGTTATTAACGCAACAGGCAGCTATGATGGCGCAGCAAGGACAAATGCAACAAATGCAGCAACAGCAGCAGCATCCAATGATGGTTTCCGGTGAGGGAATGCAGATGATGTCGCAAATGAATTCAGATGGAGAGACACAGGTCACAAGCTCTGAAATGGACATGAATGAACAGTCTCAAATGAAGCAAGAATAAAAGTTTAACTTAATATGTTGCAAAATTTGCTTCATGAACAAAAATTATTAAGGAGCTTATTTTTTTTTGAAAAAAAATAATTAACGAAGAATTTTTTTATATATTTTATTTATCCTTCTGTTCCAATTTTTAAAGACTTTATATCATTATTTTTGTTGCATGTTTATTTGTTCGTTGAAAACCATAGAAAAATGAAAGTAATTTCAAAGTCCAATAAATAAACTCCGCTAATAATCAATAATAACTGTTAAAAGTTATGTTTCGTACGACTTGATTATTTGATCTTTTGTATTATTCTTCAAATAGAAAGTATTTAGAACAAAAATGGAACAGTTCTCAGATATAGATAAACTTGCCGTTTCCACCATTAGACTGCTTTGCGCTGATATCGTGCAAAAACCAAAATCTGTTTGCTTTGAAAGTCCTGTTTCGGTGAAATTACTTTTTTTTGTGCTTTTAATATAAAAACTCAGGGACATCCTGGAGCACCAATGGGTATGGCTCCAATGGCACATACATTATTTTCTCGTGTTTTAAAATTTGATCCCCACGATCCGGCATGGATTAACAGAGATCGCTTTGTACTTTCAAATGGGCACGCAAGCTCTTTGATTTACTCCATGTTGCATTTATGCCAATATGGCATCACTGAGGATGAATTGCAAACATTCAGATCATATGGTTCGCGCCTTGCAGGGCATCCAGAGTCGTTGCATGTTCCAGGAGTTGAAGTTACAACTGGACCTCTTGGAAATGGTTTATTTTTAAATTTTTAACAAGAGTTCAAAAAAATTTTTCAAACTTTTCCTTAAACATAGGAATTTCTGCTGCTGTTGGTCTTGCTATTGCAGAAAAGCATCTTGCCGCCACATACAACAAACCAAATTATGATATTTTTAATTCCAACGTATTTGTCTTCTGTGGTGATGGATGTTTACAAGAAGGCGTAGCATCAGAAGCTTGCTCTCTTGCCGGAACCCTTGGATTGGACAATTTAATTGTTTTATACGATGATAATGGAATTACAATTGATGGTCCAACAACAATTTCATTTTCAGAAGATGTGAAAAAGCGCTTTGAGGCATATGGATGGGATGTTCAAAGCGTGGAAAATGGAGACTCAGATATGCAAAGCATTCTTCAAGCGATTGAAAGAGCAAAGAGCAACAGTTGCGGATGCAGTTCATCATCGTCTGCAACACCTTCCACAAACAGCTGTGGAGGTAAACCTCATCTGATTGCTGTTCATACAACAATCGGATTTGGAGCAAAGCTTCAGGGAACATCGAAAGTCCACGGATCTCCACTTGGTGAAGAAGACATTGAAAGACTGAAAGGAGAATGGGGCTTTGATCCAAAGAAGAAGTATTTCATTCCAGAAGAGGTGAAGAAATTCTATTCTGAGAAGGTTGTTCCGCGCGCACAGTCTGCGAAAAAGGAGTGGGATGCACTTTTTGCAAAGTACTGCGAAGAATACAAAGCAGAAGGAGAAGCGCTGCAACAGCTGTTCATTAAAGGAGATCTTCCAGCTGGCTGGAGAGATGCTCTTCCCAAATACAAGCCAGAAAGCGAAGGAGGAAAGCCAGAAGCCACACGAAAGTCTTCTGAGCTTGTGATGGCAGCGTTGGCAGAGAAGGTTCCGCAAATTGTGGGAGGATCAGCAGATTTGCTTGGGTCGACGCTTGCATCAGTGAAAGGATCGCCGATTATGAAGAAAGGAGATTTCTCAGGAAGAAACATCGCATTTGGCATTCGCGAGCACGCCATGTGTGCCATTGGAAATGGAATTGCCTCGTTTTGCAAGGGATACATTCCTTTTGTGTCCACCTTCCTCGTCTTTGCTCCATATGCATTTGGAGCCATCCGTCTGTCTGCTTTGTCTCATCTGCGTGTTCTGTTTGTCTTCACACACGACTCCATCGGTGTTGGCGAAGACGGCCCAACTCATCAGCCCATAGAGACACTCACACAGCTCCGTGCCCTTCCGAATCTGCTTGTTATGCGCCCGGCTGATGGCAAAGAGACAGCTGGCGCATATGCAACAGCAGTCCGTCAGGATGGCCGTTCAACTGTGTTTGCTCTTTCTCGCCAAAATCTCCCTCAGCTCGAAGGCTCAAAAGAGGAAGAGGGAGTTGAGAAGGGTGCTTATGTTGTGTACCAATCTGGAACTCAGCCAGCAGCAGATGCACAAGCGCCGTTTGATGGACAGAGCATCACCATTCTTTCGACAGGGTCAGAGGTGCATCTGAGCATCGAGGCAGCGAAGCTGTTGGCTTCTTCTGTGAAATCTGTCCGTGTTGTATCTGTTCCTTGCATGGAGCTCTTCCGCGAACAACCTGCTACATACCGTGCCTCTATTCTTGGGTGCACTTGCAATGCGCCTTGCTCATCGGAGCTTGTGATGTCTGTGGAGGCTGGCCTTACCAACTGCTGGTGCGAGTTCTCGCACTGCCAAATGGGCATTAATACATTTGGAGTGTCTTGCCCAGAAAAGCATGTTTACAACCACTTCCACCTTACACCAGAGGGAATCCGCGATCGTGCTATGGTAGAGCTGAAGCTTCACCAAGGAAAATTCCTTGAAACCCTTGTTCTGGAATAAATATTTGCTGTATTTAGAATTCTTCTTTAATTTTATTTCTTTTATCAACTTCATGAGTGCGTTTATGTTGTAGACATCATTGTGATGTTGTTTTTATGGAATCATTATCTATAATGAATTTATAATTGATAACATTTATTCTTTGCTTCAATAACATTCAAAAATTATGAATTCAATCATTTGGCTGGCATATTTGTATGAAATTAAGCATTTGTTGAACTAAAACATCAAAAGCATAAAAATTAAAAGATTGAGAAGAAAATCTCAACGTTCAGTTAGTTTTACGACAATGGTTTCACGTTTGCTTGCTTCAATTCTCGAAATGATTTGAACTTCTGTTTCATTAATAACAAAAATGAAATGAAATAACAATTTTCCATATTATCTTCAACACGTCTTCACAACGTGAAATACAGCTTGTCTTTTTTTTTTCTTTCTTTTTTTGCTTTTTGGAGTGATTTTCTCTTTTCCTTTTGAAATTTCTTTTTTTAAAAATACTCAATTTAATTTCCAAAAGTTAATGAGCTTGCAAGATTCAAACATTCTTAAATGTGCAGATGAATGCATGTCATTTCCCAAATAAGAAGTTGAAATCATGTAATTGCATATTCTGAGATTGTTCGTGCTTTGGGGGAAAATGTTTAATTTAGAAGATTTTTTAACTTTCTGAAACACAAAAACTTTGAAAATGTTCTTTAAACATTTGTTGCTGTCGAAATGGTGAAAGTTCTTCAGGGAAATATTGTTCGAATTGCCTTTGTCAGTAGAATTGATCTGAAGTTTCTTCAATCATCCTTTTCTTCAAGGGATTTCTGCTTTTTTCATCAATTTTCATTTTAATTTTATCATGAAATTATAATTCATTTTTTGTTTTTATCATGTTGAATGGCATTGATTATATGTAGTTTCAATAATGGTGAAAGCGATAATACTCTCACGTTTTGGAAAAAATACGACTTCTCATGTAAAAAATCGATTTAAAAAAATTGACAATCTTGTTTGGTAGCAAAAATTGTCTGAGAATCAAATTCTGCAAAATAAGCTCTCCACCAGCATGAAATATTAGTATATGATTTTTGATGCATATGAACACAAATTGTCAAATTGCTAATAAAAAGAGAAACAAAACTGTTTTTGGATTAAACAGAAAAATTATATTTTGTTAAAAGAAAAGAACAAATTATTTTGTTATTAGAGTCACAAATGCATTTTCTAATGATTAGTTCAATATAATGTTTATTTTTTAAATTCAGATTATTCATAACCTTTACAAAAATATTGACTTCACATTTATTGTTTTTATGATGCAAACAGTGAAGCCATTCACAATAGAATGTCTTGAAAAGAAAGTTAGATTGGATCGCAGACAGTTTTATGAGCGAAGAGCAACAAAAGTGTTTTTTGATAAAACAAACAATCATTCTGAAGTTTATATGGGAAAAACAAAGTATGCATTGTTTAAATCAAAATTATGCAATGTTTTCTTGTGTTTACGTTTAGAGTTATTTGTGCGGTTACTGGAAGGATGTCAACTCCAAAGAAAGAAAGACCTTCAGATGGACAAATTCATGTGAAAGTTCATTTCAGTCCGCTTGGCTCACCTGAATATGATTTGGGGAGGTATTAAGCAAATGCTACATACAAATGAAATATTTAAGAGTTTATTAATGACATTTTTTAAAATCCCATGTCAATTCAGATTATCTGTGCGCTGTTTAGAGATTGCGAGGATTGTTGAACGAGGTATTCGAGAAAGCGGATCCATAAGTACAAGAGCATTGTGCGTTTTGGCAACAGTTCATGTTTGGGACATTGATGTAAATATTCATATCATTGATGATTGCGGAAACGTCATTGATGCTTCTCTTCTGGCAGCCTTTGCAGCACTTCTCAACTTTAAAAAACTACGAACATCAATTGTTTCTGACAAGCTGATAGTGGTTTGATTGTTCATAGTTGTTCTTTTATTTTTGAACTTTATTTTATTGAATTAGCATCCTGCCTCAGAGCTTAGACCAGTTCCACTCACTCTTCTCCACGTTCCTGTGTCTGCAACTTTCGCCTTGTTTTCTTCTCCGTTTGCTTCTTTTTTTATCAGTTTTTAAGAAAAATAGCTTATGCAATTTTGTGTTCATAATCTAATAAAACTTCTTGTAAATTTCAGGTTTGCAGCTCTTTTGGATCCAACGGAGGAAGAAGAAAAAGTTGCGGATGGCTTCATAACTATTATAAGCAATTCAAGACGAAAGATCTGTGGAATAGAGAAATCTGGAGGACCTGCTCTAAGTCCGATGCAAATACTTGAAATGAGCCGTATTTCCATTTCCAATGCAATTCACTTCCACCGAATACTCACACAGACAAAATACTTCCCCGAGGAAAGGTGTGCTTGAAGTCTAAATTATTTTATTTTAACGATGAATAATTAATTTAGAAACAGCGAAGGGATAACCTTGGATATTCCTCTTCCAGAATGAAGAGAACACACCTCTCACTTCACTGCAAAGGCATTGAACTCCAAAAGGAAAGACAAGTGGATTTTCATTTCATAAATTTTTGTTATCATTTCACTTTTTCCAACTCGTATTTTCATCCAAAAAAACAGTAAAAATCAAGCAAAAACAATTTGATATCCATGTTTTTGAGAGGAAAACATTTTTTGAATAAATTAGAAGCCTTGTATCAATTTGATATTTTTTAATAACCCAAATAACTTTTGAAATCATCGGTAATTATTAACGTTATGTATCAGCAACAAAGTTTTTTAAGTTTCATAAAAATAAACTTAACAATTTCATCTAAAAAAATTATGAAGTGATAACAACTTGACAGAAACAACACTAAATTTTAATAATGATTTTATAGCATACAAAGAAAATAACTTTCAAAGAAAGGATTTTAAAAGCTGAAACAGAATTATCAACAAAAAATATAAAAATATCAGCGGTTGAAATGCACAGAAGCCTAATTAAGATGCATGAGTTACAATTCAAGTTCTTGATTTTGATAAATTCATCCCAGAATAAGAATTCCAAGTGGAACTCTTCTTTGTCATCGTATCAATTTGTTTGGATACTTCTTCAAGAAGCGAAAGCGGTGCCTGATCAGAATTAGTTCGACTAGTTCTCCATGACAGAGTTGAAGTGAATGCTGGATCATTTAGAACTCGAGCAGGACCTCCAACGGTTGCAGTTCCAGGGATATGAGTAAAAGTTCGCTTTTTCTCTTTCAGAATAAGTTCTTTCAGTTTTGTACTTAAAGAGCTGTTAACAACTTGCTGTAAGGAATCAAAATTTAATCTTCCACTGGGTGTTCGTTTAACGGGTTTTATTAGTTTCATCACCTCTTGGACAGTCGGACGTGGAAGTTCAACTGGATTATGTTCCAATACATCTGTTCTTTCTGCTTTTGAAAGGCCTTTCCAATGTTTCTAAATAATAATTATTATTATAATAACATATAAAGCAGGAAATTGAGTTCACAAATGAAAGCCAAACAACAAATATTCCAAGTTTTATTTCTTCTTCTGCTTCCTTTATCATTGTGTTGATTTCAACTTTTGAAAGTGGATGAGTTCGGGCAAAACCTCCGCAAATAAAACCTTCCTCATTACAAGGACCAAAATCAACAAATACTTTTAGCGCTCCCCAAGAATGAGGGCTTTTCACTCCAGAAGGAAAAACAAACTGATGAAAGTCTCTATTTTCAAGTAAAAGTACAAAAGTTCACACTCGTAAAAAGTTTTCTAATGCAACCGAATTTATTTCAGATTTGTCTTCCGTTTCTTTAGCTTGCATCATTCAAAATGTCTGAGAACTCAAAAAAGCAGTTACTGAAGAAAAGAAATTATTTTTCTTATGGGTTCAATTCTTTACGCATTGGATAATACGCTGAATTTTATTTTTACAGTTTTGAATAACAATTACAAAAAATAGATCCCAAAATATTTTTTTAACAAAATTTCGAAAAATGAATTTCGAAGGAGACGACGCGCCCATTCCATCTCGTGGAAAAGGTAAAAGGCAAAAAAAGCAAAAAGGAAAAGTTGAAGAATCAGGTGATGCATTTTCTTCAACTGCAGATCAGGATTATCGGCAATCTCAAAGTGGAAACGGCTGGGCAGGTGGAGATGATGAACCCCAGCAAAAATTGCATGAGACAACTTCTGTAACATATGTTGATCAAAGTTTGTGATTAATATTCGCGAATTGCTCATCATCTTTTTTTTAGCCGATAATTTTGCTGTTGCTCTTCAGGATGGTGATGACATTACAAATCAAGTTTGCAGCAAATGAATTAATCTATATATTTTTGATTTCACCTTGTAATATAATATTTTATCGTGCTAAGGTTGCTGAAGCACCAGCTGTACATCAACAAAAAATACACACTTTGAATGAATTGAACAGCTTAATAACTTCTGCTCAGCCAATTCAAATGGTATGTTTTTCCTTTATTTCGTTTGTTTTGCGATATGCGTATTGTTTATTTGGGATTTGAATTTTTTATTGTTCTCAGAGTTCTGGAGGAGTCAATATGTCGGTTCTTATTTCTTCAATTTTTCCACCAGACCTTGTTGAAGAATATGATGAACCATGGGATCACTCAACTTTATTAAAAGATATAACGCAAGAAATGCAATCCGAAAAAACTTCTGGTGAGAGTTCCTTATCTCATTCAAAGGGAGCATCCTCTTCTCAAGCCAAATTGCTTTCTTCTACAGCTTCTTCAAAATCATTGTCTGATTCTTCATCAAAGTTGCGTACAGGCCCTCCTCGCTTTACCCAAACAATGATTGCTGGAAAGCCTCCGATATGAAGATGGTCATTTCTATCGCAAATTTATGTTGATATTATTGTTTGTTTCAAAAGAGTCTTTAAAAAGAAAGATCGTATTTTCGAAGAAAGTTTTTAAGTTGAAAAACTGTTTTAAATCATATCAATCAGATAATCATGAAACAATTGAACATAAAGCGAATAAAAACACGAAAAATAACAAATCATAACTGGGGAAAATAATAATAATAAATAAATTAAAATAAATAAATAAATAAAAAAAATAAAAATAACTAACTTTCCAAAAATACCAAAATTAAGAGGGTTTTTATTTTTTTATTAAAAAACATAAATAGCAATTCAGAATAAGCAGTGCCAATGATCCATTCACTTCCCCTGTGCAGAAGAGCGAAACGAACGAATTGGAGAATGAGAAAGTGAGAGTTGTTGTTGTTGAAGTTGTTGTTGACTCTGAGTTTGAGACTGAGTTTGAGACCGCGTTTGGATTTGAGCCTGAATTTGAGTCTGATTCTGAGCAGCAGGCATTCCGATTGAGAAGCTGTGTGCGTTCAGCAACTACACGATCCTTTCAAGGGATTCTTTCAAATCACCAGGCAGCGCTCTTCACCCCGCAACTTTGCTTTAAACTGAGAGAAACAGATGAACATCTTGGCGACTGGAACTTCAGAGATGTTGAAGCTTGGTTCTTTGCTTTCACTAACGAAACAAGCATCTTGTAGCAAGGTAGAGATAGCAGTAGTGTTGTCTTTATTGATTAAAAGCAGCTCTTTGTTCTGTCTGAAAGAGGCAATGCGGCATCGAAAAAAGAAGTAAAATGGAGATTGATGGAAGTACCAACTGCCTTTGCACTTTCTGGTTGCTTTGTTTTATCTCTTCAATCTTCATCCTATGTAAAATAGTTGTATTGTGTGCGTTTTTCGCATGCCAATAAATGCTATTGTCTTTGAACACGCAATAATTAGATATTTTGTCTGCTGCTTGCCTCAATTTTTTCAAAACTCCAAATTGTTTGTTCTTATTTTCAACAAAAACCTGGCAATTTCGAGAGAAGTCCTTGCCTTTCTGGAGAATGTTAAACTTTATTTTTTTATTCAGGCAGATAAAATCTTTTATCTGAATGAAACAAAAACAGTTAATGCATTCAGATAACGCACAGTGGAAAAACAGAGGTTAGGTTCATCTCATTAACATACACAAGTGCTTCAACCATTAATCCAAAAATAAGCTGAGAAAAAGAAAGCATCAACAAAATAAGAAGAATATCATGGCTGTTAAGTTCAGTAATTTTAGTGTTCTCCACCGTTCAGTGTCAAATTACAACGGAAATACCAATTAATCGAAAAAAGAATGTGATCATTTCAAATGATTCAGTGAATTTTCAAATAAGTGTTTCTGTGTTGTTTTTCATCGAAAGCCGTGTCAAGTTACGAAAAAAGTGGATCACACAGAACAGTATATAAGATGAACTTTCTTTTTAAAGATTTTAGTGAATTGTGTTTCTTCGAATAAAGCTTCAATAAATGAAAAAGTTGAATATGAGAATACAAAAAGTTCACTGCTCAGATTGGAGAATTAGTTGAATAAAAGAAAATGTTGTTTGAAGGCACTTTTTCAGTTGTTAAATTTTTAATCTTCAACATCTGATAACTGGGTTTTTGTATTTAAATTATTAATTACAGGAAACTGTTGATCCATTAATTATTTAATAAGTTATATTTCTTAATCGGAAGGAAATGGACAATCAATCAAATGAAAAACAAAAAAATAATAATAAAAAGAAGTACATACAGCAAGTTCATAAATGTGGAAAATCAGGAAAGAAATCTTTTAAGCAAATTACTTTTGGGAATATAGGGGTGATTTGTACAACAGAAAAACGCTTCCAAAGATTTTGTGGAAAAGAGTCGCGAATGCTTCTTTCTGAAGCATTTGAAAAAAGATATGGAAAATTTGATAAGAAAGATGATAAAGAAGCTGATGTAAAAGGTGATATATTTTTTGCTAAGACGTTTTATAACACTATTTTTTTCTCTTATTCATCACAGAACATGACCGTTCAACGGCTGATTTGTTAGGTGATGAAATTTCTGACATTAAGGAAGAAATGGCCGCCAAAGATTCCCAACATCGTTTGTGGGAGTTTACAAACACAAAATGCAATGGAATCGAATATCTTGAACTTAACCCTGAGGCTATTCAAATGATGAAGGGGGAATCATTGTCCGCTTTTTTAAATTATGTTTTTGAAACACCAAGCTCTGTTGATACTCGACATGTACGAAGAATGATCCCTCTTGAACAAACTTTTCATGCGGATAAAAAGTCACTTGAAACGGCTATTGAAAAGGCGTCTCGCCCTATTATGTCTGAACTATTTAAAGATGAAGGGTCAGTTTTCACTTATAGGCTGGAGGTATTTAATGTGTTTTATTTGTTTAGAATTTTAAGAACGATTTTTTTTTTTCAGTTTAAATCAAGGAATAATGAAGAGATAGATTTTGATTCTACGTTATCTTCTCTAATATCAGTTTTAAATTCTATTGCTTCTTCGCTTCTCAATTCTTCTGATAATAATCAAAAGGAAGCAAAAGATGCATCTTCTTCTACTTCGACATCTGTTGTAGCTTCTCAAACAGCAAAAGCTGTATGGGCTCCTCAGCTGATCATACCAGAAACAATAACAAGTGCACCTTCATCATCTCCATTTTCATCCCTTCAAAGTGAAAGCAGCGTTGAAAATCCATTTGTGCTTGCTAATCTGAATGAAGATGAAGTTAAGAGCTCAGAAATATCAGATGTTCCAGCTGACTTTGGCGCTGGTTGGACACCGTCACTCCCATCTCCTGAAAAGACGGAAAGCTCCAGCAGCTCGCCTTCTGATAAGACTGAAAGCGACAGCAGCTCATCCGTTCCTTCTGAAAAGCCAAACAATACTGCTTCTTCTCGTGTGAAGCTGAACTGGAGCAATCCTCTTTACAACTTCATTGTTGAGGTTGTGAACACTGTTTGTGGCCTTACTGTTGTCTCTCATTCTGAATGGATTCGCTCGCACAAGTGGAGCTTTGATGTTGCAAAAAAAGGCAAACTGTCAATGGAAACGGGAAGTTCATCTGCTTCATCATTTTCACCAAAGGAAGAATTATCTACAAGTGAAGAAAAGAAAGAAGATCTGGAAAATGAAGATGTGCCACACAAAAGAGGAAGAGAGAATGAAGATGAAAATAATGAAAGTGGAGAAGATAATATTAGTCAAGCAATTTCCTTCCCATCAAAGCGAATTATAACAGATTGCGATTCATAAATTATTGATATTAATTATTAAAAAGAAAGAGAATGTATTTTATCAGAAATGTTTCTTTGCTCTTTTTGTGATATTTTTAAAACAGATACAAATAATTATGATTAATAAAAAGAATGTAATTATTACGATTTAATTTAAGGTTCTCCCTTTTTTTAAAGGAATACTTTTTTTAACATTTAAATTAAAACAATAATTAATTGTATAATTTTTTTTCTCAATTTCTTTGAAATTATTATTTTGGTTGGTTTGATCAATAAACAAAAGATTTCCATTTTTGGCTCATACAGCCAATCCTTGAAGCTTCTTCGCAATTTCTTTTGCGCTTCTTTCATATAAACAAAAACATAACGGTTTATATTGAAATCTTTTTCATTTTGCGAGATAATCAACGGTGTGTATTTTATCGTAATTTTGTTATTTGCCAAGCTTTGCCCCTCTTTTTGAATATTTTTTTTTACAAACAGAATGAGTTTGCCAAATAATATATCTGAAGATAGAATACAGATGATGTCCAAAACCAAGCAGTTTTCAAGTTTACCATTTTATTTTGATTGAACAATTTTGAGCAAATTATTTGTTTTTTTAAATCCCCTTTGCAGAGTTGTTTCGTGAACTGGAACATTGCAGAGAAGATGAACAAATGCAAAAAATGGAGGAAATGAAAAGAATGATGGATGAAATGAATGGAGAAGAATTCAAATCGATTTTCACAAAAGAACTGTTCGATGAAATGGGAAAAAATATTGAAGAAAAGAAAATGTCAATTAAAAATATAGTTCATTTATTGAAGCTTATTGGATATGATGACTTATCGACTGAATTATGTTCGAAAAGTTTTAATGAATCATTCATGAGCAAAATAGTTCAAAATATGGTCGTTGAAGAAGAGAAGAAAAAAGAAAGAATGAATGAAAGCCTTTTGATTGATCTTTGTGAATGCTATCTCATGCTGAATGACAATTTTTTTTCAGAAAAATTGCTTTCTATATGTGTGCCAAACCTATTGCAAGTTGCATTGAAGAAAGAAGTCTGTAAGGAAGTTCAAAAAGACGTGGAACTTGCATTGACTGCATTGTCTTGCATTAGCACATCTATAGTTTGGGCAATTTTTGATTGATAGCTTTTTGATCTCTTTTTTTAAAATAAGAACGTGAAACAGGAATGGTATTTGAATAAGATCAAAGAAATTATCCAATATCATCAGAAACATCACAATTTGACCCACTTAGCTTATCAATCTGCTTGGCAGTTTCTAATCTTCAGGTTTTGCGAAGACAAAAGTTTTAAAGAATTGATTGTAAATGAGCTGCATTTTGCGAGAGAGGCAATAAAAGAATTGGAAGAGTTAACAGATTGTCGGAAGCGGAAGAAAAAGGAAAAGAAATCGAAGTATAGGAAAACAGAGAAGGTTTTTATGAGATGGGTAATTTCATTGCTCTATTATGTTCGCACGTTTCAATTGTTGAATGAAGAACACATTGAACTAGTTCATCGTCTTGTCTGTCTGCACAGAGCGGATATAAAAAATGAAATTGAAATATTAGAAAGTTTTGTAATAATTTTTTGGGAAATGAGCGGAAATGAGTCTGTGTGCATTGATATTTTGCTGAAAGAAGGTGCATTCGATGAGATTCTGAAAGAAATTCAGCTATCAACATCGAAAAATGAAATTATATATTATTGCTTAGCATTTTATTTAAAAATTTCAGATCGATTGAAAGAAAAGAAGTATGATGAAAAGGAAGAAAAGGAGAGAAAAGAATTGAAAAGGAAAGTTCATGAAAAGATTGAAGAAGAAGGATATGAAGATGTTATCACAAGCTTTTATCAATCATTTGATTTTTTCAACAATCAATTTTATTTCGAATTATCATTGGATATTTCAGATTATTTTGTGAATGCTTGAGGAATTGTTTTGAATTTCAAACTCAAAAATGATGCCTTTCTTTCTTTATTTCTTTCTTTCTTTCTCTTCTTTTTCGTCTTCTCTTTCTTTTTCAACATTTCATAAATCGGCATTCAATCGAATTGTTTGTTAAAGAGTTTTTTTCACTGCTTCGAAATACAATAAACAAACAAACAAACAAAAAGAAAAGTCCATTTGACTGTTCATTTGAAAATTTAATCAAATAATTTTGTCGAATGAGTGTCCTTTTATCTTTTAATCATATCTGAACTTTCAGTCAGTCAAAAGTCATATTCAAAGACTCCTCCTTTTCTCCTTTGCTGTTCTTTATTCCTATCCCTGTGCTCCCTTTCCTTTTCTTTAATCCATGTTATTTCATTAAACTTGAAGGTTGTTGAGTCCTTGAAAGAGCATCATCTGGAATAATTTCCGTAGAAAAGAAATGGAAAGCTTATCCACCTGTTTTGAAGAATAAATATCAGCGTTCGAATTACATGTCAAATTAGTTGTCTGGTTAACAAAAAAATTGTGAAATTGTGTTTTAAACTGTTAATGAAAAGCAATTAGAAGAAAAGAAAAGGAAAATGAAAAAATAAACACTTTCAATCGATTCACACTGTTACTCATATAAAATGGAGGGGAAATATTTTCTTAATATCGAACAAAAAAATATCATGAAAACTAAATCAGTTATTTTCTTATACAAAAGAAAAGATAACTGATATTTTGTTCTTTAAAAGATTAAGTGAACAATCCAAACATTCCAATCAACAACAAAAATTGAACCTTTCTTAATTGCGAATAAAAACAATAGTATTGTGAACATCATGCAGGTCTCAAAGGTCTTATTGAGCTGCAAAACACAGAAAAAAATTGTTGTATTGATTGCATCCAAATAAACAAAAATGGATCACAGTGATCATCGTTGATCACTTTCTTCATTTCAGCATGTTTGAACCTATTGCAGTCAATCTTCATGAAGATGATCTTGACTTTGAAGAAATCGAAGAAGAGCTAAAACGTTTTGGAAGAGATTCTTTTGTGGAAAGAGCGATACAGTCCGGAAAGACAATTCCTGATTCTTCCAAAGCTCTGGACAAGCAAATACGGAAAATTGAAGCAGAATCAGTTGAGGATTGTTTGTTTTGTATTCTTTTTAATTTTGTCATTATATGTAACAAATTGACTTTTATTTCAGATGTCAAAGAAGAAAAATTACTTTTTGACCTTCACGAACAAATCAAAAGTTGTGACGATGTTTTGTTAAACATGGAAAAGTTACTTGAAGAGTTTCAAGATCACCTTTCATCTCTTACATCTGAAATTCGAAATCTACAAGATAGTTCTCTTTCAATGAATCACAAATTAAAAAACAGAAAAGAATTTTCTAAAGCACTTACAAGTTATCTAGATCGCATAACTGTGCCAGATGAAGTACGGAGATCAATTGAATCTGGTCCAATAAAAGTTGATTACGACCATTTCCATTCCATTTCACCATCTGTTCTTTCTGCTGTTGCTTCTCTTTCAATGGAAGCTACACGACCTCTTCTAGCAAGTTTGAATCCAGCAAACTCTGGAAGAACTTTATCTTCCATTAGCTCACAAAGTAGTATGGGATCTTCCATCACTCCACCGTCAGCGGCAACAACTTCACAAAGTCGAGGAACAGATCGAGGAACAGCTTTATATTTGGGTTCTCAATCTCGTTCTTCAGCTGCATCTTCTTCTCTGCATCGTGTGTCATCGATCGGAATGGCTCCATCTTCTGCATCATCATCATCATCATCATCATCATCATCATCATCATCTGCTCCACTTTCTCCAGGAAAAGAGCCAATTCCGCAAGAGATGATGATTGATGATGCCATGTGGGAACCACCAGACATTGGAGGTGGGGTTTGTGACGATGGAAACGACTCAATGAATGCTAGCTACGATGGGCAAGGAGACGGCAGAGGGAAAGGAAAGGGTCAGTCGCGCGGAGACAACCCAACAGTCGATTTCCCGTTTCTGGACGAGACCTTCTCCACCACAACACTTCCTCCTCCACAGGCAATGCGAGAAGAGTCACCAGGTGCGCCTGTCCCGCCAGCGAGCATTGCATCGTCTACAACGTCGATGGAGCTCATCCAGCAGCTAACATCGTGCATCACGTTCTGCAACCACCTCGCCACTCTCCAAGCAGCCATGGACTCTGCCCGTGAAGAGACATACGCGTCCTTCCCGTCCACTCAGGAGGCGATGGCAGCACTGACACAGCTGGCGCAGACAGCCATCAGACACAGCCGCAATTACCTGCTGGACGCGTTCAATGTGATCCGGCAGACCGAAAAGCAGACACACAGCAGAGTGATGAAGGAGATCCTGATGCGCTCGCGGGGGATGATGACGTTCCTCCGCAGAAACACGCCTCCCACAGCGGATGAATGCGAGCGTGCTTACATCGACTCAGCTGCACGCAATCAGGTGAAGCTGTGCAAGACGTATGTGGAGTGCCTCACCCGCGCCATCGAAGAGATCGCAACAAAGAACGACCTCGTCGGCTCTGCTGAGATCGGACGGAAAACTGGTTTTGCTTCGATCTTCAAAAAATCGGAAACAACTTTGTATTCTTATTCGTTCACTGCACCTGCACAGCCGTCGGGAGATGAAAGACAGCTTGGCATGGGTCCTTTGTCTTCTTCTGTTTCATCCACTTCCTCTGCATCGTCTTCATCGCTTTCATCCTCATCCTCTTCCTTCGATCCATATTCTCTCATTGCCCCATCTCCTTCTCTCTCATCAGCCATGTCATCTTCTCTGATGGCGGCTCACGCAGCTCCCTCTCCCACCACCCCTACTCCTTCTCCTTCTATTGCATCTTCTCCATTCACACTGACAGCCACACCATCCACCCTCATCACAACCACTACGCCAGCCATCCAGCCGTTCGAACTCGGTAACAGGGCCCATGTCTTCTCCGCAGCATTCGACCCAATTCATCTTTCTGTGCTGAAAGGGAAGAAGCTGAAGATCTCGTTTGAGGAGGCGTTTGTGTCAGCACACGCTCCACTTGCAGCTATGTCTGTGCAAGAGACACGCTTTGCATTCTACTTCTTCTCCTCCACCACAACCATCTCGCCCACAATGCAGCCACTCATCAATCTCTACAAGGACACATTTGCGTCTCTCATTGGCTCCTGCTTCGATCTGGTTGCGCTGCTCATCATTGCGCGGGAGTATGGCCGACTGCAAGAGCTCCTCCATGCCGACGGGGTGGTCGTGCTGAACGAGTACTTCGCTGCCCTCGACCAGATCCTCTGGCCGCAGTTCAGAGCCGTCGTGAAGCGCCACGTGGAGTCCATCCCGATGCCGAAGAAGCCGAAGCCCATTGAAACAACCGTCCACCCAATCACACAGCGCTGTGCTCAGCTGGTGAGTGCGGTGCTTGCACTCTCAATTGGCTACCGCTCACAGCCGTTTGTGATCAGCAAGTTCGGCGAGCTGATAACAGCACTTCTTGCATTCTACACAAACCACACGAAGGAGATCGCAGAGCCGAGAAAGAGCGCGTTTCTGCTGGTGAATGCGTATCACGTCGCGCGTGTCACAGAAGGCAAAGAGGAATGCAAAGAGTGGCACGAGAAGTTCACTGCGCTGTTCCGCACCTCGCTGTCCACCCACACGTCATACCATCTTTCGAAGAGCTTCCGCAGCCTGTCTGAATACGTGGCCACCGTCACAGCTGCTGTGCAGACGAACCGGACGGAAGGGCAGGCGATCTTTCCTGTGCAAGTGGCTGACTCAGAAGTGGTGAGACGGCTGGTGAGCGAGACGACGGTGGCGAACCTGGCGTCGGAGATGCAGATGAAGTGGCAGGCGTATCTGGGGCAGCTGGTGAACGACATCATCCGCGTGTTTCAGGAGAGAGGCGATGCTGTCGTCGCACTCGAGGATGCAATGAACGAGGTGTCGCAGATGTATTCGGTGTTTGTGGACGTGCTCCACAGGTGCTACGCTGATAAGCCATTCAGATTCGATGTGGTGGATAGCAAAGTCTTCAACCAAGAGGCTAAACAAAAAATAGTAACTTTTGTTTCATTGAAAAAATAATAATCATTTCACTTGTTTCTCCATATTCTTTTTGAGCTGTTAACTTTTTTTGTAATATTTAAGTTTTCAACTTTAATTTTAATCAATTTTACAAGCATTTTTTGTTAAAATAGTGAATACCTTTTTATTTCAAAATATTTTATCTTTTATTTTTGCGTTTGAGAAAAAAAGAAATATTTTGAACAACCCATAGGAAAATCCTAAAAATGGATTTTTTGTCTCCTGCTGATTTCTCCGAAATTGCGAAGACAGTCATACTATTTGAGAATGAAGTTGTCCATCTTTCCCTTGAGGACAACGAGGTGAAAATGTTTGAAAATTCTTATTTGCCAAGATCGCATTAATTGTCATCTTTTCAAAGAAATGAGCACCAGGTAATGAAAAAACAGATATAACTTGCAACTCACAACCCAAAGATTGTAATTTATAAGTTGCAATCTCTCTTCTCGTCATATTTTATGTTTCTTGATTTTGTGGATACTTATTCTTTAAAAGTTTGAATTTTTTGATACTTTTATTTTTGCAAATTATTTGCGAATTCAGCCTTAAGTATTTAGCAAAGATATAATACTTATCAGTTATCCTGGAACTTCTGAGAACGTCAGATTTTCAATTAGATGCATGAGTGGAAAGATAAGACCATTTTTTATTCGTTTTGATTCAGCTGTGAAGCGTAGAAAAGAAGTTTGATTGCAATTTTTTGGTCTCTTGTTTTCCGAAGCATTTATTTGAATTTAGCCTCTACCGACGATTACACAACCAGAGCCTGAACCTCCAGTTTCGTTGGATCCTAGAACAGCAGCATCGGGTTTGCTAATTTATTTTTGAAAATCGAGACTTATCCATTATATATATATATATATATATAGCTGTTGAAGCAACACAAGAAAGACTTGAGCAAAAAATCCAAACAAGTTTTACTAGTATTGATGCTCTGATGGATAGCGCTTACGATTTGGTTTGAAAGTTTTGTTTTTTTAAAAAAGAATTTTGGAATTATTTTATTGTTTTATTGTTTTATTGTTTTATTTTAATAGATTCAAATGACAGAAGATTATCAGCGCGAGGCATCAAGGGCTAAAGGAACAGGGGCCGTTTCGAAAAGTGCTTCAGACGTAGACCAAGTGGAGTATCTGGCATTTGTGCTTCACTTGGAATCATTTCGCCTGTTACAAGGTTTGCCTGAATTTTTCAAGATAATTTTAAATTTAAACCCTTCTTGTTTATATTCCTTTTGTCTTATTTGATTATCTTCATTTCATGATCGTGTGCACTTGCTGTGTGTAAGAGATACAGCTGGTTCCGCGTACGGGGTTGAGCTGTGCTGACAAGTGACTGAATTTATCACACCAATTTTGGAACGAGAAGGAGGAATGATGCTGCTTGTGGATGCTTATGCCAAGTATAACAGAGCTCGTGGAATTGGTTTGGTTTCTTTTTAATCAATTAAAAACTTTTGTATTTAATTTTCTTTATTTTATTTGAATTCTTCGTTGCTCTTTGCACAGATCTCATTCCTCCAGAAGATCTTTTAAAGGCCTGCCAGCAATTTGAATCATTAAATCTTGGACTTCGTCTCTCAAAGATTAAAACAGGAGTCTTTGTCATACATCTGACCACCCATTCTGAAGAAGCTATTTGCGAGCGAATTGTGAATCTGACGCGCGAGAGGCGCGGATGTTCCGTCTTGCAAATAGCAGATGCTCTTCATCTCACTTCCATTCTTACACAGGAATATATCTTGGTGTGTTGTCTTGTCTTTTTTATCTAATTTAATTTGGAAAGATTTCACATTTTTTTTTCTTGATAAAAACGAAATATTTCGATTGATTTGATGCTAATCATATCTTCTTTGTCAATGATTTTCTTTTATTATTTGCTGTAAGATTGGAGAGGCAAGGCTACTTCTCTGTCGCGATGAAAGCGAAGATGATATCATATTTTATCCTAATTTTTTCAACAACAAATCAGAAAATTCAGCTCTTGTTTCACTTAATCTGAATTTTTTATTGTTATTGCACATATTCTTTTAGTTGTGAAAAAAAACTGTTATTAATTATTGTTTATCCAAAACCGAAAAGTCTCAAAACATCTTCAAACTAGAATTATAAAAAACAGAAAAACATAACAAAATAAACAAAAAATAAACAAAAAAGTGATATGTATTCGCGAAATATGATATAATAATAAGATAAGAAAGCAAAGACAATTATGAACAGTCAGATTATTCAGTGCTTCTTTTCCAAATTGATCTATAATCAAACAAATAAAATGCATTTCGAAAAAAAAAAAGAAAGAAAATTCAAATTTTGAAAAATATTCATTAGCACAATTACATACAATGTGCACTATCTGGCATTTTTCTTTGATAACGCATCGAGATTCCAACTCTTCGGAAATTGTTCTATACACTGAGGTCGAATGATACAAAACTAAATCTGGATATTGTTGCATGTGCTGCTGTCCATTCTTTGCAAACCACACATCAAGCCTCCTCCAGATTTTTTCTTTCGCGTTCTTAGACAAAAACACGGATACAATTGGGGAAACTAATTAATATTTCGATATGATAAAAATTTTTCAATAAAAAAATGCATGCATACTTACAAGAAATACTGCAGAGATAAAGGCAATAAAAGCAAGAAGTGTGAAGCTAAACGAGAAAACAACTCCACGGGAATCCCAATTGAAGATTGCCCAGATAAGAACCAAAGCCAGAAGAAGCAAAACCAAAGGCAAGAAGAATGCGACAAGAACTGAACTGATATATCGATACTTTGCAGCTATCTAAAGATGCAATGAAAAAAATACAATTTTTGTGTTCGAATGCATTTTAGAATAATAATTATGAATATTACTTTATCAAATTGTTTCAGAAGATGAGCTCCATTGAACTCTTTAATCGCTTCGTTTAATCCAATGTTTTTCTGCAACGATGTTGGAGGGAATTCTCCACCGTATCCAGAAATACCCCTTGTTGAAAAAATATTTTAGAAGAAAATGTTATATTTTTTTGATTTAGCTTCTGTCAAACCATTGAATTTGGATTCCCTTTTTGTTACTAGAAATTCTGTATCCATTGTGAAAAGGTTCTGTATATTCCATTACACTTCAATGATTTCTAAAAAACACTTATTGAATAAACGATCAATAATATGATCAATACAAAACCAATATAGAACAATATGAACAAGAAAAAAAAACTTCAGGATTGCATTGCTTTAATATGTATTTTTCAAAAATAGGGAAAAATGTACAATGGTCTTTTTTTTCTTTTTGATTTCTGAAAGTATCTTTCTATCTTGAAAAGAAAAATATAAATAAAAATTTCTGAATAAGTTAAAAAAGTTAAAAGTACTCTGAATCATAAATGTTTAAAAAAGACATGTTTCCTTTCCTTTCAAATGTCTAATAGATTCAAATCACAATCACTGTGTTTATAACGGACAGATCACTTACAAAACGGAAAAATCTTCCAATTTTAATGAGAAACATTGAAAACTGTAATATGCATAACCTATCATAAATAGTCGCTGCTTGTGTAATGTATATAGCAAACGATATAGTTGCATTTGTTCATCTTTTTTTTTAAAAACTAAATTTTTACAACTCGTGTTTCAATGAATATTAACCTGAACTAGAAGTTGCATTCCACTTTATAACAACTTCATCGTCCAAGCATTTTGTAGTCTCGTCTCTAAGTCTTGTAAACGATAGCACATCAAAAGAAGAAGCATGCGCTGTAAATGATATCTGGGCAAATAAAAATTCAGATAAAAAATATAATTTTTCAAAAACACTTTAAAAAAAGAATAAAAAAACATTCAAGAACACAAACTCCAAATTGAACCGATGGAGGAATTCCAACGACTGCAACCCTAACTTGAGAGTCATTTACGAAGAAGTGGAGTGTTCTTTGTTTTCTGTCCATGTTGAGCTCAATGCCAACAACATCTCCATCAGAAAATGTTGGCAATTTCGATGTGCTGCGGTGACAATGCCATATCTTCCCACTGTTATTTAGAAATTTGTTATAGAATTTGTATCAAACATATTTTTTCATCAATAAGTTTTAGAGGAAGTCACATTAACAGATATGAATAAAGATATTATCGAACAAAAATTACACTGAAACATACAATGCTCCATCGTAAGCAATGCATTCATCACAATTCCACATATGCTTTTGTTCGCTAATGGCGTTTGACGATCGAATTCCAAACACTATTATGATATCAACATTAATTTCAGTAATGAAAAATAATCTTTCATTAACTCTACAAAATGAATCTCAAACTTCTAGTTACCCACGTGTTTTTAAAACGTCCTTCTATTTTCCAAATTCCTGAAGATATCTTTGTTTCCAAAAAAACAGTTAGATCTTTTTTATCTGAGTCGCGCATTGTTCTCGTTGTTTGGGAGCCTTCATGAAAATACTGAGTAGAAGACCTCAAAGAGCTTCTCGATGTCCATTGCCCAGATGAACGAAGAGAAGATCTAAGAAGCGGTTCCACAGGAATTGAGCGCAAAGATCCTCGTGAAGTTGCTGACATGTATTAAACAATTGAACGAAAATTTAAAAAAAAAACAAACACAGCGAGCGCTGTAAGGGCATCGATCTAAGAATTTCTAATGATTGTCGTGCAAGGCTCTGTTGATCAAGTTGCGGCGAGTGTTTCAGCATGTCAATTTCTTCATCTTTTGTTTGAAGCTGTGCTTTCAATCCAGCTATTTCTTCGTCTTTTTTCTGAACAAGAATTAGATAATCGTCAATTTTTTTCTGAAGCTGTGAAATTTCTAAGCGAAGGCGTGCTTCTTTTGTTTTAAATGATGATTGAAGAAATTTAAGAGTTGAAGTTTTTTCGTTCAACTCTTTTTCAAGTTTCATGCAATCAGAACATTTTTTGTTAATCCTCGGTAAAGAGCATGACGAATATACATTTAATAATCTTCTTGGAGATATCTACAAACAAATAGTGTTTTTTCATCAAAAATTAACGAAAACAATTTCAAACTGTCAACAGTTCATAGAAAAAAAGAATCGATATAATCACATGAATAAATAATTGGAAAAAATACTTAAAACATACCATCGAACTTTTTCGTTGATCTACGTGGCTCTGGAGTCCGTATCATCGTTAACAAATTATCATTAACCCATAGCTAAAATTAATTATATTTTGCCCTTTATAATTTTTTCAATTTTTTCATCATTTTTTATTTTTGGATAGAAAATTATAAAGAAAATTTAGCCCATATGATCATAATTTAAAAAGATGGATAAAAATTATTGTTTTTCTAACATTCCATGTATTTTTGTTATCAATTTTTTCATGTCGTTTTGACATGTTTTTTGTGGATCGTCTTGGATCATTGTTTCAATTCTTTCCCTTGAAATTTAATGATCATACTACATTTTGTTGCATACATTTTGTTTGGAATTGTTAGTTGTTACGATGAAAGAAAGCTGATTGATGAGTATACGGATAAGTATTTTAATTTCATTGAGTTGTTACCAAGAGACAACTCAACAGAATGCTTTGCCATAACAAATAATAGATTTGATGAATGCAAAAATATACTGGAAAGTACATGCCCGCGTGAATGCCTTTCATCACCAAATTACACACTTTGCATCAAGCAATGCAGAGAGGAAGGTTTGTTTTCAAATAGTAATTTTTCATAGAAGATAAAGGCAATTATATTTATCATCGCTCGTTTAGAGCTTTCTGTTTGTGGGAATAATCTTGTTCACCAGAAAGAAATTTGCATTTTCCATATTATTAGCAACTGCCGCAACTCTTATTTAAAGTGCGTTGATAAATCAAAGTTCAGATGCAGTCGGTTACCCGAAGGTTTATAATTACGTCCGCTTCTTTTTGACTGTATTATTCTCTTTTATCATTTCATCAGATGAATCTTCACAATGTTTAATGGATTCAGTTGCAAAATGTGGACTAGATTATTCGAACTGTGTTCGTTCTGTACCACCAAATGAAGGTTTTTTATTTTTTTTTTTTCGAAATACTTTTTTATATGTTGTAAATCAACATTTGTTTTAGAATTTTCTTCACAATGCTCAAGAACATGCAAAATCATTCTTGATCGTTGTGAGTCAAGTCTGATTCAAACATGTTTACATAAATGCCCTTCAAACAATACAACATCATCATTTGGCAAAAATGCTGCAACGGACAATCAAATGGACGGAATCGATGGGGAATGTCTGATGAATTGCATCAACAAGGATGCTGACCTGTGCTATGTTCCCTATGTTGAATGCATCAACGGGTGCAGCTCAAATTCACGTCTTTCTAATTCAACAAATGCCGCAAATGACACATACGACTCGAGTCTTAAAAGGACGATGGCATTTCACTCGAATCAACATTTGACGCAAGATGCAAGCATATCTGAAACATGTCGCTATGAGTGTGAAGGAAGTATGTGCTTTTTTTTCCTCTTTAAAAGAAAGAAAGAAATTTTTGTTAATATCTTTTTTTTTTCCTTTGAATGATTCATTTCTTCAGATCATGATGAGTGTGTGACTGCGTGTGATGACAAGTGCTTCACGATTTGCGCAGTCTACAAAGGAAGCAACGGATCATACGAAGCAAGTGAAGATTGTGTTAAATGCCTCAGCCGCTGCATCAGAGAATGCATTCCGCAAGAAGAGGAGTGTGTGAACCGTTGTATCGAAAGAAAGGTTTTACAATAAAATTATTGGAGAAAAAAAGCAAGTTGATGATTATTTTATTTATTTCTGTTTCTTCATGTCATATCACATCGCATTTTTTTATATAAATTAATTTGTTTGTGCCAATCCCAGCAACACGACGAGTCCCTGTCTCTTTGCTCAGAGGAGTGCCAGAAGGCGACGCGTATCTCCACCCAGACCGCCTCGCAGCATTGTGCGCGGATGTGCAGAGGGGCGTATTATCTGGACTCGTGCATGGGGCTCTGCATGTCAGAGCAGATGGACCCGATCACAGAGCAGAACGACAAGTGCAGAGAAGACTGCCGAGCTGCGTTTGCGAAGGAAAGCTATCAGTTGGATGTGACAAATGGAAAGGAAGAAGGAAAAAAAGAAGAAGGAAAAGAAGGAAAAGAACAGAAATATGCTGAGCCGGAGGAAGGGAGGAAGCGATGTTTGGATGAAGTTTGCTGTTTTCTGCTTTGTTTTTGAATTATTAATAGCATTCGATTTTGCCCAGTGCAACATAACATTAAGAGATTGCTCAGAAGAGCTGCGAAATTTCTGTGCTTCTGAATGTCAGAGCTCTTCTTCCAAAAAGGAAGAAGGAATAAAATGCATTTCTGACTGCCTCTCTTCGAATATGCACCAATGCGTAGATTCCTTTGCTGACTGTGTTGGCGTGTGTGCGGATGCATTCAGCCCTTCTGCTGCTTCCACATTTAACTCACCATCTTTCTCCGCTTCTCCTTCTAAAAAGATGAATTGGGCTGACAAAAGAAATGATAATTATGATTTCGACGTTGAACCTGATTCATTTCAACAGCAACAACAACAGGAACAAGAGACGAAAAGCTTTTTGAATTCTCAAATTCCACTGGAAGAACTAAATGTCAGATTGAAACAAACACAAACTGGAGAGAAACAACCAAATCAAAACCAGTTTGCTTCGTCAAATGAACATTTTTCTCGTGATTTTCAGAGTGCGTCAACAAATTCTGAAGACAGAAAAGCAAATCCGATTGGCGAGCAGGAAAATGAAGTTGAGCTTTCCGAAACAGAAAAATGCATCGATGAAGCAATGGAAGACTATCTCCGGTGCCAAAACGACGCGTTGGAGCAGTGCAAGAGCATGCAGAAGATGAACTCTCCATTCAGAGGGAACAGAAATGCCAACGGAGAAGCATACGAAGAAGAGGAAGAAAAAGATGAGGAAGAAAACGAGAACTATCACAGCTGCCTCGATGCTATGCTTTCTCAGTGCTCTTCATACAACTTTCGCTTGACTGGAATGTGCATGGGGAAATTTCTGCAAAAAGAGCACGAAAGCGCCGATCAGCCAGCTGACGATGAAGCACAAGAGGAAGCGATGAATTCAGCCTCTTCTCCTTCTTCTCCTTCATCCTCTGCCTCTGCTTCTGCCTCTTCTTATTCGCCTTTGTCTAATCCTCCGCAGAGTTTGAGGGCGATTCGGCAAGAGATGAACAAGTGCAACGACCGATGCGACGTCAAAGGCGACAAATGCCTGGGCGAGTGTGCAAGGCAGAAGAAGAGGATGATGCTGAAGCTGAGTCTGTCCAACGGCACAGCACAGCCATCCGACAGCCAAACAGCCGGCGGCACTCAATTTGAGCGTGGGGCAGATGGATACGCGTCGGTTGTCTTTCAGCAGCGGAGCTCGGCGCTGGCAGAGCAGACCGGCAGAAGCTGCGCCGATGTTTGCGAGGACGAGTGGCTGTCGTGCACGAATGTGTGCGCTGATGCTGCCACACAAAAGATGAAGCAGCTCAAACGAAGCGCGCTGGCGAACGAGTCTGACCCAGTTTTGTCGCACTCGGCAAAGGACAGCATTGACGATGACTCGTCTTCGTTTATGCCACCTCAGTCGATGTTTGGAGAGGATGGCATGCAGCAGATGATGATGATGATGCAGATGATGCAAATGATGCAGATGGCACAGTCGATGGCAATGAATCCTCCGTTCGACACATCTCAGTTCAACTCTTCATCGACTGCGACAGCTTCTTCTTCTTCTTCTTTCGACTCTTCAAATGACACATTCACACCTCCATTCAGCGACATGCCGAATGATTTTATGATGACTCAGTTCTTTTTCTTTGCAGATGACCAGCCTCCTTTCGGCATAAACCCATTTGGCGAGCACTTTGGCCAGTCAATTCCAAACTTCTTTGGAGAAACCAGCCAAAACGAGAATTATGGAAGCACAATTCCTGATGAAGACGATGAGAACGATCCGAAATACGACGACTGCGGAACACAAAATGATCGAAATGAGAATTACACAGCGAATGATGAAAGTTCTGATGCGATCGAAAGTTGCTTAAAAGAAAAGAAAGAATGTGAAGCTGATTGCCGTGGCCTCAAGCAAAGTTTGTTTTGAATGCTATTTTTTTCTTTGATTGAACGACTGTTTTTTATCTTTTTATGCAAAACTTGTTTGTGTTTTATTATTCTTGTGAAGGATGTGTTATGCGCCTGAGGAACGAAGGAAGGCCAACAGAGGAAGTTTATCGGCATTGTGCGAATGTGGAAGAAGAATGTCAAAGTGAGTGCGAAGATGCCTTCAGCAGCTGCACAAACACTGCTCCTGCTTCGCACAGCAAGAAAAGAGCGTTCCATCGGCCAGGAATTGCTGAGTCTGTTTTGGGGAAGAGACAAACACGCGCCATTCGCAGGCAGAGCACTGCTCGCAACCAGATGTTTGACAGAGCTGAAAGTGAAGGGCATCCCAGCGACAACGATCGGAGCAGAGAGGAAATGATGTATTTTGCTCAGCCACGTCGTTAATGACATGGGGAAATTGTCAATTAATTATTGGAAAAGTTTTTAATATTGTTCGGTGTTTCAATTCCAATTCATTTCTTATTCAATCTTTTCGTCTTATCAACTCATTGCTTGCTGCGGCAAACTTTTTTTTAATTTAATTTCTTCAATGCTAATCAAATAATATGTCAGACATTCATTTTTTTTTTTGATTGCATTAACAGCGTTTCTCAAATGTTGCACTTGGCTTCACAAGAAAATTCATATTGTTGGGCATTAATTTTTGCCCTCGACAATTGTGTGAAAAAAAGAAAAATAAATTTGAAAAAGTCTTAAAAAATATTCATAAAATATTCTAATGAGCATTTAGCATTAATGAAATCCAAATAGAGCGTGTTTGAACACGTGTGTTGCTAATGCTGTTGATTGTTCAGAAAGTATCTTCTGAGCATCCTTCAAAAGTGTTGAAAACGCAGTCTTCTTTCCACGTCCATCAGCTGCTTGATTGCTGCTCATTTGCTGCATCTTCTGAGATAATTCAACAAGCTGCTTTGTATAATAATCTTGATTCTAATTTTTAATTAAAATATTTTCGAATAATCAATAGTGAAAACAATATGATGCTCAAATCAGACAAATAAATTAGCACACAAGTAAAAATTGAGTTGTGGAAACAGTGTTCACCCAATATTTTCTCTGTAATGCAGTAAGAACTCTTTTATCTGTTGATGATTGGAAAAATGTGGTATCCAGTTTGTAATATCGATGAGCCTGTGAACCCCAATCCTCAAACTTAGCTTGGGGAACTGATTGATATTCTAATTGAGAAGTTTCTGGTTGATATCCTTCTGGATATGTTCTGAATGCTCCTATCTCCACTCTTCCAGAGGACATTGTTCGCACAGGATCAACAACAATTGCCAAATATGGATCAAGCGCTTGATTGAGCGATTGTGTTGCAACATCAATTGCAGACATCCAACATCCGTACCCAGGATGTGAATGATACCATCCAACTATTTGTTCGGGACGTCCCAACTGATAAAATAAAAGAAAGCGAAATTTTTTTCGCATTATTTAAGTATTGTTATTTAAATAAACTCATTTTCAATCAAAAAGCAATCACACCTCCGTTGATAAAATAGCATATTGTGCCATGTATGAGTTTGCTTGATCTCCTGCATTGACTCTTGTCTCTGTTCCTTCAACAGGAAGAGCGAAAGCATCCATAACATAAAATGTATTTGGTGTTACTTTTCCCTGTAAAATCCCCATGACTTCGAGCTTGCCTCCCGCACATGCGTGCATAACTAATTTAAGTAAAGCTAAAGCGGATATCTTCACATTCTGAAAATATTTTGGACTTAAAATATTGTCAAATAAAAAATAAGTTGGCACTCAAAATAAAGTTATACTTTTCCTTCCATGGCATCTTATCAGTAAATGCTCGCTGTTGTTCAGCGTCATAACGAAAAGGCTCATCTGGATCCGAAAAACGCTGGGTCATAATAAAACAAATTTTCAATATGGGTTAGAGAGATTTGCATCATTGTAACTTGTTCGTTCAATAGATATATTGATCATTAACTTTTGATTTGGTCAAATTCTTGTATGTTTGTTTCCAACCAAAATTTTTTCTATTCCCTGATAAATGTCTGATTTCAACGTAGATAATGATATACCAAAGAGTTTTAAAGTACTAACTTGTATTATATTGCATTATAAATATTATGATTTTTGTCTTTCCTGTTTTACTTTTGTTTGCAGAGATTATTAGCTGTTACAAAGAGAAAACAGCTCAACCAAAGGATTCCAAAAGGACCAGATAGGCCTCGGAACATTGACTTCGAAGAAGAATCAGAAGATAATGTTTGAGTGAAGTTTTGTCGTATATATTTATATGTTTTTTGAAAATCAGTCTTCTGATTATGAAATCAGAGAAGATGAAAGACTGGCTGAATTTGGGTATGCTACTCATTCATTAGAATGAATGAAAAAGAATGCAATTATGATATGATGAAATGCTTTTTATTTTATTTGTTTAGCGCTCGTTTACGTCAAAATAAGGCACATGAATTAAGAAAGGAAAGGGTGAAACAGACAAATCGGTACAAAAAAAGAATGGAGTATGTGAGTTCGAACTTTTTTAGATAACTTTATATATATTCGTTGTTTTTAACGTAGATTTCTTGAACGAAAGAAAGAGAAGCAAAAGAAAACAAAAGAAAAGAAAGCACATAAAGATGAAGATTCTTCATCTGAGGGTGAGAACACTTCGTTTGGATTAAATCGTGGAAATTTGAGAGCAGAAACGGATATTCAGAAGAGATGGACAGTGAAACTTCCAGATGAAATCGAAGCTTTGCAAGAACAGAAGAAAGGAAAAAAAAGAGCGCTGGCATCTGAAAGTGGAAAGAGAAGAATGGAAGAATTGAAAAAGAAACGAAAGAGAGATGATGAAGGTTTGCCGGATGAAGAAAAGATGAAGGTGGATGAGCTTCTATCTGAAATCACGCTTTTTGGAGGAGGGGGTCGTAAAAACAGAGCAAGTGGAACATCAAGCAAAAGTCGAGCAATGAAAAGGATCAAGCGGGAAGAAGAGAAAGAAAGAAAGAAGCTTCTGAAAGAAAAGCTTCAAAGAGAAGAAAGAGAGAAAGAAAAGAAAAGACAAATGAAAGAGAAGAAGAAGAGAGTGCAGCAAAAGATGAAGGAGCAGAAAATGAGAGAAATGCAAGAGGCGGAAGAAATGAAAATGAAGGAAAAAAGAGAAGAAGAAACCAGCAGCCAAAAAGTACTTCATGAAGCAAAGCCCATTGAAACAGCGGTTATCGACGATGCGCAATTGCTCAAAGAAATAAACACATCAACACCTGCAGCGAAGCAGAAGAGAAATGAAGAGAAAGTGAAAACGCTTCTTCTCACATCAATGCTAAATTCATCCAAAGGAACCTCTTCGCATTCAAAAGCAACAACAAAATTAGAGCCAACAGAACAACAAGAAGATGAAAAATCATCAGTTTCTGATCTGCAAACCTCAGCTCCAGTTCCTATCAAAATTTCAATTTTTCCTGCTTCTGCTTCGACACACGTTGTCCCAGCTTCTGCAATGCCCCGACCAGCAAAGCGAGCATCAGCAGTATCTGCCATCTCCTCTTCTCCATCGATGGAACAGTCGAAAATGCAGAACAGTTCAACTTTATCAACAACACTTACAAATCCAATGGACAAAACGTTGGCTGTTATTAAGCCAGCAAGGGATGTTTGGGAGAAGCCAACAATTGTTCTTCCGTATCTGAAAGCAATGGAGAAGAAGAAGAAAGCGAAGCGGAATGCTGAAATGAGAGGGTTTGATGATGAAAGCAGCATGGACGATGAATACAGCGATGAGTCGGACGATGACTCGTCAATTGGAGGAGATGAAGATAGTTCGGAGGAAGATTACATTCAGGAACTGAAAGAGAAGCAAAGCAGATATCAGGAAATGGAAAGAAATGAAGAAAAAGAAAGGCAGGCAAAGAAAAACAGAAGAAAAAGAGTGAAGAAGATGCTGTCACAGACATGGGCAAAGAAGAATGCCGATAAATTAGCTGGCGACAGGTTTGATTGAAAAAAAGTTACAAAAATGTGATTAACAACCACATATCACTTCGCTTTAAACATTTCAAATAAATTATAAAGAGCATTCATTTCATAATTAAAAAAGACAAAGATGATTTATTTATGTTTGTTTTTTAAAAATTGATAAATGGGACAATATTTTTTGCTTTATGAATTTTATTCCATTCAGAGTTTCCGAATAAATTTCTCATTTTTTTTTTTATTTTTCTAAACCTTTTTGTAAAAGAACGTTTGACTTGTCATGATATGAAAGTGGAAAAAGTTTGGAACAAATCATTATTCTTTTCAAAAAAGCAAGAATTTTGTCCCAAATCAGCAAGAAATATTATCTCTCTGTGTAACTGGAACTCAAACCCCAAAATTAACAGAATCGCTTTTTAATTTTTTATCTGGTGTAAAATATGTTGCTATATAAGATTCTGAATGGCCGAATGGATTTATAATGATTTGTATTTTTTATTTTGTTTCGTCACGCTGAATACAAAATTCGAACAAAGAAAATTTTTTGTCAACATTTGTGTTTTTCTTTATATTATGAACAAAACAATAGATGTTACAAATATATATTTTCTTTCAAAAAGAACAAAAAAATTTTTTATTGATGATCAATTTTGAAATGTGTTAATGTTACTTTTGGATCACACAAATTGAAAATGGAATCCAGTGCTGATCGGCGCTCAAAAGAAAGGTCTTCTTCAGCCTTAATTGAACGTGAAGAAAGGTCTCCGTCTCCTTCATCTTCACCAGACTTCGAAGATTACTCAAAACCAAAGAAAGAGAACTTTTTATGGAAGTACAGAATGGTGATTCCAAGTTTGTGATTAATTTTATCTTCAATCGCATTTGATATGCACTATTTTTATTATGAAGATGGCTTAACGATGGGAAATGCATTGAGTGGGGTGTTTGCAGGATATTGTGCTGTTCATCACAAACCAATGTGGTGCTCGTTTTTAGTTGTTCTTGGATTTATATTTGGTACGTATAAGCATCTTTTTATGTTATTATTTATTGTTTTGGTGGAATTTTCGCAGATGCATTTGATGGACCAGCTGCGCGCCATTTGAAATGTAGCGGAGATTTTGGCATGTTCATGGACAGGTAACTTTTTTATTTTTATATTGTAACATAATCATTATTTGATACTTTTTGATAATAGTCTTGCAGATGTAACAACATTTGGCGTTGCACCAACTCTTGCATTGCTTTCATATTTTGAAGAAACAACAGCTGGCATCGGAATTGTTCTTGGTGTTGTACATTTCACTTGCACTGTTGTACGATTGGCGAAGTTTATGACAGAAGATGGTCCACCTGGAGTATTCCGCGGAATGCCATGCCCATTTGCAGGTGTTTTCAATGCGGCTGTTTGCGCAGCTGGTTTGGATAAAAAGTGGATCATTGTTGGTTCACTGATTCATTCATTCTATATGATTGATTGGGATACCTTGTATATCAAGCCATTCTCTGTGAATGGAAAATTGAAGCTGTCATTTGTGTGGTTCCTCCACTTTTTGGCCCTGTTTTTGGCATCCAACAGAACACCATTTTCTCATATGTTGCTTGCCCTTATTCCAGTGTGCTACGGAACAATCCCTGTGCTGGTACGCTTGTACAGATGGATGTTCAAACACGCGAAATCGCCTGGCGAATTTGATTATGTGATGACTGTGGGTGTGTACGATATGTTCCATCGTGGTCATCTGGAACTGTTCTCGCACATGGCTGTCATGGGAAGGAACGTGTATGTTGCTGTTCACGACGAAAAGAGCGTGTATCAGAACAAGAAAGTGCGTGTGACTGACTCGCTCGAAAAGAGAATGAATAACGTCAGCAAATTGAGAAGGGTAAAGAAAGTGTTCCCTGTCTATACTGGTTTGCTTATTTGTCTATTTTTTTGAAATAATAATTATTATTTATGAATGAAATTATTGAATTTTATGTTATAAATTTTCTTTGATGATTTTCTTTTCGCTTCATCAGCTGATCCAACTCCGGCTATTAAAGAGATGCTGGATGCAGTTCCTAAGGGACAGAGCGTTGCTTATATGCGAGGTGATGATTGGATTGAATTCCCCGGTAAGCCGTATCTGGTTGAACATAACATACCAATCATCTACCATCACTACACAGAGGGCGTTTCGTCTTCTCTTCTCAGACTCGCCCGCCAACGTCATACAATTTAATTTTCAATGTTTCTTTTTTGTTCCTTTGTTCTTTTCGTTTTGTTGTTGTGCAAATTCCTTTCCCTTCAGTTGTCTTTTGTGTGGTTTATTCCAACAAAAGACGTTTTTTAGAGTCTTTTTATTCGTTTTTTCAAATCATTTTCAAGTAAAATGTTTCACTCATTTTGAAAAGTGTTGTATTTTTTTAAAAGGAAATGTATCGAGATATTAATATGCTTTAAGCAAAGCTCAAAAGAAGCAAATGATTTTCATCTTTCGAAAATAAGTTGCCCTTTAGTGGTGAACATAATAGAAGAGTATTTCTAAGAAAATATCTTTCTCTTTTCATAATCTATAATTCAATTCTTTCAGGTTGGAAATCAGTCTTTTCCAGCTTCTTTTTGCTGAATGGAAATTTGCTTTGCGTAAGCTGAATGTATTGGCAAACTTCTTTTTCAATAAATAGCGTGTTGTAGCACATTTCCCAATTAATCGCATTTTATCTCTATTCCGTGTGTTGTAAAAAATAAATAAAATAGTCAATTTGCGAATCCTTCTGCATCTCAACCTAATTTATTCCCGTAACCAGTTGGATGATCGTCCTTCCATTCATCCATCTCCATCTGAGATTGTCTCTTCTCGTCAGAGTCCTCATTGCTATCATAGCCTTCTTCTTCTTCTTCTTCTTCTTCTTTCCTGGAAAAAATTCAATTTAAATTTGATATTTTTTGGAATCAATTGATTGCAAATGAATTCACACCTTTTTGACTTTAGCTGTAAACTTTCTTGAGAGATTCTTTCAAACTGCCTTTCTGCTTCCATTTGTTGCTCTTGCTCAAGAGAGTAAGTCCAAGTTTTGACAGGCTTAAAAACATTTTCCATCCTTTCAGCTCTTGTTGCCAAAAATGGTGACAAAGATGATGTGTTGCTCAGAATTTTCCCAGTCGTCCATTGTACGGGGCTAGATTGCTGAGAATAGCATGGAGCAGCAATGTTCGAGTGTTTAACACAACTCAAATCTTCTTGTATTGTAATGTTGCTTTTTCCAAGTGAGGAGGATAGTTTTGTTCCACTTTGTGTTTTCCTTGAACAATTTCTAACGGATGCTTCTGATAATTCAGTTGAACTCTTCTCTCTTGCTTCCAAAAGGTTTAGCTCTCGTGAAATATTACAAAGTTCTGTAAGAGCAGAAAGTGCAAATAAATGTAGTTGTAAAATATTCAATTTTCGTAATTCATTCTCGTCTGAAAAGCTAAGATCAAGATCATCATCATCGTTTGCTTTGTTGTGCTTCATTAATTCGGAGATCTGTTTTTCAAGTGCCTTTTCTTCTCCCATTTTTTCGAGTGCCACATCCCTGGATGATGTGATGTGCATGAAATTTCCTTTTTGAATTTCAGAAAATGCATTCTTTAACAGCAAATTACTTTCAAATTGAGAATAACTGTTGAGAATTGATAGAAATGTTTTATAATATTGTTGTGCTTCTATTAGAACATTCTTTCGCGTGTGTAGTTTAAATGTGGTTCTTGACACAAGGAATCCTTGTAAAAATGGAATTGAAAGAAGGCGAATATCCATTGATGAAAGTTCAGGTAATTCAAGGGTTTCACGAAGAGTATGGTACAGCCCCAAGGACTCCGTTAAAGTGTTGCATCGTTCAAGTATGTTCAATGCAGTTTTTATTTCAAAGTCACTAGCAGAATGTGATTTTACTTTTTGATATATCCGAAAGGATCTCGCAAAAAGACAACCCAGTGGTGCTTCATGAGCTTCATCCGTTATGTCCTGCTTTAACGAACAATCTTTAATTTTTGAATCATCTTCCTGATTCAATAAGCTCATAAATCATTTACAAATATATATTATAATGGTTCAATAATTTTTCTCTAGAAAATTAACGCAATTATTCTTAATTATATCTCTTTACAAAAGCCTCATGATTAACTGAATTTTAATTTGGTTAATTTGTAGTTTGAATTATGTGAAAAAGTCAAAATCTTTATTTGCACTGAAATATTCAATAAATCACATCATAATTCTATTCATAGTAAGTGTTAATAATGGCGGACACTTTCCATAACTGTGGACAGTAGTATTATCTCAACGATCGTTTATGAAAGATTGTAGTAGAATTCTCATTTAGACTTTCTATGAATTCAAATAAAAATTAATTGTTTCAAACACACTTCCATCACAAAAAAATATTATTAATCACCATTTTTTTTCTTTATTCTATGGAGCAGATTGTTTCATTTTCGTGAGTCACATAAATTTGCATAAGAAAAGGGAATAAATAGGTTCATTGTCGAAATGTAACTTTCAATGGTTATTGAGATAATAATGTTGAACACAGTTGTTGAAAGTGTACGCCTGATTAACACTTACAATACGCTCTTTCAATGCACATATCCTTTTCTTTCATATCAAATTTGGACATTTGTAATAATAATTATGCATTTCACATTTGGATGAATATTATTTGGAGAGTGAAGAAAAATCTCTGAACATTCAACATCCGAATAAAGCGGTGATTTCATAAAATACAGATTGTGTAAAAAAAAATTCAGGACAAGATATATTTCACAATAACTTCAAGAGGAATAATTCTGACAATTTCCCTCGAAATATATCTCATCAATACAAACTCATTTGAAAAACGAAACTTTCATAATAGCTTCTTTTGTGCTCAGATAAAAATTTTTCTAAAAATTTAGGAGAAACTCAAAATCATATTTCTCCTTGATTTCATTCATTAATTTTTTTTCGAGCACAAACAAGGAAGTTATGATAGTCTTGGATGTCACATGAGTTTATATTGATGATATATATTTCGAGGGAAAATGTCAGAATTATTCCTCTTGCGGTTATTGTGAAACCGATCTTGTGCGGTTTTTTGTGCAAAATCTGTGACGTCCATTTGTCAAGAATTATTTGAAGTATTTATTTTGTATAAAAACAAGTACAAAAAAAACTACAATTTTCTATTTGTATTTTGTTTTCTATTAAAAAAATTTTTTTGAATTGTTGCAAGCACATCATAAAGTATTAATTTCCATTTCTGTGAATTTTGATTTGTGTGAACAAAGATTTTATCAAAGCACACAGCTTTTATTTCCATTTGACAATCTTTTAAAAAGAACAATATTAAAACAATTGATATTTAACTTTTATGATTATATATTTTTTTTTAATTATTTCCTTAGCGAGTTAGGAAAGTTTATTATGAAAATATCAATTGCATTATCTTTTTTTGAAGTTAGTATTAGTAAAAGGATTTTGTGTATTAATATATGCTTATTAATCTGAAGAAGCATTTGCATCTAATATTTTAAAGTTAGATGAAAAAAAAAAATGATTTTGTTCCCCAATTTATAAGTATCAATTGAATCTCCTTTCACTTACTTCATCATGTTATATTATATATGAAAAAAAGGAAAAACAAAAGTTTTTTCAATTCAATATTCAAGAACAAAAACAAACATCACAGATAATTGATATAAAAATATGATATAACGCTTACAGTTGTTTTCTTCAATAGAATCCAACAAATTGTCTTCAAATAACAAGATTTTGAAAATTTGTGAAACAAATAGTTTGACCTGTAACAAAAATATCTAAAGATAAATTATTTTGCACTATATCTTTGAAATCAAATTAATTATTTGTTTTTTTCACTCTTTGCAAACTCTTAACTCAATCTCCTCCAATGGCTCCATCTGATTTTTCTGTTTTTGTAACAATTCCTTGCTTATCGAATTCTCGTTGTATAATCCCCAATGTAACATGTACCACTCCACTAGATTCAGTACGTAACATTTTCCTGTCATCTCCAGATGCAATTAAACTTTCATTTTTCAATCTTGGTGTAAGTCCAAGAAATTCCTCTACAATTAAAATATTAGAAATTTATTGAACTTAACAATCATAAGCAAACTTGCAAATTCTTCTGTTTTTGTTCCAGTTGGCTTCCAAGTTAATATCTTCAAGTTGTGAGTTCCTGGAGCAAGTGGAACTTGGACGAATCCATATCCCTCTGAAAGTACGAAAAAAAAAAAATAATTAATCAACAAAGGAATGAAAAAACAAAATACCTAAATCATAACAACCATATTGATCAATTTTAAACACTTGAACAGCTAAGCGAGGCCATCCAATAACATTGGTCGTTGTAAAGAACAAATCAACAGGATGAGACCAAACGCACATGTCACTCTATCATTAAAAATAACATACATCAAACAAGCCAAAGTCTTCAACAATAAAGTTGTGCATACAGAAGCATAATCAGTTTGCGTTTGACCTGTTTGCTCTCCTTTGTGCAATTTCCAATGCTCTCCATAAGTGAAAGTAAATTTACAGCAAAGATTTTTAGATGAAAATCCCGAAGCTCCAACTATTTCACCAATCACATAAAGCTCAGCCATGATATTTAAATTTCCTCTTGATCATGTGCCATATAATTATTTTAAAAAAATCTGAAGAAATTTTAAGTTTTGTTTATCTTATGATAGAACCAAATTCGTACGATGCCCAGCTATTTTTTTAAGAATTAATGTTTGATCCATTCTACTTTTCAATAGGATTATTGTGAAAGTTCCTGGAAAGATATTGATGAGCGGAGGATATTTAATTTTGAATGGAGATTCGCAAGGTTGTTGATTTTTTTCTTGAAGTGGTCTATAAGGAAAAACAATTACATATGCAGGGGTTGTTGTTGCAACTCGAAATGCTCATTTTTACTGCGAACTGAAAGATGATGAAATAATTGCTGAATTACCAAAAACAGAAGAAGAAATCCATATTGGGAAGCTAACTTTATCATCCCCTATGCTCATAAAGGAAAGTGAACATTACAACAGATGGAGATGTGAAACAACCAAAAATCTTCATTTCGAAAGATTGGATATTAAGATTAACCCTCTAATGGATTATTTTAGAAATACTTCGTTCGCATTTGAAAGATACTTGTTTGAAGAAGCGAAACTTTATGCAATTTTATTCCATTTTCAATACATTTAACCGTATGGGCCAATGACTCATTTTATGCAAGTCCTTGCTTGATTTCATCGAACGAAGAATCTTGGAGTTGTTCAATTCGAAAGCATGTATTACCACAAGATTATGAAATTAATGCAAAATGTGAGATAAATACATCGAATGAAATTTCTTGCAGTTCCAATATCGGAAAGACAGGACTTGGAAGCAGCGCTTGCTTGGTAACTTCTGTGTGCGGTGCTCTTCTGCACTATTTCCTGGGAAAAAAGATGAAAAAGGATTCTATAAGCGAGCTCAAAACGGATTTATGCTGCCCTTCTGTTTTTTAAACGCAATTGTTTTGCGCTTCACATTTGATACATTCTTTGCTTCAAGGAAAATTTGGAAGTGGTTTTGATGTTATGTGTTGTTGTTATGGTTCTCATTTGTTTCAACAGCCAAATAATTTACAATGCAAACCAGAGTTAATGGAAAGAGAAGAATTTTCAGGAGATTTTTTGAGAGCTAGAGTTGAAGATATGATGAAAATTTGGAATTTGCCGCCTTCAAAACTTCCCTTTAATGCATCTGTGCCTCTTTTTGTTAGCCTTTGTGAAGTTGGAAGTGGATCGTCTACAGTTTCTCTATCTTCACATCTTAAAAAATGGAAGACAGAACATTTAGAGGAATATGATCAGCTATTTAAAAAATTAAGTAAAATCAACAAAGAATTGATTGAACACTTAAGGGATTTCAAAGTTGAGGAAAGCAAAAGTGAAGATGACGAAAGTAATACATCTAAATGTGATGATATAAGCAGTCAAATGTCTTCTTCATTTTCTTTCCACCTCATTCTGCACAAGAGAATTTCTTAATCGCTCTTTCAATTTTATTTGAAAAATATAGAAAACAACTTCTTACCATCAGTACAAAAAGTGGGGTTCCTATTTGTCCGTTGTTAATTGATGAGGTTGCAGATGTCCTAAAATTAGACGAAGATGGTGTAGTTGCCGTTGGAGTTCCAGGAGGCGTGACTTTTGAATATTCAGAATTGTATTAATTTTTTGAGATTATTATTATTATAATTTAACTTTATGAATATTCTTTATGATTATTATGCATCAAAAAAATTCGATTCCTCAACTGCAGCTGGAGGGGAAGATGCATTCTTCATCTTGCTTTCGCGAATAAATTCACTGGAAAGTGTAGCAAAGAAAATAAATTCTATCTGCAGTAAATACAAACGAAACATTGTTCTGCATCAACTATTTCAGATAAATACTGCACAAGAATTTTCAAATCAAATTGTTACAGATGGATTTTCAGTCCAAATTTTAAAAGACAAACTTTTATCAATTCAAAAGCATGAAATATGAAACGAACATTTTAAAATTAGATGTTCTATGCGAAAGAAAAATAGGAAGAAAAATATTGAACACATGATACCCTCTTATTTTTTATATTATTTGTCAAAAGAGAATAAATCACAAAAAATGAAATGAAAATTCAATTAAAAGAATTAAAAATACAAAATAACAAAACGCTAAATAAGAACAATTAAAATGCAACAGAAAGAGCATTTGACGTGAAGAAGTTCAATATAAGTGATTGCAAAGTAAATATAATTTCCAATTTCCTCTAATTGTGCTTTTTTGCAAAATCCGCTGCTTTTGAAAACGAATCTACAATCTTTTCAAGTTTTGATTTTGAGACTCTGATGTATTCAGTTTCAAAATTCTATAGAACATATATAAAACATTAAAACGTAACAAAACATTGCAAACTTCTGTGCCGTTATCATCAACAGTGCTGAAAACAGCTTCTAAAACGGCGTGTGGAGCAGAAACTTCGTCATCATCTTCCTCTTCTCCAACCTTGACAGGAACATCAATTCTCCAATTTAATCCACATAATTTCTTTCCCCATCTGACTTTCGTTTCATCTGCAGTTGCACCTTGCCCGCTAATTTCCATTTCCTCATCATCTTCTTCGTTGATTGTTTCAGTTTGATCTCGTTCTTGTTCCATTTAATTGACGAAAAAATTACTGATCAAAGACAGTCAAATAAAAAGGTATGGGGAAGATGTTATTAGGCCACAAGCTATCTGCTGTTCCTGCCTTGATACACGAGGTATGTCGTGGTAGACTAGTGTAAAAATATCGAGGAATTTGATTATTATTATTATTAGGTGCTTGTGGCACCTCCAGCGCCAACTGATGAAATTACTCGTATTCTTGTTGCGTCTCAGACGTATGCAATTGTTTCTTCAAGAACTTACTCAATTTCGATGAATTTTTCTATTTAGATTTTATCATGACTTAGTTTATGATCGTGCTCTTGCTTGTCTTGAAGATGCCCTGGATAAATGGACTTCTTTATGGTTTGGAGGATTTTTTCGTTATTTATCTGACTTTATGTTGATTGCGTAATACTGTAATTATGATTGACATCCCTGAACACAGCAAGAACGGAGAACCCCCAATTGAAGTATCGTTGTATTTTCATTGTGCCTGCGGTGAAATTGAAGAAAGCATTGGAAAAGATGACGAAGCACTGGCAATTTTTAAAGTGTGAATTTTAAGCAATTACCATCAAATCAAATTTGCGTTTTTTATGATATCAGGCCGCTCAATGCATTTCTGCGTGGCTTCCTGAAGATCATGTGGACATTGCCATTCCTCATTCTCACATGGGAAGATTGTTCTATCATGCTCAGCGAGTATGATTTAATCATTGTTAAAAACTTATTTTTAACTTTCATTTATTTGAATGAAGTATGATGAAGCGCTGACTGAATTTCGACGTGCAAAGCAGATTCGAGAAGAGGTATGAAATATGAGAAATTATCATCTCCACTTAAAATTTATAATTTATAAAAACAATTTTTCAATAGATATTAGGAACAGATCATCTCGACACATGTACACTCTATAATAATATAGGTGCAATTCTTCTCATTCAAGAACAACTTAAACCTTGCGTCGAATTATTTGCAAAGGCACTTGAAGTTTTTCAAAAAGAACTAGGAATGGAACATCCAAGAACAACCATTGTAAGAAGGAATTTGAGCATTGCACATTCAGAACTTTTAACAATACCAAGAACATTACCTACACTCCCACCACCACCTCCAAAGCCAGTGATTGAGAAGCCATCAGGAAAGAAGAAGAAGAAGAAGAAAGGAAAAAAGAAGAAATGAATTAAAAATGTGTCAATAAACTTTTCATCGTATTTATTTCTTTTTTAAAAATGATGTACCATTTCAAATAGCTTTTAATTTGATTGTTTATCTCTTGAAAATAACTAATTTACATGAAAAATTTTATTTGCCCATCGTTTTTTTTAAGTTTGATCTTGACAAAATAATCCCTTTAACGTCCAAATAGTTAAGAAAACTGAAAAATGTTTTTCTTCTTTATTGCGTCAGTGTTTGCTGAATCTATCGTTGAGCAAGTCAACAACGATCCAACATCAACATGGGTTGCTGTCGAGTACCATCCTTCAATTATTAACCATGCAAGATTCATTGCTCGCCTTGGCCACACCATATCCCAAATTCCAGCTGAGGAATACATCTATCGTAATGATGTTCCCGAATCATTTGATTCTCGCGATCAATGGCCCGGAAAAATATTGCCGGTGAGAAACCAACAACAATGCGGTTCATGCTGGGCATTTGCCATCGCTGAGTGCGTTGGAGACCGTTTGGAGGTTGCGGGAAAAGGGCAGGGAGACATGTCTCCACAAGATTTGGTTTCATGCGACAAAACAGACCAAGCATGCAACGGAGGAGAATTTGATCCTGCATGGACTTGGACCCGCGACAATGGTATAACAACTGACCAATGCTTACCATATGTTTCTGGTTCAGGACGTGTTCCTCAGTGCCCAACAAAATGCCAAAATGGCTCTGAAATTATTAGAACAAAAGTGAACTCTTACAAGCATTTGACCTCAAACGAAATTCAGGAAGAAATCATTGCACACGGACCAGTATCTGCTGGTTTCACAGTGTACATGGACTTCCAGTTTTATAGAAGTGGTGTTTACAAGCACAAAGTCCCTATCAAGGCAGGAGGTCATGCTATTTTGATTATTGGCTGGGGTGTTGAGAAGAACACGCCATATTGGCTTTGCCAAAACTCATGGGGCAACACTTGGGGAGAGAAAGGACATTTCAAGATCCTTCGTGGTAAAAACGAATGTGGCATTGAGCAGGATGTATACACTGGAATGGTCTAAGCTTTATGGGCTTGGATGAGTTCATTTATCCAATAAACTGTATGATATTTTTTCAATTTTTTTTTCATTGCAAATTACGAATATAGACTTTAATTTTAATAGTGATTTGTATTTGTTTTACGAAAAAAAAATTAATTGGGAATTAAAAACAATCGGAGAGATATTTTGTATTTGTATTCTTCATTAAAACAATTGATATGTTATTATGGAAAGTTAATATCATTTAAAACATAAAATTTCATATGTGATATCTGAAATCTTCATTGATTCCAATAATAGTATTTCAACTTACAAAATGAAAAATGATGATCTTTAACCACCCTTTGAATATTTTCATATTGAATTGGATTAATGTTTACAAATAAGTTTGACCTGCATTAAATTGCACTAATATTCATTTTAATTTATTTTTTGTTACAATTTTTGATGGAAAGGAGCGATTATGATAGAGGAGTTAACACTTTTTCACCTGAAGGAAGAATTTTTCAAGTTGAATATGCTATGGAGGCTGTAAAGGTAATTATCACTTATTTTTATGTGCGAACTATTAAGATTATTTTATTGAAAACAGTTGGGGACGACTGCGGTTGGGATTCAACTAGAAGAAGGGACTATTCTCGCAGCTGAAAAGCGTATTTCCTCAAGGCTGCTTATCCCATCATCATTGGATAAAATCATGGTATTTTAATGTGCTTTTACAAAATTTATAATTTGGTATTGTTTTAAACATGTCAATCGTAATTGGATTCTGAATTTTTTCTCCGAATAGAAAGTTGATGACCACATCGGAGCTGCAATTGCTGGGCTAATTTCAGATGGTAAGAAGTTGATCGATCAAGCAAGAGAAGATACAAATGTTTGAAACAAAAACAGACACTTTCATTGATTTCATTTGTTATTTTTTCATCTTTCACATTTTCAGCACCACAGATTTATGTACGATGAACCAATGTCCATTGAAACATGTGCTCAAAGTATATGCGATATTTCATTAAAATTTGGAGAAGGAAAAAATAAAGTGATGGTTTGAATTGCAACTGCAGTCTCTTTCGCTATTCAATAAACTCTAATCCATTTCACTCTTTTTTTTAAGTCTCGACCATATGGCGTTGCTTTGCTTCTTGCCGGATGTGATAGAGAACTAATCCCTGGAACAGATACTTACAGATACATTCCGCGATTGTTTGCCTCCTTTCTTATTTCTTTCTGATAATGCGTTTTTCTGTCACATTGTTTCAGATTCCACACTGATCCATCAGGAACTTTCATGTCAGTCGAATGCAAAGCAATTGGCTCTGCTGCTGAAGGTGCTCAAACAAAACTGTCTGATGAATATTATAAGGTTTATTTTTCTTTTTTTTTCGAACGTCCTAATGATGGAAATGAATTTTTTAATAAAAAATATTTTGAATTGTTTTCATCCTTATTGTTCATTCTAATATTTTCAGTCTATGCCACTTGAAAAGGGAGAATTGTTGTGCATACAAACATTGAAACAAGTGATGGAAGACAAAATTGACGAATCAAATGTGGAAATGGCAATTGTTTCGGCTAAAACTGGAAAGTTCACGAGCTATACAACAGAACAAGTCAGAGCGTTAATACAAAAGGCACAAGCTGAAGAATCAGATGCTTGAAGAATGATTTTGATTATTTATTTTCTTTAAATGGAAAAAATTTAATAATTCATAATATCTACAAAAATTGTTTAAAAATCAAATTAAGTTTTAGAAAATGAAATATTACAGAATATACTCAAAGCTTTTATAAATATATTAAACATGGATATTAGTAATTTATGATAATAATAAATTGCAATTATTTTCCATCCTCATATTCAATTATGATCATGCGTCAACCATAAAAAATCAACCAGAACAATGTCAGGTTTTTAACTTTGCTTTCACAATGTGACTGAATGATATTTTTGTCGGATGCACTTTTCAGGAATATATGATCACTATATAACAATCTTCTCTCCCGAAGGAAAGTTGTTTCAAGTCGGTTTGATTGTTCATTTTAAGCTCAACAAAAGAAATATTTAACTGCATATATTAAAATATAATCTTCGAACATTCTTATATGTCCTATGATCAATAATCAAGAATATGCGCACAAGGCTATTAAATCAGAAAATCTGACTACACTTGCGATCAGGGGCAAAGATTGCATAATTGCAGTTTCGGAGAAAAAAGTACCAGTATGATTTGCACGATTTCATTATTTTTAATTCACAATAACATGTTGATAAATTTGTGATACAGGAAAAGTTGGTTGATCCAGATACAGTTCGTCACATCTATAATGTTACTCCACACATTGGAGCTCTCTTCACTGGGATGCAAGGTTAACGAAATTATTTATGTTTATTTTATTTATTTTAATTTGTTGTATTTCAGCCGATTCGAGAATGTTGCTTTTCAAAGCACGGCAAAAGGCTGCAAAATTTCAATTTAAAAATGGAATTGAAATACCCGTGGATTATTTGGCTAAGCTTATGGCTGGAGAAACTCAATTCTTCACTCAACATGCATATGGAAGAGCTTTTGGATGCAGGCATGTTTTTCTTTTAAAGACTGGAATAATTTAAGTTATGAATTTCTTTTCCTGTTATTTTCAGCATTACCTTCTTTGGAATTGATGATGAAGCTGGTCCACTCATTTACAAAGTAGAGCCTTCTGGGCATTTTGCAGGATATTATGTTTGTTGTAGATATTTTGGTTTTTTTGTTTAATGCTTTTATAAAAACATTTACATTTGCATTTTTGTTAAATTAAATTCTTCCTCAGGCCACTTCATCTGGTGTGAAAGAGCTTGAGACAACAAATTTCCTAGAAAAGAAACTGAAGCTTCCTGATCGCAGCTCAAAACTCACAAAGAAAGAATTAATCAGGGTTTATATATTTTTCATCCTTTCTTTTTTATTAATTAAAAATTTGATTTTTACAAAAATCACTTTACGTTTTTTCTTTTTTTTCTATTTTCTTTCTTTCTTTCTTTTCATTGAAATCTATTGTAAATTATCATTTAACTTAAATGTTTAAGCTTGCGCTGTCTGCAATGCAAGGGTCCATAAATAGAGAATTGCAGGGAACTGATCTGGAAATTGCAATTGCTGAACGACCAACGCAAATGAAAGGATCTTCATCGGCTTCTGCTTCGTCGTCGTCCATGTCTTCTTCATCTGCTTCTTCATCTGGAGCACTTTCAACAGAAACAGGCTTTGGAATAATTAAATATTTGACAGCAGATGAAATAGACGCAGAATTGACAGAAATGGTGGAAAGCGGAGGACTTGTGGAATATTTGCAAAGCAGAGCTGAAATGGATAGAGAAGAAGGGTCATCATAAATTTGAAAAGTGTCCATGCCTCATTTCACTTCTTTGCAAATTCCATAATTTTTCACTTTTTTTATTTTTCGTTCAACGAAAAAATAGATTTTTCACAGATTACATGGAAATTTTTATTTATTATGCAGGATTTTTCTTTGATGTAATAAAAAGTGAAGAACACATAATAAAACTTGATTGAACCGAACAGTAGTTTGAAAAGACCCATAAAGCGAAATAAATGGAAGACGACGAAAGGCCTACAGACAAGCCGGAGGGAGATGACAGCGGAGACACCACTGATGAGTACAGAAAATTAATGAACTATCCACTTATAAAAGTTTGTCACATATTGTTAATTCTCTGAATAATTTTTCGATTTTTCTTGGTTTTTGTTAATTTAATTGTAATAACAATACAAAACGTAATTTTTAAAACATCATTTATTATCACATACTGATGATGCATTATGCCTCTCATGTCACTATCGTATTGTCAGTATTGTGACATGAATGAAGAAATGCGTGTTGAAACTCTTGAAGTTGTTGTTACAGCTCTTGAAAAATGTCCGAATCATTATGAAAACGCAGCAAAGCTTATTAAAGATACAATGAGTCGTAAGTTTGGAGATGGATGGAACGCTATTGTAGGAGAGGGTTTTGGTTTTGAAATTTCCTCACACGTCAAACATCTTCTATTTCTGTTTTATGGTGGATATCTTGCTGTATTACTATTTAAAGGTTTGATTCTCAATTATTTTCGAACCTTTTTTTAATTATTTTCTTTCCTTATTCCTTATTGAAATTCATATAATAATTCACACTTGAAAATTTTTAGCTTCATAAACTATAACATCTCAATCAATCACTTTCTTTTTTAATTTTTGATATGATGTGCAAGCCTTTGCAGAAAGTTATGAAACAATATTAAAAAAATTTCATATTATTTCTCAGCATTTTTTTTATTCTTTCTTCAATCGAATTTTTCAATTTATGCTGATTTTTATTTAACCAAAAATTGGTAAACATATAAAGAAAGATTATTCATTTTTTATGTGATAGGTTTTGAAAAACAAGAAAGATTTTTGTAAGATCTTTTCCAATATAAAATCATGAATATATGTTAAAACAAAGAACTTCTTCATGGCTTTTAGACGCATATAATTGGATTCATAACATTTTCTCGACTTATTTCGATTTGGATATTGGGCAAAAGATAGAATAGAGAATTGGAAAAAGTTTGTCAAAAGAACAAAGAGGAAAAATGAACGGTTTTTGTTTTTGAAGAAAGTTAACGTTTTAGTGAAATTAAAAAAATAAAAAATTAAAAATAAAATAAAGAGCAACACATCTAAACCATTCATCAAAGTCAGATTGAGAGATTCTGTCATTTTTTTGCTTTTCAAATTATGACGAATTGATAGAATTGTTATCACGTATTGTATTGCATCTCCCATTTTCGACAAGAACCTGATTGCAGAATATGTGGAGGATTTTTCCAAAAGGCACTCGTGGTTATTTCCATCTTCTCTTATTGGCGTATTGGAATGATATCATGCATATTGCTGGTCCGCTCTTTCATGATGAGAGGAAAATCATTGGAGAACAAATGTTTCAAGAAATTGCAAAATGGCCAATACCTTTTTGTGGGCGCTCATGCAAATTAAAATTCGTTAACGAAAATATTGAAATAGTTATTCCCACTCGTTAATCTATTCCATCTGTTTATTATGGTAAGACTTTTCCTCTTCGTTCAGATAGATTCAAACCTAATTATTTCGAGAGCTCCATGAAAAATTCTCGATTGAGACCACTGTCTATTGATATTTCTTCAACCACTTCGAGATCTTCTTCTCCAGTTCCGTTGAGCTTGAGACTTAGCCTTTCGCGTTTTTGTTTGGAGCAGATTGGTGAGAGACTTTCTCAAAGTTTTTCGTTTGTAAGAGTATAGCAAAGAAAACAAAGCAATATAACTCAAAATGATCAACAATGTTCAAATGTTCCGGAATCGAACCAATTTCACTTTCAAAAACTGCCCGAAGCACTGATTCGACAGCTTCAACAGCAATCAGCTTCCCGAGTTTTTTCCCTTCTCAGCCGATGCCTTATGTGTTTGCACTCCATAAGCGAGATATGCTTTCACACATAAACCCTTCTTTCATGTTTCTCTCATTCAGTGATCTGCTCGTGAACAACGCACCTTCTGCCTCGCTGGATGTGTTCTCCACATACTCTCCATTCATCTACACATGCGCTTTCTGGAGCAGCCGCTGCTTTGCGGGAAGCCACTTTGTGTATTCACCTCCTAATATTCTTTGGCTTCGCGTTGTGTTTGGCCTTTTGTCTCTTGTGGCGCTGCTCGTATATCTACTTATGTGGGCTCCTTTAGAGCTTCTCATTTGTTAAGAAAGAAATGCAAGTTGCACTAGAATTTTTCAATAAATTTAAACCAAGCGATTGACTTGATACATTCGACTCAAGCAACACTGTCTTTTTGGAATTAAACAATGAAATTAATGTTAAATGCGTTTATGATTTAAAGAACATTTTGATTGCTTCTTTGTTCAATCAAACAAATTAAAAACTCTCCAGGCAAAAAGAAAAAAAAGAAAGGTAAGTTTAAGAAAAGTGGGATCGGAAAAGAAAAGACGTATATGAAAGTTATTTCTCAACATGATAAATCGGTTGATGAAATTGTTATAATTCGAACGTTTTTTTTTTTAAAATGAAGGAGAAGAATGCAATGAAATGATGTTGAATCATTCGAAATATTTGCAATGATATGTCTTTTTTTCAATAAATTGCAAATAATCCCTGTTTGTATTTACAGATTGTAAAAACCCATAAATTGTTATTCTGATTTTTCATGAGAAGGAATAGATACTCTTCAAATGGTTCAACTGATGCATATTTAGGTGTTTCTGTGCTTCATTTTAAATATTTAATGTTTTGGTATTGCTTTTTTCAGGCAGCCTTCCCGATGATATTTTGAGGATGTTCGAGTTTTTTATTTCAAAATCTTTTGATGAAACAAACCTTTTGCTTTTTGTTTGTTGCAAATAGGATCTTTGAGAAATGTGATTGCTCAACGATTCTTTCGTTATCGCAGGTGAATAGCAGATTCGATCTTCTCACAAAAACGGAGGAGTTTGGATTTTTTTTCCATTTTTTCAAAGAAAGAATCAACATTTGACGCTTTGCATTGCCTCTTCTCATTGATTGAACAGATGTTCGGAAGTTAAGTGCAGATCAATAGTTCCATTTATGCACAAAATTTGTCTTCTTCCAGATTGTGCATTTCAAGATATTAACACATTTCACCCACATTCAAAAAAAGATTGGAGAGAGAGTTACAAATTCGGAGTGAGTGCAAAGGGATGGAACGAAACATTGAGGTTTGTGTGTTGATGTATTTGAACACTTATTATATATTTCTGGTAATATACAAATGAATATGTTGAATGTGGGCGAAATTTGTTGCATTCAGAATTTACAAAGAGTTGGCACATATACAAGATTTTCCACGGATCTCTGGGGAAAATTGGAAAAAGCTGAAAAAAACGACTCTAAAAACATCGATTTGTTCAGTTTTGCGTTTCATAGCTGAAATTTTGTTGGTGCTTGGATTGCTCAGTTTCTTGAGGAATAGCGAAGTTGCTTTTCGAGTGAGAGTGAATGGGGAAGCATCCAAAAAATCGTTCGCAGACACTTTGACATTTTCAACACTTCTGATTGGATCGTTTTGTTTAGAAGATTGTATCAGTTCATTTCTGTTAAAAGAAACTGAAATGATATTTCCGATTTATATTTTGGATGGAGCGATTCTATTAACTGTGGTGTATTTCGACTATTTTTGGAAGAACGTTTCAATATTTGCGTTCGTCTGGCCATATTTTGTGCTTGCTATTCTGCTGCTTGCAGTTGTGATTGTGTGTGAATTTAAGCAAGCAGCTTCAGTTTCGAAGTACATGTTTTTGCTGTTGGATGTCATTTCAGCTGCTCTAATGCTGTTCTTTTTGGTGATTGTTTCACTGAAAGCAGACGGTTTGATCTAACTGATGAATTTTTATTATTGAAAATTATTTTTTCCATTTTCTATCTTTTTTCCCCACAAAATCCATTGCATGATGCAAAATAGCACACATTTATCGAGTTTTGGTGTGTCTGACATCACTCAAGTGGAAAACTTTATTTTCCATATCAATTTTGAGTGTATCGATTCTCTTTGCACGTTTCTTTGCAATGTTCTGTACTGGAAGAATGTTTGGTGAAATATTGGCTCCTCTTGACAAAGGGATTATTTCAATTGGGATGGGAGTTGTCGGAATGGTTGTGCTTCCGTTTCTGATTCTGACACCGCTGAAGCTCGATGGATCAATAAAATTGCACTTTGGCTTTTGCATTGCTTCTTTGATTGTTTCTGTTGCGGTTCTTGAATATCTTGCAATTCCGAATGCATCCAAATACATGTGCAAAGATTTGGAAAGCAAATGGAGGAAAGAAGAGATTGAAAGCAGATGTTATTTTGCAATTCAGAAGTTTGAGTGGCTGAGAATGAAACTTGGATTGCGCAAGCTTTCAAAGGGAGAGGCAGTTGTTGGTTTTAAAGAGCCCTCCAAAAAGGGAAATTGGATGCAAATTGGAAATGCAGGTTTCGTCAATAGAAAACGATCAGAATTTTGGTTGGATAGATTTGAAACTGAAAAAGCATTGAAAATACGAAGGGATTATTATGCAAGGCTTAAAGGCTCGGATCCCAAATGGTGGGAAGGCTTTGCGAACAAAGCAGAAACTTTTCCATTCGATCTCTTCAAGAAGATAAACACTTTATTTTTCAAGTGTTCACTTGTATCAGTCATTGTAGTTGTTTTCTTGATTCTGTAAAATTGCTATATTAAAATATTTAGAGTTTTTCTTTATGTTTGAAAAAATTTTTGCTTTTTGTTCACATTTTCTTTTTCAGTTCAACTTTGTTGTTATTGAGATTACTATATTTTTTTTTTTAACTTTCTTTTAAACAAAAAACTTCAAGTTGAACAACTTGTTGAATATAGAGCTGTGCTTTGAATTCAAAAAAAAAAAAAAAAAAAAAAAAAAAAAAAAAAAAAAAAAAAAAAATACATCAAAAATAATTTGTTTTAATTAATTACGAAAGTTTTGAATTATTATCTACAGGAAATGAAAGAAATAATTGAGAAGTCAATTTCAAGACATTAAATGATAACACAAAGTTAAAAGAGAAAAATCAGAATCAGAAGCCTAATAAATCGCTCCATAATTACTTCATTCAGGTGCTTTTGTTGGCTCTTCAGAATCCTCGGCCCAAGATGGTGGATTTTCCGGAAAATGCTTAAGAACAACTGATTTATCAAAGGGCCAGAGATCTGTGACTTTCCATGATGAGATAATTGTGCTGGAATAGCTGGCCGCTGCCAACCCATCGAAGAATTGTTGTGAAAAGTTCTTTTTCATGTGAGACCATCTATGTCTATCCTCTTTCTGTTTCAATGGCAAACACTCTTTTCATATTGGCGAAAATGAACTGATCATTCAGTTGAATGATATGTGACCTGCGAGATGGCAGTTAAATTAAATCCACAAGATTATCTTTGCAGAGTCTTTTCATTTCTTCAGTGAAATGTCTAACACAGCAGATCATTGTCAACGCTGAATGACTATGCTCCTCACATATTGTTGTCCTTTTTTTATTAATTTCTGGAAGAAAACAGACTCGGAACAATTCAAAGAACAACTTTGATGTGATATGTCCATTTTTCGAAGTGTGAAAAACTTCCAGTGAAGTTGTGGCTAACTTGTTCTCATCGGGCAAAGTTTTTTATGGAATTTCTATGGGAGTCATATATCTGCAGCCATCTGCGCTTCATATGAAGATGATTGATCTTGTAGATGAAAGAGATGTTACGGCGTTGAAACCGAAGGTGTGGATGAAGATGAAGCGACAAAATCATTATTTCTTTTTAAAAAAATGTTGAGATTTCATCGATATGAAACGATAATTGAGGAATCGGTTTTTCCTCGTTTAGATATTGTTCGTATATATCGAAAAAAGATATTACTTTTTTTAGCAAGAATGAGCAACACTTCCGATTGGAAGAGCTTTTGGCTTTGCAGACACAATTTCTGGATATCTTTCTAAAAACCGTCACGTCCGGTCCTTGTCCACTGATTTGCATTCTTCACATTCCTTCCTTTTCTTTTGCAACATTTCTTATTCCTGAAAATGGAAAAAAATCAAAAAAAAATATAAACACATCCACAACAAACTATTTGAGTTATGTATTTTTTTGTTGGATATTGACAGATTTTTATTTCTTCAAGAAATAACTGTTTCATTTCTAACTCCTCAGCTTCGTTAAATAATGTGGGCCTACCACATTTCCCAATGCTTCTGCCATTATCCCTTGCTTTGATCACTCGCTGCAGTGAAGATCTCTTTTCTAAGTCGCTTTCATCAATTTGTCTAACAGGATACTCAAGAATATCGGGAATGTTGAAGGCTTTAATGTGTGGATATTCCAGTGATATAATATTACTGGTTACGTTAATGTGCGTTAAAGAATGTTTTGTTTTTAACATATTGATGTGAAACTTTTTTAATATTTTTTGATCAAAAATACCCCGGATTTCCTCCCAGGCCTGGGTTTCCTCCTTCACTATCATTCGAAAGACATGCATTTCAGATAAACATTTATTTTGATTTTTTTCTTTTTCAAAATTCTGTTTTGACACAATGCGTCTCTTTTATTTTAATTTAATTTTCTATATAGTGCAAAATATTTTGCTTCAAGCTTTTTCATTGAAAAATTATGCACTTTTCATTGACTTTTTGAGATCAAAAAACACAATATAAATGTGTCCATTTTTTTGCATTCGTGAAATGCCACAATTCTTTTTGATTTGATTTCAATGATGCCTGTTAATGGATCAGAAATTTTGAATTATTATAAAATCTGAGAAAGCGAAATAAAGTTGTGAGTGAAGCAATTATTCAATGTTTTTTGTAAAAAAAGTTTGTATATCCGTATTTTCGCACAAATAATTGGACTTTTTGCTTTTTTCTCGTATTTTGATTTTGCCTGTCAACTGGTGAAAAGATGTGTTTGGCTTTTTGCTCTTTCAACCTTTAACGTAAAGTTTGGTCCTATTTATTGATCGCTTCGTCTTTGCTCTTCACACATAGAAAAATATATTTTTTCGTTGTGTTTCAAAGGACTTTTTCTGACAAACAAAGTGTCTCACACAATATCGAGGACTTGTTTTATAGAGCACTAACTATTTCCTATCAATCTTTTATAATCTTTTTTTTTTCGCTAACACTTTTTTCACATTTTTTCATATTTCATAATTTTATTCAATAATAAAAGTTCAAATTTTAACACTTCTTTAAAACAATTGCGAAATGCTCTTAATTATAAACAAGTGATAATTATTTTCTTTATTCTATTTTTTTGTGGAGCCTTTTGGTTATGTTTTTGAAATATGAGTGATGATTTTTTTAAACTTATTATTTCTGTTAAACTTTTCAGTTTGACAATTAACTTTGAATATTGATAAATGAACACTAAAAAGTTAAAACCCCATTTGAAGATTATTTTTTTCATGAATGTTATCTTGAATATTGTCATTTTTTAATAATGATTATGTATTTTCCATTTGAATGATTAATTCCTTTCCTAAGAAACAATACAATCTAATAATCAACACTTTTAAAAAATTTTTGATTTTTGTGATGATTTTTGAAATCAAATTTTTTCATTCAAAAAATTCGGTTCAAGTATTTCCTTTGAACATAAATTCATAATCACTGAAGAGTGAAAAGTCTCAATATTGACATTTGAATATTGATTTCAATTGATTAACTTTATCTTAAAACAGTTGTGATAATTTAGCATTTGAATTTAAAAGCTCTTTTCAATGACAAGCAAATTTTGATAAATCTGCAACACGAAAAAAGATATGATTTCAAAAAAAATAATCACCCATTTCAATAAAAAGTTATTCATTTCATGAAAATAAATATTTTTCAGTTAAGAAGAAATGTGTTCATTTTTTTGAAATCATATCTTTTTTCGTGTTGCAGATTTATCAAAATTTGCTTGTCATTGAAAAGAGCTTTTAAATTCAAATGCTAAATTATCACAACTGTTTTAAGATAAAGTTAATCAATTGAAATCAATATTCAAATGTCAATATTGAGACTTTTCACTCTTCAGTGATTATGAATTTATGTTCAAAGGAAATACTTGAACCGAATTTTTTGAATGAAAAAATTTGATTTCAAAAATCATCACAAAAATCAAAAATTTTTTAAAAGTGTTGATTATTAGATTGTATTGTTTCTTAGGAAAGGAATTAATCATTCAAATGGAAAATACATAATCATTATTAAAAAATGACAATATTCAAGATAACATTCATGAAAAAAATAATCTTCAAATGGGGTTTTAACTTTTTAGTGTTCATTTATCAATATTCAAAGTTAATTGTCAAACTGAAAAGTTTGACAGAAAAGTAATTCATTCAAAAATAACCACATAAACATTTTCAAAATCAAACTTGATTTTCCAGGATAAGTAACTTTAATGCTGTGTTAATTATATTTATGGATGGTTCAGTTTTTCCTCAATTTTTTCTGAGTTTTTTAAAAAAATTCAGCAAGTTACACAATAAATTAAAAAATTTCAAATATGATTGTTTTGAATTTTTCCAAAAAAAGGATGTTTGTGAAATGAAAATTATTAAGAATTGTTTAATGTATTATGAAAATTAGTGCAATGCTATAAACACATACTGAATCATTTTTCTTTTTATCGAAAGAATCATTGAAAGTTGTATTCTTAAAAATAAGATTAAATTTTTTTAGAATTTTCTCAATATTCAAATTCAAATTTTGTTTTAGAGTAGATGTGTCATTTTACAATGATTCACTGTTTTCATTATTTATTAATTTATTTTTGTGGATTGTCAAACTATTCTTATATAATAAAAGTTTTAGCTTTTAAAATTATCCAAAATCAAAACTGAAAAAGCCTCAATTCATTGAGAATAAGAAGTTGAATAAAGAATAAAAATTAAAACAATTATTGCATGCAGAAACAAAAAGCTCATCAGTTATTTTTCTCACTTTTTTCATTCCAAGAAAAAACAGAAGTTCTAAAAGATAATTATTAGCCCATGATAAAAAAAGAAAAAAAAATGTTTTGTACAGTCTAAACCGGATATAATCACATCAGTTTTTGCACAACTTTTTGTGACTATATCCGATAGTGATAATATCCGATGATGTTTTACACAGAAAAAAATAAAAATAAATAAATATTTAAAATAATTTTGGGTTAAATTTTTAATTTTTGAAAATTCTTCATTTAAACGCATTTTTCAATAGAAAAAACTATTTTTTGGATTTTATTATGTTTTTCAGACTTATTTTTGCATATTTTTGAAAAATCAAAAAATTGAAAACTTTGATCAAAAAATCGAATTTTCATTGAAAAAAGCACCCATAATGAAAAAATTGTGAATATATAATTTCATCTCTGTGATTATAAGCGATGAAAAATGAATGAAAAAGGAATAGGTGTAACTGCGTCCCTTTTGCAATTCTTGTTTTTAGACATTAATTTTGTGATGTTTGAAATGCAAAAATTATTTAAAAACTTTTGTATGGACCGGTTTTTCGCAAAAATTTTTGTTTCTCATGAAAAAACCATTTTTAAAAATGACCCATAAATATGAGTATTTTTTCAGAAAATAAATAAAATAAGATAATTTTGAATAAATAAAATGATATAATGTCATTAATGATTATGTTGTCCAATATTAATAATAAAAATTTGAAAAATAAAACATTAAAAAATAATAAATTTAAAAACTAAAATATTTTGATCAATCCCACAATTATATTTTTAATATCCAAAAAATAAGAAATTAGTTTCTTTCATCGCGAATTGAACCCTCGTTTGCGAACATATAACGAATCATATATATAAACATAGTTTTAAAGTGTGTGATAAATAATTATCAATATATCATTCAAATCTTTATGAATTTTGTATGTGATTTTGAGATGATTATTTTTGTGCAGTTTGAGGATGTTTGTATTTTTCCATGATGATCTTGAACAAAGAAATACTGATGAGGCTCACGAAGTGTGATTATCGTTTTCTTTTTATTTATTAAAGATTATTTTTACTAAATGTTAAGTAAATCATATGTTTTTAACTGAATCAACGCGGATTATCAAATGCTAGAAGAAACCTATAGATAAAACTTTTTCATCAAAGAAATAAGAGATGGAGTGCATTTTGCAACAAATGAAATGATGAAATTAAAATTTACATCTGATTCAATGAATTCAGAATAATCTTTTTAAAGGTGGGAATGATTTTTTTGGAAACTGCTACAACCTTTAATCACTGATAAGTGAGAGTCAATTTCTGTTTGATCTTCGAGAGGAATGTTAGACTTTCCATAATGCGATAGATGGAAGAGATTCCTGTTATTTACCAAATGATACAAATCTTATTGGATTTATAACCGTCCATCAGAGTTACACAATCATTATGAGCAGCGTGCATGGATCGAATGAAAGGCAATGAAGGGCAAACACATTTCTATGTGATTCAATTGATTATGGATTGGTGCATCTGACTGCGGACTTCATCAGCCAGATGCTTGTTGATGGGGAGAGTGCGATCAAGGGGGAAGTGGAACTGGACGAGATGAGCCTGAGCTCAAGAAGCCGCGATCTGTGCAATGTTGAAGTGGAGTCGAGGATCGAATGCACAAGGGCGGGTGCAATATCGACATCGAACACAGTGACTGTTTCAAGAGTGAGGTTTGTATTTGTTGTGGAATTTGCATCTTTTCACATTGATCTGGTTGAACCAGACAGTGGATTGGTGGAAATGGTTAACTGCTCGTTCAGGTCAAAGCACGCTGAACCTGCTGAAGCTCGTTTGCAAGCACAAATACCGTTTCACATTATTCGGATTACCTCGGGGAGATGTGTTCGAGATGGATGCTGCGTGGAAGATGTTGCGCTTTCGGTGGCTGCAATATGCATTGCATCACCGATCCAATTTGTTGTTTCTTCTTGTGCGTTCTGCAACTTGGCAACCAGCAATCCGCTCATTGATGTCACAGGAAGTGGAGAAATTTCTGCGAGTCATCTGGAATTGGCGAATGCCACAATCTCAAAAAGAGGACTTTCTTTGCTATCGTGCTCAGGTGTGAGAAGCCCAATGATACTTAACAATTGCTCGATTAAAAATTCAGCACAAGACAATTCAAGAGGGATGCTCATCACTTTTTGCAACTGTTCAGACGCAGTGATAGACAGTTGCCTCTTGGATGGGAATTCAAGCGAATGCGATACAAAAGAATCACAAAGAAGGTTATCCAACAAAGTGTTTAATGAAGCGGAAAATGAAATATGCAGATGGAATGGTTCAATTGTTGATTTTTCTAGCAGTTCCGTGATGATGAAAGACACAACAATCTGCAACTCCTCAAAGGGAGGGATGACTGTGAGTGGAGGAAGCGTTGGAATTGAAATGGGGTTATTTGAGAATAACAACCCTTCAATAGCAAATTACCCATCATTGAGAAGAAATATCATCTGTTCAGATTCAGGAACATTGAATGTGATGAGTCTGAAAGGAGGAGATGGATGGGAAAGAAACACATCACTTTGGATGTTGAATGAAGGATGTGAGTTGAGTGGGATTGTTTCTGAAAGGGTATCACTATTCTTCGTCCCAGTGTTAGAGAGTGTCGAAGAAAAGGAGAAAGGAGAAGAAATGGAGGTTGTGTTCAAAGGGAAGCTGCTGCTGCCTTGCAACTTGTCATTCATTGTTGTGAAGCAGATGGGCGATGAAAAGCAGATTGAGAAATATGAGTTTGATGAGAGTGGATATGTGTCTGAGACAGAAGTTGGAGGGAGACTGAAAAGGGAGATAATTCGTGAGGCAGGAGAGGAGGCAGAGGTGAGAGTGAGCATTCTGTTTGGGGACAGAAATAATCCATCATCAACTGATTCTTTCATTCTGAAGAACAGAAGTGAGCCTAAAGCTAATGGGGATGAAAAGATTGTCGAGGGAGGTAAAGAAGGGAAATCGTATTGGTTGTTGATTGTTTGCATTGTGATTGTTGTTATTCTGGCTGTTCGATGGAGGAAAGTGAAGGAAAGAAATGAGGAATTGCAAGAGATTGTGAATGATAATATCAGAAAAGATCCGAAGGCATTTGAGATGGTTACGATGGAGATGTCACCTGAGACTCAGTGGAGGAGAGCAGAAAGAGAAGCTGAGAAGAAGAATGAGGAGAGGATGAAGAAGAGAATATATGAAAAAAGCCTGGGACATTCAGAATCATCAGAGCATCTTCTGTCTGAGAGTGGCTCAACTGAATATATTCTTGGAAGAGATTCAGACAAGATTCCAGAATGGGCATTGGAGAAGGTTGATGATGAGGAAGAGATAAGGAAGAGAACTCAATCTCCATCCATCTCATCCACATCCACCACTGATTCAGATTCAACATTTGTTCGGTCGGAGAGTTTGTGTCCAACTACCTCATCGATGTCGAATCTGGTGGATGCAATGGCCTGCTCGTCTCCCCATGAGAAGCTGATTGTGGACTTGAGGGATTCGCTGTTCATGCTTCTTCATGGGAGAAATGAGAAAAAAGAGATGGCGATTGGAAGTCTTCAAGAGAGAGAAATGACAGCTGCTCAGATCCTGTTCTGGGTGGCTAATCTCGCACTCCATTCATTTGATGAAATGGACAACCCTCTTCAATCATTGGATAATCTGAGTCCTCACATTGTGCTGTTCTCTGAACACATGGTCATCTGTATTGTGATGCACTCAGATTTATTGTCTGATAATTCTGACTCATCGTCGATCTCATCATCAACTGTTGTGACGTCTGCCAGTGGTGATGATGATGAAGACTCTCTGCCCTCATCTGCATTTGAGGATGAAGATAGTTTCAAAAAAGAGTGTCTGAGGTGGAAGGCGCCAGAACTGCAGATCAATAAGAAGATGGGGGTAACAAAGAAGTCAGTGGTGTTTTCGATTGGGATGATGTTGTGGGAGTGCTTGACTCTTCAAATCCCATTTGGAGATTATGAGGCAGAGGTGGCTGGGCAGAAGATAGTGAATGGGGAGCTTCCGAATATTGGGGTGGTTGAGTGCGAGTGGGGAAGAGAGTTTGTGAAGAAGTGTGTGCTGGGGGATTTGACAGAGAGGCCGACGCTGACAGATGTGAAGCGGTGGCTGATTGGACACTTTCCGGAAGAGGCAATAATTGTGACGGAAGCAGATGCAATATTCATTGAAGACTGAATGGGGGCAGTGGATGAAGAAGAAAGTTCACGAGGGGATGAAATTCAGATGAGCATGCGAATGCTTTGAACCATCATTTGGAATGGACAAGAGCTGCAGAAAGCGGTGTTGAAAAGAAACTGTCACTGTGCATGGAGAAGGGGAGAGGAAAGAAAATGAAGGACCGCTGGCTATAAAAAAAAAGAATAACATTACACCACCGCAAACACATCAATTTTGATTTTTTTTTTTGTTGTGTTTTGAAACAACCAAAAAAACTGTGCAATTAATATTTAAAAAAAAAAATATTTTTTTCCTTAAAAATTTAAAATATAAAAGTGCATATTTCACTCGAATACACAAAAAAAAGAGCCATTATTAATATATATTAATTCAAATTTTTAACTTTTGCAAAGTCAATTTATTTCACAAATGGTTGAAAACAAATCATCTGAAAAAGAATTAACATTCAGTGAGTTTTTAATGCAATCGAATGGAAAAAATCAGTTGGCTATTGAATTGCTGTCCAAATTTGGGATAATTAAAAGGAATCGAATGTGCTGGAAATGTGAAAAAGCAATGGAATTAAGGATGCAAAAAAAAAGAAAGTGATTACTATGCTTATAAATGCACGAAATGCGGGAAAAATTACAGCTGGAATTATGATTCAATTTTTATGGAATTTCATCTTTCACCATTCAAACTTCCATCATTGTTGTATCATTTTTGGTACAAACACTCGATTAAGGAAGTCACTTTTGAATCGAAAATATCAAACAAAACAGTCGTGAAATTATTCGAAAAGTTAAGAAGGATATGCTGTTATTTTGATGAATTCGAAATGGAAAAAATTGGAAAAGATCGAATAGTGGAAATAGATGAAACTTTAATTCATAAAAGAAAGAACGGTGTTGGGAGATGCAGAGAACAGTAATGGTTATGGGGAGTAGTAGAGAGAAAAGAAATTGGAAAGCCACAAAAATTGATAGTCGTATTTCTTCCAGATCGAAAAGCTGATACCATATTGTATTTTGTTAAAAAGAACATTGAAAGATCTTCAACAATAATGACTGATAAATGGTCAGCATATAACTGCATTAGTGAAAACGGCTTCACCATTGACAGTGTTAATCATTCTCTCAATTTTGATAAGCCTGAAAATCCTAAAGTTTACACTCAAACAATCGAAAGTGTGTGGTCTCATCTGAAAAACCACATTCCAAAAAGAGGAAGAACATTCATTAAGACAAAAGAATATGTCTATGAATTTCAATATCGATTCAACAACAGACTCACACCTACAGCATATATCAAGGAACTTTCAAAAATCAGCAAGAAAAGTTTGGATATTTTTCTTCGTTCTTACAACGAAAGCGTTGCAAGCTTGAAAAGCATTCTTCTGAAAGAAAAGAAATTTAAATTGTCTTCTTATTTATTAAAGAAAGAGGAATTGAGAAAAAGAAACAACTATGAAATGTGTGATGAAAATGAACTTGATGAAATGTTGAAGAAAAAAAGATCATCAAAGCTAATATCAGATATAAAAGAATCAACAAAATCAAAAAGAAGAAAAATAGATGATGAAGAAGAAAAAGAAGAGAAAGAAGAGAAAGAAACAGAAACAAAAGTTGAAACTGAAGATGACATATTTTCATCAGACGTTGATTGCAAAACTGCAAGAAAGAAGAAAAAGAAAAGATATAGATCATGCGACGGAAGATTTCTGAAAAACAACGACAGCCAACAGTTAAAAACGTTAGAGTTTGAAACCCTAAAGTTTTGTGAAAAAAAAAGAGAGAAAGATTGAAGAAATGAAGAAAAAAGTAAAAGATAAAACAAATGCAATTCTTAATCGAAAAATACAAAGAAGTTTTATTAAATCAACAAATATTGGAACACAACAGTCTCCAATAAATTTATGAATTTTTATTTCACAACACTATCAATCATATTACATTTTTATCACGTTGCAAAAAAAAAAACGAATTAACACAAGTGTTCGTGAATGAATTTCAAATAAAAACAAACTTCATTTCCTTTTAGTGAAATTTGAATTACGCATTTCAATGCAAATGTGAAAACATTCTTGTAATCGTAAACATAAATAAGTCCATACGTATATCCATCTACATATAAATTTTCATTTGTTTCATTACATTGTTCCAACCATGCTTCACAGTCACAGATTGGCATTAACATTTGCTTCACTTATTTGTCCCATCTTCACACACAAGACACAAAAATGCTCAGACAATGCACTCTTTCCAATGGACTCTGCTGCAATCCCGATTGTGTAACTCATTGTCTTCACAGTTACCTCTTCCGGAAAGTGTCCAATCAGCCACCGCTTCACATCTGTCAGCGTCGGCCTCTCTGTCAAATCCCCCAGCACACACTTCTTCACAAACTCTCTTCCCCACTCGCACTCAACCACCCCAATATTCGGAAGCTCCCCATTCACTATCTTCTGCCCAGCCACCTCTGCCTCATAATCTCCAAATGGGATTTGAAGAGTCAAGCACTCCCACAACATCATCCCAATCGAAAACACCACTGACTTCTTTGTTACCCCCATCTTCTTATTGATCTGCAGTTCTGGCGCCTTCCACCTCAGACACTCTTTTTTGAAACTATCTTCATCCTCAAATGCAGATGAGGGCAGAGAGTCTTCATCATCATCACCACTGGCAGACGTCACAACAGTTGATGATGAGATCGACGATGAGTCAGAATTATCAGACAATAAATCTGAGTGCATCACAATACAGATGACCATGTGTTCAGAGAACAGCACAATGTGAGGACTCAGATTATCCAATGATTGAAGAGGGTTGTCCATTTCATCAAATGAATGGAGTGCGAGATTAGCCACCCAGAACAGGATCTGAGCAGCTGTCATTTCTCTCTCTTGAAGACTTCCAATCGCCATCTCTTTTTTTCTCATTTCTCCCATGAAGAAGCATGAACAGCGAATCCCTCAAGTCCACAATCAGCTTCTCATGGGGAGACGAGCAGGCCATTGCATCCACCAGATTCGACATCGATGAGGTAGTTGGACACAAACTCTCCGACCGAACAAATGTTGAATCTGAATCAGTGGTGGATGTGGATGAGATGGATGGAGATTGAGTTCTCTTCCTTATCTCTTCCTCATCATCAACCTTCTCCAATGCCCATTCTGGAATCTTGTCTGAATCTCTTCCAAGAATATATTCAGTTGAGCCACTCTCAGACAGAAGATGCTCTGATGATTCTGAATGTCCCAGGCTTTTTTCATATATTCTCTTCTTCATCCTCTCCTCATTCTTCTTCTCAGCTTCTCTTTCTGCTCTCCTCCACTGAGTCTCAGGTGACATCTCCATCGTAACCATCTCAAATGCCTTCGGATCTTTTCTGATATTATCATTCACAATCTCTTGCAATTCCTCATTTCTTTCCTTCACTTTCCTCCATCGAACAGCCAGAATAACAACAATTACAAGCAGAATCACAACAATCACAATGCAAACAATCAACAACCAATACGATTTCCCTTCTTTACCTCCCTCGACAATCTTTTCATCCCCATTAGCTTTAGGCTCACTTCTGTTCTTCAGAATGAAAGAATCAGTTGATGATGGATTATTTCTGTCCCCAAACAGAATGCTCACTCTCACCTCTGCCTCCTCTCCTGCCTCACGAATTATCTCCCTTTTCAGTCTCCCTCCAACTTCTGTCTCAGACACATATCCACTCTCATCAAACTCATATTTCTCAATCTGCTTTTCATCGCCCATCTGCTTCACAACAATGAATGACAAGTTGCAAGGCAGCAGCAGCTTCCCTTTGAACACAACCTCCATTTCTTCTCCTTTCTCCTTTTCTTCGACACTCTCTAACACTGGGACGAAGAATAGTGATACCCTTTCAGAAACAATCCCACTCAACTCACATCCTTCATTCAACATCCAAAGTGATGTGTTTCTTTCCCATCCATCTCCTCCTTTCAGACTCATCACATTCAATGTTCCTGAATCTGAACAGATGATATTTCTTCTCAATGATGGGTAATTTGCTATTGAAGGGTTGTTATTCTCAAATAACCCCATTTCAATTCCAACGCTTCCTCCACTCACAGTCATCCCTCCCTTTGAGGAGTTGCAGATTGTTGTGTCTTTCATCATCACGGAACTGCTAGAAAAATCAACAATTGAACCATTCCATCTGCATATTTCATTTTCCGCTTCATTAAACACTTTGTTGGATAACCTTCTTTGTGATTCTTTTGTATCGCATTCGCTTGAATTCCCATCCAAGAGGCAACTGTCTATCACTGCGTCTGAACAGTTGCAAAAAGTGATGAGCATCCCTCTTGAATTGTCTTGTGCTGAATTTTTAATCGAGCAATTGTTAAGTATCATTGGGCTTCTCACACCTGAGCACGATAGCAAAGAAAGTCCTCTTTTTGAGATTGTGGCATTCGCCAATTCCAGATGACTCGCAGAAATTTCTCCACTTCCTGTGACATCAATGAGCGGATTGCTGGTTGCCAAGTTGCAGAACGCACAAGAAGAAACAACAAATTGGATCGGTGATGCAATGCATATTGCAGCCACCGAAAGCGCAACATCTTCCACGCAGCATCCATCTCGAACACATCTCCCCGAGGTAATCCGAATAATGTGAAACGGTATTTGTGCTTGCAAACGAGCTTCAGCAGGTTCAGCGTGCTTTGACCTGAACGAGCAGTTAACCATTTCCACCAATCCACTGTCTGGTTCAACCAGATCAATGTGAAAAGATGCAAATTCCACAACAAATACAAACCTCACTCTTGAAACAGTCACTGTGTTCGATGTCGATATTGCACCCGCCCTTGTGCATTCGATCCTCGACTCCACTTCAACATTGCACAGATCGCGGCTTCTTGAGCTCAGGCTCATCTCGTCCAGTTCCACTTCCCCCTTGATCGCACTCTCCCCATCAACAAGCATCTGGCTGATGAAGTCCGCAGTCAGATGCACCAATCCATAATCAATTGAATCACATAGAAATGTGTTTGCCCTTCATTGCCTTTCATTCGATCCATGCACGCTGCTCATAATGATTGTGTAACTCTGATGGACGGTTATAAATCCAATAAGATTTGTATCATTTGGTAAATAACAGGAATCTCTTCCATCTATCGCATTATGGAAAGTCTAACATTCCTCTCGAAGATCAAACAGAAATTGACTCTCACTTATCAGTGATTAAAGGTTGTAGCAGTTTCCAAAAAAATCATTCCCACCTTTAAAAAGATTATTCTGAATTCATTGAATCAGATGTAAATTTTAATTTCATCATTTCATTTGTTGCAAAATGCACTCCATCTCTTATTTCTTTGATGAAAAAGTTTTATCTATAGGTTTCTTCTAGCATTTGATAATCCGCGTTGATTCAGTTAAAAACATATGATTTACTTAACATTTAGTAAAAATAATCTTTAATAAATAAAAAGAAAACGATAATCACACTTCGTGAGCCTCATCAGTATTTCTTTGTTCAAGATCATCATGGAAAAATACAAACATCCTCAAACTGCACAAAAATAATCATCTCAAAATCACATACAAAATTCATAAAGATTTGAATGATATATTGATAATTATTTATCACACACTTTAAAACTATGTTTATATATATGATTCGTTATATGTTCGCAAACGAGGGTTCAATTCGCGATGAAAGAAACTAATTTCTTATTTTTTGGATATTAAAAATATAATTGTGGGATTGATCAAAATATTTTAGTTTTTAAATTTATTATTTTTTAATGTTTTATTTTTCAAATTTTTATTATTAATATTGGACAACATAATCATTAATGACATTATATCATTTTATTTATTCAAAATTATCTTATTTTATTTATTTTCTGAAAAAATACTCATATTTATGGGTCATTTTTAAAAATGGTTTTTTCATGAGAAACAAAAATTTTTGCGAAAAACCGGTCCATACAAAAGTTTTTAAATAATTTTTGCATTTCAAACATCACAAAATTAATGTCTAAAAACAAGAATTGCAAAAGGGACGCAGTTACACCTATGCAATGAAAAACAAACAAAAAATGTCGGTGTATCGAAAAATGTGACTATAAACGAATGTGATTATATTCGACGTGATTATATCCGGTTTTGACTGTATTTTCTTTATATTTAATCAAAAAATGAAATATCACGAAATGTTGATCCAATGATCACTTCGATCTGAAATGTGCAAATGAAAAATTCTCTTGAAAAAAAATATTCTAAATAAAAAAAAGTTTTTGCAGAGACCACTTACGTATATTTGCATCTTTTAAGAAACAGAGACATTTTTCAAGGATGAAAAATTGTGAATTCCTAAAATTCTCAAAGTTTTTCCAATTTTTTCTACTGATCAAAAACTTTAAAGTTAATTTATCCATTTATTTTATCAAGGGTCAGCTTTTTAATGGGACTTTTTCCTTAATTGGCACTTTTTTTGTTTTTGCTTGCAAAATTCTGAGAAATGAGAAGTAGTTTTCAGCATTTTAAAAATCCTTTTTAACAAGTTTTATTCTATTTATTTGAAGTTTGTTTTTATGTGGGTGATTATTTTTGAAATCATATCTTTTTTCGGTTTGTTGATTTTTCGAAGATTGCTCGTTTTTTGAAAGAAAATTTTAATTCAACAGAGAAAAAGCATGATTGTTGTTTTTTTAAAAACAAATGGTTTTTCCGAATCAAAGATTAAAATGCATTCAATAAGCCTTTTCACTTTTCTTTTTTTTTTTTTAAATTGATATTCTGGAAATATTTTAGCAACGAAATTTCAATATGAAATAACATGATTTCAAAAAGAATCACCCATATTTTTACTTATTACACATTGAGAAATTTCGTTTTTTTGTTAAATTTAAAAGGACTTTTTCTAGCCAACTGGGAATCGCTCAAAATATTGGGGACATGTTTTATAAAGCATTTTCTTCGAACTATTAATCATTAAAACCTTTTTTTTCACAAACATTTTTTTCTTGTTTTTTTCGCATTTCAAATTTTCATCAACATGATAACATAAAACTGTTTATTTCTTTATTAATATAATGAAATGACAAAAATAAAAATATGATATGAATGACAAGCACTTTTAAAATCAAGTGTTGCGAGAATGAAACACTAATTCTTTGTATTTGTCTTTTACAGACAAATGGCACCCGCTACTTTTGATCTTCGATCAAACTTTTGTTACCATGTTCAGCTAAAGACAAATAAAAAAATTTAATGTTTTATTTTTTTCAACACTTCATTATAAAAGTATTTGTTATTCATATCATATTTTTATTTTTTTCATTCCATTATATTAATAAAGAAATAATCAGTTTTATGTTAGCATGTTGAAAATTTGAAATGTGAAAAAAACAAGAAAAAAATGTTTGTGAAAAAAAAGATTTTAAAGATTAATAGTTCGAAGCAAATGCTATTTAAAACATGTCCCCAATATTTTGAGCGATTCCCAGTTGGCTAGAAAAAGTCCTTTTAAATTTAACAAAAAAACGAAATTTCTCGATGTGTAATAAGTTAAAATATAAAAACAAACTTCAAATAAATAGAATAAAACTTGTTAAAAAGGATTTTTAAAATGCTGAAAACTACTTCTCATTTCTCAGAATTTTGCAAGCAAAAACAAAAAAAGTGCCAATTAAGGAAAAAGTCCCATTAAAAAGCTGACACTATAAAAGATATGGTGAGAAATTTTCATTTTCAGACAAACGTTCCACACACAATATAAGATTTTTCCATATTCTGTTTTAGTCTAAAAAATTAATTTTTATTTATTTATTTATTTTTTTTTATTTTTTAATTTTCGTTTTTATTTTTTTTTTTTTTTTTTATTTTTGTAATAATTTTTGCCATATCCCAATTCACTTTTATATCAAAAAAATCTTAATAAATGAAAGTCAACCTGTGAGGTCATATCTGAACCAAAATCCTGCAAGTTTTCATGATTTATGACAAAATCATAAAAACAGGACGGATATGACCTTGACCTCAATAATTTTTCATATTTCATTGGGTAAGCTTAGAATTTCATTTATTAATTATTTTATTATTTTTTTTACTGAATTTTTAATCAAAAATATTATTGAAATGAAAAACATTTGAAGATAATGACATACTTGGAGAAATCAATTCTTCTTCAGAGCTGCTAAAATTTTGTTGAAAAAGAATAGGTGAATTTTCAGAAAAAAACAATAAACCTGAATTGTCTGTTGATGAATTTGAATTAAAAAGATCACTTGAATGACAATTGTGATATGAAAAAGAGTTATTTGAATTGGAAGAAAAAGAATTATTACTTGAAGAATTATTGAAACACATGTTTTGTTCATCAATTTTATTATAATCTTTTATCAAAGATAATCTTTCTTTGATCATTTTTCTCACGCCCTTTCCCATCATTCCTCGATTATCTCCAGCCATGTCAATCTTCGAAGTTCTATTGAAATATTTTCTTTCATTTTTATCTTCTCTAACACTTTCTGCGAATGATAGTTGAAAGCATCTCGATGTTATCATGCCACTTAAAGGAGATCCATAGAGTTTTCCATTTTCCTTGAAAAAATGCAAGTATTTTTTCATTCCTTTCACGGACATTTCTCCCCACATGAAACAGTTTCCAGGCTGATGTCTGTATTAACACATTAATTCAAACAATTCAAATGAAATCACACACTGAAAATCAGAAATTATGAAAAAAATATGAAGGACAGACTTTTATAAATAATGCTTTATTGAATAATTAATTTTGAAGGAGTTATCTTCAGATATCGCATTGCTTTGATAATTCTCTCAGAACGGTCATCTTGTTTGTTGAACATGTGAATTTGTTGAACAAGGAAGATATACAGTCAAAACCGGATATAATCACATCGGTTTTTGCACAACTTTATGTGACTATATCCGATTGTGATTAAACACGATGCTGTTAAACACATAAATAAATAAAAATTAATAAATAAAATAAGTAAATTTGGGTCGATTTTTTTATTTTTGGAAATTCTACACAAATACACTTTTTTCACTTGCTTGAACAATTTTGATCATAAATACACATTATTTTGACTTATTTGAGCACATTTTTGAAAAATCAAAAAATTAAAATTTTTGATCAAAAAATCGATTTTTCATTGAAAAAATCACACATTATAATAAAAAATGTGATTATACATTTTCTTCACTGTGATTATATGCGATGAAAAATGAATGAAAAACAAGCAAAAAATGTCGGTGCATCGAAAAATGTGACTAAAGGCGAATGTGATTATATTCGACGTGATTATATCCGGTTTAGACTGAATTGTTGAAGAATCATCTTTATCTCCAAATAAATATGAGTTGCATTGGCCACAGAAAAAGTCGATCAAGTCATAAATTGTTGTCAATTCACGATTTCCAAGATGATTATTAAATAAGTTCGTCAGAAATCCGAATTCGCTATCGCACTCATTCTTTCAGTGGTGTTCTGCAAAAAATGAGTGCGAACATCTTTTCCACGCAAACAACCGTGATGCCGAAGAAAATATGTAATGCATAACACGAGCGTTGCGAAAGTGAGGTCCATTGTCGCTGAAGAAATGAAAAGAATTCACATTCAAAATAAATCATAACGAAGCAATTTATTCAAACATTCACAAACGAATATATAATCATGCGTTAAAACATCAGAAAAAAAAAACACATTTTTTTTTAAATAACAATTATCATCAATACTAAATACAATAAAGCACAAATGAGAAATTTGCTTTTTCTCATAAAAATTTTGTCCAGTTTAGCGATTTGTAATCGGCAAGCTCCAGTTCTCCTTAAAATCCATAAGGATCATAGCTTCACCTCATTTCAGATTGTCTTTCATACAGTGAAAATAGTTTCGTTGATTTTCTGTCATTTTTTTGTGCTCTTGTATAAGATTCATCTCATTCTTTTCCGATTCAGATAATTTCATCGATTTCTTTTCCATTTCAATCTTTTTTCTCTTCAAATACTCTCACTTCTCGCAGATCTCACAAAGATCTGCTCTTCTTTTTGCTTTTCTGAAATTCCTTGTTTTTCGACAGAAAGTTGAATATGGCATTTTCAGTCCAGTCTCTTGTAATAATTGACGATGCAGCTCTTTCTTCGTTTTTTCAATGATTCGCTTTTCTCCTATTGAGAAAATCTTTTCATTTTAAAAACGACTAGAGCTATTGGAACTTCCGTTCTGTGTTCTAGACTCATTCAGTGCTTCTTTATGAATAACAGCGTTTGCATTTGATGACGCTTCTTGGCTGGTCTGGCTTTTATCTCCTTTTTTTTCATTTTTCATTGATTTATTTTTTTTGATGTTTGTTTTTTCTTTTTTTGAGGGTTGAAGAGTTCTTTTTGAAGTCTCAATGAGAAGACAATATGAACAGGTGTAATGATCAGAGATGTTTTCATCTGTCCCATTATGATAATTCGTTTCAGAATCATCTATAATAGATGTATTAACAGAATCGATCGCATCACTTGGAGAATTGATGGAGAAGTTGCTTTGTGTAGATATATTTTTCGATGAAGCTATTCAAACACAATACGTGATGATCAAAAAAACAAACAAACACAAGGATAACATTAAAAGCATTTTCATCATGAATACATTTATGTGAATTAGCTCAAAAAGCCTCTTTTTTTCCTTCTCCCGTTGCTCGAGCTGCAGGAACTATGACCATTCAGCCAACGTTCAGCAATTTCAAATTGAGAATTATCTGTTTCATCAATATTTTTCAGAAAACACATACAAAAAAACAAAAAGCTAATAAACAAACACTGCTTTTTTGCTCCGTTGCTTTTGTTGGAAGTTTTGTTTTCGTGTCTTTTGCTTTTTCGCGTGAGTAATAGTATTCTCCGCGAGTTAATTCCCAACCGTTATCTTTGAGTTCTTTTAAAGATATCTCAGAAGATAGCGCCGACAGAAGGGATACACAGTCTTTTTTTGACAAAAACTTTGAATATAAAGCAAGGTTCTGAAGTATTTTGTTGAATTTCTCTTCCAACAAAGAAAATATTGCAAACAGCAATTGCCAAAGAAGATAAAAATCATTGTTAATTATTCATATGGGGGAAAATACGGACTTTCAAGCTTTTTTTGCTCAAAGCATTGAAAAATTGCTTCACACATAACTTTATTTCACTTTCTAAGATTTCAAAATAAATTTGATTTTCATGTACGAAAACAGGCATCATTGAAATCGAAACATAAATCATTGTGTCATTTTACTAATTTCAAAAAATCGACCAATTTTTATTGTGTCTTTTGAATTCAAAATGTCAATGAAAAGGACGTAATTTTTTAATGAAAATGCCTGAAGGAAAATATTTTTCCCCATATGTTATCAAAAATTAAACATACCAGCGCAATTAACCTCCAACACTTTCCGGAAGGATTCACCAAATTTGGAGCGGAAAACAAAATATTCAAAACATCCCTTCGGATCCTCAGGTGATGCATGAAATATCGTATCTGCAATAGTTGATGCAATTCGACTTTTAGCCGCTTTTGATTTGTTATTAAACATTTTTATAAATTATCTAATCACAGACTAATAATAAACACTATTCAAAAAATTGAGTGTTAGAAAAACGACAAAATGATTAAATCTCATTATATTAAAAATGAACAGAAATATCTTAATGATGATAATAAATGGTCAATAATAGATTCGAATGCAAAAATTAAAACAAATGATATTCTTTTGAATTCTTTCTTGCTTCAGCTGAAAACCGATTGAAATCAATGTTAATTTCATCGGATTCGATTATCTTTCAGTTAACATTTCTATATTCTTCATGAAGGAGGGAGACATATTTATATTTATTTGCTATGTTTTAACAAGAAGAACAAGAGATCATTACTGGATAAGTTTTTATCGAAGGAGAAGATATAAAAGCGAATGATAGAAGCAATTACAGTCTAAACCGGATATAATCACGTCGAATATAATCACATTCGCCTTTAGTCACATTTTTCGATGCACCGACATTTTTTGCTTGTTTTTCATTCATTTTTCATCGCATATAATCACAGTGAAGAAAATGTATAATCACATTTTTTATTATAATGTGTGATTTTTTCAATGAAAAATCGATTTTTTGATCAAAAATTTTAATTTTTTGATTTTTCAAAAATGTGCTCAAATAAGTCAAAATAATGTGTATTTATGATCAAAATTGTTCAAGCAAGTGAAAAAAGTGTATTTGTGTAGAATTTCCAAAAATAAAAAAATCGACCCAAATTTACTTATTTTATTTATTAATTTTTATTTATTTATGTGTTTAACAGCATCGTGTTTAATCACAATCGGATATAGTCACATAAAGTTGTGCAAAAACCGATGTGATTATATCCGGTTTTGACTGTACTTCAACGAGTCCCACAAGCTGGAAGCAATTGTCGCAGACAAAAGAGGAGCAGAAGATCAGGATTTTGCAGAAGGAGAAGAAAAGAGAAGAGCAATATGAGAGAGAAAGAGAAGTGCGTGATATATGCAACCTCACTCCAATGAAGTCCGCAACGAAACGAACATAAAGAAAGAACAAATGTGATTTGGAGCTACTGAGGGAGTGGCAAAGAAGCGTTTAAGGAGGAAGAAGGATGGCTCACGGCAACGATATAAGTGGAGTAATTGGATCTCAAACTTCCTTGTTGAATTCTTCTTTCAGCTCATTAAATGGTCTGGTTCGGTTTCTGTTTCCGTTCTATTGTATTCTCAACAGGGATTGGTATAGCAGGTGTCGTGCAACACCAGGAAATTTGGTGCGTTCAATAGCTAAATCCAACAGGAGCAATGAACAAGCAAAGCATCGAAGTTCGTTTGTTTCATTTGAGAATGCAAGAGCCAAATGAAGGAGGAAGAGGGCATAAATGGAAGATATCGCTGTTGAAAGAGAAGTTTGATGGATTCAATGGACTGCAGGATTTTGATGAATACAATTTGTTAGAAGAGATGAAGAGTTTTCTTGGCGAGGAAGATGAGGAATGTGAATGAAATAACCATTGGAGGGAGTCAGGTCAGAAGATATTTTTTATATGTCTTTCAAAAGCAGCTCGACTTACAGAGAATTTGAATAGCACTGAGCTTCTTTTTTCATGAATATATTTCTGTTTCTGCCTCCGCTCAGTGTGAACAAAAATGGAGAAATTTCTTCTGTTTCTTCTTCTTCAGTTTCTTCTTCTTCTTCTTCTTCTTCTTCCTCTTCTTCCTCTTCTTCCTCTTCTTCCTCTTCTTCTTTTGCTTCTTCTTCGTCTAATACTTATTCTTTTTCTTTTCCAACTTTTTCCACCTGAACGCTTTCCACAGACAAATCTGTGGATGATCCTGAACCAGCGAGCATAAATGTTGCCTTACAGTATCTGATGAACACGATCTTAATAACGGAGAGCCAACCAAATATAATTATGGGAATGTGTTTTTGAAACGAAAAATTCAAAATGCTCACTCAATTTGCCTTCTATCCTGTTCTCTCTCTCTCTCTCTCTCTCTCTTTCTCTTTCTCTTTCTCTTTCTCTTTCTCTTTCTCTTTCTCTCTTTCTCTTTCTCTCTCTCTTTCTCTCTTTCTCTTTCTCTTTCTCTTTCTCTTTCTCTCTCTCTTTCTCTCTTTCTCTTTCTCTTTCTCTTTCTCTTTCTCTTTCTCTCTCTCTCTCTCTTTCTTTCTCTTTCTCTTTAACCAACTTTAACTGCACCTTCGCTGCCTGCTTCTTCACAGCAAAGCACTCAGGCTTTCAAAGCTGATGTCATCATCGAGCAGTTCAAAAAGCAGATGTTGATGAAACACTTGCTCATAAATCCTCGTTGTTCGAACTGATGAATTTGTCTCCACACATTATGCGCATGTGAACTCTGCACTCTTCAGCAACAGGGAAGTTCAGCAACACCCACAGTCGCTCCTAGCATCACAAGATTTCGGTGGGCCTTTTGTAATGAAGGAGTTATGTGGAACACCTCATTCAGATCTGTCTTTCTAGCATCAGATGCAACATTTCCAGAGGTCTGTGCTTCAGTCTCCATCGTCTCCGCTGCAGAACGAGTCTTAAAATGGAATGAGCATTGTCTTTGTTGAAACATTCATAACGAAGCACACATAACTAGCTTCTAAGACACTTATTATCTTTCATTTGTCCAATCGTTTTTGCTGAGATGGCTCACGAAATCGAAACAAAGGGCAAGATGTGAGGAAAGAAGAAGAAGAAGAAGGAAAACTGCAAAGGAAGTTATTGGAATGGAAGAAGAAGTAGGAGGAGGATAAGGAGAAGACGATGATGATGAGTATGATGAATCAGAAATAAGAGAAGGAGAAAAAATAAACATTGAAGGTCGAAGTGAAGAGCGAACAAATGTTGAAGAATGAGGATAACGTACAGATGGTGGAGCGGTTGTGCAAAGTGGAGAAGAAGGAGAGGAGAAGGAAGAAGAATAAGAAGAATGAAGTGGAGCAGGAGGAAGTGAAGATGAAGATGAAGAAGGAGTTGAAGGAGTTGAAACAGACAAAATACAAGAATATGAGAAAAAGACGAAAAATGATAAAATAGTGATAGAGGAGAAGAAGAAGTGGTAAAAAATGGTAAAGAAGAATGGAAAGACGAAGACGATGGTGAAGACGAAGGAGAAGGAGAAGGATAATTCGATATAAGTTCCGAAGAAAAAACAGACTGCCTGAGAATTGAAGAAGAAGGATAATCAAACTGAAGAGAAGCAGATGAAATGGATTACACTGAGAAGTTTTCTGTATTAAATAGTTTGTTTTTCTTTTCCGTCTCAAATGAAATTGTCCATTTATTTTTCTCTTTAACAGCCCCAGACTTTTTCTTCGTGTTGATCATCTTGATTTCCGTGCTTCTTCTCCATCTTCATCAGAATGCAGGCAAGACGCAAGTTCTCTGCCATTACTTTATCTGTGCTTCTTCCGCGTGCTCCTCTGCGCCTTTTCGGCTATTCTGAAGTCAGTCTCAGTGTATTTGTCCAAAACAGACGCCTCTCTGTCACAACAATCCCTTTCCATTCTGCTCCAGCAGCTCTTCTTCTTCTTCACATAGATGCTTGATCTTCTGCCTGCCAAGCAGAAGAAAGCCATCCAATTCGTCCCTCTGTTCGCCTTCCTGCTCGATGTCTGCTTTCTGTCTCCTGTTTGCTCTTGGTTGCTCCTCCTTGCCAATTACCCTCAGCGCTGTCAAGACTTTCTTTCTCCTTTTGTCAAAACAACAGGGATAGTGGACATATGCAGTGAAGTCGCGATATTATTTTGCTCCTCTGGATGGTGACGGTGCTTGTCAGGATGAGCTGCCTCCGGTTCCTCGTGAAGCAACCATTGCGTTGTTGACCCCTCTCATTTCTTGTTTGTATAATGCCCCATCTCCATCTACGTCTACTTCTCTCTCCATTCTTATGTTTTTGAAAGGAACGAAGCCGACTTCTCTTTTTGCTTCGGATTCATCCTTTACCACAATTTCGCTTCCATCTATTCCAATTTCACCAGAAGATGCATTAAATACGATCATTTCGCAGTCATTTTGTGATGTTCTTCTTTCTTCGACAAAAGCACACAGCCACGTTGCTTCCCTTTGCTATTTCGCTTTGTCCTGTTTTTATTCCATTCGTCCCGATGTTGTTGAACATAAGTCATATCTTTTGCTTTTGGAGATACATTTAACACAGATTGGGGTTGGCTGGATGCTCCTCAAGTCAGAAGAGTTGCTGTGCACACAAAATAGAGAGATGAATGAAAAGTGGATGGAGGTGTATTTATCTGTTGTGACATGCACAGTTACACAAGCATATTCATCATCATCTTCCACTCCTCCTCCTCCTTCCTCTTCATCTTCACCTTCACTTTCTTCCTCTTCTTCTTCTCTTTCTTCTCCTTCTTCTCCTTCTTCTTCTTCCGAAAAGATATCTTCCCCACTGCAAACAGCACAAGCCCATTCAACACTATGAGACATACAAGCGCAATTAGCAGCTATATTATTTTGTCGTTTTTCTTATCTGTTTTATGGAGTGAGACATGCTCCAGAAACACATCTAATGGTTGCTCTGAAATTGTATGTGAAGAACAAGTGCATTCTGCAAAGGCAGATATCTCAGAGAGAGGGAAAACAGGGAGAAATAAGAGAAGTGACAGGGGAGCAGAAGTGTGCTTGAAGAGAAGAGACAAAAGCGAAGCAGCAGATGGTGCTTGTGGTCAAAGTGTTGCAGCGGGAGAGGGTAGTGGATTGAATTAGGAGATGTGTTGGCTTTGATGATAAAATTGTTTATGATGATGATGAGAATGAAAATGAATGAAAATATAAATGAGTATTGAATGAAGTCGTGAAGCTATTTCTTTTTAAAAAAAATTGTTAAAAAAAACAAAATCAATCAAAAAATAACAAACCTTTTTGTTAAAACCTAAATTTCATTATTCTTCCACTCTTGATGTCTTTTATTTCATCCTTCAACAGCCCAATCTTCTTCCATGCTTTTGCGCACTTCATCTTTCCCTCAGCCAAAGAGTGCATCAGTTGCACTTGCAATTTCCCTGTTGAGCTAGTCGTATTTTGCTGACACAACAGCACCCAAGCCATGCAAGGAAACACCACTGCCTTTAAACACGATCATCAAAAAGCAGAAATCTATTGTGCAGAACCTCGCCGACTGCGCAGCGATGCTTGAGATTGAGGCGAAGATGGAAAAGACGATGGAAAATGCAGACTGCTCGATGATAATAAACAAAAGTGAACAACAAACACATAAGATAGAAGAGAGGGATGGATGTGTTTGAAAGGAGTGAAAAGAATAGGAGAAAAAGGAAGAGGAAAAAAAAAGATAATGATAAAGAAAGAAAGGAAGCTGTTTCCACACAGATAGTGATTATTCTTTTTCTTAATAATTTTTCTTGAAAATTTCGAGAATTCAATAAATCCTCATATTATCATGTATTCATCCAATTTTCAGTTTGAGAAAGTTATTTATCAATATTCAATGACAGTCATATGATGTTACTACTAACGATTAATATAAAATCTCTATATGCAGCATTGAGAATTCTACGAAACTTCTTCTCTTCTTTATCAAATTTTAAAGTAAAAACAATATTCAAATCACATCTTTCATGAATATTCTCCTGATATTACTTTAAAAAACACATTTGTTTTCAAAAATGAAAATAAATTATTATTATGGATTTCGATGCAAATATTTTTTTGCATAATAATGTTGTATGCATTGTGATATGTGTGCAGAATAAGTTTGGAACAAAACATGGTTTTTTTCACAAATAAAAAAATTTTACCACATATATTTAATTTCATCAAGCATTCACAAAATAATATGAAATATCCAACGGTAATTCATGAAAAGATGTTTTTCCGTTCAGTAAATCAAATATTTCATAAAAGCTTGTGATGTTATCTTCGTATCCTTCTTCCTCCATCTTTTCAAATATCTCCTTTGTTGATAGAACGCAGTGAGCAGGATTTGCTCCGAAATAATGAGTTTGATCTTAAATTATGGGTGGTTTGAGTGAAAAACTTCGCCCTCCCCAATGACGTGGAAAAAAGGGCGAGATGAAAGAACAAAACAATAACATTAAGAATTAATAATAATAATAAAATAATGCATTGTCCGCTTCACTCCACCACCGACTTCGCCTTTTGCCATGGTCTCGAAGACCAGAGGGCAGGGGGCATACCCCTCGGAGCTCCCTCCTGCAGGCTGTGCAGGGATCCGGTGAGGCGAAAATTAAAAACGGAGCAGAAAGAAAAACCACTCTCGCTTTCGCGAGGCGTGGAAAAGAAAACTGCGTGTATTATGCTCTGCCTCCCACTCTTCTGCTGCATCAGCAGAGCAACCACAATCATCACACACTGCATATTAAATATTCAATTCTTCTCTGTAGAAACAATAATAATCTTGTAAAGGAGTAGGATCATGCTTGAACTTTTTATTTGTTTCCATGTTTCTCAAAAGGTTCTAGGTGCACATTAATACCTTCGGGCGGTTGATCTTTTCCTCTATCCTTCTCTGTCTCGCCCTTTTTTCTCGTCATATTCCTCCAAATATGTTTCTCTCTTACGCACCCAGCCGCTCTGAGTCTCTCCATCCGCGTTAGTATTATTTCGGAGCAAATCCTGCTCACTGCGTTCTATCAATTCGCAATAGAGCGAATATACGAACGCAAGGAGCAGGTTTGCTCCTCAATAATGAGTTTTGAAATCCCTCATTCTCTTCTCTCCTCTGATCTTAAACCCTCATAACTAGCACCTTGCCGTGCGGCGGATGACCAGAGGGACTGCGGCTGAAGGTGCGGCCTCTATCCCTACTCCCTCCCCCTCTTGCGCTGTCTTCGGGGGGTTCTCGATCGGGTCTTCTGTACCTGAGCGGGCATGACAATTTGTCCTATGCTTCTCTCTCCGCGTTTCCTCCGATCGGTCTCGAGTTTCTTCTGCAAGGCAGGTTGTCTGCCCTCCGCCAGCTCCATGATGCTGCGGGGAATTATGGAAGGTGTCTCATCACCCCTGGTGGGTTGTGTTATATCGTCCTCCTGCTGCGAACTCTTCTCTCGAGTCGACCCTTGTCTCTTCGAATTCTTTCTCTTGCACGTCTCCGCTTCTCCCCCAGATTGTGATGTTTCTTCAGGATACTCCTTTGTTTCAGATTCTGTATTCTCATTTGAAATCTCTTTTCCTTTGCTGTCCTTCTCCGACTTTCCTCCCTTCTCTGCCAGGGGTACTGGGCCACCGATTGTCTCCAGGATCCATCTCGTGTCCTGAACTGGTAACACGGTGTAATACTCCTGGGCTACTCTAGAGCCTGGCGCCCATCTCGCGTACGCATTGATTGCTTTCCAATCTGCAGCCTGTTGTCTAGCCAAATGTGTTATCACAGCGTGTCTTATCGAGTACGCGGTAAATGTGTCGGGTATTCCGTTCTCTCTCAAGACAGCCACTAATTCTTCCTTAATCCTCTGCAAGTTTGCAGGTTGCCTCTCCTTGATGTCGAACCACACATGTTCGTCTCTAAAGGTTGTCTTTATATAATCCATCCAACGTTGGAGTGCTACAACCGCATCGATACTTGGGTTTGGGTGCTTATTTATAATAACCTTAACAGTCTCTCCCCCTGATGTTTTCGTTCGTACTTGTGTCTGGACTAAATCCTCTTTAATTATCGTTGTCTCTCTTCTCATCCTCTCCAGCTCTGCTGGCCTTAACGCACCAAATATCATAGTTAGAACGAGAGCCCTCCTCTGGAGGGTCTGTGGGTCTTTCATATCGTGAGTGGCTTCAGCCCATTTTGTGATAATTGTCAAGTCCCACATCGATTTGTATCGTTTTCCTCTTCTTGGTTTCTCCCCCACATAGGTCTTTAGAAATATCTCTATGTCTTTCACGTCAACCTTAGTCTCTCTGAAGAGGTTAATAGAATCCAGCACTTTCCGTACTGTCTGATTTATCACTCCGCTTGAGAGGTTTGTATTCGAGAGTGTTTCAATGAACTCCGCCATAATCCACTTTGCATCTCTGTTTGTGAGGGGGTCAGTGTCATCCATGCTCTCTCTATCCAGGAACTGCTTGAATCTTCGCAGCGCTCTCCACGTATCTCTTTCGCTCTTTTGATTTCTAAGTATTGCTGCTGCTATTTCTTTTGCTCCAACGTGTTCTCCCCATGTTAAGAAGAGGTCTCTCCCCTGAATATTCTCTTCTCCAGTATAACGCTTATAACCTCTCCTGGGGGTAATTTCCAGCCTTCCTTCCTCATCTTCGCTCCCGGTATCATGCACTCCTGAAAGGTCCCTAGGGTCTTTATCGAATGCCCAGGCTGCAGTAGCGGGGTCCAGGTCTGCCCCCGCCAGGCTGGTAGAATCAGAATCGTCAGATCCCTCTGAGCCTCGTTCATCTTCTCTTTCATCACTCGTCCAATGTTTCTCAGGAACGGGTGGACTAGCACTATGTCGTCTTCTGGTGTTCCTCTCTCTTTCTTCCTTCTCACGGAGGATAGTCTCCAAGTACTTCCGCAGGGCACCGGCACAAACTGTTCTGAAATTGTATCTAGTGTTCTCGGTGCGATTGTCTGTAATATCTCTGCGACTTTCTTCCCCCTCAGTGCATAGTCCGGCTTTTTCGCCATCCGGCTGAGTGCATCTGCTTCCGTGTTCTGCTCTCCCGGGAGGTGTTCCGTTTGTATTGTCAAGTCCAGGCTGTTCAGTTTCTTCTCCAATGCTCTCAGTGTTGGGATAAGCGATGGCGCTCCTCTTTTCTTCTGGATTGTCCATCTCGTGGACATGTTGTCTGTCTTCAGACGAATATGATCTATCTTCTGTTCTTTCAGCCATGCTCCTTTCCTCTCCAAAGTCCTCAACACTGCTCTGGACTCCTTTTCGTTTATCGCTAATGCGCTCTCCTGGAGGGTCCAACTCCCGTGGACATATATCTTCTCCTCCTTGTTCTCTGTTGGTATTGTCAATACTGCACCCCATCCCAGCTCTGAAGCGTCTGTTGTTAGCTCTGCTGGTGTGTTCCTTCTCTTCAGACTCCTTGGTCTGTTCTCTCGCAGAGTTTTCCTCCAATGTGTTAGTTCTCCTAACATCATTGGGTTGGGTATCACGATCCCCTTCCAGCCTCCGCGGGCTATTGCATGCCTCAGCACGTATTGCATGCGCTTCATCCACAAGCTCGCTGGTGGGTGTTGTAACCTCACAAAATTCAGCCTCCCGAGGAGTGCTGCTAGGTCCCTCGTCTTTTGTCTCCTCCTCTTCTTTGCATGTGCTATCCACTTTCGCACATCCTCCAGGAGCAGCACTCTCTTCCTCTCTTGGAGCGTCACTTCCATCTTCTCTGAATTCCAACTCCATCCCAAAAATTCCACGCTCCTTGCGGGTTCTAGTTTCAGCTTCTCCTCCGACAGTATCCAGCCCAGATTTCTCAGGAACTGGGCTATCTCCTGTGAGATCGATCTCAATGCATCCCTGTCTGGGTGCATGAGGAGGATGTCGTCCAGATATATCACCGGCTTTACCTTCCAATGTTCTCTGATATATGACGCTGCCCGTCTCATTATCTTCGTGAATACTCTGGGCGCGTCCTTTGCTCCAAATGGCATCCCCACGTAAGTGTAGCATTGCTTTTGGAAGCTGAAGCACAGAAAGGGACTGAACTGCTCGTCCACTTTGACATGTTGATAAGCACTCGATATGTCGAGCGTGGTCATCCAATCGTTCTCCTCCAGGAGTTCTACAACTGTCTCCTGGGAATCCATCTTGAAGTGTTTCCCTAGCACTTCCTCGTTTAAACTTCTGCAATCCAGGATCTTTCTCCACTTTCCGTTCTTCTTCCGGACCATAAATGTCGGGTTGAACCACTTTACCTCCGACTCCTGTATGGGTTTCACCACTCCTTCTTTCACTTCCTCCTCTAAGAGGGATAAATAATTGTTTGTCATCTCTGTTGTTCCCCGAAATTCTTGTCTGTGTTTTCTCTCCTCGAGTGAGATTGGGGATTGGGGACTCCTCCATCGTGCTTTTATACCACGGCTCACTAATTTGTCTCCCCCAATCTTCCTCCACTCGTTCAGCCTGTTCACCAGTCTCCCAGGAAGTGGCTCCTTCGGTGGTCCCACTGTTACGCAACTCCCCACTTCTGGTGTCCTTTGACCAGTCTGTATCTGTGCGGTCTCTTTCCCTTCGAGAGTATCTGCAGTAGCTATCTTCCAGCTCTCCTCCAGGACGCTCCCAATTAGGGACTCGATAACAGTCCCAGAAGCTCTCAAGGCTCTCTTCACTACCTCCCTCTCGGTTTCCTGATCGTTCATCTGTACTGTCCCGTGGGGATGTACGGAGTCTTCCTCTGTGTTTACTCTCCCTGTTCCCATTTCGCAATCTATCGAGCTTTCTATCTCTATCCTCTTCTTTTGGTCGGAAGGGCTCAATGCCTCTTCGTTGCTCTCGCAGACTTCCCAGGGTTCCTCCCCTGTGCTTGTCTGTCGATTGATTGGGGCCTCCCGTAGTACTGTCATTCCCCTGAACTCTGACAGCGTCATGTCCGTCCCTGTCTCGCGGCAAAGCGCGGCTCTCTCTTCTCTCTCTGTCTCGCGGCAAAGCGCGGCTCTCTCTTCTCTCTCTGTCTCGCGGCAAAGCGCGGCTCTCTCTTCTCTCTCTGTCTCGCGGCAAAGCGCGGCTCTCTCTTCTCTCTCTGTCTCGCGGCAAAGCGCGGCTCTCTCTTCTCTCTCTGTCTCGCGGCAAAGCGCGGCTCTCTCTTCTCTCTCTGTCTCGCGGCAAAGCGCGGCTCTCTCTTCTCTATCTGTCTCGCGGCAAAGCGCGGCTCTCTCTTCTCTCTCTGTCTCGCGGCAAAGCGCGGCTCTCTCTTCTCTCTCTGTCTCGCGGCAAAGCGCGGCTCTCTCTTCTCTCTCTGTCTCGCGGCAAAGCGCGGCTCTCTCTTCTCTCTCTGTCTCGCGGCAAAGCGCGGCTCTCTCTTCTCTCTCTGTCTCGCGGCAAAGCGCGGCTCTCTCTTCTCTCTCTGTCTCGCGGCAAAGCGCGGCTCTCTCTTCTCTCTCTGTCTCGCGGCGAAGCGCGGTTCTCTCTTCTCTATCTGTCTCGCGGCAAAGCGCGGCTCTCTCTTCTCTCTCTGTCTCGCGGCAAAGCGCGGCTCTCTCTTCTCTCTCTGTCTCGCGGCAAAGCGCGGCTCTCTCTTCTCTATCTGTCTCGCGGCAAAGCGCGGCTCTCTCTTCTCTCTCTGTCTCGCGGCAAAGCGCGGCTCTCTCTTCTCTATCTGTCTCGCGGCAAAGCGCGGCTCTCTCTTCTCTCTCTGTCTCGCGGCAAAGCGCGGCTCTCTCTTCTCTCTCTGTCTCGCGGCGAAGCGCGGTTCTCTCTTCTCTATCTGTCTCGCGGCGAAGCGCGGTTCTCTCTTCTCTATCTGTCTCGCGGCAAAGCGCGGCTCTCTCTTCTCTCTCTGTCTCGCGGCGAAGCGCGGTTCTCTCTTCTCTATCTGTCTCGCGGCAAAGCGCGGCTCTCTCTTCTCTCTCTGTCTCGCGGCAAAGCGCGGCTCTCTCTTCTCTCTCTGTCTCGCGGCAAAGCGCGGCTCTCTCTTCTCTCTCTGTCTCGCGGCGAAGCGCGGTTCTCTCTTCTCTATCTGTCTCGCGGCAAAGCGCGGCTCTCTCTTCTCTCTCTGTCTCGCGGCAAAGCGCGGCTCTCTCTTCTCTCTCTGTCTCGCGGCAAAGCGCGGCTCTCTCTTCTCTCTCTGTCTCGCGGCGAAGCGCGGCTCTCTTCTCTCTCTGTCTCGCGGCGAAGCGCGGCTCTCTTCTCTATCTGTCTCGCGGCAAAGCGCGGCTCTCTCTTCTCTCTCTGTCTCGCGGCGAAGCGCGGTTCTCTCTTCTCTATCTGTCTCGCGGCAAAGCGCGGCTCTCTCTTCTCTCTCTGTCTCGCGGCAAAGCGCGGCTCTCTCTTCTCTCTCTGTCTCGCGGCAAAGCGCGGCTCTCTCTTCTCTCTCTGTCTCGCGGCGAAGCGCGGTTCTCTCTTCTCTATCTGTCTCGCGGCAAAGCGCGGCTCTCTCTTCTCTCTCTGTCTCGCGGCGAAGCGCGGTTCTCTCTTCTCTCTCTGTCTCGCGGCAAAGCGCGGCTCTCTCTTCTCTCTCTGTCTCGCGGCAAAGCGCGGTTCTCTCTTCTCTCTCTGTCTCGCGGCAAAGCGCGGCTCTCTCTTCTCTATCTGTCTCGCGGCAAAGCGCGGCTCTCTCTTCTCTCTCTGTCTCGCGGCAAAGCGCGGCTCTCTCTTCTCTCTCTGTCTCGCGGCAAAGCGCGGCTCTCTCTTCTCTCTCTGTCTCGCGGCAAAGCGCGGCTCTCTCTTCTCTCTCTGTCTCGCGGCGAAGCGCGGTTCTCTCTTCTCTATCTGTCTCGCGGCAAAGCGCGGCTCTCTCTTCTCTCTCTGTCTCGCGGCGAAGCGCGGCTCTCTCTTCTCTCTCTGTCTCGCGGCGAAGCGCGGTTCTCTCTTCTCTATCTGTCTCGCGGCAAAGCGCGGCTCTCTCTTCTCTATCTGTCTCGCGGCAAAGCGCGGCTCTCTCTTCTCTCTCTGTCTCGCGGCAAAGCGCGGCTCTCTCTTCTCTCTCTGTCTCGCGGCAAAGCGCGGCTCTCTCTTCTCTCTCTGTCTCGCGGCAAAGCGCGGTTCTCTCTTCTCTATCTGTCTCGCGGCAAAGCGCGGCTCTCTCTTCTCTCTCTGTCTCGCGGCGAAGCGCGGTTCTCTCTTCTCTATCTGTCTCGCGGCAAAGCGCGGCTCTCTCTTCTCTCTCTGTCTCGCGGCGAAACGCGGCTCTTTCTACGCCCACTGGCTCGTTCCAGAAGATGTTCCTGCTGCTGATTCTCCCTGTGTCCTCGGGGGGGCTGGAGGAAGGGGGACTGTGAGCGAGGGGGCTCTCCCAGCTGTTGCTGGGGCCTGTTGTGGTCGAGTTTGTGTTGACCTCCTTCTTTGTTTGAAATTTGAGAAGCTTCCTTCGAAACCTTGCTTCTGGAATTGTCTGTAGGCAAAACCTTGAGCGTTCCTGCCTGTGCTGTACCTCCCTGAGCGCCCGCCCCTGAGTGGGGCGAGGCCGAAGGTTGTGGGAGAAGCGGGGGATGCTCCATATCCTGGAGCATCCCCCCCTGGACGAAAAAAGCTGGTGCTATCCACCAGTCTCCTGAAACTCTCTGGGATGTCCTTGGACATTCCCCCATCCAGAAAACACTTCACGTTCTCCCAGCTTGACTGAGGGATAACTTTCAGCAAGTTTATGCGGCTAATACAGTCTGCTATTAGGGCGTAGGCGCAAAAGAGCCCCCTCAGTCGCTCTTTCTCTTCTTCCTCTAGGCGTGTCTTTTTCAATTCTCTTATAGTGAGGGCTGCAATCGCCTTCGCGGCTTCAAACCCCGATTCCAGGGCGGGCTGAAGCAGCTCGATAACCCGAGCGGCTTCTGGAGAGTCTTTTCTTCCCTCAGCAGTGACCCCCGTCACTGCTAAGGCGTTCCAACTGATGTCAGTGTGTCTTGTAAAAAAGTTCTTCTCCGTCTCCGGGATAAAGGTGTTCAGGATGTCATCATTTATCCTGATAGATCCGGCTTTGCAAAAGTCCATGAATCTCTTCAGTTCTCCTGCTTGTCTCCTAGGCGTTAACCATTCGTCTGGGAAAATTCCCAAGAAGTCTTCGGATCTATCTTGCTCTTCTTCCCGCTTTTCTGTGTTTTCGGAATCGCTCTCGCTGGTTTCTACATCGTCCCATTTCTTCATCTGGTTACGTCCGCGACTGCCCCTCAATCGCTGTCTGTGTCTCTTCTTTGCGATCATCTCTGTGTCATCAGATTCGGACTCAGATTCGCTTGATCCCGATAGAGATCTTCCTCTTGGTCGTTCCCTCTTCGTCTTTCTCACTGGTAATATTCCTACTGCTCCCGAGCGGCTCGGAACTGCTCGACTTCTCGCCATTTCCTCAATCAAATTTTCTACTCTTGAAAGTCTAATTGCAAGATCAAATCCTCTGTCCTCACTGTTACTGGTTTCCATTCTTACAGGATCCTGTGTCATTATTACTGCGGACAATGGTGTGTAACAAAGGTTTATTTGTTAGCGAAGTTTGATCTTAAACCACCCATAATTTAAGATCAAACTCATTATTGAGGAGCAAACCTGCTCCTTGCGTTCGTATATTCGCTCTATTGCGAATTGTCACTTTTCGTTTCTCTTCTTCCATTTCATCTTTCTTCTTTTCTTTCAATTTACTTGAAACTCCCGAAAAGAATTGCAAGCTATGAAATACAATTATGTAATCTATTGTTGCACGTTGAATTTCCTCTAAAACCACATCAACTGCCCCTCCATTCAACAAATCACTTATTTGAAAAGCTTTGATTTTCGCAGAAATTCTAAATAAAAAAATGCTCCGGTACCAAATTTCTCTGAAGTTATCCTTCGCTGCTCTAAATAACTGAGCAATCATACCAATAAGCAAAGCAAAGTCTTCGCTCCACAATTTGCACTTGTTGAAGAAATTCCTCAATATTTGCAACCATCTCACCAGAATGATCTCTTCTTTTGCTTCTTTTTCTCCTTCCTCTTCTCTTTTCTCTCTCTTCCAATCCACTCTTCTTGTCAGCTTTTTAAATTCCCTTGTTGCCTCTCTCGCGAAATGCAGTTTATTCACAATCACTTCTTCTAAGCTTTTGTCAACGTTCAATCTGTTGATTAGAAACTACCAAGAAGACTGATACGCAAGTTGACTCAGATTTCGATGTTCCTGATGATATTCAATAACTTCTTTAATTTCATTCAAGAAAAGTTCTCTTTCAACCTTCTATTCAAATTAAAGAAAACATTTCAACAAGAAAGGTTTGACAATTCAACAAAGGGATAAACAAATAAATCATACATCACCCTGCCAAATGTTGGTCAAAGCCAGAAAAGCCATTTCCACTTCTTTTTGAACTTCCTCGCTTTCCTCTTTTCTCAATGCAACTTTCAGAAGACAAGGCACACATATTGAAACCAATTCGTTTGGCAGGATACCTAAACCATTATGCAGCATCAAATAGCATTCACATCGTCCAACAAGAAGATTTTCGTTTTTCCCATATATTTTTTTTGTTCTCTTCAATTATCATCCTTTCAAATCTTTCACACAAAGAAAATTCTTCAAAGAATACGTTCCATATTCTTTTTAGAACTTTGCAACATCCAAGATACTTCAACAATAATAATGTATTTTCCATTGTTATTTTCTTTTCTTCAATCATTTCATGAATTTTGTTGAAATTTTTTGTCGTAAAAACAGTTTCGAATTCATTTTCATCCATTCCATCAATTACTTCATTCATTTCTTCGATTTTCAGTCTTTGATCTTCCTCGTTACAATGTTCAATCTCAGAAAATAATTCTTCATTAAAAAAAATAAAAATTTAAAGTCGCAGCAATCAAGAATTCAAATGCAATAACGATTACATGCCTATAAAATTTTTTTGTGTCGTTCGTCTGAGTTTTTGAAAATTCATTGCAGTGAGAAATTCATGTTGTTTTTATCATTCAAATTGAATGTTTATATCATTGATTGTAGAAATTGGTGCAAGTTTAAACTTAAAGCAACCATGAAAATATCTGCGTTTATACTATTTTTTCTTTTGTTGACATACCGGCAAAGGATTATGAAGAGAAACAATTCTTTATCCTTTTGTCTTTATTTGTAATGGTTATAATGATCGAATAATAATCTTTGAACGGGACTATCCTTTGGAATGACGAGAGATCAGCGAACGAATATTTTCTGCAGGATAGATGTTATTATTTTGTGTGGTTGTACGAGACAGCAACAGCGGGAAATTGATTTTGGAATTGGGGGAGATGATTTTTATGAAAATCGTCTCTAAAAGAAAGTTCTTTTTCCAAAATAACATATGAAAGTTATGATGTGTGCATTTTTTATTGTTCTTGTTCATTTTGAAGATGCTTCCCTCTGTGGTCTTCTCAGAGTAGAGAATCTGATAAATTATATAAATGGCCATTCTTTTGCTTTCCCGAGGAGAACATCAGAAGAGAGCTGGATACCGAGATGCAATCAGCAGATAGGAAATGCATGTTTTTACTGTTCACTTGAGAGAGGGTGAGAAAATATATTCGATTTCAAAGCATTTGGAAGAGAGGAAAAAAAGAAGAATGTTAACATTTGAACAGCACTTGGAAAGAAAAGAATTTTTTCGATATAAAAGTGGATGGCAACATCTAAAGCAGGATGTTTGTGAGGGAAAAAAAGGATGAAAGGAGAAAGGAGTACTGGGAAACTATGTAAATGAAGATTGACAGCATCTGTTATTGGACAATCCTCTGCATTTGCAATAGGGAGGGTGTATGTGTTCTTTTGAGGAATTTTTATTATCAATTCAAAACTAATTATTTTTATGTATTTATTAAATCATTTTTCCATTCCAGCAAACAGCATTTTTTATGTTGAGCACCATTCCCAGAGACAATTCATTTAAAGTTACATTTTGCAGATTATATAATTTCTTCTCATTCTCCTTCGTTTTCTTCATTGACGATATTTTTTTAAATTTGGCTGATGAAAAGAACATCTTCTTCTTATTTGAGAACTTGTTGTTTGAAATTCCATCAAATTCTGATGTTGCAACATGGATTGGATCAATCTTCTGTTGTTACTTTTGGACATTACGAAATTCGAATCTGTTCATTTTGTCTGCATTTTCTTCTGTTGAGTCTTGTCCTCCTTTGTCATTTAGCTCGTCCAAAGAGCATAATCGAACTCATTTTATTCCATTTCTCTTTCAGTTTCTTTTTCTTTCTTTCTTTCGTTTTTTCTTTATATCTGCTGCTGCAAGAATTCTGTTTGCAAAAGCATTTTTTGGATTGAATTCTGATCAATTAACAACTTAAGCATCATATTCGTTATCGTCTTCTTTTTTCTTTCTTTCTTTCTTTCTTTCTTTCTTTCTTTCTTTCTTTCTTTCTTTCTTTCTTCTTCTTCTTCTTCGTTATAATCTTATTTATCTAATCTATCACCATCAATATCAAAACAAGCAAAATAATCTTCATCTATATGATGTCCTTATTTTTCCTCCTTATCTTTATCAATCTCTTCATATGCCTCTTCCTATTCCTCTTCTAATTCCAATTCTTCTTCGTTTTCTGAAGTATCACACCATCCTATATTGCCGACCTGGAAGCGAAGTTGTAAAGAGAAGAAAGCATCGAAAGCATCAAGGGTTGTTCAGTCATCACCATCAGCAGCAGCACCTGCAATTGACTATTTAGATGCTTCGGTAGCAGAGGCTTCATGCACTTCGGCAGCAGCGATGAACTGCATCGAGAGACTGCTGCGGATTTTTGCATCTGAAGAAAGTTGAGTGATGCAAATCACAAGAGCTCGTTACTGAGGGAGCAACAGACTCTTCGGGGATATGTTGTCGCGAGATGGTGGGGTGCTGTATAGATGTGTTGTATGTGCATACGATGTTGCGCTTTTGACGATGCTTTCGGTTTCGCTGGCGGCAACGCTTCCATCGCTTGCAGCGTCGGTGGGCACGAAGTCGGGGATGAGCGGATCTTTGCAGCGGCAGATGCGAATGCGTTCCCGTCGATCTACGATCTGTTTGTCCCGTCGCTGCAGATATGGAGATCACAACAGTCGAGGCTTGTGGTGGTGAAGCTGGACGACGAAGTGATGGGGCGAGGGGTTGCAGTGTGTGAAGTGGGAGAGATTGTGGAGAAAGGGTTGGATGCTGCGGGGCTGAGGATGGAAGATGTGGTTCTGTCTCCAGCAGCGATTGCGCTGGATGTGTTGGAGGAGCGAGAAGAGGCAGAGGAAGGAGAAAGGGGAAAAGAAAAGGGAGAAGAATATGGAGGGAGAGAGTCAGGTGATGTGAATGAGGAGAAAGGCGGATATTCGACAGCGCACAGAGAGTTTGTGGAGAGAATCAAAGAGAACCGTGGAAAGCTGGAAGAAGCGATGGTGCTGCTGGTTGAGGAGGCGCTTGGGCTGAGTGGGCTGAGGTTTGCGAAGGCTGATGCTGATGCGGACAAGTTGCATTCAGTGAAACCTGAAGTGTACAGTTCTTCATCCGCCGATGGCATTCAACTGGAGAACAGGAGAGCAGCAGAAGAAGCAGCAGATGGGTCTTTGGGCATAACTTCAGATAGAAGTTCAGAGGGAGTGGGGAAAGATGAGGAACAGGTAAAAATATCGAAGAATGAATTAGGGATGAATGAGGAACAAGGGGGAAAGGGCAGCGCTATTGATTTGGAGGAAGAAGGAAGAGCAGATTCTGAATGAGGGATAACTGCATTTGAGGTTTTCGAGGCTGGTTGGAGAAAGTGCGTATGGGAGCTGGCGGGACTATCTGGTGACGATGACGGTGTTGGATGTGCTGGTGGAGCTGTGCGAAGAGCAGGAGCTGATTGTGGGGAAGTCGGTTGTGGAAGGGATGATACAGCAGGACGTGACGATGAGCGTCACATTAATTGTTGAAAGACTGCTTTAGAGGAGAGAGAAGAGAAGAGAAGAGGGTAGGGGCGGGGGTGGGTGTTTGGTATCGGATGGAGTGCCGATGCATTTGAGCTCGGACGGGCAGAGAGAGAGGATGGACGAGTTTGTTGCGATAGGGGCGGTTGTGCCGCAGGAAAGTGTGCCGTCGATTGCTCTGCGGGATGCGACGTATGCGATCGGGCAAGTGTGCCACGGGAAAGGGATGATTGGGGTGTTTAGTGTTTCGTATTGTGTGTTTGTGGATGAGTGGGAGTAGTGGCGGTATCATCAGCATTCTTATGGATGTCGTATCTGCTGCAGGGAGGCATCGAGATTGCGCCTGGAAACTACCTCCTTCTGCATAGCACCGGCACTACCGCTTTGCATGTGCGTGCTCCGTTCTCTGATTCTGAGCATTCTGCCTGTGCTCGGACTCATGGCTGTTCGAGCTGAGCACACAAGTCTGCCTATCCGAGCCAGGTGGCAGATTTGCAGAGAGTGTCTCCTCAGGCTACGTGTGGCTCAGCCAGTGCCTCTGCACAGGCGTGTGCCTGTCTCTCTCCAGCAGCGACACGCAGCTTTGTGATTGTGCAGCCGTTCAACCAGCCGGAGCTGTCGCGTGTGCCGCACGGGCAGTTCTTTTCGAACTGCCGGGAGCACAACATCACGTTTGACTTTGAGGGGAAGTGCGGTGTTCTGTTCCAGCTGGCCGGGCATCTCATTGCGGGGGTTGTGGGGTTTGTTGCGTGCGAGCGGTCGGTGGAGCTTGCGGCGCGGACAGCAGCGCGAGCGCTGGAGACGGTGGCAGTGCAGATGCTGCACTGTGCGTTTGCTTCTGCGCTGAGCCATGAAGACAAAAAAAATGACGAAAAAGCGGGTGCATGGAGAGAAAGGGGCTGTGGCAAGAGGGACTGCGCTGGGGAGGCTGGCTGGGCTTGGGGGTGGGCTTGTGAAAAGCGCGCGAGAGAAAGGAGACTTGGCAAAGACTGGTCTTAACGACCGGTCGCGCATTGGCGCTGCAGTTCCTCTGAAAGTTCCGTTTGGTCAGCTTCAAGTTTGCTTTCTTTTCTTTTTCTTTCTTTCTTTCTTTGAAATTTTATTATTATTTTATGTTGTTGTTAATCTTTTTTGTTTTTTTCTTTCTTTCCTTTCCAGAGAGGAATAAATGGAATTTAAGATTTTCTCAAGATGAAAGATGAAGAGAGAATAAAGCAGAGCAATGTAATGCCGAATCAGGAATGATGAAGGCAAGAGGGCGAGCAATTCATCAGATTATTTTTTTTTTCATAAAAATTTTCAATTTTAAAATAACATTATTATTTTCATTTTGAACGAATTTTTTTTCAATAAAGTTGAACGCTCACGCATTTCATGAATCTCACATTTAATTCGCATTAAAATTCTCATCACAAAAATAAACAATTGAATTCATATCAACCGAAGAAATTGAATAAAATATTCTCAATTTACAAAAAGAAAAATTAATTATGACATTTACACCAAAAACATTTTTTGGTTTCTATCTGTCAAGTTTTTAAAAAAAATATTGTCAAAATGTTATTTTCAAAGTGTTTTAAAAATCATCTTTGATATTGGATTATTGGAATACCAATTATTTCATTTTTTGATAAATCGACAACACTTAATTAAGTGTTTATTGAAAACCAGATCTTTATGTGTTGATCGATCTTTTTTTCTTTTGGGATATTCCTGTTTGGACTAATTGAAAAATGAAGATAAGGAAGAAGATTGTAGCTGCAGTTTTGTGCGCAGTCGCTTTCTTCTTTTTTATTATATGGTATCTCCTTCCTCGTTTGGGTGATAAATTTAATCTCTATCCTCCATTCAACTCAAAATTCCAAAAATGTGTAAAACAAAAAGCTCCTCGAGTTACAAGAATTCTAGAGACAGCTCAATATCTTTCTTTAACAAACAAAAGCCTTGCACGGTTTGGAGACGGTGAAGTTGCACTTATTCTAAACCAAAAACTCCCATTCCAAGATCCAAATCCTGAACTTGGGAAAAGGCTTGAACAAGTATTTGTAGATGAGCTTCCTGACTTACTAATTGGAATACCAGATGTATTTTCATGGTATCCTCCGATGAGTGAGCGAGATATTTCGTTTTGGAATGATAGAAAGAGAGAAAGAAAATGGATTTTAAATCATATCAGAATGGATCGCCAATATTACGCTTCACATAGCGCTAGTCCTTATGAAAACACTATAGGAACATACTGCGAATTACTTCCTCAAGTCTATGCAACATTGCGAGATATATGGAGAGGAAAAGATATTGTTATCGTTCGTGGAAATAACAGCCAAGTGTATAAATACGACATTTATGATACAGCACGCTCGCGGAGAATTTTCTTCGTTCCATCAAAACAAGCTTGGTCAGAATATGAAAACATTAAAAGCACTTTACTTAAAGAAGATCCGTCCAATCTATTTATTTTGGCAGTTGGCCCACTGTCAAAGGTTCTTGCTTATGATCTTGTAAAAGCTGGAAGGCGTGCTCTTGACATGGGCCATTTGGCAAAGGATTACAATGCTTGGAAGCAAAATTCCGAAATAGATATTTCATTTTTCTTTGATTAGATAATTAGAATTTGTACTCATTTCATCATTTTCATATTTCAGCTTTTTTTTCACTATTTAGAGACATTTGTGCCTAACTTTTGTACATCAATATTCACTTCTCTTTTTGTTTTATTTCATCAAAATATTCTATCCAGAATTTTTAATCATGGTTGTAAGTTACATTTTCTTTTTCAATTAATAATAAACACATTTGTAAATTGCTCTCTTTCTCTCTCTCTCTCTCTCTCTCTCTCTCTCTCTCTCTCTCTCTCTCTCTCTCTCTCTCTCTCTCTCTCTCTCTCTCTGTCTCTCTCTCTCTCTCTGTCTCTCTCTCTCTCTCTCTCTCTCTCTCTCTCTCTCTCTCTCTCTCTCTCTCTCTCTCTCTCTCTCTCTCTCTCTCTCTATCTCTCTGACGCACACACAAAATCGAATAAAAAACAAGGAACAAATAATAATCTGTACAGAATAAAAATTGATGTTTCAATTTGACGAAAGCTGAATTTATTCAAGTTAACAGAGAGCTTAAAAACATGCTATGATTCTTCAAAATTACCAGCTTTATTCGCAATGCATCGAATATGTTGAAATGTTTGTTGAAATCAGCCATTTTTCAGTGTTAAAACAATAATACATACAAAAAAGAAATACAAAAAAAACACTTGTAAAAAATGCATATATAAACTGCACATATGATAATAAATACACACAAACAGTGAAGCAAAGCTATAAAAAAAAGAAGACGACAATTTCAAGATTTATTAGAAAATCAAAATATCAAAAAAAGAAAATTCGTTTGTAAAACTACATTACACGATAGCGCAAGCTATAAAATTTAAATGATATCCACATCGGGGAATTTAACATGGCCCCGATTCCCCGCATAAAACTAAATGATTGAATATTCGTGTAATTCTGGATCATTTTCCCATTTATCTTCAACACATGTGGCATTCCAATTGAAGGACCCGTGCAGCTTGAACCAATATTCCTCTGAATCTCTGAGTATCACATTTGGCTTTCCTTTGTAATCTCGCTGGATAACTGTTTGCATACATACATAAGGCGCAAAATACGTTCCAAAGTATTCAGGTTTAGTATCAGTTGCAGCTTCGTGAATGCATGGGCTTTTCATTATTATTCCGTTGTAAATTCTGTCTTTCAGGTAAGGCTTCACTCCCATAGACAACATAATCCTGAATTCTTTCAACACTTTCCCAATAAGCGGGCCCCCCTTCGGAGCCATCAAATATCACAGCTCGATGTGATACGCAGGAGGCCAATAGGAATTGAACGCAAGCAAATCTGCTTTTGCATTAGTCAAATTCCGCTAGCTGTCTTCCAAAAATGTGTCATTGGAAATATACATCGACGTATCCATCTACAGCCCGCCGTAATCATAAAGCAATTGAAGACGATAATAATCTGCTTTATTTACCCGTGGAAGTTTTTTTAGCTGATTCGGAATGGATTTGCTGTCTAAATACAAATTGATTGTCGAGTCTGTAACAAAAATCAGAGGAAATTTTGAGATTTTCTCTTTCATGTTGTGCAGAAGACAGCGCGCTTCCGGTTTAATTCGCCTTCCCAGTAAAGCAAGATGATTCTGGGCACTTCATACAGTTTTTCTTCTTTGAAAATTGAGCTCGCCTTTAAAAAAGAGGCTCCGAACAGAATGGCAATGGAAGAGAGGAATAAAGACATGCAAAAATGACGATTCATTGATTCAAAAAATAATATTCGAAATTCTATGGAAAAGATTTCTATATTCATAAATAATTATAATTATAATGAAGAAAAATGCAAATTTAACAGAATAAAACGAAAAAAACGCACTTTATAAGCAGACGGAACTGAATGTTTCGCCAATGATCCTGTATCAACGTTCATATAAGTTGTGCCTGTGTCAAAAATGTAAATAGATGATAAAAACTTTAAAAAACGACAAATGTTAATATGGAAAATTCGAAAATGCGAATCGTTAATCGGTTAATGCAAATCAAAAAGATTTTCAAAAGAAAAATTATGCGTCAAAGCCAAAAAATCACAATTTCAATTATTTTACTCAAACAAAAAGTCAAACGAAAATAAGAAGAAAAACGAGTTCATAAAAAGCTACATTATAAGTGTTATGTGCAAACCTTACTATCCGATGCATATACTCGAATTTCTGTCAATCGTTGGCAAAATGCACTTCAAAATTCAAGAAAAAGTCACCAAGTTGCAAATCTTGTCTTGCATCGCGCACCTAATTCTTCAGAAGAATTCTCCAATCAGAAGCAAAAATCAAGTCCATCCTTCATTGTGAGTCAATCGTATTGTTACAGCTTATAAACGGGGAATCTATCGATGTCAAATGAACACAAACACGAAAATCATCGAAATTCATATAATCATCTTTGTTCTTCAAATGAACGCGTGAAATTAGATTTTCAAGCTGATTGAATTCGTCTTTGTCAAAAAGCAATCAGTTTCAATAGCAAATTTTCCAAGCCAAAATATCCATCAAATCTTCATTGCAAATGCAGATGCAGCTGCTGATATTTATTTTTTTCAAAGCGTTCTTTAATATATGAGAAATATAAATTTCTCGAAATTTTTCTTCTTTTTCTTCATCCATCTCTTTTTCTTTTTCTTTTTCTTTTTCTTTTTCTTTTTCTTTTTCTTTTTCTTTTTCTTTTTCTTCAACTTCTTCACCTTTTGAGCTTCTTCAGCCTCCTCTTCCTCTTCCTCTTCCTTTTCTTTCTTTTCTTCTCTATCTTCCTCTTCATCTCTTTTTCTTTACCTCCTTCATATTATATATATTCGTAATCGTATTCTTCGCTTTCATCTCAATTGTCTTCATCATCCTCTTCTTCCTCTTCTTCCTCTTCTTCCTCTTCTTCCTCTTAACTTATTTCTCTCTCCTTTCTCTCTTAACTTTTAACTTCAAAATTCTAATAATAATAAATAGAATTCCTATAAATTTCTCTTAATCCTATACGCAATTTGAGAAATGCTTCATGGCTTATTTTTTTTCAATTCAGAAAGCTTCAATCATCAACTGTTTGTCGTAAAGAAGAAGGAAAAAGAGCTTATGAACACATTCATAAAGATGAGGAAGTTATTAAAGAAGAAGATGACGAATACAACGACGAGGAAGAAGAAATAATTATTGAAGAAGAAGAAATTATAAAGAATATTAAAAAAAATTGTTTTTTGTGAATAGGAAGAGGAAAACGATGAAAAAAATGAAGCTTCTGAAGAAGAGAATGATGATGATGATAATGAATGAATTGATGAGTTGACTGAAGACTGAGAAATGTGAAGATAAATAAAGACATACAAAAATGAAAATATTCTCAAAAGTTGATCTTATCTTGTTTTTCATCTTTTAATTTACTATCTTTTTGCAAATAAAATCCTCCAATTCCTCCTCCGTTTCACTCATCAAAAAGAAATATTTTTATTACATTCAGATCTTTTTTATCATTTTTTGAATCTTTTCTCCAATTAACTTGAAAAGTGTGTCAATTCAATTGTTCTGTTAAAATAATATTTTTAATAAATAAATTCATTTATTGAATCTCGAGCAAATGCTTTGATTTTATTGATAATTAAAAAAAAAATTCGAATTCATTTTTATTTTCCTTTTGAATCATGTCAAACCAATTATAAATTGATATGTTTGAGCATTATGATTTTAAAATAAATACATCCTCTTTGTTTGAAAGATTGTGAAGCTAAATGATCAACGAATAATAATTTCTTCAAAATCAAAAATTGAGAACAAAAAGCGTGTATTTGCTCTTTGGCAGCACAAAAACGGAAGAATGTGTTATGTTGCAGGATATAATAGAATTTAAGCATTGAGCAAAGTCTGCAATTTGTGGGGAGAGCGTATCATTTGGAAGATGATTTTTGTTTTCCTATCAATTTGTGCGTGCCGGACTGTGGTTGTTCGGTGAAGAGCGACTGTTGCGAGAAGCCACTGAGCAAAAGCTATTTTCATGGCAGATGATAATGTTCTTTTATTTCATTTCTCTCATTTTTGTGGAGATTCTTTTCGATGACTCAAAAAACGAGGGAATGGCTGGTGCCAGCACAGAAAGACATTGCTCGCAATAAAGAAATAAAACATATCTCAAGGCATGCAATCTTTTGTAATTGTCCAATATCGAGCGTGAAATGCCTTTTCTTTTCGATGTCTTATTTTTTTCCCCAAAAATGGAAAAAGAATCTAACCTTTACTTCTGCTTGAGGATCTGAACATAAAAATACTGAATGTGTTGTATGTGCAAGATAAAAAAAGAGGTTTGGAAAATTTTATGAATGGAAAGGATGTTTTTGTTGAAAAGACCAGCTTTTTTCTTTTTTAGAATTTTTTGTTGAGAAATTCCATGAGAGCCATATTGGCAGAAAAATCGTTTGGGAAATGGCTAACTGAAGAGGCTTCAGCTCAGTTTGCTTTTATTGGCACTTTTCCTTTTTATTTTATTTTATTTTTTCCCCTTCAAAATGCGCTGGCGCCATGTCACATTTTGTGGAAAGCGAAAATGCGAGGGATGCTTGCCAGCGAAAAGCAAAGAAAATGGCTGAATGAACAAGAACTGAAATTGACATTGACCATCTGATACACTTGCCGACAAATAATTTTGCGTGCTTCGGTATTTGAATAGTTGCTACACCTAAAAGACAGATTCTGGAAGGAAAAGGATATGGGGAAAAGGAAAAGCAGCGCTTTTATTGGCGAATATGCATCCAAATAACATGTGCATGTGTTGAATGGGGGACACGGGGCTGTGGCGATAACAGATTCTTCAAATTGGAAGCAAGGGATGATGCAAATGGAAGCAGAGAAGCGATGTTCCGATCAAGTTGGAGCGTTCGAGAAATGGCCAGCAAATGTTCCATTGGTTCACAATTACATTTTATTGATTTCATTTTCCCCCTGGAGCATAACAAGCAAATCGAAAGCTGAAGCTTGAGTGCCTAATTTTTGTTTGTGTCATTGGCAGCGAAAGCGCGTTTCTATTTTACGAGGGGAAGAGATATTTATGCTTCGGCTGAAAGTGCCAAGCTGGTGATCAACACCGAAACGCAAAAAGGATGACAAAGCCAGCGAGGATACTCTGTGAATCTGCGCCTTGCTAATAGAGGTGGGAATTTTTCATTGGGAAATGCAGTTATTTTGGGATGGAATGGGAATGCAAGTTGCCGGGTGCTATCACCGAAGGAATGTTATAGATGGCTCAGCTTCTTGCCTTTTGTCTTGAATTGTTTGAAAGAAGGAGGCAATGAGCTTTCAACAAAAAAATAAAATCCAGAGTGTTTCTCTCTTCGTTTTGATGGAACTTATTTGAAGCCTCTCATTTTTTTGAGTGTCATTTCCTTTCGCATCGTTTGCTGTTGTTTTTATCACAACAATTTTTATATTGTTATATTTTATTTTTTGAACGAATAAAAAAAAAGTCATCTTGGCATGACTCTAGAAATTAGGCCAAGGCTGAGAAAGGTGCATTCTGGGTTTTTGCGCAGGTGCCAACGATGTCACATATTTTTTTTGATTTTGATTTCTTGGCTGAGTCAAAGCAAGGATGCTGGGATTCATTTTTGAGGAACATTCATTTCAGAGAAGAAGGCAATTCACAGAGGAAGATCAAAGGATTTCAGAAATCATTTGCCTCGATGCCTTTCCATTTTGAAGTGGGTTTACAAGCAATAAAAGGGAAGTGGTTGTGAAAAATCACTTTCGAGCGAAGTGCAAAAACAACACAGAAAAGCACAAACATCAGACTCTGGCTGGCAAATGCCAAGCCCTGTTTGGGGGCAACAGAAACAAAACAAAAGAAAACAAAAGAAAACAAAAGAAAGCCTTCAGAAGCCATGGGCAGCACTCATTTCTATCTTTCTTGTAATTATTCACCAAAAGCAAAAAAGAAAAAAGAGAGAGATTAAGAGATGAATACGAGGGGTGTGAACGATGGCGATGCTTGTGATGGGATGAGAGAAGCAAACACTAATAGCTGCAGCAGCTGTTTCTGCTGATGGCAGATTGCTGGTTTGTGAAGAGTGCGTCAGTCATTGTGGGGAGCTTGGCCGACTCGGGGAACTTCTGAAAGAACTCTCTCGAAATGGAGACGAGCGAAGGCCGGTTGGAAGGCTGAAAGGAGAGGCATTCGCTGACGACCAAAGAGAATGTGCTTGGAGTATTTCTGCACATGCTCAAAGCCTCTCCTTTTGCAATCTTGTCTCCAGCAATCACAGACTCGTACTCCCCGAACGGGATGTGGAGCGTCAGGCACTCCCACAGCATCATCCCGATCGAGAACACCACCGACTTCTTTGTTGCCCCCATGTTCTTGTTGATCAGCAGCTCTGGTGCCTTCCACCTCAAACACTCTTTTTTGAAGCTATCTTCATCCTCAAAGGCGGATGAGGGAAGGGAGTCACTTTCATCATCATCACTGGCAGATGTGACAACAGTTGATGATGAGATCGATGATGAATCTGAGTCATCTGACAATAAGTCAGAATGCATCACAATGCAGATGACCATATGCTCGGAGAATAATACAATGTGAGGGCTCAGATTGGAAAGTGACTGAAGCTTGTTTTCCATTTCATCAAAGGAGTGGAGGGCGAGATTGGCCACCCAGAACAGGATTTGGGCAGCTGTCATCTCCCTCTCCTCCAGTGTGCCAATAGCCATCTCCTTTGTCTTATTCTTTCCGTGGAGCAACATGAACAGTGAATCCCTCAAATCCACAATCAGTTTCTCATGAGGTGATGAACATGCTATCGCATCCACCAGATTTGACATCGATGAAGTGGTTGGGCACAGATCTTCCCTTCGAACAAAAGAGGATTCTGTGTCTGAAGTGTCTGTGGATGAAGTGGATGAAATGGATGGTGAAGGAGATCTCTTTCTTATCTCTTCTTCCTCAACCTTTTCCAATGCCCATTCAGGAATCTTGTCTGAATCTTTCCCCAATATGTATTCAGTCGATCCACTCTCAGCCAGCAAGTGTTCTGACGATTCTGAATGCTGAAGGCTTTTCGCGTATACCCTCTTCTTCGTCCTCTCCTCATTCTTCTTCTCTGCCTCTTTCTCTGCTCTCCTCCACTGCTCTTCTGGCGACATCTCCATTGTTACCATCTCGAATGCCTTCGGATCCTTTCTGATGTTATCGTTCACAATCTCTCTCAGATCTTCTGCTTCATTCTTTGCCTTTCTCCATCTGACTGCAAGAATAACAGAAACAATCAGAACAATCAATAGAACAATAGCCATAATGATCACAATCAATGCCCATGATGATTTCCCTTCTTTTCCTCTTTCAGCAATCCTTTCATCTCTGCTTGTCTGAGACTCGCTCTTGTTTTTCAGAATGAATGAATCAGTAGATAATTGTTTGTCAGCATCTCCAAACAGAATGCTCACTTTCACCTCTGCCTCATCTTCTGCCTCACTTATTGCCTCTCTTGCCAATCTCCCTTCAACTTTTGTCTCTGACACATATCCACTTTCATCAAACGCAAACTTTTCAATCTGCTTTTCATCACCCATCTGCTTCACAATCATGAATGACAAGTTACATGGAAGAAACAGCTTCCCTTTGAACACTACCTCCATTTCTTCTCCTTTCTCCTTTGCTTCAACACTCTCCAGCACTGGAAAGAAAAATGGAGACACTTTCTCAGAAACAATCCCTTCAAACAGACAACCCTCATTCAATATCCAAAGAGAACTGTTTTTCTCTTGACCATCTCCTCCTTTCAGGCTCATCACATTCAGTGAAGCAGAATCAGAGCAGATGATGTTTCGACGAAGAGAAGGGTATTTTGAATTTAAAGGATTGTTGTTCATAAACTCTCCCTTCTCAATCATTAAAGATCCTCCTTTCACAGTCAAACCTCCTTTCGATGAGTTGCAAATCATGATATCTCTCACAACTGCTTCACTCTTCGACAAGGCAACAACTGATCCATTCCATCTGCACACTTCATCAGAAATCTCATTCCTTTTTGTCTCTGAAACAAGATTCCCTTCAAACACACACGACTCCATCAATATCTCCTGTGACAATGTTATTGCCACTTGGCTCCCCTTTGGTGATTCTGATGTGCACTCATGAAAAGAGCAGTTGCACATCTCAAATCCACTCATCGGCTGACTTGAGCAAACAATGCAAGACCCATCACTCGATCGGCTGATGTTTGTGAATGAAGACAACACCAATGACAAAACAAGTGATGAGTGGCTGTTTTCAAGTGAGATCAGACTCCTTTCTTCCAGCTCGATGTTTGTGGCTGCCAACTTTGAAATGCTCATTTCCTCACTTTTTCCACATTCAATCAATGAACTCTTGCATTCCACATCATCCACTCCCACATCCTCAAATGTTGCTCTTTCTGAATGCAATATCATGAACACAGGCTTCGAGAATTTCAAGTGCCAAACACTGCACTTTTCTGCCTCAAGCAACCCATTTTCAACAACAATCAGAGAAAAGTCAAAAAGGGGATGTGAATTCTCCATTGATCCGCTTTCTGACAAGAATGAAACAGATTCCAGAATAAGAGATCCATTCAGCTGATGAATCAAGCATGAGCAGACAACATTCCTCATTTCCTCGAAAACAAATAAAAGTTTCTCAATTCGAACAGACTCTGATGCCATCACGACTCCTTCATCAGCCAAATCGATTTCATTCACTTTTATCTCAGCATTCCTGCTTGTCTCCATAGACTTGATCGTCACCTTCTCAGCTGAGCATGAACCAGTCAATTCTGTCTCATTCCAAACAAACAGCAGTGAATAATCTGACGGGATGATGTGGCTCACCCCAACATTCAGCGATGAGCATGCACCCTTCATTTCCCCACAGTTCTTGCTGTTGCTGTTGTTCCCCGCAATCGAAGACACAAATATGAATTCGCTCCTAAACACATACACTCTCCCCAACAGATCCTCTTCATCCCCATAATCATCTGATGTGCACCCCCATATCGCCATCTCCCTCACAAATGGCTCCCCGAAATTTATCAGGAACTGTGACTCACTTATCTGCGAGTCAAGGTCTGTGCACTTCACAAACACATCCCTCCCTTTCGATGCAACATTCTCTTTGAATGTGATGTTCGACAGCACAAATGGCAATGCCTTCTGAGTTGCACTCTGTGATTTCAAAAACAGTCCTCCGCCTCTCCCAATGTTCGAACAGAAACACTCTGTCACATTCGTGTGATTCATTTCCAATCTCCCCCTTTCATTGAAAAGGAAAAACACTCCTCCTCCTTCATTCGAATTTGTTGATCCACAGCCATCAATTGTTGAGTTCTCCATTTTCAGTCTCACTACGTTCGGCACATAACAGAAAAGAAATGAAGGGTTGTTTGACGCACTTTGCTTCACATTCATGAACGTGCATTGTTCAAACAGAATGTTCCACACTTCTTCTGCATTTTCATTCCCAACTCCAGGAATCACACCTTCACTCATCGCAATTGCACTTTTCCCACTCAATGCAATTTCCTCAAATATTATTTCGCTCATTGACACCACACAGTCAGCTGATATCCTCAAAATCTCGTGCATCGTTGAGAATCCAGCTATTTCTATCTTTTCAATAGAAACAATTCCTTTCAATGCACTGATCAGGACAAATGACACCTCACTTTCAGCATTGCCAATTGTGTGAATCGAACAGCTCACAACACTCGTTTTGATTGCTTCTGATCCTGTCTGAATAAGGATGTTTGCTCCGTTGTCAAAGGCACTGGGGATCAGAATCCCCAATTCACTGAAGTGAACAACCCCTTTGCACTCAACAACAGCATCTCCGTCCCCTTCAATTGTTTGAGCAAATCGTATTTTATCTGACTCCCCATTTGTTCCTTCCACCTTCATCCCACTCACACTCATTTCACTCCTCACATCACAATTCCCCTGAACTGTAATCGATTCAATCCCTAAGTCACTCCCTCGCTTCACCCCATAATCAACCGATCCACATGGATACTCCAACAGTCCACACACAATCACATTGTTTCCTCCTCTTGCAACAAGCACACTAGTACCAATATCTTTCCAGAAATAGATCAGTGGGATTGCACATTCCTTGTTTCCTCCATCATACCCTCTCATTGAGTCTTCATTCAGCTTCTCCAGTCTATCTCTCACAAATGGCAATGTTTCGTTCTTTACACTCTTGGCAAGTGATGGAGATGAAATGAACAGATCCTTCCCATATTTCGCATCGTTTGGCTTCTCAGATGAAAAAACAGGTGAGGATATCACAAACCCTGCTTTTCCTTCTTCTTCTTCTTTCAGTATCTTCAGCATTATTCCTCCTCCATATCCAACACTTCCCTCTTCATATGGTGCTGTGCAACAATAAAACGAACATCCATTAATTATGAGATTCGTTTTCGAAGATGCCTCACAAAAGAGTGCTCCTCCCCCACACTCTTCTTCCTCTCCAACGACAGCACATCCTTCGAATGTGCAGTCATTTATTTCCACTTTGTAATCTTTTCCATCATTATCATCCCCATTGTTTGCAATGCTGATGCATCCTCCACTTCCCTTCGAACGAGTGATCGATGAAAATGTGCATCCTGACATCTCTTCAATAATCCCCTCGTGGCACTCAACTACACATCCATCGCTGAATGTGATTTTTCCGAAATTGCTGTTCGTCATATTCATCGAAGGCACACTTTCAGCATTCCCTTCAACAACGAATATCAATGAACACCATTTGACAGCACTCTCTGACGCAAACTCACTCACTTCCACTACCCCTCCAACAGCCTTCACAAACACAGTCGAAATAGGCTCAGTGCCTCCTTCCATCCCACATCCATTCAGTGTGAGCTTCCCTGAATGGCACTCAAACACACTTTCATGAAAGGTCAGAGATTTCTTCAAAGAAAATACAATACCAGTCACAGACACAGAAACTGTGATTTCAATCAATCCACTTTGAGCTCCCACTTTCAGATCAGAAACATCACATTTCATCTTATCCTCTTTGGATGCAATGCTCCATTCATTCGAAGTCAACTCCAATTCTTCCTCAAAGACAAATGGCTCAAGAAGAGCAACATCCTTTTTCTTCCCTTCAAAGTGGAGCGACACTGCCTTTGAAATGGATGAACACGGAAATTCTTCAAATCCACACTTCGAGAAATCATGGCTCAACGATCCTCCTCCAACAAATGCAGACCCTGAAAAGTTATCCCACAGATACACTACTAGTGGGATGGCAAAAGTCTCATTCAATGTCGATCTCTCAAATCCATTCATTTTTGTTAAATCGTTCAAATCAACATTAAATCCAATCGATCTTCTGTCAATCACATTCATCAGCTCTTTTGCGTTAACGAACACTTCTTTCCCTTCTCTGGCATCACACCCAGAAAATGAAACATCCCTCAAAATGAATGAGCTAGCTCCATCATCCAAATGAAGATAAATCCCTCCTCCATATCCACTCTCTCCGTCTGTGTTTTGTATTGCCTTGCAATTTGTGAGTTGAAGCAAACCACTTCCATCATTGGAATATGCCTCTTGTGTTTGGTCAGCATCTGTCATGTTTCCCACAGTGAAAAATGATCCTTCTTCCATCTCAACCCACAACCCTCCTCCATTTCCCCCATTGCTCTCACACCCTGACATCATCCCTTCAACAATTTCCAGTGAGCAATCCCTCCCAAGTGTGCATTCCACTGCTCCCCCATTTTCTCCGTTCCATCTGAGTCCACTCATTGAACTGTTTGTGAGCTTCAGCATCTTGGCTGAATTTGTTGAAATCACTCGAGTTGACTCTGTTGATGATTTCACTGAAAGTGTTGAATCTCTTATCGAAAAAGATGCTCCATTAGCCACCCCAAACAAAACACTATTTCCTGTCGAGCTAATATCCTCAACATTCATGGAAGAGAATGTTCCAGCAGCATTGTTTCCATCAAGACAAATCAATGGATGATTCCCAATGGACAAAGACAACGCAGAAAGCGATGAAACGGACACCTCACCTGCTGACACGGACAAAAACACATAAGATAACGCTGATTGGGAATTTTGCAAAGTCAGTGAGCAATCATCAAGCGAAAATGATTGTGAGGAAGAAAAGAAGAACATTTCGTGATTTGCGAGACCAGAAGGAACAGAGAAAGCAAGTGAACTCACATTTGTATTTGCACTTATTGTTATCAAACTTTCTTTCACTCCGTTTCGTTCATTCCCCGCATTCCATCCACTGTTTCCATCTTTCCCTCTGATTGTGTGCTTGAGGGAGTCAAATGTCAGCTCATCTTGCATTTCGATCGTCCCATCAACAACAATCTTCTTTTCCTTTTCTTGCCTTGTCAAGCAATGCTTCAGAGTCTGACACGGAATTTCAGCGTATCCACAATAAGAATTGTCAAAAGCATCAACATTGCTCACAACAATCTCTTCTGGCAAAGGAATCAGATAAACACATAGCGGAATTGGAGCTGATTCATCTCCATTGTTGAATCCTTGTATCTTGCTCTTTGTATCGAACGAGGCTGTCAATGAAGTGATCTTCCCACTTTTTGCTATTGACTCCAAGTTGATCGAGTCAACAAAAATATCACTTCCCCATTTGGCTCTGTTTCCTTCAAACACTTGTGAAATCAGAAACTCTGCATCTGTATCTTTCACTTTCAGTCCAATCCCTCCTCCTCTGCCTTGTATAGTCGATGCATAACAGTTTCTTATAACGCCTCCATTCATCGTTAATGAACCAACGTTCCCCATTTCAATCATCACACCACCTCCAAAATCAGAATCTACACTCCCACTCTCATAAATCGTGCATCCCTCAACAGTTATCAATTGTGACCCTTCACCCACACTCATCAACGATGATCCGGCTGTTGTTCTCACAATATTGCTGAACACACAGTTATCCAGGTTCAATGAAGCAGATGATCCTTGAGAAAGTGATATCACACTTGTGGCGCCGAATGTTCTGCCCCATCTCACATCTTGCATCTTCAACTCTCCCCCTTCCAGTTTCACAAGTGAGTTTTGAATGCTCCTCTCTTCTGAATGAGCTGCATCCATCGAAATGTTCATTCGCTTCACATCCATCAACCCACTTCCCTCAACCTCAAACAGTCTGCATTGCCTGTTGTTTTCATATGAGGTGTTGTGAACCACTGACAGATCGCTCACACTCAACTCCCCTGTTCCAACACAAAACAGACACAATCCATTTTTCTCAAAATTTGTTTCAATGGATGAGCCAGCTGGTGAAATTCCATTCACAGTGATTGTTTTCTCCCCAATGTCAACTCCTTCTCCTTCCACAACTGTTCCATTCAACACCTTGATTTCCTCCACAAACCCTTCAATCATTTGTGAAAGGCAATGGCTGATTGTGAGGCATGCACACGATTCATTCAACCCACAGCTGAATGTATCTTTTGCATTTGCTTGACTCTCCTTCGAGGAGACAAATCTGCATTTTCCTCCTGTGTTAGGAAGCCAATCACTTTTGTCACCATCTGCATAATATCTAATTCCATCTGTTCTTGTTGAAAAGCAACAAACAATTTGTGAATGTGTTGAATTATCCTTCAAAAATATATCGTTTCCATATGGAGCGATATTGTTATGAAAAAAGCAAAACCAAAGCAGACTGCCACAAAACCCATTTGTCCTTATGCTCACTCCACCACCGTGATATTCTGATAAGCACGCTTGAAAACGGCAATTTTTTATTACAATCATATCAATTGCAGACCAATGAAATAATCCGCCTCCATCTGCATCAACATATGAGTGACCACTGCAATTAACAAATGAGCAATCCAATATGCAATCTTTTGTCCTTGACGCATTCGATCCGAATATTCCAAGTCCTCCACCATCTTCTACAGACCAGCCATCCATGAAAAGACAATTTTTAATAATTGGCTGAACAGATAACAAATCAACTTCTATTCCTGCTCCTCCATAATCCGAAGATCCAACGCAATAACATTCATGAAATGTGGAATGTTTTACTGCGCATTCGGCAATTCTCAAAACATAAATTCCACCCCCTCTTGTTGAAGTTGCATTGCATTTTATAAACGATGAGTTTTCAACCGAAAGAGTTGCATTCAAATTATCATGCACATACAATGCTCCGCCACAAGAGGCAGAACATCCATCCCATTCTGAATTCTGGAACTGCTGAGATTGTGTTGTGTCCAAATGCTCATTATTTCCTTTTTTCCAGTCATTTCTGAAATTGTTGTTGAATGTGCAATTGTCACAGAAAAAGCAAGCTGAACCCAATGTTCCGCACGCAACTCCTCCTTCCAGCACATCTGTGGAACCTTCTATCAAACAATCTTGCATTGTGCTTTTCATTAGCATTGTCTTTGTGTTGCATCTGTCATTTCCTTTGCTCAATTTTCTCGTGATATTTGCAAACTTGCAGTTTTTGATTCTTTCTGAGTATCCTTCACCACTTCTCAAAAAGTTCCCGCATCCACAAAACACACAATCTCTGCATTCGCAATTTTCAACCTGAATTCGAGACATTTGCTTGTCAATTCTCACAAAACTTTTCATCACTGTTCCTCTTGTGAAACTCATTTCAGACACGTTCATAAAAATGCATATTCCTTCAGAATGCATGAAACAAGATTTTTGTATTGGACTTCTAACAAATCTGCATGTGCATATTCGTGCTGACGATTGATTATCAACAACCAAGGAGCTTTTCTCGCTCACGTGATGAAATATCATTTGATGGAAATCCACTGAAGAGTTGAATAAGAAGCCTGTTATTTCAGTGAAGCTTTCTGTGTCTCTGACTTTGTTTCCTTCAAAAGAGCCTCTATTTATCACATTATCCTTTGATTTGCAATCATGGTTTTCTTCTTTGCATTTAAAGGATATCAGTGCACAAAGGGAAAAAATGAGAAATCTCATCTCTTGTTCAATTTAAAAAATTGATCTCATTCCTTTATTCCGCTTTCTTTTCGAAATATTTCGTTATATCTTCTTTTGGCTATGCAAACAGTGATCACAGTAAATGAATTGAGAATTTCACCATTTTAATTGGATAAGTTGTTCTCTTTTCCTTGGTACACTCAATATCATTGATTTTGCTTCAATGAAAATACTGATTGTTAAAGTTGAGAGTTTAGCTTGTTTCGAAAAATCTTAAAATGCCTTTGAAATATTTCATTCAACTCTTTTAATGTTTCTTTTTCACTGTTCTTTGAATTCACCTTTTCAAAATTTTGAAATTTAGATTTTTTTAATATTTTTATAAAAAAAGCAGAAAATAAAAGAATATAATTCAACCTGAAAGAATCAATTTTCAAATTAAAATACCTAAAAAAAAAAGAAAAGAAAGAAAGATAGATAGATAGATAGATAGATAGATAGAAAAAGAAAAAAGAAAAAGAAAAAAGAAAAGAAAAAAGAAAAAGAAAAAAGAAAAATAAAAATAAAGGTGTTAACTTCAAAACATAAGAATGGAATAGATATTGGTATTATAGAACAAAATGGCAATCAGAAAACACACAAATTACACTATATGTCTAAGTTTTTTTGAAAAGTTCCTTTTGTTTAATTTACAAATAAAATAAAAATTTAATATTTCAATCAAATTTCTGTTCCCACTTACGAAACTTTTCTAGAATGGAAATAACAACATTATTGAGATTTTATTTTCATGACAACAAAATTTGGTGAGTGGGAACAGAAATTTGATCGAAATATGAAATTTTTTCTTTATATGAAAATTAAACAAAAGTAACTTTTCAAAAAAATATAGACATATTCTGATTATATTTGTTGTTTAAAGAATGTGTTGTGTGATAGAAGTTTGCGGAAATGTGTTATTGACAGAAAACAAAAAAAATTATTTCTTATTTTTCATAATTCTTATTTCAACAAAAGAATGCATTCCAAAGCAATTTTCACCATCTGCATCTCCTTAATAAACATCTCAATCATTAAAAAAATATTTACATCTTTTGCATCATCGGATCTCCGTTTAATGTGTTTTTTTCCAAATTTGATTTATTGATCATATCCCATTTATTAATCGAAATAAAGAATTTACTTATTATTTCGATTTCATGAGAAAACATTTCCGCACAAAATCATTAGCATGAATAACAATGATTTAATATTTGTTAACATACCGTGTTGTTTTTTTTCGATTTCAGTGAATACAATTAAGTGTCATTATGCCTTATCTTCCACTCAAGTCTTCATTGTGGAGGAAAGTCTTGGAATAAATCAGAAATTTAGACTGAATCATGAATAATATTCACATTTTTCAAATGGTTATGCCTGAAGTGTTTCTTTTCTTCATTAAAATTGCTATCGTTTTACATCTTGCAGTTTGCGCAAAAAATACAGGACAAGATCGATTTCTCAACAACTGAAAGAGAAATAATTCTGATAATTTTCCTTCAAATATATCTCATCAATGCAAACTCAATTGATAAACGAGACTTTCAGGACAGCTTCGCTTGAGCTCAGAAAAAATATTTATAGAAATCTTGGAGAAACTCATATTTATATTTCTCCGAGATTTCTATAAATATTTTTTCTGAGCTCAAGCGAAGCTGTCCTGAAAGTCTCGTTTATCAATTGAGTTTGCATTGATGAGATATATTTGAAGGAAAATTATCAGAATTATTTCTCTTTCAGTTGTTGAGAAATCGATCTTGTCCTGTATTTTTTGAGCAAACTGTATTTGGTGTTTCTATTTTTTGCGCAATCTCAAATCTTTGAATTTTTTATTTTGAAAATTAACATTTGAAGATGTCTACACCAAAAATTAATCAACATCGAAAAAGTTTAAAACAACATCGAAAAACTTTAATTCTGCATCGAAAATTCTTTATCATCTAAAAATTTGAAAAAAAATCATAAAATTCATACTCATGTCAGTTTCTTTTCTTTCAGTTATTGATCTGAGAAATTTGTCAATTTCTATTTGAAAAATATTTTTTTATGTTTTTTTGGTGTTTGATTGTGTGAAATAGTGGAAATTGGATAAAACTGAATTGTGATTTAACTCCTCACATGCGCTTGGGAATTTATAAGGAATTTATGCAAAAAACAAAAGTGATAGGATAGTTCATGATCTTGTTTTGTGCACAAAAAGACAGAAATCAATCTTTTCTGTTTGAAACGAAAAGTTTTCGATTTCATTTTTTGCATTTGAATCTGATAAAAAAAACATTTTCAATCTTCAAAATGAGGAAAGAATCGATTGATATCAGTCTTTATCATTGAAAACAGTAGTTAAAAAAAAAAAAAAAAAAAAAAAAAAAAAAAAAAAAAAAAAAAAAAATAACCAATAAATTAACATAAGTTATTATCAACATTTGTTTCAAAAAAATTTATTTGGTTTTGACTTTTTTTGAAATTCTGAACAAATTATCTTCTTTTTCGATTATGAATTTAACATTTTCGATGTTGAATTAAATACTTAAAATCTTGAATTAAACTTTTTCGATTTTGAATAATAATTTTCGATGTTGAATAATTTTTGGTGCGGAACATCAAAAAAAAAGTTTCTTACAAACTTGAAACTTTTCTTTGAAGTTTCTTTTTTCGCTCTCTTGATCCATTTCCCACTTCAATTGTTTTGCAAAAGGTGTGAGATGAAGAATTATTATATCGAGAAAAAATACAATAGGGCTATTTAAATTGTTATATTAAAGGACAGTTTTTTATTTTTTGATTTGATTAGAGACTTTACTCATGAGTTTTCTGAGTTTTCGACCGAAACCTGCTGATTTCGTTAAATCTCTGTCTACAGCGCTTCATTTAATTGCAGCAAACAAAGAAGTCAAAGCCGTTGAAAAGGGAGTGAAAGATAGCGCTAAAGCAATAAATTCATTGAAAATTCTCCTTTATGGTGATGCTGAAAATGAGCCAAGCAAAGATGCATTATCACAAATTGTAACTGAGATAATCGCATCAAACACACTTGTGCTAATGATGATATATTTGGGATCACTAGAATTTGAAGTATTAACTGTTTTGTGAATGTTTTGCATTCAATCATGTTTTATTTAGGCAAGAAAGAACTGCACAACTGTATTTAATGCACTTGTGCACAGAGAGCCAACAAATGAACTTGTAATTAGGCATATTCTGGAACATCCAGAAATCATCCGTGTAATGCTTGTTGATTTTCAGAAATCCAAAATTGCACTTTCTCTAGGATCTATGTTTCGTGAATGCATTCGCTCCCAGGCTCTTGCAAAACTTGCAATAGAGATGCCAGAGTTTTCGTTTCTTTTTCATTATGTTGAATTGGAAAATTTTGAATTGGCAAGCGATGCATTCACATCATTTAAGGTTTTTATTTGGTTATGCCAAATTTGTTTTATGTTATATTATTCTTTTTTCCTTTAAAGGATATTTTAACTCGTCATAAGCAGATTGTTTCAGAGTATTTGCAAACACATTATAATTCTGTATGCTGCTATTTGATAAACGGAATTCATTTCTGACAACTTTTTTTTTCGTAAAAAAGTTTTTTGATAATTACACAGCTCTTCTTAGCTCAGCAAACTATGCGACACGTAGGCAGAGCGTTAAAGTTTGATGTCTTACATTTTTATGATTCTTGAAACTTTCTTCCTTTTTGTCTTTTTTTGCATTTTTAATGCTTTGTTTCAAATCCTTCATTTTTTTTTTTTCATTTGTCTTTTTAAAAATTCATTCGAAGCTTCTTTCAGATTTGCTTTTTGACCGGCAAAACTACTTCATAATGATGAGGTATATTGCAGATGCTCAAAATCTGCGTCGGATTATGACTTTGCTGCGAGACTCTTCAAAGGCAATTCAGTTCGAATCCTTTCACGTTTTCAAGGTTTTTGTTATGAACCCCGAGAAACCTGAACAAATTGCAGAGGTTTTGAAAAAGAACAGAGAGAAACTCATACCTTTTCTGATTGAATTTCATAATGATAGAAGTATGCCTAAGATAGTGATGAGTGGTTATGAAACATACAGACAAATAATGAAATATAATTAATTCTGTTGTTTCATTAATTATTTTATTTGTAATTTTGTGAATTTATTTATTTTAAAATTCTTATTATTTTATGTCTATTTATTATTTAATTTGATTATTGTTCGCTTATTCCGATTTGTAGCAAAAGATAAGCAGTTTTTGGAAGAAAAAGGGCTTCTTCTTGAGGAAATTAAAAATTTGTGATCTTTTTATCAATTTCAGTTTTAGTATTTCCTTTATTATTTAGCATATTGCTTTGTCTTTATCCTTTTATTTTTCCCGAGGATTTGTCATATGATTTTTCATTTTGAATCAGAACCTGATAGTTTTAAGGCTGTATATTTAGTATTATCGCACTATCATTTGTTATATTTCATTGAGGTGATTGCGTATTTATATATCTTCTTCTCTTTTGCATCACCTGAATGAATGATCTTAGAAATTTAACATTAGTTTTAAATTCTTCAATTTAAAAATAAAATGTGTTATTTTGAATTTTTTCTTAATTATGTTCATTTTTGAAATTTTCAGAAATTCAATTTTTTGTATGTTTTCAAATTTTATTTTGACAAAAACATTTTCTTTTCTATCTTTCTTTTTTTATTTTTGCATTTAATTTTAATTTTAATTTTTTGAAATGAATATTTTTTATCCTAAATATTAATTTTTTTTGAGAGTTGGATTTGTCATTTCTTTGAAGCTTGAACCTTACGTGATTCATAACTAATACTTATTTTATATTCGTTGGTTAATTCAAGCTTTTCTTATATATCTTGAACTAGTTGATATTGTTTAAATCTGTACTTTCCAGAATTATTTTTGTCAACTTTGGCTGAGTATTCCAATCTGCCAAATGTTTATTTTTTTTAAAATATCAGCGCACATCTAAAAACAAAGAAAAATCTAATTCAATCGATAAAACAAAAGTTATTTTTTTATCGCTTATCTCTTTAACACAACAATTACTTAATCCGTTGGAAAAAAAAGATGGATTGAATTATGATAACTTCATGTTGATCAAAAAGTAATAAATAACTGAGTAATGGTGAATAAAGAAACAACACATTATAATTTGCGTTTGATTATGATCGGAAATCCAGGAGTTGGGATGACGTCTCTATTTCACATGTATGCTTTCAGGCATTGTTTTGAGCATTATTATACTCTCATTTGTGAGCCCTATGAGGTATCAGTTACAATTGAAGGAAAAAATGCTTTGATTAAAATCTTCGAACACACCATATATCATTCCACATATCGAAGAGATGACGATTTTCAAGATACATCTTTAAACCAGCAATATGAAGCATTTGCAGAATATCATTTGAATGATTTTGACGCTTGTGCTCTTATCTTCAGTTTGTCTTCACGCGATTCATTCGTTGATTTGAAGAACAAGAAAAAAAGGCTGGATAACATTCTTGGAGAAGATTTAAATAATTATCCATTTATTGTTGTCGGAAATAAAAGTGACGAGCAAGAGTCAAGAGTTGTTAATCGATTTGAGGTGGAGGATTGGTGCAAAAAAGAAGGAATTTGCACGTATTTTGAGACATCTGCAAAAACTGGATATAATGTCAATGAAGCGTTTGGAGAATTGGCTCATTTTGCTTTGGCTCACCAAGAATCACGAGAAAAGGAGTATAAAAAATCAATCTGTGAGAAACTGTCCAAAAGAGATAATGCTTCTTCCTCGAATTGTGTCATAATCTAGTATTTCTGTACAATCAAATGAATTTTAATTAAACATTTGAGCATAACTTATTTATTTGTTTATTGATTTTTCTTTTTATAAAATATTTTAAATTTTTAGTTTGCTTTCATTTTATCTATGCGATTGAGATTATATTCATTATAAATCATTGAGAAGTTATTGCTAATGCTCCTTTTAATGTATTATTTTAATTTTAATTTCATTTAATTGCTGTTTGTTTCATTTTATGGTTAGATATGTAATGCTGCAGCTGTTTTCTGTTATTGTTGGATTGTTTGCTGCACATATCAAAAATGCAGCAAAAAGGAATTTTACAAAATTTTCAAAATAAATTTTCAATTAATTGTTATTTTATAATTTGAAATGAAAATATATTTTTTAAAAAAGTTAGTTTGAGTGGAATTTTAAACTTATTCATTCGTTGGAGTTCCTTCATTTGAAATCTCTTCGCTTTCTTCTCCTTTCTCTCCTTCCTGAGATACGTTCAGGCCACCCTCTCTGTCATTTTTCTCATTTGACAGATCTTTTCCTCCTTCACTTTGCTCCTCGTCCTCCTCGTCATCTTCTTCTCTTTCACCGAGTTTTAAACGTTCATCTGTATTTTCATCATCACCTTCATTTTTGTCATCGGGGATGATTGCACTTTCTGTCAAGAAAAATGTGTCAAGCTCTTCTTTTTTCTCTTCTTCGTTCGACTTCTTTTCAATGCTCTCCTTTTGCTTCCGTCTCTTTGTGTTTGCTTGCTGCCTTTCCTTCTCCTGCTGCTTAAGCTTTCTCAATCTTCTCTTCTCTTGCATCTCCTTCATGCTATCTGCAACAAACGTCATATGCTTTGTGATCCATTCCTTAAGGTCGCTGTTTCCAGGTGTTGGTTGCATGGCACGATATGTCGAGTTCATTGGAGAAGGAGAAGGAGCAGAAGAGGAAGAGGTGGAGGAGGAATAAGGAGATGAAGATGCAACGGACTGAACAGATGCAAGTGAACGTGGAGTGAATGATGACGTGAAAGGAGCAGAAAGAGAAGAAGCAGACGGCAAGAGAGGAGGTGCAACAGAATATGGAACAGCAGAAGAGCGGGAGTGCTCCGAATATGAGAGGGGGATCGAGCGAAGTGGGTTTGAGAGAGGCATCGAATATGGAGTGCTTGCACCAAAAAGAGCGGCTGTTGAAGATGAAGAAGGCAGAGACGGTGAAATGTTGCGCAAGGAAGCAGCAGAAAGCGAAGTTGAGGGTACAGAAAACGGAAGATTTGAGGTGAAAGGGAGGTGAAAGAGTGGGTTCTGTGAAAGAGTGTCTGAAGATGACGAAGTCGAAGAAGTGGCATAAGAAGATAGAGGAGAAGGCGAAGAATACTGTTGCGACAATCTGTTTTGAGATGCAGTTGTTCTGTCAGACATCAGCTGTGTATGTGGTTTAAACTCTTTTTCACTCCTTTCTGTTGCCTGCTGCTTGGCATCCGCTTCTTTTTCGTGATCTTGCTGTGTTTGTATCAGAGATTCAATTTTGTTGTTGATTTGCTCAATCATTTCTATGAGCTGGTGCTGATTTTTGCTGCCTGTAGTCAACTGTGAAGATGCTGAAGAAGTTAGCATGTTTGGAAGTTTTCGAGCTGTCTTTCCCGAGCGAGTAAAGGCCATCTCTTCTTCGTTCTCTTCATCAACAGTTGCAGCAGCGTTATTTGCATTTCCAAGCATTCCCTTTCTTCTTTCAGTATATTTGCTTGTTTTCTGTTCAGCGTCCTCTTCGTCCAAGCTGATTTCACTGTCTTCATCTGCTTCTTCATCTGCTCTTTGACTCCTGTCTCTTTCTCTGACTGAATGCTTTTCGTGCTGCCAGCTGTGTGGCTGCATCTGATGCAGTGTTCTGACTGGCCTTTCTGTGGCAGCTCCGCTAGAAGCCGAGTTTCGCTCATGTGAATATTTCTTGACTTCGCGATCAGTCAAGGCTTGTCTGGTAGAAAAGCGGTGGTGGTGGATGTGAGTGGGAGATAAACGGTTAGAGGGGTGATTGGAGTGATGGGTGTGATGTGGAGATGCAGAAGAGCGGGATGGTGAATCTGGAGAAGGCGATGAAATGGCAGATTCGTTGTGACGTGTTTGGAGGCGCTTTGTTTTGCGTCTGGTGTCTTTTGTGAAGCGTTCCTCTTCTCTCTGATTAAACGGGCTTGTAGACAGATCTTCCTCATCTGAAGACTCATTCTGCTTGTTTGATGCGCTGTGGTGTCGAAGATGGCGATCGGCGATTGACGAACGAACTGTTGCGAGTGACTGAAGAGATGATGAAAAGGAGTCAGAAGAAGAGGAGACAGATGGAGACGCAGGAGAAGAATGTGAAAGTGCGAGAGATTGTAAGTGAAATGGCTGTTGATTGAATTGAGGCATTGAATGCGACAAGATTTCCAGTTCTTTCTTTTTCCTTTCAAGCGAAGAAAAATTGACTGAAGATGGTTTTTGACGAGACTTGGAGCTCTTCATATCCGATTCAGCTGGATAGAAAGTGTTTCCTTTCATTTTATCAGAGGCAATAATCGGAGTGTGTCTGTGCTGATTGCTAAAATGTGCGTCCAAGAAGTGCTGCGAATAAAGCGGAGATTCTGAACGACTGCTTGTCTGAAGTGGAGGTCCTCTGCGATGGCGAGCTGAACGAGAGGAAGCATCTTTGTGGGAAGATTGAAGAAGAGGCTCCCGAACTTGCGAAAGCAAAGAGGAAAGAGACGCATCGCCATCCATTTCGCAACTGTCTGAAGCTGATAGCTTTCGGTCTGCTGAGAATTGAGGTGTGTCGCTGGCTGAATGCGCCTTCAGGAATCTGCAAAGCGTCTGAGGCAACTCGATGCCAAACGATGAAAGATACTCTGCAACAACCGAGACTCGCTTTTTGTGCAGTGTCAGAACTTGCTTTGTCGTTTTGAGCTGTCTGATTTCTTTGTTCAGAAGTGCTGCTTCTGCATCCAGCTCGCTTTTCATCGATGCCAGCTGCTCTCTTTCAGCAGAAAATTGTTCGTTTTGCGAAGGGCTGGAGGAAGACGCCAAATACTCTGCATTCCGCCTGTCTCTCTTTCTCTCTCTTCTCTTCTCTTCGAGCCGCTTCTCCCTCTCCTCCTTCTTCTTCAGCTGTGCCATTTTGCGCTTCCATGTTGCAATGGCTGATGTGACTTCAGATCGCCACGATGCAACAATCGCCAGCTGCTTTCGGAGAATGTGCTCAGCCTCGCTGATTCTGGTTGCCTCGCTCAAAAGCGGAGAAAGCGAAAGGGAAGGAACAGGCAACTCTTTCACAGACAGGTCTGGCGACGAGGGAGAAGAATGTGCAGAAGGCGGTGTTTTCGAGGGAGAATGTGAATGTGAGCGAGAAGAAGAAGAAGAGACTGAAGATGATGCTGATGCAGATGCTGATGGAATGGCATCAGTGCGGATCTCATGAATGACTCCATTGTGTCTTTGATCTTCTTCTGAATCAGATCTCATTTGAATGTTTTCAAAGCCTTCATTTCGAAGACTTTCTTCGTTTTGCGTTCTGCTTTCGTATTCCTTTTGAGTCAATTCACTGTTGAGTTGATTGTTGCCCCCAGAAAAGCTGCTCCGCCTTTCGGTTGCTTCATCTTTCACAGAGTTGCTGCCATTTTCGTTCTCTTTGCTCATATTTTGAGAAGCAAACAGATCACACTGTTTCGAGTTGAGATAATCTTTATTTTTCAGATATTCTTCCTTTTCAATCAGCAAATTTGACACTTTTTCTTCCAATATTTTCATTTTTATATCTTTTTCCTCCAATTCTTGTCGAATTCTTTTCAATTCCTGGTTGATCTGCTCATTTTTGTTCCGTTCTTCATCCAATTGGCTTGTCTTCTTCGCCAATTCGTCTTTTATTTCTCTCGTTTTCTCTTCAATATCCCGTTCAATCGTAATTCTGAGGTGCTTTTCTCTGTCTCTTTCGTCCTCCAACTGATATACCAGCTCTTTCATCTCTTTCTCTTTCTCTCTCTGCGACGCCTCCAGTTTGTCTACATCCATTTTGTGCTTGTTTTTCAAGTCGGTTATTTCTTCCTGGTGCATCTGGCCCATCCTCTCCACTTTGACTTCCCACTCGTTTTCCTTCTCTTTCAGTTCTTGCTTCACTCGACTGCTCACTTCGTCTTGAAATTTCGCTGTTTCTTTTTCGTTCAGCTGAGTTATGCTTCCACGCAACTTCGTTTCCTTCTCTTTCATTTCTTTTTCGAGTCTGCTTATTTCTTCAGCTATCCATTTCTTCTTCTCTTCTTTCCGTTTTTCTCCTTCTTTTTCAATCCTCACGAGGTCTTCATCAAGTTCTCGCTGCCTTTGCCTCTTCCGCTCCAACATGTAATTCACCTCTTCTTCTTCATTTCTTCGTCTCTCTTCTCTTTCCTTTTGCCAAGTCGCTTCTTCTTGTTCCCTTTCCCTTTTTCTGCGATCTTCTTCGCTTCTCATCGTCTTCCTGTGTTTTTCTTCCATTTCTTCTCTTTCTCTTTTCTGTGCTTCAATCAACCGTCCTTTCTCCACTGTCCATCGCGTCACGATCTTTTCTCTTTCTCTTTCTTCTTTCTTCGCCTTCCTCTCGTTTTTGCGGCGTATCTGCTTCTCATCTTCGTCCTCACTGCTGTCATCATCATCATCATCATCATCAGTCTCTTCTGTGTCGCTGTTGCTGTCATCATTCTTTCCCCCAACATCGCTTTCTTCATCGCGTACAAACCCGATCTCATTCATCAGCGAGTCTGAAGAAGGCGAGCGCTGCTGCGAAGAACTCTGAGAAACTGTGCGGCTGATTGACCCGTTCGGATCTTCTGACTGCACAGGTATGACAGAAGAAGCTGAAGAAGGCGAAAAAGGAGCAGGTTGAGAATTAGTTGGTGTTGTGAATGAAGATGCAGGCTGTGAAGCAGAATCTTGCTGGGGGCGCGAGCCAGACTGCTCCGTTGTTGATGAAATTGAAAGAGAAGAAGTCGGAGGAGCAAATAGCTGTGATGTTTTCTTTGCTATTGTCGATGGAGGCGTTGTAAGCGGAGCATCTGTGAAATGATGAGTAACTGTTGGAGAAGGTGTTTGAATGATTGAAGATGAAGAAGAAGTTGATTGCTTTTTGTTACCGCTTCCGTTCTGTTGATTTTGATTTGATGAAGTATCGCTCTTTGCCGTTGAAGCTGATGCACCTGCTTTAGGAGTTGAATCGTCATTGGTGACAGTTGAAAATTGGACTTTTTTTTGTGTTTTCGAAGATGATGATGGTGAAGCGGTTGACTGGACTGTTTGCTGAAGTGGTGTTGTTGGCGGCTTTCCTTGAGCAGTTGACGTTGCCTTTTGCGTTGTGACAGGCGTTTTCGGAGATGATGGTGTTGCTATCATTGGCGCAACTCTGGATTTATTCAATCCAACTTTTGGCGTTGTTGGTGATGTTGTCTGTTTTCCTCCAGAATTTGGACTTGTAGCTCTATTACCCTGAAATCAATTCAAAAGCATTCAATTTAAGTTATTTCAATGATTCAACATACGCTTGCTCGCTGTTTTTGTTTTAGTAACTCTTTTTTTCTTTTTTCCACTTCATACAAATTTCGATAATAATCATCAAGCGGATGATCCCACATACTTGCTCCTGTTTTTTCATTGTAATAATAAGCACGATGATCCGGTGTCTCTCTGTTAAAAGTGAAAACAAATTTCAAATAATAAAAAATGGAAGAAGTATTTAAAACAGCAAACTCTTCCACCCAACCATCTGGCAAAGCAGCGTTGAATCCTTCTCTTGCGATCCAAAAAAGATCATTATCCAATGGAGTCATTCCCATGTAGTCTGCATATTCCAAAACTCCTAAATATCATTTACCAAACAAGAAATAAATAAATCTTTAAATTGCGTTTGTTAATTGACATCAAGCCTTGAAGTTCAGATTCATCAATCTGCATTGCCATTTGCTTCCGTAACCCCTTGGCAACACTATGTCAAATTTTAAATAATTATACCATAATAAATTATACATATTATAACGCAATCAACATTAAATTAAAGTATAGTGTCAATTTTATGAAATGAATTTCAATATAAAAATTGAATTCCCATTTTTGAATTAAGAATTTCCATTTGATTTTAATTCTGTTTTTGATGGTACTGGGTACTTTGGCCGTCATTGTTGGATATCCTTTTGCAATATATTTGATTGTGCAATTGTGCATTATCATATATGATCATGTTATTGTTCCTCATTTCATTGAACCTTTTCCACTTTCACGTTGGTCTTCGTCATCCAGTCCATGGGCAATAGTTACTGGTGGAGGAAGTGGCGTTGGGAGAGGATTTGCAGAGCAATTGGCAAGACGAGGATTTAAGTTTGAGAATATTTTTTTAAGAGACATTTGTTCATTTATTATTTTTTTGGATAATATTCAAGCATAATTTTACTTGGTCGAAGTCGTATATCTATGAGTGAATGCCAGGAATCTATAAGATCCAGAAGTCCAAATGTGGATGTTTGTTCTCTTTTATGAATCATATTTATGTTTGGATGAATATCTCAACAATATTTGAAAGGTTGTAATGGAAGAAATTGATTTCAGTAGGCCTGTTCATGAATGGGCACAGCGAGTTGAGGCGATAATATCAAACAAAGATATTTCGATACTTGTTAATAATGTGGGGATCAACACAGAAATCCCTGTTGTTTATTCGGAACATGATCTTGCACATGTTCAGGATATGATTCAAGTCAATTGCCTTGCAGCCTCAGCAATGACCAAAATTGTTCTTCCATTAATGAAGCAAAATGGAAAAGGAGGAATTATATTTTTGAGCAGCTGCACTGGGGAATTTGCTTCTCCAATGATGGCTGTGTATTCTGGTACGAAAGCATACATAAGGAGATTTGGCGAAGCGTTATCAGAAGAGGTATTAAACATTTATTGTTACATTCCTTTATAATTTGAAATACATATTCTGGTGAAATTTAATTTGAAATACTATCGCATAATATTTTTATTCGAACTTTCTGATCAAAACTAAACCTCAGGTTAAATCATCTCACATTGATGTTCTTGTTCTCCACCCGTATTATGTGTTGTCAAAAATGAGTGGATTTCGAAAGCCTTCTCTGCTCGTCTGCACACCAACTGTTTTTGCAACTTGCGCTCTGCGTTATCTTGGCAGGAAAGTTGTGGTGCAGCCGTATTTCCCTCATCTGTGCTTGGATGTGCTTTTCTCGCTTGTGCCATTGGGATTGTCCCTTCGCTTTCAGTTGAACAGGATGAAAACAGTGGCCGTGAGATTGATGCGAAGGAAGAATAGAGAAAGAGAAGCATCATTAGGAAGCGGATCAAGCGCAGAAATTGAATTTCAGAGAGGAAGCTCTCATTCTTCAACTGATATTGACTGTGAAGACGACGATAAAAAGGCTCTTCTTTCACCTCCTGCTCTTATAACGCAATGATAGTTTTAACTTTGAAAGACTTGCTATTGTTCTTATTTAAAAAATAGCTTTCATTACAATTAATTATTTTAAGGAGGAATGGAGATTCTTCTGCAATTGAAATGAAATGACACTTTAATTACCATTTTATCTGTTAATTGTTACGATAATTTCATAAGCAAAAACAAAAAAGAAAAGCTTGCCCATAATATTTTAACTCAGTTATAAAATTGGATTAACAAGCTAATAAAAGAAGAAGTTTTCCTTTTCTTGTCTTACAATGAAGGAAATTATTGTAATACAAGGTAGGGCATATTTGTTTAATTTATTTGTTTTTGCTTAAACATGTATTATTTTTTACACAAATAATTATTCAAAAGCTGGGCAATGTGGAAACCAAATTGGGCATCGATTTTGGGAGATGGCCTTAAATGAATTTAATCTTTGTCATCCACCTCCTTCCAATGATACACTGAGCAGTTTTTTCAGAATTGTTGATAAAAGGTTTTAACAAATTAATTTGTACATCGTAAAATTCAAATTTTTTTCAGGGGCGTCACAATAAAACCAGGAGCTCCATTGCATGATGCAAAATTAAAATGTAGAGTTTGTCAGTTTTTTTCAATAATTTTTCAAAAAATCAAAAACATTGCTTAGACACTTTTGGTGGATACTGAAGAAGGAGTTTTAAATCGATTGTTTAAGTCATCTCTTCAAGGGTTCTTTGATCACTCTCTCGAAGTTAAGTCAAATTCTGGTGCAGGAAATAATTGGTATGAAGTGTTTTGTTTTTTTATTAAAAATACTATTCCATTTAAGGGCTGTTGGATATTTAGAATATGGAGATGAAAAACTTGATGAACTTAACGATAAAATACGACAGTTTGTTTTCTGTATTTTTTTCAATTTTATATTTTTCTGTGAAATATGATATTGCTCAAAAGTATTGTTGAGGAATGCAGCTCTCCTCAAGCATTTTTCTTAATGCACAGTCTGAGTGGAGGAACTGGATCTGGGCTTGGCTCTCGTATTGCTGATGAGTTAAGTTCTCAATATGATGATGTTTGCATTTTTTTTTTTTTTTTTATTTTATTTCTTTTTTTTCATGAATATTCAATCATTTCCTCAATAAATCGATGGAAATGTCATAATCTCAGATCACTTCATTCACTTGCAGTCTTCTCCCGTCATTCCCCACGCTCCCTTCCTCCCCCGACTCCTTCTCGTCCTTCTCGTCCTTCTCGTCCAGCCCTTCCTCTCTTCTCCCTTCTTCTTCTTCTTCACTTGTGCCTCCTTCAACCACTGCTGCCTCTTTCACAGACGATGTCACTGTCTCTCCATACAATGCTGTTTTGTCTCTGTCTGTTCTTCTTTCCTCTGTCGATGCTGTGCTACCGATGCAGAACTCGTCGCTGGCTGCTCTTTCGGAGCGGATGATGCAGGAGACAAAGAGAGGAAAGGCTCCGCTTGTGGATGCTGTTTGCTTTGGATTTTGGTGAATTGGGGTTATTTTTGATGATTTTTTCTGATATTCTTTCCTTTTCATCTTTTTTTTATTTTTTCTTAAAAAAAATTGATTTAACTTTAATTTTATTGTATTTTTTTCTCTTTTTCTTTTCAATGTGCATCAGAAAGAGAAAGCTCCCTATGCTGGAATGAACGACATCGCAGCCCGTCTTCTAATCGATCTGACAAGGTTGATGTTTTTATCTCTCTTTCAAAATGCAATTTCTGTACTCAATCACTTTCTCTGTTATTCCATTCATAACCATCTTCTTCGTTTTCTCTTTTGACAGTTCCATGCGTTTTGGCGGCTCACTCAACCTCGATCTGAACGAGATCACCACAAACTTCATCCCTTTTGCCTCGACGAAGCTTCTTTCTTCTTCTCTTTCGCCTTTTGTGAAGGACAGCTCAGCGTTGGCTGTCACTCGCCCTTCTCTGCTGTTTGACGATGTGTTTGCGAAGGAGTCGCAGCTGATGAATGTCGACCCCATCCGCCACAGATACCTCAACTGCGGGCTGTTTATGCGCAGCAGCACAACTGACATATCGGAAATGCATTCAATTCTGACGAAACAGTATGATATTTTTATTGGTTTATTTTATTTATTTATTTATTTATCTATTTATTTATTTATTAATTTATTTATTTATTTATTTATTTATTTATTTATTTATTTATTTATTTATTTATTTATTTATTTATTTATTTATTTATTTATTTATTTATTTATTTATTTATTTATTTATTTATTTATTTATTTATTTATTTATTTATTTATTTATTTATTTATTTATTTATTTATTTATTTATTTATTTATTTATTTATTTATTTATCTATTTATTTATTTATTTATTTATTTATTTATTTATTTATTTATTTATTTATTTATTTATTTATTTATTCATTCATTCATTCATTCATTCATTCATTCATTCATTCATTTATTAATTTATTTATTTATTTATTTATTTATTTATTTATTTATTTATTTATTTATTTATTTATTTATTTATTTATTTATTTATTCATTCATTCATTCATTCATTCATTCATTCATTCATTCATTTATTAATTTATTTATTTATTTATTTATTTATTTATTTATTTATTTATTCATTTATTTATTTATTTATTTATTTATTTATTTATTTATTTATTTATTTATTTATTTATTTATTTATTTATTTATTTATTTATTCATTTATTTATTTATTTATTTATTTATTTATTTATTTATTTATTTATTTATTTATTTATTTATTTATTTATTTATTTATTTATTTATTTATTTATTTATTTATTTATTTATTTATTTATTTATTTATTTATTTATTTATTTATTTATTCATTCATTCATTCATTCATTCATTCATTCATTCATTCATTCATTTATTAATTTATTTATTTATTTATTTATTTATTTATTTATTTATTTATTTATTTATTTATTTATTTATTTATTTATTTATTTATTTATTCATTCATTCATTCATTCATTCATTCATTCATTTATTAATTTATTTATTTATTTATTTATTTATTTATTTATTTATTTATTCATTTATTTATTTATTTATTTATTTATTTATTTATTTATTTATTTATTTATTTATTTATTTATTTATTTATTTATTTATTTATTTATTTATTTATTTATTTATTTATTTATTTATTTATTTATTTATTTATTTATTTATTTATTTATTCATTCATTTATTTATTTATTTATTTATTTATTTATTTATTTATTTATTTATTTATTTATTTATTTATTTATTTATTTATTTTGCCTTTTCTTTTGTTGTTTTAATTCATGACATTTATTAACAATTTTATTAAATTTATTATTCCTTCTGTTATTTCTTTTCAATTCTTTCTTATCACAATTAAATCATTGTACTTTATTTATTTATTTTTATTTTAGTTGGAAGTCTCGTGTTGTTCTGCCTGTTTGGAACACATCTGCATTTAAGTTGGGAATATGCCGTTTTCCCCCACCTTCTGTTGTATGCTCATTTATTTTTCCTTTTTTCTTTCTCTCTTTTAAATAATTGCTTATCATTTTAATTCATATTTTTTATTTGAATCTTCAAATCTTCCATTTTCCCTGTTCTTGTTTGACTGTTTCTTCTTTTTTTCCTCAGCATCACTCACTTTTATGCCTTGCAAATAATACCTGTGTTCGCCATCCTCTCTCATCGCTTCTTGCCCGCTTCAACATTCTTATGAGGCGAAGGGCTTTCCTGCACTGCTTCCTCGACGCTGGCTTGGAACTGGACGAGATGAAAGAAGCAGGAGAATCAATCGCCTCTGTCATTTCGAGCTATGAAGAATTTGAAAAGCAAATTGAAATACCCATTCCTATGGTTCCGACTCCATTGTTTTAATTCATTTCATCACTTCATCATTTCAAGAAATATTTTGATTGTTTTTTGTCGAAAAATATTTACAAATAATTGAACAATCTATTTTAAGTACCTTATTACGGGAAAAGATCATATTTCGATCGATGTCCTTTTTCAACACAACTAAAAAAGGTATTTAGTTATATTTGCTAATATTTTCATATGTATTTTAACGAATTGTATTGCGCATTGCTCAAAAAATTATTGAAACTTTTTAAGGTGAAATTCAGGAGTTGAAGGATGGAATAAACTCCACAAACATATCAAAAAAGAAATCTGCCATGCAACGAATTATTGGCATGATGATGGGTGGCGGCGGTACGATTTTGTGCTTTTGTTGCTTGTTATTAACTTTCTAATTTCCGTATTAAAATTAAATCATAATTTCAGATGTTGCTTCTTTGCTTCCTTCAGTTCTCGTCAATATGCAAACCACAGATCTTGAATTGAAAAAATTGATATACTTATACTTGATTAACTATTCGAAATCTGAACCTGAACTTGCTTTGCATGCTGTGAATACTTTTGACAAGGATACAAAAAGTCCAAATCCTCTTGTTAGAGCTCTTGCATTGCGTACCATGGGATGTATTCGTATTGATCAGATTACTGAATACATGTGCGAACCATTGCACAGATGTTTGAAGGATGAAGATCCGTACGTTAAAAAGACAGCTGTCCTTGGTGTTCTTAAGATGTACGATATCAACCCACAACTTGTGGAAGATGAAGGATTTCTTGACACTCTTAAGGAGCTTCTTGGGGATGGAAATCCTATGGTTGTGTCTAACTGTGTTGCTGCATTGAGTGAAATTCAGATGGCACATCCTGATCAGACTATTTTTGAAATTACAACTGAAATCAGACAGAAATTGATTGCTGCCTTAAGCCAAGCGTCTGAGTGGGGTCAAGTGCATATTTTAGATGCATTAGCTGTCTTCTACAACCCTGAATCCACTGCAGAAGCAGAAGAAGTTGCTGAGCGTGTTGTTGTTCATCTGATTCATGACAACTCAGCTGTTGTTCTTTCAAGTGCAAAAGTTATTCTGAAGATGCTTCCTCTGATGGAAAACAAAGATCTCATTCAACAAATGTACAAGAAGATGGCCCCACCGTTGGTTTCTCTTCTGTCATCTCCACCAGAGGTGCGTTATGTTGCACTTCGTAACTTGAATCTGATTGTTCAAAGACTTCCTTCTCTGCTCTCAGGAGAGATTAAGGTCTTCTTCAGCAAATACAATGATCCTATTTACGTGAAGATGGAAAAGCTGGAAATTATGATGCTGCTTGTGAATGAGTCAAATGTGACCAATGTGCTTAATGAGCTGAAGGAGTATGCAACAGAAGTTGATGTGGACTTTGTGAGGAAGGCTGTCCGTGCAATGGGCAGATGCGCCATTCTGCTTCCAGAAGCTGCGAATGTGTGCGTCGATGCTCTTGTGCAGCTGGTTGAGACATCTCAGGTCAACTATGTTATCCAAGAAGCCATCATTGTCATCAAAGATATCTTCCGTAAATATCCAAACAAATACGAATCTATCATTGTGAAGTTGTGCAACAAGCTGCAGTCTCTTGACGAGCCTGAGGCAAAGGCTGCCATGATCTGGATTATTGGAGAGTACGCTGATCGTATCGAAGAAAGCGACAAGATTCTCGAATCCTACTTCGTGGAGACATTCCAAGACGAGCCACCGAATGTGCAGCTGGCAATTCTCACAGCAACTGTGAAGGTCTTCTTAGCCATCCCAGAAAGCCAGCCTTTGCTGCAACAGGTGCTTAAGCTGGCAACAAAGAAGTCAGATAATCCTGATCTGAGAGATAGAGGTTACATCTACTGGCGTCTTCTCTCCTCCAACAAAGAGCTTGCTCGCAGCGTCGTTAGATGCCACAAGCCACCGATCGCAGCACAGAAGCAGTTGCTTCCAAAGGATATCCTGAACGAGCTTATTCCATATTTGGGAACACTTTCATCAGTCTTCCACAAAGTGCCCACATCATTCAGTGCTGCAGCGCGTGTGTCTGTACCAACTTCATCCACCACTGCCTCAGCACGGGAGGCTGCTCTTCAGCAACAGTCTGTGGTTCCTGGAATGGACAGCTCTGTTGCTGCTGATCTGATGGTTGCCCAGCAGAGAGCTACAGCTGCTGCTGCCTCCTCGTCGATGTCTGCGGGTCCATCTGTTGCTGGTATCAAAGCAAGCGAAGCAATTGAGGCAACAGACGATGGAGATGATGGTGATTTGATCGATCTCTCTGCATTTGCCATTCCATCATCAAGCAGCGCATCCTCTGCAACACCATCTGGCGGAGCAGCTGACGGAATGATTGATCTGTCCATTCTGACTGGAGGATCATCTGCAGCTCCAGCACCAGCACCCACACAATCTGCTGCTCCTGCTGCTGGCTCAGGAATACCAGCCATTGCACCAGGAAGCTTGGCAGCCACTTTGACGCCAATCATTGCCCACTCGTCTGGCGTGCAGATCAAAGGAGACTTCGTTTTCAGAGAAGGCAAGCCATACTTCGGCATTGCTATTTTCAATGCATCACAGCAGGCTATCACATCAGCCGAGCTTCAGTTCAATCGCAATGCATTTGGCTTGGCACCATTGGGCATCAGTCTTGCTCCATATCCATTTGCTCCACAACAAATGCGTGAGGCACTTGTGCCAATCAGCGCCCAGCCTGAGATGATGGCTGATCCAGCAAACCCTGCTGCTGCTCCAGCCATTGAGATGGGACTCAAAGTTGATCCAGTTGGACTGATCTTCTTCCAGCAGAATGCGAAGTTCTTCTGCGCAACTCAGGTTCCACCACTTCCATTGGACACATGCAAGGCAAATGCAATGGCATCATACAACACGCTTCCAGTTAACAAGTGTGCAATTGAAAAATCACCTGCTCCAGACCAATGCGTTGCCATTCTGTCGCAGTATGGATTTGTCACCACAAACAAGATGGAGAGACCCGATCTTTATGTCATTCAGCTCTATGCATCGTCATCTGCAGCCTTCAAAGGTGAGATTATTGCTGACTTTGCATTCAAGCCAACAGTTCCAGGAATTTATTCACTTGAGGCGTACGCAAGAACTAATCCAGAGGCTCTCGGAAAACTGTTTGTGGAACAGCTTCCTGGCATCTTGACTTCTGCATAATCATCTACTGAGTGCTGTTCAACTTTTAAATTTTTTTATTCTTCTATTATTACCTTTTTCAATTTCTTTTTGTTTAGTTTTGATGTGCCAATACCAATAAACACACCAAAAACGTATTTGTGATTCTGTTTCTTTTGTAATTTAAAGCAAAAAAGTGAAGTGTAAATGAGCTGCTTTGTAGCGTGTGAAAGAGAAATGCAATTATAAGAGTATTTTCTAAAGAAAAATCGATCAATTTGTTGTGGAAGACGCGTTTTTCTGTGGTTGAGTGATGAATGATGGAATTGTCACGCACATCACTCTTCCATCAAGGCAAAGTGCAACCACAAACTCCACTTCTTGGCCCGTTTTAGTTTCGGCTTCACTTTCTCCTTCACTTTTTCCGGTTTGCAGCAGTGCTTCGTCCATTGGCTCGTCTTCGGGTTTCACTTCTTGAGAGCTTCTCTTTGATGAGCCCCAAACAAGATCGACAACAGGTGAGTCTGTTTTGATAGCCATCAGAGGAATAATTTGGAGTGACGAATAGATTAAAAGTGTAGTCGTGGTTCCGATTGCGAAGAGGTAGCCAACAGAAGAAGCAGGAAAACATGAGCTGGACTGATTGGGAAGTGTGGATGAGGAAGGAGAAGGGGCAGGCGTAGATTGGTTAGATGATGAAGATGCTTGTGGTTGTGATGCTGAAGGAGAAAGAGATGAGGAAGATTGGGAAGAAGAAGGCTGATGCGTAGATGATAATACATCAGGTATTTGATTTTGTGAAGTGGGAGAAAGCGCACTGTGTGACTGCTGGGTTTCTTTAGCAGATGAAGTTGAATCAATTGTCTGATTCTCTGCTTTAATTTGAGAAGTGTTCGTTTTGTTTTGATTCAAAGGAAGTGTGTGAGGGCAAAACGAAGCAACAATGGAAATGTCATTTCCCGGAAGAAGAAGTGTTGCCATAACGCTTTTTTTTATATGATTTCAAATGAACATTTGAAAGATTATTAATGCAATCCATTCATTAGATAAATAAGTTAGTAAAAAAAGATAAAACAAAATCAAAAACATATAAATATCAAACCATTCCAACGACTCGTCCAAAAGAAGAGTGCAAGACTGTCCGTTCCAAGGGTTTTTTGAGGATGGACAAAGATAGAACTTCTCATCTGGTGACATTCCCCCTCGAATCTGATACCCATTTTCCAGGAATACAGGTTTGTTTTTCATTGTAAAATCGTCGTTATCATCGCTTTCTTCTACTTCTGCATTGTAATCTTCATCCGATTCATCTTCTCCTTCTCCATCTGCTTCAGTTTTTTTCTTCTTCTTATCTTTGTTGATCTTCTTTTGGTGGGATGTTGCTTCTTCGTCAGGTGCAAGCCTCGTTCCCAGGCAGCTCTTCATCACAATTCCAGTTCTTTCGCTTCTGTCAAGATCAAAAGATATCAGACATGTTGAACAACGTGCAACAATAGACTGTTTATGCTGAATGTGAAGTGAGTTAATCGTGGAAAAATTCATGGTGCGGCCAATGCCTGTAAGGCTATCTCTGACTCCTATTTAAAAAGCAAATTTTTTGCGATAGATTTCCGATTATAATAATTATCATTAACTTGCGACACAAATTCAAACCTTTTTCCCAAACAAAAATCATTTCATCTGTCCCGCCACTAACTATTGTATCATCGTCAATCCAAGCAACGTCAAAGCAATGCTCTTCGTTTTTGGGCTCGGCTTTGGATTTTCCAATATCTTCGCCTTTGTTAGACTTTTCGTCCGAATGAAGCTTTTTTCGGAGAACGGTCGTCCCTTGATGAATCCTAGAGAGTGAGAATAAGTAATGTTAATCTCTTTTTGTTTTCGTTAAGTTTAACTTCCATACTGTTTTTCTTGGAGTTTATTTCCTTTGAGATCAATTACTTGAACTTCCCCTCCTGAAAGAGCAAGCGCAATTTGTTTTCCATTTGGGGAAAATCGAACAGAATTAATGCTACGTCCAGCCTTGTGCTCAGCTATTTTTGTAAGTGTTGATGCATGTAATCTGAAAATCTGGAAAAAAATTAATTTCATTTTTGTTTGAAATATTTCAAACATACTTCGCAAAAACCATCTTGACCCCCAAATGCAAGATGATCTGGAGGGGAAAAGTCACAAGAAAAGACCTTTTAATTGAATGAATGATATTTCATTTGAACAAAATGAAATTTCATCACAATAAAAAAAAGGAGTCAATAAATTCGTGTTAAACAAAATTTTCACAATATTAATGCAAACAGCTTCGCAATTTAGCTTTGCTGTAAACAAATGGGCCCTTGAATCGTCCATTTTTATTTTAAATAAACGAAACTTTTTTGTTATGGATAGATCTTATATTTAAACAATTTCAAATTCAATTTTTGGATTAAGAAAGAAAAATCATTTGTGCACTCATTGTTACTTATGCTATGTCAAATTCATTCATCTGTTTCTGATGAGTTGCACGAATGTCAAACTTGTGTTTCTCATGGAAGACTTTCTGTTCCATTTTCTGCAACACACACCACTGTTCAACTTCCTGGTGAAGAAATGCTCCATCATCCATTTTGCATTGAATGTTTGGAGTCCTTTGAAATTTTTCTGATTGAAAAAGGAATTGATGCATTTGACAATAAGTTGATGATGGATACTGTTTTTAAAACATGTGAATTCCCAAAATGGAAAGGATTTTTTCCACGAGGGTTTTCATGTCTTTCAAAGATAATTCATTGCATCAAGCAGTATTTGGATTGTTCTGAAAATCATAACTTACAAGAAAAAAGTGATTTTCTTTTTTCAATTAATTGTCGATCGTTACATGCTTGTATTCATTTGATGGGATTTTCTGGAGTTCACTTAACTGAGATTATGAAAGTTTATCTCATCGCTTTGGCAAATGATCTGCTATTTCGATCGATGCCTTTGAAATCTAATGAAGAATCGTCTTCTGATCTTATTACAATGATATTCCAAACGCTAAACAAAATAAAAGTTGAACATGACGGAATTCAATGTGAATGGAACAAACAAGAGGAGACAAAAGGAACAATGAGATTTTCACCCGAGAAGGATCAAGTTCTTTTATCAATCATCTCTTCTCTTTATTCACGGATAAGCGCGCTGCTCCGTCTTCTTGCTCATTTTCCTGCTTCAGTCATTCAAAAAAGCAAAGATGTTTATCGTTATATGTTCTCTTCTTCTGAGCTGTCTGCGGATTACACGTGGATTGCAGCATCTCCTCTTTTGTGGTTCTGGGGAGGCAATGAATTCTCCTCTCTTCTGATGGCAAATCTTCCTCAGTCTGAAATAGGGGAACTCAGTGAATTGATGGCATCTTCATCGGCGCTTCGGAAGACAACGAGCCCATATATATCATTAGATTCGGTATCTGAATCAGCTTCTTCTTCATCTTCTTTTTCTTCAAGTACATCTCGGACAAAATTACTGAAAGAAAAGTCAAATATAATTGAACAGAAGACACTCAACGAATCTTCTAGCAATTCTATTCTATTTGTGTTGACATCATCTCATATTGGTGAAGAAGCCATCCAGCGGTTCTATGACGTGTCTCGGGCTTTGATGAAATCACAAGAAATTGTGATGCATGGATGGAGAGTGGACACATGCTTCAGCGAAATAATAAACCATTCGGAAAAGTCTGTTCAAAATGCACAAAAATCTGATGATCTGCAAATGAAAGGAGAGAATCAAAAGCAAATTGATGATCTTGAAAAAAGCTCAATGGAAGAAGGAAGCCTTGAAGAAGATGAAGAAAAAGGCAAATTCAGAAAGATGTTGAAGGATTCACTGGTTTATCTTTCGAATCTTGACATGCGCACAGTTATATCTTATCTACAAAATCTTCTATTTCTTAACAGTTATCTGTCCAGGTTGCCTTCAAAGACTGAACAAAAGCCTGTTCTCTTTCCAGAAGCCGACCAACTTCAGCCACCTTTTGCACCACTCGTCTCACTCATTACACCTCCAATGCTGTCTTCTCTTGTCTCTAGCTTTGTTGCTGTGATTGTTCGTCTTGCTGTGTCTCGTCTGCATCGTCTGGCATACATGGCTCTCTTAAACGATCTTATTGCCCGCGACAGACGTGGCGAACGCGACAGCAGCTTTGACAGATCGTTTTCTAGTTCGTTTCGCGAGAGAAGATATCCTTTTTCTTCAGGTATTGCTGAATGGATTCCGTCAAACTCTCTTTCGCTCGCGTCTCCTATTTGCGACACATCAGAATTTTCTTCTTCTGCACCTTGGCCTTCTTCCTCCTCCTCCTCGTCATCGTCTTCCGCGTCATCATCCTTATCATCTTCTTCTTCTGAACAAACCAAAAATCAGCGTAAATTGACATCGATGGAACAAATGGTTATTTCTCCAACAGCAAAATTCTCTCTTTCCGCGCTGACGACAAAGCTCAGTGAAAGCTTTCAAGCGTCTTCTTCGTTTTCTGCGTTAGTCAGCCTTTTGTCATCTGCTGATCCGCAACTATACACAACCTCGCTCCAAACTCTCACTGACATCCGCACACAGAAACTGCGACTGTGGCATTTAGCATCGCCACGACCTTCTGATAAGAACAGCAGCTTGGAGCATACGCAGAATATCAGTCAAAGAACAGCAGAAGAGAATATAGCTTCAGAATTTTATCCAGCGTTTGCTGTCCCTTTGCCGATCTATCAGCTCATTGGACGAATCGTGCTGGAACCTTCAGTTGTATTCGAAGTGCTTCATTTATTTACTCGCAATGAATCTTCGTTTGCATCAGACACTACAGCAACAACTTCTTCTTCTTCTTCTTCATTACAACTGCAGTCTCAGCCTTCTGCTTTGTCGTTTTCTCTGATCATCTCTTCATTATTTGCTGTGAATGCTGCAATTCCATCTATCCTCCTTTCTTCTGTCTTCACCACATTTCAGCTGTATGTTCTCGACTCCAAAACAAGCACCATCTTTTCGAAGGCGCTCATTCCTTATTTTCCACATGATGCTCCAGCATCACTGTTCAGACTCAGATTCCACAGGAGTTATTCCATCCGAAAGCTCTTTTCGCAGCTTCTGAAAGGAGAGAAAGAAGGAGAAAAGCAGAACAGTTCGACACTCCGCAGCTTTTTGAATGGCACCGTTGTTGATGAAGGAAAACGAAGAATTTTGAAAAAAGAGCCGACGATTGGAGACAAAGAGCCAATTGAGTTGCTCAAAGAAGTGATCGAAGGAGGAATCACAGATGATGAAAAAAGAACAATATTATCTTGGTTTGAGCTCCTTAGCATCGTCTCTGACAGAAATGATGGTGATAAATCGATGAGGTGGTGCATCAAGCCAACACTGGATGTGCTGTTATCTTTTCTTCCTTTTCTCACAAACTCACGAAAGTCGGTTCAATACTTGGCCAATTTTATTCTTTCTCTTATTTTGTTTCATCCTCGCTGCTTCACTTCGCAAACTTCTGTGCTTTCTCCGTCTGAATATCCTTCACAGTGGATCGTTCCTTGGCTTCAACGGAATAATCCTTCTGAAGAAAAGGACGATGATGAAGAGGAAAGCGATTCAGAGCATGATCCAAAAGGGCAAAAGAGAACTCTTCTGCAAAATTCATCTGAAAGTAAGTATAGAATAAAATATCTTCTGTCTTCTTCATTTCCCAGAGATGCTATTAACATTCTCAAAGGAAATGTCGATTCATCTGAAATCAACAATTCTGAAGAATTTGCGAATCCTTCTCTTCTTATTTCCACTCAACCAATCGACTCAAACCTCACACTGTTTGAACTGCCCAAACCGAACGACATCCAAATTGCTTCTTTTGAAAAAAGCGACCAAAACAATGAAAAATCAATTACTCAGTCTTTCCAGTCATTTCAAGATATCTTTTCGTCTCTGCTTCTTTCATTCCCCATTTCAAGATCTCGATCAATTCATTTAAGCACTTCTTCCTTTTTCCCTGGTATCGAATCTTCTGAGGCATCTGAGGAATTGTTGATCATCCCTTGTTCCATTTCATATTCCTTCTCTTCAACACATCACCTCATCTCACGCTGTGAAAAGTCACTTTCGGCAATTCTTAATATTTTACAACAGAATCCACAAGCTTCACCTTCAACTCCTTCACATTCATCTGCTTCAGCTTCGTCATCGTCTTCTTCTTCTTCTTCTTCTTCACTTCATTACGCTCAACTTGATGATCAGAACATTAAAAGCATTGTTGCAAATATGAAGACGTTGAACGATAACATTCCACTTCTCCATCTCACATTCACTTCATCGCTTTCTTCTCTTTCTGAAGCCCTCAATCTCATTCTTGAGCCTTTAGAAATGCCAAACTTAAGTAATGATGGAAACTCTGATTCAAATAAGCCGAAAGCAATAGCATCATGTCTCTGTCTGCAAATCGCTTCATTGTGGAAAATACTCACCTCACGGAATGATATGCAACGTTTAATGAAAGCAATGTTTCCAATCATTTCACCTGAAGAAATCATCACACCATTATCTTGCCACATTCACTCCTTTTTGATTGATGTTCTTGATTGTGTCACATCTCTTAACATCACTTCAACAAACTTGGAGACTCATCAAAATGAATCTTCAGTTAATGCATCTTCTGTTAGCAATCAAAATGTGCAGACACAAATACTTGTAAAGCAAGTCACTTCAGTTCTTTTCTTGCTTTCTCTCTCTTTCAGGCAAATTCTTATTTCTTCACCTTTTTCAATAAACTCTCAATTAAAAGCAAGTGATCCGAAGAAGAAAAGCAATGAATGCAACTTCTCATTTTCTATTCAATTATTCTATTCTTGGCTGAACTGCTTGGAGCAGCTGCAACGCACATGGAATCTGTTCAATTTTGATGTTTCAGATGAAACACAGACACAAAAATCCGTTCTCTCTCCGATGAATATTTTCTTCATGTTCTTATCCCCTCTTTCTGAACAAGATGTTTTAAACGTTGCATCATTCGTTGATGGTTCTGCAAGTTCTGCATCTGAGTCTTGCTCTCGTTTTTTGTCGCGTCTAATTTCAGCTTCCAAACAGAAGAATAATTTCGAGTCAGATGAGGCACTCAAAGCAGAATCCAAAGAACTGAAGCACACTTTGATTGGAAATCTTTTGTGCATTCTCTTTCTTTGCATCGACTTGTGCAATCCTCTTCAATGCGGAAAAGTTTCTTCTTCAACTGAATTGCTTATGGATCATTTGAATTGCTCATGGTGTGTGCAGAGTGATCACTCGATATATCCTAATCGCATTGATTGGTGGGGTATTGCTCCATTTTGTTCAACGTCACAATCTCTTTTGAGTACTAAAACAGCAACTTCTTCAATTTCTTCTTCTTCTCAAACAGGCAAGCAAAAGCCAAATGAAGCTCTGCTCAGCAATAATCCTCCTCTTTCTCTTCAACAAGTTCTTGGAACCTCACACATTGTTGTAGGAAGAGATGCTCCATCACTAATTGATGCGCAAACATTCATCGGGGACGAGTTCCATTTGCCTCGCACAGAAAAGGCAGAAGCACCAACACAGCTGCTCACATATCAGTTAATCAGGATAAGAGACAAGATTGAGCACGAAGACGATCTTCCTTCTGCTGATATGGCTGTACGAATGCCATGGCTGATTTTCCCCCTTTCACAGCCTCTGACTGACTTGAGTGACAATCATTTGATGGATGATCAATATGAGGACAATCCTGATCCAATGCAGCCACTCTTGTTGCATCCCTTTTCAGACAGCATTGTTTTGTGGAACAGCTTTCCTTTGCCATCACATCATCGTAGCTCATTGTGCAAAGAAACATCTTATATTCCTTTAGGACCAACAGCATCATCTGTTTATCTGCTGCGCATCTTGGCATTGCATGCTCTTTCCTCTGTTGTGCAGTTAATTGAAAGCGAAAAATCGTTCAATCAGCAAAAGGATTCTAATTTACCATTTGAAAGTGATATGAAGCAAAAAATGAAATATCATGGTAAAGTTTTAGAGGAAGGAAAATCGGATGAAAAAGGAGAGATTGTTGAAGTCTTAAGCTACTCTTCTGCTCTTTCACTTGTAAAATATTTCAGACAGACAATCTTCTCGGCATTCCAACAATATGTCCCAACTATGTTTCAGATGATGATGGAGCTTTCTGCATCTCAGTCAAATCAGATTCCAACTGACGCAAACTTATTACTGTCACACTCTTTTGATACGATGCATCGAGGTGCATCTGAAGAGTCTGCATATGGACTCGATAGGTATTTCCTCGCAAAGAAGGGTACACAATGGACAAATGGAATTGTGGTTTGCCTTCCATCGACAAAAGAGGAGTTAAGTGCTCTTCAATTGAAGGACTTTATTTATCATTCCAACGAATCTCCTCTCATTCATAGCCACAATCACATTGGTCTTTCGTTCGCATCATTGTGCTTTGCGGTGAATCTGTCAGAAACTGAGTGGCGTCCCTTCCCTGGTTTACGCTCTTTTCGTTGGAAATCTCCTTTACTGATAGAAACTCACAGTCTTCTTCTTCTTTCTGTTCTGATTGAGAAATGGAGTGAAATGTTCAGGGTGATAATTTATAAAGAAAACGAAAATATTTTGCAAGCTCAAGCTGAAAACAAATTTGTGAACAAGACAGTTAAAGGAATCAGAGAAATGTTTCAAATGTACTCAGAAAGTGAAAGCGAAGAGGTCTTAAGCCTTCCACAAACGCCAGTAAAGCATCCGAATCATGAGCAGTTAAATACAAAAAGCCCAGAACAAAGCAACAGTTGGTCTTTTATTACATCAACTGCAACAGATGAAGAAAGCGATGACGTTCCTGTTCAACTTTATGATATTCAACCAGCCAAAGATAATGCTGTTTTGAATATTCAAAATAACTCTAAATCTTCGAATGAGCATAATTCGCTGTTTGCAGAATTTCTTACGTGGGTCAGCGAAGAAGTGTTGCTTAGAGGCGATGATGAAGAGATGCCGGCACACGGTCCATGCAACTGCGTTTGCGGATGCTATGGATGGAATGAATTATGGACTGAAATGCTGTGGAAAAGACATGCAAAGGGAACTCCTTACTGCGAATCAGCTGACTTTGATAACTCCACATTTGGAAATCCAGACGGACTGATTGCGCGAATAGTCAACAGGCTGAATGATCCAATAAATGAAACTCAGAACACTTTTTCTCTTTTTGAAGCTGTGAGAAAGACAACTCATCCTCTCTCGTCGATGCACGGGATCATACCAACTGTAGACTTTAGTGAGTTTAATGCAGAAATAACAAGCCAGTTAAGCCAGAGTTCGAGTTTATGTGCTGTTCATCTTCCTTCCTGGTCGGATGACACAATGGGAAAAGTTCATCCATCGTGGGGTTATGTGCCTATTGGATGGCGATTAATATATCTTGCATTAACTTTCCTTGTACCTCAAACATGGAAAGAGGGCGATGGAATAAACAGAGCCAATTGTATTTGCAATTGTGAAGAGTCATTAACTCCTCAAAAGCCTGATGAGTCTATTGACTGTCCTTTATCGTCTCTGTTTGATGTTCTTGCAGGTCAGGCAACGTTTTTGATAAGTCGCTGGCTAAATTCATCGGGCTTTCAGCAATCCTCGAAACATCAGCAAAATCTCAGTGATTGTTGTTCTCTTTGCTTTGATTCTGTTGTTGAAGCTTTGAGAGCACTATCTCAGTTCCCTCTGTGTATTATTCATCAAATCTCCAACAAGCAATCTTTAAGACCAGTGGGAAAAGAGGCAGTTCAACCGCCCGCGCAAAACAACCAGGCGAATGAACTTCTACCACTTGAAGATTCCATTGATCTTGATCTTTCACTCACTTTGGACGGCACACAAGAGATCGCATTGGATCAAGCAAAGACTGAATGGGAAGAAGACATCGACTTTCAATCAGAATCATCGCCTGTTAAACAGCCTGTAATCAACGAAATTAAAGAAAAACAAGTCACATTTTCTCTGCTCAAGCGATTTACAGCACCCACACGAACAACTTCAGCGTTAGAGGGGAACACTGACCATACTGTACCCCCTTTGCTCGAACTTCTTCCTGTTCTGTTGAATCGCCTGTCATCGCCTTCGTCAAATAGCATTTGCATGCTAAAGCCTTATCATTGGTTTGCTGCGCCGCCTAAATGCTTGATGAGCTTTACTCGTCCTGTGTTGGATCTTTCGAGCACTTCTTCAATGGGCATATGGAAGCAAACGGTCGTTTCATTGTCTTCTCCTGTTCTTCATTCATGTGTTCACTTGCTGTTGCATTTTGCACTTGACACAGAGATTATCAAAGATTTGAATACATCAATTCTTCGCTTTTCACTTTTTGATCCAATTCTATCTTTAACAATAGACACGTCGAAGGTTATTCATATGTTGTGCAACGCATTGAAATCGAGAAATTCACTTGAAAACGAAAAGAACGAACTATCAAGTCCTTTTATGAGGCAATTCTTCCAAATGTTGCTGACAAGCATTGCGCCTATCTTTCTGCTATCACGACTTCTTTGCATCATCTATCGCGTTTATCAAAATGAAGTGCCTGTTTCGTCTTTCTTGTCGCCTTTGCTCCCTCCTTCAACAACTACAGCAAGGTTCTTTGTGAATGCAACAAAAATGTTTCTATTTGTTATCGACAATCTGAACAATATTTTGATGGAATTGTCAGAAACAGATGAAGACGATGAAAATGAGTCAAGCAAGCTTCAAACGGATGATAAAGGTTCTGTCATGGATCATAAAACGAAAGTTAATAACATTGTGGAATGGCAAAGTTCAATCACTCTTTTACTGTCGTTTTGCTACGCCAGTCTGCATTCTCTTGTCAACACGATCAGACAAATTGCTCCATTTTGTGGTGAGATTATCATTCCATATTTATTTTCGTTACCGTCAAACTCGCGAACTGCTGAAAATTCAGAAAGTTCAGAAATGAAAGTGGATGATAATGTTTTGTCGACACCATTTCTTCCGTTGGCTCTTTCATTTATATGCAATCGGCAGTCACCGCGTCCTCTTCGGCTGCTTTTTGCGCAGATGCTCACAGCGTCGGCTTCGATGCTTCCGCAAGTAAGCTCTGAAACTCAAGTTGCACGCAAAGAATCAATTCGTTCCACCAATAATGGAATGCTATTGAATGCTTTGGATGATAAAGAATGTGCGCTTTCAATGGTTGTATATGATGATGAGTCTGAAAATGCTGCGGAAAGAAAGATGTCTGTTGGCGAAGCACTGATGCGTTCAATTATCACATTACTACCGATTGTGATTGTCAAGAACGATAAAATACACGACTCAGAAGCTGTTGCATCTCCTTCCATTTCGCTTTCTCGAATTCTAGTTCAATCCAAAGAAAGTTTATCAATCAAACATTTATTCCAGCCAATTCCTTCAATTCCTTTTGAAGTTGCTGAAGAGATGTCGTCTTCTTTCTCAATTTCGTTTTCGGCTGAATTGAATCAAAACAGCCTTTCAAAAACGCAAAGAAGACAAACACAAATAGAAGATATCCAATCAAATGAAATTATTGAATCTAATTATTTATTGTCTGAGTCAGTGGAGCCTACTTCGTTGCCTGAACCTTCTTCAGTTTCCTCGCAAACATCAGAAACATCTTTGAAAGAGGAAGAACAATATTCAAGCATTCTGTCAAATCAAGCTCAATGTCAATTAGATGAAAAGCATAACGAATTTGGACCTGTTGCTATATCTCCTAATTTTCAACGAATGGACAATGAGAAAGAAAAAGAAGCAACAAATAAAAGCGAATATTCATTGGACACTGAATTACAGATTACTGCAGAAGACTCGATGTTATCGTTTTCTGTTGATCCAACCGTACCAGAAAATGAAAACTCTCTGGTTCTGATGTGTTTGATGCAGATGATTCAAATATCTTCTTCAGCAGCTCAAGTTGCGGAGGATAATTGGCTCTTTGTTGGGTCATTTGTGATAGATAAGCTTAGACAATCTGTTAATGACTTCAATAATAATGCTTTCCAATATACCTTCATTGATGGATATCTTCTATTTTTGCACTCTTATATAAGTGTGCTATGCGGCAATTCCAGAAGCGATGCTCAAAAATCAAAAGAAACAGGTACTTCTGGAATAAATGCTCTGTTTAGTCAACAACTTTTCAACATTATTGACATCATGATGAGCAAATTAATGCAAGATTACAGTTACATCTTGGACATTTTCAGCGGCAAGATCGTTCCTTCTCAACAACAAATGGACAATCTTTTGAATATTAGCAAGGCCCAAACGTCTGTTACTGATTCTGTGAATGGGAGATTAAGACTTCTTATTCAGCGAAACGCTGAAACGAAAAATACTCAAAGAGCTCGTTCCCAGAGCGAAATAAATTTCAATGTTTTTCCACCTCGTGGGAATCCACAATACGCTTTTTCATCTGCAAATCAAATTACTCCAACGCAGTCCATTCTTCAGGCCATGAGTCTGTTTTGGAATAATCCAATCTATTCTCTGTTTGATCCTTCCATTTCACTAACTCGTATGCTTTATCCACCTTTTTCTGCAGAACAATCAGAAGACATGCAAACATTTCCTTCATCTTCGCAGAATCACAATTCGCAATCAACTTCATCTATTCTTCAAAAGCATCTGAGCAACATAGGCGAATCTATTTCGTTAATGTTGGAGGTTATCCTTCTTGCTGTTCAGAGTGGGATTCTGGCATTAGCTTCTTTCTCTCAATCAACGCTTTTCATTTCAGTATATCGTCTGATGCTTATCCTCACACGCAATCTCTTCACATCTTTTACTGCCCCTGTTGACGTTGCAGAGATCGACTTGAAGCAAAAACAGGTCGAATTGTATGTTCCGCTTGTGAAAGCTCAAACGACCGTTTTGTCGATCTTTGCAAGCTTTCTTGAGGCGTCTCAATTCGCTTCAGACGAAAATGCTTCAGACAGTTCTTCACTTCGCCCTTCTTCTTCTGCGTCACTTCAGCCTCCCATTTCGCTCGCTGCTCGACCATCTGTCAATTCATTTCATTCAGCTTTGAGAATACGGCGCACGGCTTTGCTGATGATGATAATGATGAATGCGTTGCAGATCGACAATTCCGTTCTGATCATCAGTCGCTTCGAGAAAACAATTCCACACCAGTCTCGTTCTGGGGGTGTTGAGCAGATACAGCAGCATTTCCTTGCTCCAGTTGTTCTTGAAGCACGAGAACAGACACTTGTTGATCTTTTGTATCTGTTTGAAGAGTCCGTGTTGCACACAGCCGACGAGGAGCATGCCAGATCTCTCATGACACCATCCACAAGTCCGTTTTCTGTACAAAACGAAAAAGAAGAAGTCATTTCAACAAAAAAGCCAGCAATTGGTTCAAAGCCCAAGCAGCAGCTGCGTCTTGCCCGAGGAAGGCCTCTTTCCTCTCGTGGATTGACGACTTCTGCAACCAAATTGAAAGATGCTCGCAAAGATTCTCCTTCTCGCCAGTCTGTCAGATCTTTGTCTCTTCGCAGAGAAACAGCGCAAGCACAAATGAAGCAAGCTCAGATGACACCTTCATCAAGAATATCCTCCAGATCTCAGTCAACACACACGAAACGCCAACTTGTCAAAGGTGCTCCGATTCTTCCGTCTTCTGCATCACAAACGCCCACTCTGTCTCAAAGAATACGCACACCCACTCAAACACCTTCGCCTCCTCCTCGTCCGTCTCGACAGCTGATGTTGGATGGGCCATCACGAGATCGCTCTCCTTCATCGTCGCCTGGCAGAAACCGCGTTCTTCGACCGCCTTTGAGAACTCTTTCATCCGAAGTTGAATCTGCTCCGTCTGTCTTTTCCTCACCTGTCTTTAGCTCTCCTCGTTCGATGGCTTCTGCTCGCAATGTTGTTCTCGCTATCATCACACCCCTTCTTTCGTCGCTTGCTCGGTGCTCAAGGGGCAGAGACTGCATCATTTCATACTCTGATTCCCACAATCTGTTGGAGCATTGCCTGCAATCTGCGTCTTATCCACTTTTGCTGCTGTTTAGAAACCTTCTGTTTTCTCGAACTGTTCGTGAAAGAGTCCTCAGCGAATCTTCATTATTTTATATGCTTCTTCTTCTAGTTAGAGGAGACGGATGTGTTTCAAATGAACTCTTTGAATCACAAGCACTCGCTGTGGCATCATTGAAGAAATTATTGTGGAGATGTGAGAGTGGAGTAGCTTTAATGCAAAGGAGAGAAGTTAGACAGTTATGGGAGTATTTGCCACCTTCATGGGGGATACTTGATTTTATTGAGTAATTGTTTTATATTTTCTTTAATTTTCTTTATTTTTACAATAATAATTTGGACTGGGCAATGGGATATTTAGATCATTTTTTATTTTTTTAAATTTTCATGGAACGGCTCAGTCAAGAATGTACAAATGTTAACACAAATATTGGAGTTATTGCAGCTCATCGCATCAACCCTTGTTTTGCAATTTTACCTGCAAGTATAAGCTCCCCAATTGAAATCATATCATTTGAAGAATCATCGCTTCCTTCAACTCATTCACCGCTAAGAGATGCTACACCTGTAACAGCAGTTAAAATTCAACCGGATATTCCGTGTGTTTTATTTTTCTGTCAGTTATAGTTTTAATTAAAATTTTTTTGACAAATATCTGGTTTCTCACAGAATAATTGCTTCTTGCGCAAGTTGGGTTTCCGATACGCTTCTTTGTGGTACCACTCAAGGGAGAATTCTTTCATATGAATGTCATCCTTTCCCGCTTCCCGGTTCTTTTCGGCAATCTCGATTATCATCAACGAATCCTCCATCATTCAGAGCGAATTTTCCAACAGAAGTACAATTGCATTCACCTGAAAATGCAACGTTGAATGCAGCTGGCACGCTAGGAACGTTAACTAGATTTAATCCTTCATTTCAATCTCCCCTTGCAACTCCAGTGAGCAGCATCGATATTTGCGAATGGAGCCCAAGCAGTTTTGTTGCGAGTCAAGGTAAACGGTTGCACATTTATGAGCATGTGTATCCAGAAGGACCTGTGCAAACGGAAACGTTTGTGAGTTCACTGCGTTGTGTGAGTTACAGGCCTCGATCAATGAGTGAGATAGCTGTTGGGGGAGGAAGAGGCATTGTTCGTCTTTTGGATATCAGAAGCAAAAATGCCATCAAACAAGAACTGAGCACTTCAGATGCGTATTCAGTGGCAAAGCCATGGATGATGAAGGGTGTGAAAATTATTTTTTTATTAAATAGACTTTTTTAAAAAAAATGAAAAATATGTATTATGTTGGAAATAAATCCAAATTTTCTTTTATTCTCATAATAGCTGCACACGATGGCGATGTCACAGCGCTTGCGTGGCATCCGACGATGCACCACTGGCTGGCGACAACAGGAATGGACGGAACCATTCGAGTGTGGGACGTGCGGCATCTGGCGCCAAAAGTGCCTCTTTTCACTCTTTCCTCGTCTTCCTCTCTGTCTGCCACAACTTCACTCTCACTGGCCAATGCGTGTTCAGCACTGGCATCATCCAGCTGCAACTTCGACTCTTCGTTTATGTCGTCCTTTGCCTCCACCTCTCCGTTCGCCCCTTGTTTCACATCTCTTTCGTGGAGCCAGGCATTCCCCGATCTGCTGTGTGCCTCCACCCACACACAGACAACAGTCTATTCGCTCTCCAGCGCTGCTGCCCCGCACCACATCTGCACACAATGGAACGCGGCAGACACAGAAACCGAGTGGAAGCGGAGAAAAGCCAGCTCTTCCTCCGACGACTCCTTCGCCCCGCATCTGTCGTATCCAAAACTGTCTGCCCAGCTTTCCCCGCCTGCTGCTGTCACAGCGTCTTCCTTCTTCCTCTGCTCTTCGTCTGCCTCTGTCGTGTCCCCCGTGTCTGCCAATGCTGTCGCTGTCACCACCCTCTCTGATGAGATGCTCTCTTCCCTTCTGCCAGACTTCTGCGGCGACGATGCCAACCCAATTCTGCTGGATGTGGATGTCACACCTGAGATGGTGCAGAGGGAGATCGACCTGTTTATGCACAAAGACGCCCGAGACGCCCTGCGGCAGAAGAGGCTCTCGTCGTCTGCTGCTGCAGCGCTGACTGACCCGCTGTTTGACGCCGATGAAAAAGCACCGCCAATTGTGGTGAATGAGTCGCTCAGCCACTCATTCAGCTGTCTCCCGTCTGTTTTCCCCACATCTGCACCGATGGCATCGCCTAAGACACGTTCTGTTGCTCCTTCCCCTTCTCCTTCAAATGCCCCCTCGCCTTCGTTGTCTATCAACAGCTCTTTGTCTCCCCGTCCTCCCTCGTTCGTGTCTTCCTCTTCTGCTCCTTCGTCTGCTGTTCCTTCTGCCTCGCAGTCCTTCCACAGCGCATCTTTCCACTCGTCTCCTTCTTTTGCCTCGCCCACCACAACCCCTTCTCTTTCTCTCTCATTCCAGTCATCCAATGTGATGAGCCAGTCCTCCTTCAGGTCTTATCTGTCTTCTTCCTCTTCTTCCTCTTATTCTTCCTCTTCCTTTTCTTCTTCTTCCACTCCTTTTGCGCTGTCTGAGCGAAGAATCAGAGGATGCTGGTTTGGCAGCTCGTTTTCGGTGGAGGCAGCAGGAGGGCCGTTGGATGCAGATGGCGATTCGACAGCGAATGGAAATGGAATGACAGCTGAAAACGACGAATTTCTGGACGATTTCAGCGAAGAAGACAGTTCTGACACATCAGAAGATGAAGAAGAAGGTTTGGACAAGAGACAAGGGAAAGGGAAGCGGTCAGCGCATTCGAGAACAGCAGAGAAGAAGCAGGTTGTGCAGGAGCTGCTGAAGATGGACGGGAGCACCGCTGTCTCAGCTGCTGAGCTGATTGGCGGGGCAGCTGCTGGAAATGCATTCAAAACAGGCTCATTCGCATCATCTTCTTCTTCTTCTGCCCTGTCATCGGCTGGTCGCTTCTCTTCTTCTGGCAGCAGCGCCCTCCGCCGGCTGAATGTGCAGGCGCGGAGGTGTGCCTTGTCTCATCTGCTGAATGTGAGTGGTCTAGGCGGCGAGCTCACAGAAATCGCTGACTTCATCCGCATCCGGCGCTTCATCGATGCTCTGCGGTGTGGCCTAGCTTTGCTGGAGAAGACGACAGCTCGATGGGCAGTGGTTGCAACGAAGATGGTGCTGACGCTGTTAACGCCTCTTTCGCTGGATGAAGTGAATGACCTGCCTTTCTGCCTTGCAATGGACCTCCTTTCGCTTCGCATCCCTCCGCTGTATTCATTCCCATTGGTGCCTCAGCTGCCAGACGAGTCAGACACTAACCCAGCAACTGTTGAGTCATTTCTGAGCGATCCTTTCAGTTTATCTCGTGCTTCTTCCTCTCAATCATCATCATCATCTTCTTCTTCTTCTTCTTCTCTCTCTCCCACTCTGATGATGCATTCTCTTTCGCAGCTGTTTGACATCGGAGTGCAGCTGCGCACCATCCAGCACATCCACCATCTCCAATGTGCTCTGTTTATGTTTATGCGCCCGCGTGTGCTGACACTTCTGGAGAAGACTCTGTTTGAGCAGGTGAAGGCCGAGCAGGACTTGGTGAAGAAGTTGGAAGAGGAGGCATTCATCAGAGAAAGCGAAGAGGGGCACGATGACAACAGCAGCGGAGGAGGAGGAGGAGGCAGCGGGAGTTCAATGAGTGATGCGCTGAGTGAGTTCAGAAGAGGCACCGGACGGATGGCGATGACACTCAACCCGCGCATGAACACGAGGATGAAGATGAAGGCGCTGAGCAGCGGAGGAGGAGGAATGGGGGGAATTGGAGGAATTGGAGGAGGAGGAGGAGGAGCTGCGATGAGAGGAGAGAAGAATGCAATCTCAGCTCTTTCTCGCAGGTCGTCCCGGTTCCGTGCCTCGCTCTTCATTCCTGTTCTGATGCAGCTGAAGGCGACGAACGAGAAGAGATGTTGTGTGTGGGTGCTGCAGCTGTGGGAGCTGTTCAGCCGGCAGCCTGCTCAAAAGAGCGAGTGGGTGACGAGTGTGGTGAGGGCGGTGCTGTCGCCAACTGTTGTGGAGGTGTTTGAGGACGACCCGCTGATCGAAGAGGAGAAGATGAGGAAGCTGAGAGAGGAGGAAGAGAAGACAAGGGCAAAGAACCCAGCACCGCGTGTTTCGCTGCCTTCCTCTGCGCATCTCCTGCCAACTGCACCGAGTTTCCTGCAGTCCATTGCAGCGCTTGGCAGTCGTGTGTCCTCCGAAACAGGCGTTGTCTCATTGAAGCGGATGAAAAACCAGCAAAATGAAGATCTGACACAAGCACTGCCTTCTTCCTCTGCCTCGTCTTCGATCCCGGCTGCTCCACCTCTTTCGATTGATGCTCCACCCAATGTGCCCTCTCCGATGTCTCCGCTTGACTCTTCCATTCCTCTCCCTCCGCCACTTCCTGAAGGCACACTCGAGAGCTCTCCTTCAACTGCTGCTATTCCAGTTGCTCCTCCTCTCCCGTCGTCTGTCATGTTTAGCTTGCCTTCTTCTTCCTCTGCTTCTGCTTCTGCTTCTTCTTCCCATTCGATTCCTTCTCCTCCTCCACTTCCTTCTTCTCTGGCTGAGGTGTCTGTCCCAGCAGCATCTGGTGCTCAATCAGCAGCAGTGGCTGTGGGTGTGGTGAAGCCCACAACCAGAAAGCGCACTCAGATAGACGAAGGAGACCAGGACTCAGAGGGTGTTGATAGAGACTCAATGGGCATAGATGGGAGTGGTGCACAAGAAGAAGAAGGAGAAAGAGAAAGAGAAAGAGGAGCAGCGAAGAAGCAGCTGACGCCGAAGGAGCAAAGCGAGAAGCATCTTTTGACAGCGCTGCAGAAGTCGTCGCAGGATGTGCTGAAGTGGCAGGTGAGTCTGCTGCAGCGGCTGTGCACGCGCAAAAAGGCAGAGCAGCTGACGTCTCGGCAGCTCTGCACGCTGCACCCGATGGTCTCTTATGTGCACTCAGCACGTGTGGCAGTGGCGTTGCTGTCTGCCCTCGCGAAGGAGGCGCAGTATCTGACAGCGATGCTCTGCTGCATCCAGCTGAAGCGGAGGATTGAGCAGTGCAGCCCCACCCCCACATTCTCCTTGCACCTCGTGCGCTTCTTCGAGGAAGGCGTGTGCCGCCCCTGGCTGCAGTGGATGCAGGATGCAGTTGGGATGATTGAGCCATCTGACGAGAAGATCGACACGACAGACGAACAGGACACTGCTGAGCGCTCTCTTTCAGGCGGAATGGGAGGAATGAGCGGAGGGATGCAGTCAGCATTTCAGCCATTTGGAGAGAGAGGGATGTGGATGCGGCAGGGAATTGGTGGCTCCTCTGCTCCCACTGAGTCGTTTGGCGGGGCAGCTGAACAGCATCGGCGTTCAGTGCGGACAGGGCTGCTGCCAACATCAGCACCAGCATCATCAGCAGATCCCGTGAGTGCAGTTGTCGAGCGGTGCAAGATGCTCAGAGAGATCGTCTATGTCTATCTGATCCTGGCTCCTTTGCCGGCGTGTCTGTCGAAGCTGCTCGTGTGGCGCAACCGGATCGTGTTGGATTTGAGAAGACACTGCAACACACTCGCGTCTGCGCGGAATGCTGCCTCAAAAGCAGCAGAGGAGATCAAAGCAGCCATTGCCGCCATCACTGCCATGAACCAGGATGCGAAGAAGATCAGAGAGAAGATACAGCAGGAAGGGCTGGACGACGAAGACGACGAGGAGAAGGAGACAGTGGCGATGGAGCAGGCGAAGAAGATGCTGAGTCAGGAGCAGTCACAAAAGAAGAATGGCAGCCAGACGAGTGAAAACTCTCAGTCTTTGAGAGGAGATGGCAGAGAAGAGGAAGCAGGGGTAGCAGATGAAGATTTGAGGGAGGAAGAAGAAGATGCGGAGGAGGTGAAAGAGATGGAGCGAAGAAAGAAGCGAGCGCTTTTGTCGCTGCAGCCACACAACCAGCGTCTGTTTGCTTCGCAGTACTTTGCGTCGTTCTATGCAAAAAGCGAGAGAAGCGCTGATCCGCCTTTTGTGTCTATTTTGTCGTCCATCCCGCCCATCCCTCCTGTCCCCTCAGCTGCCAGCACACCTTCCACACTCACTTCATCCCCTAATGCTGCAGCTGCTCAGAACCCAATCCCGTCTATCAACTTGGAGCCATTCCGAATGAACCTCATGAGGAGCGAGGCTGTGAACACGAAGAAGATGCTCGACGGACTGCTGAAGAAGCTCGAGTCGGTTGTGCAGCCCCAAGCACAGCCACAACTTCCTCCAAGACGAAGAATATAACAAGTTTTTCATTTCAAAAAAAAATTAGAAACACTTCAATATTGTCCATTTCATATCACTAGCTTATATCTCACTTCAAATGTTTGTATTGTTTAATGTTTATTTGTGATGTTTTGTTCCAATTATTATTTATTTTCTTTTTATTAGACGTTTAGAATATACCCATAATCTATCTTATGCCTCCAAAAAAAGCAAAAAAGGGAAAAACGAAAGGAAAGCAAGCAGAGCAAGAAGCACCTATCGATCCTTATTTAAAATCTTTAAAAGAAAAGACCATTGAAGAGTTGAAAGAAGAAGAAAAGTCATGGAAAGAAAAGTCTCAAAAAGAAATGAGAATGAGAAGTCTTGCTCTATGTGATCGAGTGTGCATGAATTTTTATTGATTGAGCATCATATCTTTTATCTTTTTCGTAATGTATATTTATTTCAATAACAAAGGATCAAGGACAGCAATTATACAATTCTTTATGCAAAGAATACGACCATCTTCAAGCAGAAACACGTCTTCAAGAACATAAAATGCAAGAAGAATCGGAAGCTCATGATGTGGAAATGAAGGTTTGGATTTTACTGGTGGAGTCTGCAAAATAACTTGTTTTTTAATTTCAGCAATTGGAAATGGCAGTGAAGCATCATCTTTCATTTCACGAAACCGAACTCGAAAAGGTTGAAGCTGAAACTGAAGCGGAAAGAAGCCAAGAGCAAGAACTTCATGAGGAAAAGTTTGGACTTTTTTGTTGGATATAATCTTTTGAATATTTATAATAAAACGCAATTTAGATTGAAACAAATTAAAAAAGCAAAAGATTTTGTTGCACAACAGCAAAAGCAAGCTATTGACAATCAAGAAAAGGCACTTCAATCACTTTCAGTCAATATTGATTTGATGAAACAGAGAAATCAGGAATTCCTCGATGAACTCAAAACAAAACTTGATGCAAAAGTTAAATTTTATGTTAATATATGGACATTGAGGCGGCGTGTTGAGGTTTGTTTTTTTTACTCAAAATACAAGCATATTTTATTTACTTTTTTTCAAATGATTTTTATTTTGGTATTGTAGCTTCAAGAGATTGAAGAGAGAAAGAACCGCCACATAGCAACGCTGTGCACACATCATCGTGCAGCGTTCGCTAAAACAAAAGAATATTACAATCAAGTCACTCAAAACAACCTCAAAATCATCAGATCTCTGAAGGCTTGCACATTTTTCAAATTTTTGTTTTATTAATAATTACTTTTGATATATTTAAATGTATCTTGCATTTCATATATCCCAACCAATAATCCTTACAGAAAGAGATTGAAGATGCATACAAGCGCAATGAAGCTATTGTTCATGACCAAGCAAGAATGACTCAATCAATTGAGGATATTAGAGCACAGCGACGTCCTGTTGAAGACACGTTAGAAAAACTTCGGGAAGATATTGCTTCCTTTGAAAAGGTTTGATTGATTATCTAAACTTATTTAAGTTGACATTGATTTCTTCTATTAACATAATTATTCCTACTGTATTTGTACATATTCTTTAAATAAAAATACTAATTTTTTCGTGTTTCTCAGGATGTGTCTGTGCTTCATAGCACTCGCACACACAACATCATTCTGGAACGGCAGCTCAGACAGCTGGAGCACGACCACAACGAATTGGAGAAGAAGTACCAGAGAGTGCAGAAAGAGAAGAGTGGCATTGAAAAACGCTATGAGGAAGTGATTGAGGCTATCCGGCAGAGAGGAATGGTGCCTTCTCGCGTCATTGTGGGCAGAATGAGAGCAACACAGCAAGGCATAATGAAAAGAGTATGCAGCAAACTGCATTTGTTTCTATTCAATGCTAATTTTTTGCCTTTTTTATTCTTTTTTATTTATTTATTGAAAATAATAATTACGATGATAATTAACAGGATGAGCAAATTGAGTCTGTTGTTGTGGCTGGAGAACTGGATCCAGCGAGCGTTCAGCAACTTGCAGCGAATTTGGACGAGATGATTGCGCAGAAGAACAGAGTCATTGATGATCTCAACTACCAAATCATCAGAGTCACCAAGGCACACAATGATGCAGTGCATGTTCTGGAGGCCAAGCTGTTGGAGATGGGAGTGAAGGAAGAGGATCTTGGAAAGAGACCAACTGTTGCTGAAACTATTCCAACACCTGCAGGATTGGTTTCAGCTGTGTTGTGATTCAATAATTAATACAAAAAAAGTTATTGCACAGTTTTTTTCAAAAATTGTAATTATTCATAGAGCAAATCATATCCAATGCAGTTCAATATTTTTTACATTTCAATTTATTATTTTTTTGTTTTTAAATTACAAAAAAGTTTTTTTAACAAAAGGGTTCTATTTTTCAGAAATTTTTATTAATTATTAAATAAAATATTATAAAGACGAGTTATTGAATATTGTTTGTTTTCATAATTCTTATCTAGTTCAGATGACAAAAACAAAATACGTATTTCGGGGGATAAAAATCAATTGAAAGTTTCGTTAAAAATAATTGTTTTTTTTTTTTTTTTTTTTTTTTTTTTTTTTTTTTTTTTTTTTTTTTTTTTTGATGTATGATATTGTTTTTATTAAAATGAGAAATTTTTTATTTCTTTTTAAAAACAAATAAAAAGTTTTTTAATCTGGAAAATGTTAAATGTGAAATTATATGATTAACTTTTTATGGAACTTTTTTCTTTATTGCCACTTTTTTCTTTTTTAAATTAGAACGCATTCCTATCATTCAATTGCTTTCGGAATTTTGACTTTTGTTTTTTCAAATGCTCAATACTATTTCTTTCTTATTTATTTTTTGATTTTTGTTTGATTCATATTGCGAAATTGTGCATTTGAATTTAACTAAATGCTTCTATTTTTATTCGAATTTGGGAAACTTATCACTCAAACATATGTTGTTCTTTTTGAAAAGTCCCAAATGATAAACTTTTTGTTCGAGAAAGGAATTACACCATTTATTATTCAAATTTGGTAAACTTATTATTCGAAATTAATAAAAATCAGTATTTTTTGAAAAAAAATTTTTGATATAATATGATCACCGGCTGAGTGTCAGAAAGTGATTAAAATGTTTTGTTTTTTTCATTATTCTTAAAAAGGATGAAAAATTGACCCTGTAATATTATTATTTGTCGAAAAACATGAAAATTTTTGATTTTTCAGAAAAAAAAAATCATCATCATTGAAATCGGATAATTTTCAAATGAATTCACCTCATATTGTCCGATTATGCATCATTCATACAAGAAAAGTTATTAGCATCAATATTACAAAAAAAATACAAAAATTTTTTCTTAACTGAAAAAAACCATGAATGCATTTTCGGAATTCTCATGTTGTTATTTATTGTTTCACTTAAGATCTTTATATTATATAACTTTTCTTGAATGAATGATGCATAATCGGACAATATGAGGTGAATTCATTTGAAAATTATCCGATTTCAATGATGATGATTTTTTTTTTCTGAAAAATCAAAAATTTTCATGTTTTTCGACAAATAATAATATTACAGGGTCAATTTTTCATCCTTTTTAAGAATAATGAAAAAAACAAAACATTTTAATCACTTTCTGACACTCAGCCGGTGATCATATTATATCAAAAATTTTTTTTCAAAAAATACTGATTTTTATTAATTTCGAATAATAAGTTTACCAAATTTGAATAATAAATGGTGTAATTCCTTTCTCGAACAAAAAGTTTATCATTTGGGACTTTTCAAAAAGAACAACATATGTTTGAGTGATAAGTTTCCCAAATTCGAATAAAAATAGAAGCATTTAGTTAAATTCAAATGCACAATTTCGCAATATGAATCAAACAAAAATCAAAAAATAAATAAGAAAGAAATAGTATTGAGCATTTGAAAAAACAAAAGTCAAAATTCCGAAAGCAATTGAATGATAGGAATGCGTTCTAATTTAAAAAAGAAAAAAGTGGCAATAAAGAAAAAAGTTCCATAAAAAGTTAATCATATAATTTCACATTTAACATTTTCCAGATTAAAAAACTTTTTATTTGTTTTTAAAAAGAAATAAAAAATTTCTCATTTTAATAAAAACAATATCATACATCAAAAAAAAAAAAAAAAAAAAAAAAAAAAAAAAAAAAAAAAAAAACAATTATTTTTAACGAAACTTTCAATTGATTTTTATCCCCCGAAATACGTATTTTGTTTTTGTCATCTGAACTAGATAAGAATTATGAAAACAAACAATATTCAATAACTCGTCTTTATAATATTTTATTTAATAATTAATAAAAATTTCTGAAAAATAGAACCCTTTTGTTAAAAAAACTTTTTTGTAATTTAAAAACAAAAAAGAAAGGATTTTATCTAAATTTTGGAGAAAATATTGGCAAATTAAAAGAATATCGGAACTTTCAAATTATCATTATTCTTGTTTCTATTGATTTCTTTTGTGTTTATAAAGTATTTAAATGTGAAAAAAGTTGTCGGAAAACGTTAAAAAAAACTTTCAATAATTTTTTATTCAAGCTGATCAAATATAAAATTTTTGCTTATTCATCAGAATAATTAGAAGCATCCTCTCCGTCATCAACGCTATTTGAATCTTCTTCTTTTTCATCATCACGCGGTCCATGCAGAATATCGTCAGCATCCGGAATTTCTTCATTTTCTGAAATATCAATTTCTTCATCAGCAATAATGGGTTTTTCTTCTGGAATAAAATGAATCATTTTCTGCAAAATATCGACAAAACTTGGTTTAAGATTCCTTTGAACAAGCCACATAGATAAACAATCAGCAATGAATGTTTTCCTTACTCCATGCTTTGGAAAAAACGCTCTTAAATGACTCCACAACCCTTCAACGGTATTGGTACATGCACCTGTTTCTGGATCTTTGAAGTTCCTTTTATGACAGACCGTTATATGTTCATAACCAATATCTTTCAGACAATCATAGCTTTTCCATTCATCACTAATAATTGTTGTGCCTGCTAATATCCTTTCTTGAATAATAGGAATCAATGTTTCTTTTTTCCTGTCTGGCACGATAATAACAAAATTTGTTCCAGCCCCTCCTCCTTCCTTCCTCTCAACTCCTCCGAAAATCCACAGCAAATCCTTCTTTCTTCCTCTTCCATATTTCCTTCTCCTCCAAACAGCCTCATCTATTTCGACGTATTTTCCCGGTCCTCCTAATTTCGGCATTGTTTCGTTCCAAATTTGTGTGCACACAACTCTCACAACGCTTGTCCAGTAACCAATCGTTGGATATGAAACACCCGTCAGCAAATGAATTTGTTTTAATCCAATTCCAATCCAATAGTACAATAGAATCTGCAAAACAATATTTATTGGCAGTTTCATTTTGGAAAATACGGAATTTTTAAATATTGAGGTTTTTTTTCGGCAAGTTTGACACCAAAGATATTTGTAACCTTCTGTTTCCTCCCTGATTCTCCTTTTGCTTCTGCATTTAGGGCAATCCTTGGTCGAGAACTCTTGAAAACGTTTGAAAAACCAATTCCACGTTTCTTCTTTATCATGGAAGATCGTATTCAATCGAAATACTGTTTGACTATTTTTTTCCTCTTCAGATCTTGCCATTAAACTTTTTTGATCACAAACCATAGATTAGAATTTTTTTGACTTTTCCATGTTTTTTCAAACTTCTTAAAAAGACTTTCCGATAGCTGAAAATTTGCATATTGCATCAATAAATAATATAAATGACTTTCACTATTTTTTTGTGCAAAATTGAGAGTTCCGATATACTTTCATTTTGCCAAAATATTCTGATTCATGAATCATTTTCAATAAATATCAGTGAAGTGAATTTTAAAAATTGTTTATTATGAAGTGAATTTAATAATAAATTACAACATCTTTGAAAAATTGAATATGCAAAAAAATATACAACTGCTTTGAACATTAATTTGGTGCTTTCATAGAACCTCTGCTGAACAAAACGCTCACAATTTAATACTTTTAACAACTCTTTGGTTAATACCAGTTTCTTCTCCACCATACGAATGCCTTTTCTCTTTCATTGCAGGGATTCTGCCATGAAGTCTCTTTTGAGCCTTTTCGTAACGATGACGATGGAACACACGAGGATTCCTTCTGTCCTTTTTGTAGTATTTCCTGTCTCCTTTGTTTGTCAGAATTTCATATGTCAGATTTCGTCGATCAGCCGTACTCTTCTCCATCTTTTGAAGCGCCATCAGCGCAGCTGCTTCTGGATGAGTCTTTGCATACTCCAGCTGCAAGTGCGCACGCCTCTCCTTCCTTGTTCCAGTCAAAACACGCGAAGTGCCTGCCTTTTTCTGCTGCTTTCTCTTATCACTTCCATTGGAACTGTCGTCTTCATCACCTGAATAAGCAATTTCATCATACAATTCATTGAGTTCATCTTCATTCCGTCCTTTTCCTTTCAATGATTTTTTGGAAGCTTTTGATTGCTGATCACTTTCAGATTCGGATCTGTCTGTGTTTTTAGTAATACCATGTAGCAAAGTATCTACTTCATTGCTATTATCGTCACCCAACAGCTCTTGCATTCCTCTTCTTCTTCCATTATGCTTCAAATCTTCGTCTCCCGTTCTGAGGCTCTTCATCTTCTTTTCCTTAACCTAAACATTACATTTATTTCGAATTGTTATTTTAGTTAAAGTGTATTTAAAAAAAATTTCCGTAAAAAATTTCATGAGAAAGAAATAATATAAATACTTTACAACATTTGCAATCTGAAAAAAACAACAAACCATCTTTGTAATTGAAACATGATCCTTCACTGCCTCTTTTGTTCGTTTTGATTTCTTTATTGTGCGCTGCACAAACGATTTCCAATCTCCATCGAGTTCCACTCCTCCAAGCAACTCAGACAGGTCATCACCTTCTTTGCTTTCTTCGGATAAAGGAGCATCATTTGAATTCATATCGCTCTCTTCTTCGCTGGATAACAAACCATTTCCTTCTTCATCGGAGTCGTCATCCAAAAGTTCATCTTCATCTGGCGTTATATCACTTTCCGATAAATCACTTAATTTCTTCTGCAATTTTGCCTTTCTTTTTGCTTTTTTTTCTGCTTCTTCCGCTTCTCTTCTTTCTCTTGCAGCAGTTTCCCATACAAACTCTTCTTTCTTTGCCTTTTCAGATTTTTTCCTCTTTAAATTCTCATCTGATTCATCTTCATCACTGTCTTCATCTAATTGTCTTTTATTCTGCCTTCTTTTCTTTTTTCCATGTTCAAGCTTATCATCTATATCAAACATCTCCAATTCAGATTGTCTTAACGATTTGGCTTCTTTCATTTTAGCTCGCTCTCTTGTAGATAATTTCCTTTTGTCTCCCCATTTTGAATTTGTGGCTTAATTTTTCATTTCATGCGTATTTGCAAGATTAAAAACAAAATAATTCACAAACAATTCAATAATTCAACATTATAAATTCCTTTTCCATACATTTAATTTTATTTTCTAACTCTTCATTATCTTCTGATGATTCGTTTGAACTTATATCATCTGAAACACTTGATTCATCATCTAATTCATGATTAGCCTTTAACCAAGCAAGGGAGCTAAGTTGAAAATCATCAGCAGCAATCCGACTAAGCTTTATTCCTTCTGCAGCCCTTGCTTCACTAACAAGGGTTGGCATCTCTTCGTCATTTTGATCCATTGGACTTAAAGTATTCCTGATCGAACGTTCCCTTTACAAAAATATTAGATAATTGACAATTAATTTTCAGGAATTACAAATGAGTTTGTTTGAAAACTCAAAATATATTCGAAAGAAAATTGCATGTGCAAATTGCATAACTTCATTTGCAAGCGGTAACATGTTTATTCCCAGACAAACAATTTTTGTAATATCAAGAGAATCCTCGCTTTATTTTTATGAATATGGAGATTTTGACAAAATTAAATGCGTTAAAACAATTCGATATACGAATGAAATAGATTCTCTACTTATTTTACCCTCTTACAGGTTAGAATTTGCAATTATTTTGAATTTTTTGGAAAAGCGTAAAATTTTGTTGCAACATCAAATTATATTTAATTTTTTTTGATCGTTTTCATAGAAATGACATATGCGATTTCTTATTCATTTTATTTCGTGATGGTTGTTGGATAATATTGGGAAATCGAGATTCAAAATTAATTACTTATTCAAGAGGACATTTAAATTTATCTGAGAATCGAACCGAACTTTCAGCTCACGCTTCTTTTAAACTATTACCGTTATTCTCAACATTAAGATCGACTTTGCAGTTAAATTTGACATTTCCTAAAACATCTGAACAATTATTTGGAATCGTCTGCTTTTCTGATGAAAATGAACTGTTCGGGATTTTGGTGTGCGCAAATTATGAAGAATCAAAAGTTAATTCTGAAACGTTTACATTTGTGCACGAAAGTCCTGACACTGGATTGAATCAAGTTTCTTCATTCTCAGCGCCTTTGCCAAAAATCTCAAAAAGGTTAATAACCAAGCGTGGTGTAAATAAAGAAACAAATAATCCTCAAAAAAGTCATCTTCCTATTATTTTTGCGACAGAAGGTTCACAGAGCCACTTTCAGGCTCATTCGTTAAGAGGAGTTCGGTCCATCAGACAGATTGTATCAATTGATTGCTCAAATCCAAAGGAAGCAGAATTAGATGCCAGTGCAATTCCTTCTCCTTTTGCTGCTTCATCGAGCAACTCAATGTGCAGTCAAGCATCTGAACTGCTTTCGATGGTAAGTCCTGAGCTGAGAGAGACAAGATGCGCAATTCTGTTTGAGTCCGTCCACAGTTTCGTCTGTTTGAGCTGGGCTGAATGCGATTGGCTTCACAAGACAGTTAAACCTGGTCCGTTCCAATTGGCGCCTCTCGAAGAAACCACGTCTGTTGTGCTGAATCTCAAAAATCAGTCGAATCCATTTTGTGAATGTTTCCTTAATAAACGAAACACACAAAAAGAAGATGACTCAATTATTCCACAAATTTCTAATGAAGAAAAAGCATTCTTCAATCTGCTGTCTTCTATTTCCAGCTGCACAAGCACTCTGAACATGATACTTCCAACACTGGCTCCTCTTTCAGGGGAATCTGGCAGCGGAACAGCGATCTCTTCAGCCTCCACTCCACTTGTCCACAGGCTGCTGTGCAAAGACATGCAATCACACGAACACCCTCCCCTCCTGCTCATTTCGTCTGTCGGAGTGACTCTTTTCTCTCCGCTTCGGCAGCTCTCTTCGCCTTCGTCGCCGGCTGTCCTCTTCTTTCCATTCCGTTTGCCATTGCAGTCACTCCCCTGCGATGCAGTTGCTTTATTCACTTCAAAACAACAGCAATCATCATCATCATCATCGTCTGCTTCTGCTTCTGCTTCTACATCAGCTTCTTCAATATCTTCATCTTCATCTCTTTGCTGCTCTTTGACAGTCATTTCACAAAATCAACTTCTTCAACTTTCAACAGAAACACCGCCACGCTTGTCACACTTTCCATCAAAACATCTTTTAAGCATTTACAATTTGCCTTCCACAAATTCTTCATTTCATCCTTCTCTTCTCATATCTACACTCGAAGGAGCTCCATTCATTGTCCATCCTTTCATGAAGCCCCAGCCTTCTCAGTTGCGCAGTCTGCTTCTATCAAACTCATCTCCTTCTTCTGTAATCCACCCTTCTGCTCTTCCCCCAGCTTCTCTTCTGCTTCCTTCACATATCATCAACTGCTCCATTTCTGTTCCTCTGTTCTCTATCAAATATCTCCAACAGCTTCCATTTGCTCAGATTGGTGATTATTCTTCCACTTCGTCACTTCAACGCTTCTTCTTCTTTCTTTCTCCGCACCATACAAATTGCACCAATTCATCATCATCATCATCTTTTTCTTCATTTCCCACAGAAGACCTCATCTCTCACTTCAATTGGCATTCAATGCAACATCAGCTGCCATTCAGCCAGGTCGTTCTTGGCGGCGGAACAGGTTCTGCTGGCTTTCTCTCTTTTTCTGTGCTTTCTCATCTGCTTTATGCTGACTGCTCCATTTCATTGAACAATCTGAACTCATCTTTATCTGCTTCTTCTTCTTCCACTTCGCTGTTATCATCATCATCATCATCATTTTCTTCTTCTTCATCTCGCTTCCCGATCAATTTCAGCTTTCCAACTTTGTATTCTGCACCTTTTTCTCAAAAAGAAAGCAGAACAAAACAAACAACGCTATTTCTTGTCACAACCGATGATCCATTTGAATCAACTCTCAAATCTTCACAAAAAGAGCAGACGAAAACTATTCGCTCATTCTTTTTGCTTCCTCACGAAGACTCCACTTTTTCTTTAGTCATTCCCTCTCAAATTGGCTTGAACGACTCAGAAACCACACTCGCTTTCTCTTCTATTCCAGCTGGCAGTTTAACTGTTCTCATCCAAGTCACAACTCATTCATTGATTGTCTCACAGCCATTGGATTCTGATCAACTTTTGGAGCAGAACAGCAAATCTTGTCCTTCGTCTTCTCAGACATTGGTATTTGCAGATGGAATATCCTCTGCTAAATTAGTGGGACGCTGGATTTTTGTTGTCAGCCACATGAATGTGTTCTGCTATTGTCTGTTTGAAACAACTCAAAAATCAACAACCAGCCAAAAGACAGCAGTGTCTTCGCAGCAGTCTTTTTCATTCACAAAATTGAACTCGTTTGATTTGCCTCCCATTCGCTCACAACCAGCTGCAAATCTTGTGTCTGTCTTTCGCTTCAATGCCCCTGTGTCACTTCTACATGCATTTCTGGCTGATGAATGTCCGTTCTTTATTATCTCTGGTTTGCTGAGTCCAGTTGTGATGCTATATCGCTTGACAATCACATTTTCAGATAAGAAAACAGCACAATCGAAGCAAACCTCAAAATCGGCATCCAACTTGAATGATGGAGAGTTATTGGAAATTCCTCAGCCCAATTCAACAGTTGCACATGTTTCTATTGACTCTCTTCTTTTTGCGATGCAGACATTAAACAGTGTCACATCTTCGACTTCGAATTCTTCTCTTGTTGCGCATTGCGTGTTTGCTTCTTCGGCCATTTCATCACATCCACATAGTGCGGGTGTTATGATGAGCAGAGAGGCAAACAATCCAAAAATTGGAATGAAAAAGGACGAAAATTTGACTTTATCCGTTTTTGTTGGGTGTTGTGATGGAATGCTTTCCTCGTATTCATTTGCTTATTCTTCACTTCAAAGCGACTTCACTTCAAACATTCAATCCATTCAAGCTTCTTATCCTTCTTCTTCTTCAACTTCTTCATCCGTTCCGCAAGTGACTCGACCTGAAAGCATTCCACCTTTTCTCTTCTGTCCAATTCCACTGATTCGTCTCTCTTCGTTGCCATCTGTCTTAAGTTGTGGTTATTCTCCACTTTTGATTCATTCAAAGACATCTGTCTTCACATCATCATCACAGTCAACATTTCAGAAAAGCAAAAGTTCTTCATTTAATCCAGAGATATTTGTTTTTGGGTCGTCTTCTTTGGCAATTGGCTCTTCAAATCACTCACCTTCTCCAATTATTCGTATCATATCAACAACATCTCCTGTCTCTTCCATTGCGTCTTGGACATCATCACCATCATCATCTTCTTCTTTTGGATTGCTTTCACAGGAAGAAGAGGAACATTTCATTTGGACTCAACCGTTTTCTTCTTCTTCATCATCAGAGCAGAACAAGCTGATGATTGGCTCACTTCAAAAGGAGTACACACTTCATCCGTATTCTTCGCAACGCTTACCTTCTCCACCTGTTGCTTTGTCTTATTCACCAGATCTGTCTACTGTTGTCGTCGCTCTCAATTCACAGCGTCCAATTGTTCGCAATCCAGAAACAGAAAAAATCCCCCCTCCGCCAGCTGTATCCACACCTTATCCAACTCTTCTTGCTTATTCGCTTTCATCTCCACAACACTCATCATCTCACATAGAATGTGTTGGAGTGTGCCATCTTCCTCCAGGGATGCTTATCAGAGACATGTGCATTGTCCATCTTCCTCAGCTTCCTTTCTCTCAATCTCAATCTCAGTCTCACTCTCATTCATGTGCCGTGGCTGTTGCTCTGCACGATGACATTCCTGGTATTGCCCTCCACGAAATAGACATCCAATCACCACTCATCACAAACTCAGTCAGCACTCTGCACACATCAGCACTGGCAGCCATGCAGCTGACAAGCACACAAACAGCGCAGTCTTCTTCTTCTTCTTCTTCTGCTGCTGAAAACACTCACAATCAAACGGGCCAAGCACAGCAAGGAACACAAGAAAGAGACGGCTCACCAACACGCGAAGAGATATTTGATGCATTTCGAGGGCAGACTGCAGCTACGTTTGCTCCACCAAGCATAAGTGGTCTTATTGCAGTGCTGGAAATGAACTGGATTGACACTCAATTCAACGATGGCTGTGAAAGTGATGAGGAACACAATGAAATGGAAATGCACAACTTGATCCAATTGTCAAATGTGCAGCCTCCATCTGTTGTGTTTAAACCAATTCAACTTATTTCCACAGAAGGCATTCCAACCGTTTTGAGAACAATGTCGACTTCTTTCTTTGGAGTTATGGTTCATTGCTCATTTGTTGTTGTGGCAATTCATCCAAAAATGGAAGCTGAGAGTGTTATTTCGAATGCTTCTTCTGAAGTTAAAGAAGAGAAATTGCAGACTTCATCTTCATCAGCTACAAAACTGTATCATCCTCATCTTCACTTCATTTCAGAACAACCAAATTCTTTCACAAACTTGCCAAGTCAAAGCCCAATGAGCAAATTCGATCCTCCTTCACAGGAATGGGATGTTGATGTTGTTGCATGGGAGAACTTCACAACAGCCGCCTTGTGTGTTTCTGAATCAACCTCTCAAACAGGAATATCTCCTTCTGTTGTGAGTGCTGCTGTGAACTACCAAAAGAAACCTTCAGAAAATACTGATCTTTTCAGCAGCTCAAATGAAGGAGGAGAATTAATAGCCTTCGCAACGCTGCCAAACATAGTTCACATCTTCCACTTTGGAGTGAATGCACCATCACTCAAAAAGACAGCCTCTAATCTGTCGTCTTTCAAAGATGCTTTTCTTTCAGTCCATCCTTTCTCTTCTGAATGGATCAGAAAGCATTCACTCACTTTTGTGGCTGGTGGGTCACTTTCAACCACTCCAATTTCCCTCAGCTTCGTTTCATTGCATCCACATTGCGTTAATGAAGGCTTGAAGCTGATAGCCTCTTCATCTGACTTTCTGCTGCTGTTTGACATTTCACCTCGTTTGCCATCGCCTATTCTTCCTCTTCCTTTGCCTGGACAGCAAGAAGGACTCGCTCAGCCACAGACAACTGCTCTTTGGTGGGATCCATTTAGAGCGTGGATTCAGCGCGAGGCAACATCGCCTGCTGTAATTAACTGCGTTTCTGCTATTCCACACATGAGCTCATTGAGTAAAGAACATAATAAGCATGCAACGCCTTCATCATCAACGTCATCATCATTTTTATCCATTCCTTCATTTTTCATTCCGTTTACTCCTGAATGCTTTGACCATAACAGGAATGAAACTGAAAGACAGTCGTATTTGTGCCTCTCAAAATTTGGAGGAATAGATGAAATAACTTTGGATGATGAAGATAGCGAAGATGATTTTCACCCCGAATTGAAAAAAATTTGAAAAGTTTTTTTTTCCATGTTTTTTTACAAATAATTTACAAAAAAATTTTTTTTCTAAAGATAACTGAATAATTGCAATGAGATGAAACTTAAATCATTTATTACAATGGTTATGATATGTTGAATTTTTCGTTTTTGATGAATTTAAATCATGAATTTGAATTCTTGATGAATAAAAAGCTAAGCCAACAATTAAAGAATAAATCTCTTGAATGCAAAACAAAACAATTTTCATCAAAACTTGCATATTGTTGAAAAGAATCATTCAATAACGTCTTGAATTATATTCACAATTATTGAAAAATATCTATTTAATTAATTTCTGATAAACCATTATTATGTTTAATGTCAAAACAGTTTAACAAATTAAACTATGCACAGCCAACGCAGCCAACTACAATTCTTTTTGAAAAGAAGGTTTTAATATTATTAACAAATTCTTGGAGAAATACTTGCTGAATTTATGTTTATAAATAAAAATTGAATTAATATCTCTAAACCTTCAGAGAGCATTAGAGGAAGCTAAAGAAGGGTTAACAGCACAAAAAGAATTATCAGAACAGCAAAAAAAAGAGTTTGAAAAAAGAAAGGAAGTTTGTATCTTTGCTTTTTTTAGTATTACGTAAAGTTTCTCTTTTTTTAAATTATTCAGGAAATAAAACTTCAACGAGAGCAATTGATTCAGCGTCCTGCAATGTACGATCACTACGTGAAGGTTTGCTCACATATGTTTATTTTCTTCCGCAATATACTTTTAATTTGAAACAAATATAGCAATCATATGATAAAATTGCTCAAGCCGAGCAGCTGTATTTATCTGAGCAATCAACCTGCAAAACATTAGATAAAGAAATACAAGCTAAACAAAGAAAGATTGCTGAACTCGAAGCTGAAAGAAAAAAGAAGGAGCGAAAGCTTGCCCAAATGGAAAAATCAAGAGACTATCTTATTCACGAAGAAACTGATGAATTTCCAGAAGTTTCAGTATGAATTTTTTGTGAAACTTACAAAAATTTATTATTATCTTGTTGAGGCTTTAATCCAACGTTATGAAGCGCTTCAATCAAGCACTAAAGAGCTTATTTCACAGATAGAAAACATTCAGAAACAACAAGAGGAAACACTTCTTGAAATAGGAAAGACTAAACAAGAACTTGGAAATGCCATTCTTGCAATGACGAACCAGTTGGATGTGCTTGAAAGTCAGCTAAAAGACAAGCGAGCAACTGTTAGAGCGATGAGTGAAGGAATACAAACAGAAGTTGTTCAGCTTGCTGCAAGCAAAGCTGAAGAAAGCGAAGCAAAAATGTATTGTTTTTTTATAATCTTGTTATTATTAAAGAAGATGTGATTTCCCCTTCCCCCTTTTTGCCATTCATTACATTTTTCAACAAAATATTCAGGGCATTAGCCAATTTGTTCACTCGCGTGGTGATTGCACGTGTCCAGCTGGCTGGCACGCTCTCAGCACCTGCCATTGTCCAGGCATACACACTCACAAGCTCATCACCCCCGCTGCGATCCACCACATCCGCAACAGGCGCGCAGCAGTCGCTCTCTGCTCCTTCCGCACTCGGCTCTTATCTTTCAGGCACTTCACCTTCTTCTCCTTCTTACTCGTCGGGTGCAACGGACTCTGCTGCTCTGATTGCCCAGCTGCAGCACCAGGCGTTCCTTCAACAGCAGCAGCACGAAGCTGATCTGATCATTGAGCAGATGAAAGAAGCGAACGGCGTCAAAACCAACGACGAGGCAATGCTCTGCCTCATCCGCGACTTCCTCATTGATTTGTCTGCCTGCGAAAAGGATATCGACCGGCTAATCGCAGAGAAGCAGCAGCAGGCTCTGCAGTCGTCCATCTCTGGTGCAGTACCTGGAGCGAGTGGGCTGACTGCAACTACTGCGGGAGGTGTACAGGGCTTCGATGCAACGAGAGGAGCAGACTTGGCTTCGACAGGTGTTCCACTTGACACAAGCATCGCCTCTGGTGACTCAGCATCGGTGGGAGCTCGAAACAAGACGCCGCTGCAGACAAAGCGGACCATCACAAAATCTCCTCTTTCTGGAATGACGAAGGCGAAGGCCAAGCAGTCAGCTGCACCATCTGCAACACCCACGAGCAGGCCATCTTCAACAGGTGGAATGAAGGCATCAGACAAGACAACAAAGACTGCTGCAAAGACCGCTCAAAAGGCTTCTCCGAAGGCAGTGGCAAAAGCGAAAAGGCCTGCTGTTCGGCCTGGTTTGGAGTCGACGATTGGCGAGGAGGCGTTTTGGGGAACTGGAGACATGTAAAATGGATTGCCTTTCTTTTTCACTTTATTCTTTTTATTCTTCTGTTCATTTTCTGATTAATCACATTCTTATCCATTTCAAAGAAAACATTTCATCTTTTTTTAAATTGAGGAGCCTCGAACTTAAAAACTCAACGTGTTTCTTTTCAGCAATTTCTATTTTGTTTATTGTGAATAGAAATGTTGCTGAAAAAGAGCAAAAACTCTTTTGAAGAACTGAAAAAGAAAAAGAAAAAGAAAAAGAAAAAGGAAAAAAAAAATGTTTTGAAACAAATGTGACAGGGGAGAAGAGCTATTGTGGTGAAGTGAAAGTGTTATCTCAACAGAATAGGAAGAATCGACAGAGACAGCTGAAAAAGCCGAGTGTGAATTAAAAGACAGACACTTCCATCTCCTCCTTTCACTTCGAGTTCGCAGTGACGTAGATTTTGAGTGCGTTTTGCGCCTGTGGGTTTGTCAGCCTCTCGCTCATTGCCCTCAGCTCGTCCATGTTTGTGACCTGCTTCGCCGCCTCCAGCGCATCAGTGAACTTTCCTGTGCCGATGATGCCTGAGATCACAAACAGCAGCTCGCACTTGACTATCTTGTTGGGTATCTGCTCAGCATATTTCAGCGCCTCCCGCGGCTGGTTGTATCGCAGGCAGATTTCGGTGAGCTGCTCCATTCCAACTGGAAACTTCTTCTCCTTTGCGATCTTCTCCAGCAAGTCCCACTTCCCTTTGAGCGAATATGCCTGCACTTTGATCCACGCATACCGCCTTTGCGACATCTTGAAGAAGTCTGCCAGCCCATCCGCCGCCCTCTCTTCTCCTTGGCAGATCAGCTCAAACAGGAAGTCCCGAAGTGACATGTCCACAAAACCTGATGAAATAAGTCAATTTGTTGAATATTTACACAAAATAGATTCCAATCAATTTAGAAAAAAAATAAACAGCATTTTCAGAATAAACAGGGAGAGAGAGAGAGAGAGAGAAAACAAACCATTCGGTCCGCAAGTGCCTGGCTCGTGTGGCTGATCAGCAGCAGTCAGATGAAACGGGATCCTTCTGATAGCCACGCCATTGTCGCCCAGCAGCCCCACCGTCGCCTTCTCCTCTTCCTCCAGCAGTCGCGAGTGCAGACCGAACTGCTTTGCCAGAAAGCTCACGAGCGCCCCCTTTCCCTCCGAAAGCGAGGCAGCCAGCTCCAAATCGTCCTTCCTTTCGCTCAGCGTCTCCTTCTCGTAGCTGTGCAGCGCCACCGCCCGCGCCACCTCGAGCCGGTTGTCCTGATTGTACTGCAGCAGCTTGTACAGCTCCAGCTCCCGCAGCCCCATCCGCCGGCAGTGCGCCAGAAACAGCTTGATGGCTGCTGGGTCGCTTGTCACCATCGCCACAAAGCGCTGCACGTCTTCTGCATTCGGGTCCCAGTCTTCAGTCAGCCGGGGACGCATCTTGAAGATGCAGCGGAACACTGATGGAAATAGGGGTGACATGAATGTGAAACAAAAGGAGTGAAATGAGATAATTATAAAATTCATAAAAGCAAGAAGAAAAAAAGAATGTATTGAGGAGGGGGAAAAAAATATGAATTTCTTTGAAAAGAAATAGGGAAAATGACAAACTCAGAAGAAGATTGCCAGATTGAGAAGCCTTTTGGATAGCTTTCAGAGGTTCGTCGATTGCAAGAAGAGTTTTGACTTGCTCAACAGGATTTGTTTCATAATCAAGCAACTGGAAATAATGTTTTTTATTGTATTTAAAGAAGCAACATCAACAATTAACAAGCATTGATATTTTGACACAAAAAACATTCATGTTATTTCATTAAGCATTTACGTCTTAATAACAATATCACACACCATCGCAGCTATCTCCCTCTCTCCGTGTGCTGCTGCGTCTCTCGCCACTTTGGCAAAGCTGATTGTTGGACACGACGCAAACTTCTTGCAGATCTGGGCAACGAGCGTGTTGTTGTCTGGCCGTGGGTCAGAGGCAATCTTCACAGAAACAATAACATTTCATAATTCATTCATTCGTTTATTCGTTTATTCATTTGAATAAATAGAACATATCATTTATATTGATTAATACGTTCATAATAAATAAAAAATTGCATTCCAGTTCAAAACAATTATATATAAATTTCATTAAACAAATCATTCTTCACACTTTTGCACGTGCCCAGTGGATAAGCACAGGCTCTCTGCTGATTCTGAGGAAGTCGCATATTCTGCAGGCAATCAGATGTTTATGCCTGTTAGACAGCCGATCAATCATCGTGGGCACATTCAGCACACGAAGTCTGTTGGAGAATGCAAGAAGGTTAAAAGGGAAATGAATGGGATGAAATAGAAGAAGTTAAATGAAAGAATATGAAATGGAAAATAACATTGAATATGAAGTTGTAAATAAATAAAATAAACAATAAAAAACATTATTATTCCCAAAAATAAAATAAAATAAAAAATAATGCAGTAACATATGCAAAATGAGCATAGCATACTCTTCCATCGTGGCAGGCATCTGGACGTCGTTGCTGCGGAGTGCATTGGCCACACGCAGCTGGCTGCATCTGCTGGCAAATGTGTTGCTGTCTGCATCCACACTCACTCGAGAAGTTCCATCGTCTCCTTCATTCTGAGTGTCTAATGAGCGACCAAAGGCTGCGGCCTATAAATATAATAGAAAATGTATTGGGATAATAATTACACGTAGTGGATACATAAATATTTATTAAAATTTCATAATGATTATAACATTGAAACCAAAGATAAAACATGAACAACAAAAACAACACAATCAGCAGCATCACATAAAAATTAAATAATAAATAAAATAAAATAAAATAAAATAAAATAAAATAAAATAAAATAAAATAAAATAAAATAAAATAAAATAAAATAAAATAAAATAAAATAAAATAAAATAAAATAAAATAAAATAAATACCTGCATGAGAGTGATCTGATGCTCTGCCTGTGTGAAAAAGCCGGCAGCGTTGATGAGGCTGCGGATGCCCTGGTCGAGGGACTTCCTGGTGGCTGTGAGGTAAGTGAAGAGCTCAGCACTTTCTGCGTGGAAGCGCTGGTATGTCTCAAGAAGCAGTGCACCAGGTGACATCGTGCCGACTTCTGTGAGTTCACTGACACACCCTGAAATATATATTGAAACACACACACGAATAAATTATTTAAAAAAAAAAGAAGAAGAATAATTGAATAATGAATGAATGTTGGACAAACTGTGAAGAGGAGAGAGAAAGCTTGCGTCTGTGCGACGGTAGATGCGAACACCATCACATTCAGGTGACAGAAAGACTGGTGTGTCTTGGGGCATTCTAAATAAAGAAAAAATGATTGAAAATGAACAAGATTTATAAAAATGCAATAGAAATAGATAAAAAGGTCGAAATGAAAAATATATGTCACAAATAAAATGACAGGTTGGAATTTTTTCTTCTTTGTTTTTAAAATGAAGACACACTTTTTAGCTTTGCCATCCAGCGTGAACAGAGCAATGGTGTCTGTGTCGTCAAACTGCTCGTCAGTCTCTCTGAAGACAAGGCACACTGCAATGTTCGAGCACCAACACAGCTGCACCATCACCCCATTCAAATCTGCTCGAAACTCAACGCTCTTTCGAGTGTCATTGAGATCAAAAATTCTCTGAAAAAAATAAAATAATTTGCATTTTCAATCAGAAAAGTCTAAAAAATCAAATGGTAACAAACAAGATAGCCTGTTGCATAATAAACAGCAAGTTTTTGCCCATCTGGTGAAGTGCACATCATAAGTAATTTTTCGAATCTTGGAACGGTCTATTTATTCCCGAATATAAAAATATGCAAAAAATAAAATTGTTCGTTGTTTTCAAAAAAAACGTTGAGCAAACCAAAGGAAGAACGTCTTCAGCTCCAATTTGATAGATGGTTCCTTCTGCATCATTGAAAAATGCTTCAATAATTGGTTTGTTATCCTTGAATACTATTGAAGGACACATGAAAACAGGAGGTTGAAGGATAGGTTTGGCAACACGAACATCAATAACACGAGAAGTACTCGCATCCTTGATTTCATAAACCTTCAAATCTTCTCCAACAAGTAAAACAGTGTTATATGCAATAACAGCACTCAATATTTCTTGACATAAGTTAAAAGTTTTCACAATTTCATGAAACATTGAATAAATATTTATTCTTCCATCACTATTTAAAAAAAAATAAATTGCAGTAAAAGAAAACGCTCAAATTGACTGGAATTAAAGCACTATATTTAAAAACAAACTGAAAAACGACAACAAATAATTCATTCATCACCCATCCCATCTTTAAAATATCGCTCCAAGTTTTCGTGTCTATTTTATGCAATGGAGTACCATATGCGGTGAAGAAAGAAAGAAATGTAAGATCTTGTCCTCCAAGAATGATGCTTTCTGGTTTCTTTACGATACTTAGGGCGCCTCCACAAGGAGCAGCATGCATTTCAAGCCCAGATAAAGTTGGATAAGGCAATTCTTGCAACATCTGCATGGGTTCCTCCCTGAAACGCTCCTTCCCGAGCGTGAAACTCTCGGCAATGATAGTATCGATCATAAAAAGTATGTTAGTATGGCTGTATTGATCAAGATTTCATAAAAAGCAGTTCGACTCAATGCAAGCGAAAGTTATAACCAGTCATTGCTGGAACGGTGACAGAACAAGTTTGTAGTATTTCTTGCTCTTGTTGTTCAAGAATATATGTTGTCCATTGCTTTTGATCCTTTGCTCTTTTTTTGATAGAAATTGCTATTGTTCCAAACAACAACATCGTTGAAATCTACAAAGTTGATGGATTTGATCCAAAAGACTGGAAATTGGAAACACGTTTTCGCCCTGAGCACGCACAGCTTATTACGTGTATCGATTGGGTTTGCAAAAATTGTGTTTTTGTAAATACTTTTTATTTAATTTCTTTACACTGTCCAGGCTCCTAAAACAAATAGGATTTTGACATGCTCACAAGACAGAAACGCCTATGTGTGGTCTCCTCCAACTGATCCATCTGGCGAATGGACACCAGAAATTGTTCTTCTTCGTTTTGAAAGAGCAGCTACTTGCTGCTGCTGGTGCCCATCCGAAACTAAATTTGCAGTTGGTGGTTCACAAAAACATATTTCATGCTGCTTTTACGATGAAGGAAATGATTTCTGGGTCAGCAAGCGTTTAACACGTCACGCTTCGGCTGTTATGTCTCTTGCGTGGCATCCATCATCAATGATGCTTGCGTCATCTGGCTGCGATTTCAAATCATTTGTTCATTCGGCATTATTGGAGTCCGCTGGAGACAAAAGAAAAGCAATGTTAGATCATTTTGGCCAAGTGAAAGGATGCAACCACGGGACAACAATCCACACAGAGACAACCACTGGTTCATGGGTATCACTTGTGTTCTGGTCACCAGACGGTCTCCGTTTAGCAATGTGCCCACGTAATTCAACTCTTCAAGTTCTTCATTTTGATGCAAGCGCACCAGAAGAGGTGAAGCCCAAGAAATATGTTGTTCTATTGAAATCTTTGCCATTCACATGTGGTGTGTTTGTCGACAGCGACCATATTGTGGCAGCTGGATACGACGCTCAGCCTTCGCTCCTGGCCTTCAACAAAGAGAAGGACAATTGGGAGTTCGAACGCTTTTTGGTTGCTGAAGAGGCATCATTGGGAAAAGCCAGTGAAGCCCCAAAGTCAGGTGCTCTGGCAGCTATGGCAAGATTCCAGGCCAAAACAATGACAGGGCAGACCGATGCAAGTTCTTCCTCTTCCTCTTCCTCTGACAAGCCTGTTGATGGACACACAAACGCCACAACTGCACTGAAAATTGCAAAGACTAGTCCAGACGGGAGAGTCACTCACATCTCATCATCTGGTTTGGATGGAAAATTGCTGATCTGGAAAGTCGAATAAATTTGATGTAATTTGATCAAGCTTGCAAATTTCAATATTGAAAAGAGTTAAAAACAAAACGCGAAAACATTTTTTGAAAGCCTCTTTTTCGTACAGACTTATTTTTTTAAACTTTATTTTATTTGAGAGAATCATGTCGTATCTTCTTTCATCAAATGTAGTTGAATAATTAAATATACAACAAAAATTGTGAGGCATTTTTAAATTTATAAACATCTTCATTAAAAATTTGAAAGTAATTATTCCAAAAAAAAGAAAAAAAAATTTTTTTACCCATAGTTCACAACCATGTCAAGATTTTTCACCCAAACTCTCACCGATCTCATCAAAAGCATTCGAGAAAATTCTCGTAATGAAGTTGCTTTTGTGAATGAAACCGTTAGACAGATACGTGAGGAGCTTAAAACAAAGAAAACAACAGAACATGGATTGCCTATTCAGAAGTTGGCTTATTTGCATCTTTTAGGATATGACCAAAGCTGGGCAGCCTTTAATGTTGTACAAGTGATGGCTCAGCCAAAGTTTTATTTGAAGAGGATTGGTTATCTTACTGCAACACAGTTTTTTGAAGAAGGAAATGATTGCATTATGCTTGCAACACAAACAATTAAAAAAGTTTTATCCTTATTTTTCTCTTAATATCTTTTATATTTTAATGTTTACAAATGATAATTTTTACAATTTAGGATTTTTCAAGCAGAAATCAATATGAAGTTGGATTGGCTCTTACTTGCGTTGCCAACCTGTGCAATGAAGATCTTGCAAACAACACAGTTTCGGACATTGTTGGAATGCTCAATTCCCAATCTTCATACATTAAAAAAAGAGCAATTATTGCATGCTACAGAATTATGTTAAAAGTCCCAGCAAACATAAGAGCCATTTTCCCACGTTTAAAGGACAAATTGGAAGATCCAGATCCTGGTGTTTGTTCTGCCGCTGTTAGCGTGTTTACTGAACTAGCATTCAAAAACCCGAAAAATGTCTTGGAGCTTGCCCCACAATGCTACAAACTTTTGGTTGAGTCAAATCAAGTTTGGATGCAAATCAAACTTGTTAAACTGGTATGCACGTCATTCATTATAAACATATTTTATTAATATAAACACTATTTTTCTTGTTATTGCTGTGCAATTAACTTATTCCATTCAAATAATAGTTGGGCTGCCTGTTTCCACTTGAGCCTCGACTCCCAAAGAAAATGGCAGACGTGCTGTTGAACCTGATATCCTCAACACACGCCAAGTCCCTCCAATTTGAGTGCATCCGTGCTGCCCTTACAGCCTGCCAGGAGGTACCTGCGTTTGTCCCAACCTGTGTCGACCGTCTTCGCGAGTTCGTGACAGACAACGATCCAAACCTGACATACCTTGGCTTGTGGGGACTGAGCCAGGTGATGAAGATCCACCCGAAGGCAGTGGTGGAACACAGAGCACTGATTCTCGAGTGCCTGAAGTCGCCCGACACGTCCATCCGTCTCCGCTCATTGGACATCATTGCAGGAATGATTTCACAGAGAACATTCGAGTCAATCGCTGAGAACTTGCTGGAGATCCTTCGGGAGACAACTGGTGACTCCACATTCAAAACGGCTGTGGTTGAGAAATTGCTGACTGTGGCGATGGAAGATAACTATGCAAAAGTGCCTGACTTCGAGTGGCTGGTGGAGCTGATCTTGAAGCTATCGCTTTTGGGAGGTGTGGGACATGGCGAGCTGATGGGACGAACGCTGTTGGATGTGATGCCCCGTGTGAAGGCAGTGCGTGCTCGCGGAGTGAGGCTGATGGTTGACTACATCTCGAAAGTGTCGCTCGACCTGCTCTCCTTCAAGGGAGTGGCACAGCGCGGAAACAACGACTTCCCGTCAGATGTGATTGAGTCATCCGCGTGGTGCATTGGAGAATACTGCGATTACGTTGCAACTGCTGATGGAGACGATGATGATGAGAGCGACAGCGACAGTAGCAGCGACAGTGATGATGACAGTGACGATGGACACCGCCACAGAGGGAAGAAGCGCCTGAGTGAGGAAGAGAGGAGAGAGAAAGTGAGCGAAGTGGTGATGCTGCTGCTGAACCCCAGCTGGCTTTCTCTGCCAGCCTCTGCACAGGCATCGCTTGTTTGGGCTGCACTGAAGGTGCTCACAGCCAATCCGACGATTTTGGTGAAGGAGAACATCAGCAAGGCAGTCAAGAAGATTGTGAAGAACCAGACACTGATTGCTGCACTGCCTTTGTCATTCCTCGAGAGATTTGCATTTGACATTGAAGACGAAGAGGAGGAGAACAAAGCCGACGATTCAGACAACGAAAGCGATACAAAAGAGGACAGCGAATCACACGATGAAGATGATGAGAATTCAGAGAGCGCTGCTGAAAAAGCAAAAGCACTGAAGAAGAAGAAAGAGGAGAGGACGAAAGAGGAAAGACTGCTGAGGTCGCTGCTGGAGTATGCGCGGTCGCCGTACATCGAAGTGCAGGAGAGGGCGTTTCTTGTGTTCAATGTGATTGTGGATGCCTTCCCCGTCGACGATTTCGAGGCGATCTTTTCGGAGGAGATGAAAGTGGTGAGCAAAGAGGCGCAGAGCAAAGTGCCCATTGTGGAAGGGCTGGAGCTCGATGAGGTGATCGACAAGGCGTGGAAGCGCAGCACCGAAGAAGACAGCGACGACGAAGACAACACTGGCTTTGGAGGGAAGATCAAGAGCGGAATCAATGTTGGATATGGCTTCTTCTTTGAGCCTCGCAAGCAGCCAACTCAGTCATCGCTTTCTGCACTGCGTGACGAAGGCGTCGGATCAGGTTCCCAGTCATACGGTGGAATCTCCCCGAATTCGTCTCCTTCTGCAGTTGACACGAAGCTTGGGGATATGTTCAACATTGGAAGCGACTCGAAGAGCGGGCACAAGCACAAGAGGAGCACAGATAGAGAAAAGAGCTCGCACCGCCACAGAGACAAGCACCACCACTCGCATCGCCGCCATCACCACAGAGACTCCAGCGCTGAGGATGAGTCTGACCGCAACAGCTCAGCCTCACCTGCACGCGATGAGCGCACAGAGAGCAAGAAGAGCAAAGACAAAGAGGCCGATCTCTTCTTCGGGTCGAGCACACCATCGTCGAAGAAAACGAAGAAGCCAGTGCGTCCAGTTGTGATTGACTCGCTGGATGATGGCTACCCGGATCTCTCGCCTTCACCCGCAGCATCACCATCGAAGCTGAAGAAGGACTCGTCTGCTCAGTCGTCTTCGAAGAGCAAGATCGAAGACCTCTCCACAATCGACATCCACGATTCAGATGAGACATACGAGCTGCCAACTGTAAAGGCATATGCCCCACCGTCTGTTGGTGGATATGCCAGCCCTGCTGCTTCACCACCACAGGCATCGCCATCATCTAAACACGGTTCGCACAGACACCGCCACAGAGATGAGGATGAGAAGGCAGCATCGGTTGAGTCCAGCCCGAAAGCGCAGCCAGCTGCAGTGTCGTCGACATATGCAGATTCGATGTTTATTCTGCCATCGACAAAGAGAGACGCGAAGGAGGCAAAAGACAAAAGCAGCCAGAAGGAGAGCGAGAAGGACAAAGATAGAAAGAAGGAGAAGGACAGCAAAGGACATCGCCACGACAAAGACAGACATGGAGACAAAGACAAAGACGAGAAGAAGGAAAGAAGCAGAGACAAAGATAGAGAGAAAGATTCTGAGAAGAGCAGATCATCAAAGAAAGAGTCGTCTTCTTCCTCCAAAAAGGCTGAAAAGGCATCGGATGACATGGACGATCTTCTTGCTGCATTTGATGCTGCACCACGTCCGATCAGCATTCCATACTCTGCTATGCCTGCCTCAGAGCAGCCGTCAACGTCTTCATCTTCTTCATCTTCTTCTTCGAAGAAGGAGAGCAGCAAAGAGAGCTCAAAGAGAGATAGTGACAAGCACAGGGATAGAGACAGAGACAGAGACAGAGATAGAGGAAGAGATCATGGCTCAGATAAGAAAGAAAAGGACAAAGGATCAGACAAGCACGAGAAGTCGCATCACAGCAGCCATCGTCACAGTCACAGACATTAGTTGAGTGTATTTACAATAATTATCTTTCTTTTATCGTCTATCATTTGACTTTCCTTTTTTCCAAAATTCTTTCTAACATTTGCAGAGAGTTTTATTTTAATTGTGAAATAAAAAATTACTTATTTATGTTCATCTACTTAAAAATGAAAAAAAAGCGAGGGAATTGTTGCTGGAGTGAGAGTTTCACAACACATAAATAAACAGATATGAAAGTGTTAAAAACAAAGAATAATAATAAAATATTTTTCATTCATTACATTTTGAAATCTTTGATAGTTCATTATAAATTTTTTCTTATCTGTTTTTATTCACATGATTTTCAAATTGCAGAGAAGATGCAAGCAGTGTGCAGTTTCCTTCTCTCAGAAAATATTGCAAACTTTAAACTATAAGAAAATAAATGGACACAGAAAGATGCAAAAACTGAAAGTGTTTGAAAAATTATTGAAAAGATTAAAGATTACAGCAGGTCCATTGAACTTATAAGCTCTTTTTCATACAATAAAATTGAGTCATGATTGGAAATGATGCAGTTGTGAAAAATGGACTGTTTCTTACTCAAGTTTAACAACATAACAAAATTTTTATAAAGAAAATATTTTACAGTTTTCATGGATTATCTAAACATTGCTCAGAAAAGTGTCAAAATGTGTATATTAATGTTTTTATTTGCAACAATTTCGAATACCATTTAAAAACTTTGTAAACATACAAAGAAAAAACGAAATAATAATTTCAAGATTCATAATCAATTCGCAAAAACAAAAAATTATTGAACTAGCAAGGAGGCATTTAAAGAATTGATGTCTTGCAGATTAAGGAACAAAAAATCACGAAAACATTATAATAGCAAAGCTTTCTGAAAATAATCGTTAAGATCAGTTACCCACTATTAAACATTTAGGAAATGGATAATTTGAAAGAATTTATTTCATTTTTATCTAAAGAGGGGGAGACACCGCCAGCACCAGAGACACAAGAATCAATAGAAACACAGATAGAGGATGAACCCCGTTTTGATTCTGAATCTTTAAGTGCGCATGCAAAACAAACATTTCAAGCATCTGCTCTTTTAAGTAAACTTCCAAAAGCTGAACTCCAAACGTTACCTCTCAAATTTCAAGGATTTACATCATTGATTATTCCTTCAACGATAAATGAGAATCGAAAAGCATTGAAAACTCAATTTCTCAACGTTGTTCAAGCAATTCATGAAGAGACGAATCTTCCAATGATTTCAGATCCTTTAGCCATATCATCACTTGTTTGAAGACATATTTATATCTTCTGTTTTTATCAAATTTTGTATTCAGAATGAAAAACTTCATTACGGACGAATTGTTTCGGATGATGTTTCTGAAGGACATCTTGTTCCTTCCTCAATTTTAATTGAAGATTTCGAAGGGAAGACAATGCCTTTGCGTTTTTCTGTTCCGTATTGCGTTTTCCCTGGACAAGTTTGTTTTGTAAACAGAGTTAACTTTGTTCAATATTTTTTAATGAAAAGACCGTTGCAATTAGAGGAACAAATCCACAAGGAAATTTCATACAAGTTACAGAATTTATGGATGTATGTTTTATTCTATTTACTTCATAAGCTATTTATGTCTTGTTCTCAACGAATAAGGGTTCTTTTCCAGCAGTTCCAGACCCATCAACAGAAGGAGGTGTTGCTCCTCAGGGAATGCAAATCATAACGGTTCAAGGACCATTTTGGGCACCTTCTGAATCACAATGTATTTTCTTTGCATTAACATAAAACAATTATCATATTTTTAAAATTCTTCATTAGCCTTTGATATTCCACAAGATCCTTCAGAAGTCGATTTGCCAATTCTGAAGCCGTTGATAAAGCACATACAAAAAAATAAACCACATTTCGTGATAATGGTATGTATTGATTTTTTTAAGAACAAAACTTCCTTTTATCTTAACTTTCAAATATCTAATTTTTTGAATGATAATCATTGCATTTTTGATTTCCATAGTTTGGCCCGTTTCTTCAGTCAATGAATGACAGCTCGCTTGTTTATCAAGCAATGATGAAAGGGCTCCGACCAGAACTTGTGTTCGATGCGATTGTGATGCAGATGGGTGTGTTTTGATTTTGTATTTTTATTTTTATAATTATCTTGTTATATTCACTTCATTTGTGTCATTTGGCAACTTCTTTCTTTCAGCTGCTGCCGCCGCTGCAACTCCACACACAAGATTTATTCTGGTTCCTTCATCGCAGGATTTGGCATACACAACAGACAGCGTCATTCCAATGAGGCCATTCGAAATCGATCTCTCAGCCATCCCTTCGTCTTCAATGGATCCCAATCTCCACCCAAGAAATGTATGCTTAATTTTTTATCAGTCTTTGAAATATGTTAAATAAATTGGAACATAAATGAATAATTGCTTTGTCTGTGATTTCACTCATCATCTTTGTAGCTGATGTATTTGGTATCTAATCCTTGTTTTGCAACACTCGATGGCCTTCGCGTCTGCTTGTTTGCAGAAGACGTCTTTCTTCATCTCAACAAAACTGCTTGTTTAGAGTGTGCTTCTTTTTGTTTATTTTTTATGATTTTTCATGAAATGAAATTCATTTTTTTTTTTTTTTTTGCACTAACATATTTTTTCATTCTTTTATTATTGCACTCAAACACAAAACATATAGATTTGTTGTTGCTCCTTCCTCTCCTCGTATTGGCTCTCCTGCTCTTCCTCCACTTCCATCTCCATCGTCTCAGCCTCTGTCAAGCTCTTCCTCTTCAAACAGTCAACCTTCTTCTCCTCCTCTTTCACCGCCTTTCTCAGAACCATTGAATGCTTCTTCTCCGACTTCTTCATCTGCTTCTTCTGCCATCTCCACATTCGCTGCAAGATTCAATGCAACAGACAAGGAATCGGCATTTTGTGAATGCTTGCTGAAGCAGAGAAGGTTTGAGTGCTCATTTTTTAATATTGGAATGATTTGTTAATGAATATCATTATTTGTTAATGCATTATAATGCATTCATTTTGCCTTGCTTAGTGTTTATCCCATCTATCCAGCATATGCTCCACCTGCAACAATCAGAAGAAGACAGGCAGATATGTTGATGCCAACCGATGAAGAAGCCGACGGGGCGTCTGCATTTGCAGTGGATGTGACACAGAGAGAAATGCTGAAAATTGAAGAAAATCCTCATCTTTTCATTACACCTTCTGTTCTGCGTCCGTTTGTGAAGGTTTGAGAAAGATAGAATGTTTCATTTTTAACTTTTCTTCTTTTCTTCATTTTTTCATTTTTTCACTCAAAATTTTCTGGTTTTCAATCTTTCTATTTGATATTTTTGATTGGTTCAAATAATCAACAGAAAACAAATGACTGTGTGTTTGTGACTGGCGGTTCTCTTTTGAGGCTCCGGAACTTTGTGACCATCACAGTGGCACCTCCAAGCAGCGATCTTGAATCGACCATTGTAAAGCCAGTGGATGAGAGAATTCGTGTTGATTTGTGCAAGTTCGAATGAAAGTGAAGGGGGAAATGAGTTGTCTGTTTGTGTTGGGAATATGTCTGCTCTTCTTTGTTTGACTCTGTTTCACTTCACAAAAAATAAATGAAAATTTGCTGATAAGCTATTTATTTACATTTAATTTCAACGAAAAGCGAAAAAGTATAAAAATAAAAAAAAAAAAAAAAAAAGATATTTTAACAAGAAATGAAAAAAAGAATAATCTCAACAACAGAAAAATAAGGAGTAAAAAAACAATCCATTTAAAAAGGAAAATAATATTGTTTTATTCTGAGTCGTTCGAAAATAACAAGTTATATCAAACAAAACGGGCAAAAAAAAAGAAAGAAAGAAAGAAAGAAAGAAAAAGAAAAAAAGAAAAAAAAAAACACTTCAAAAAATTTGTGAGCATTTATGAAAACATTTCACGTGAGAGAATAACATTCCCAAAAAGTAGCTCTGAAAAGAAAAAGATAATCAAAGAAAAGAAAAAGGAAAAGAAACAAATGAAAACAAAAAGGAAAAGAAAACAAACATTTTTCTAAATTTTTATCACACAAAAAAAAAAAAAAACTTTTTCTGTTGGAAGCAGCAAAACAGAAATGCCAGTCAAACAAATCCTATTGAAATTAGATGAATGGACATTACAAACAGACCAATCTCCCCTCGCAATTCACGCAAACAACACTGAACAGACACAAAGAGGATGAAAACAAAGCAAAAATCTTCCAACAAACTTAATTTGAAGAGATAATGCGTATTTTAAAGAGAAGCAGTTCACAAAAAAAATAAAAGTAGAATATTTCAGTTGTCAAAGAGGCAATATCCAAAAGATAATCCAATCTTGCATGTGTAACCACAACATGCAAACAGACACCCTAACCACCGCCAATTATAAGATAATTATTGGGAAAGCAAATACTAACTGGTTTTATTTTATTCCATTTCATTTCATGCAGGACTGTTACGAGCATGCAACAAGGGAAGGCAAACAATTGCAAACAAAACGTGTCTCTATCGTTTTGCATTCAGATGGCTCGTCACTGATGGCTCATGGCAACAGCTCCAACAAGAAGCCAAAGCAGATTTCTCAACAAAATCCAAATTTGAAAGGAGGAAACAAATAAATTAAGACATTTGAAGATGGAATCATCGCAGAGCATTTGAAGGATGCCGTGAAATGGAAGAGGCATCTTCGGATGACCCAAAGCTTGGTGAAAGTGTGTCAGACGAAAGAAAAAGAGGGTTGGGCCGTCTTTTCGACAGCAAAGAATTGCTTTTATTGGCTGAGTCGCCGTAGGTGTTGAGAGAATGAAGACGAGAAGGATTTTTCTCACTCGACTCTTCTGCTGATTCATCATTGGAATTAAAGGAAGGAGAAATAGAAGAAGACGGTGAGGGTGGAAGAGAAGAAGAAGAAGAGATGACATTGCCATCAACTGAATCAGAATCAGAATCAGAAGCAGATTCAGAGTCAGAGGCACAACAGTCATCATCCACAGTATTCGACACAGAGATTTGCAGAGGCCGCTTCTGCAGTTTCGACCTGGGGGAGTTTGAAGGAGAATACCCGTCAGCATTCAAAGAGGAAGGGTCCTTGTCATTCATTGAGGACACTTCAGCCATCTCGTCCAATGTCTCCACAGAAGCAGATTTGACAGAAAAATCGCTCTCCTGAAGGGAAAAGGCTGCCCCGTTGCTTGCTGACACGTGCATGCTTCGCGTGCGTCTGAGCGGAATCTGCTTCGAATTCTTCATTTTTTCTTGGTTTCTTCTTTTATTTGGAGGAGATTGTGATTTCGCAAATGTGACGTTCCTTTTTGCTTCCATTGCATGGGCTTCTGTTTTCTGTGATTGCGACATTTTCTCCGTTTGCGATCTGATTCGAGTCTTCTGCTGCATTCCACTGACTGCTCTTTCTGTGAAGCTTTTTTCTTTCTTTGCATCTTTCTTTGACTCTCTTTTCTGCTCTTTCGGAAGCAGCTTGTGCGACAGATTCATTTCGAAATTGTGTTCACCTGAAGCGCCAGTCGGAGTTGGTGGCAAAGACTGTGTCTTCATCGCAAACGCTGCACTGCTGCTGCTTTCGTACTCGTCCTCAGACTCAAAACTCTCATCTGACAGAACCAAGAACTCGATGTCATTGTTCTGGAACCCTTCTGTCTGCAGAACAGCAGTGCAGTCTTCCTCGTCTGATGTGCCATTGCTGAGCTGGCTGTGCTCAGATGAGTCGACATTTGCCCCATTCAACATGCGCACTTCTACTAGGCGCAAGGAAGGAGGCAGAGGCAGCTCACTGGCTTGCGTCAAAATGGACGATGGATCGATTTCTGGATGATCAGGGTGGATGTGTTCGGAATGAACACGATTTTCCTCTGCTTCCATGTGAGAACAAAACGCATCGACTGCTTCTTCATCTGCTGCGTTGCATCGTTGCTCATCATACTCTTCTTCTTCTTCTTCTATTCCACCTCCATCATCTCCTTCTTTTGCTTTTCCCAACCCCATCCCACAAACTTCAGCAGACTCTGGTCTTTCCTCCTGTTCCAACATCATCTGCTCTCCTGCTTTTCTTTCCTCCTCCATCTGCTGCATCAGCTGCTGATAGTGTTCTCTGGGTGTCGTATAATACAGCATCACCTGCTCCTGCGAGCACACCCCGTTCATCACAAGCATCTGCTGCGCCTGGAATGAGAACAGCTCTGTCAGAAATGGGTGGTGCATCGGATAGTTTGAGAGGATGTATGGAATCGGCTGGATGTCGTTGGGGTTGTTCGTCGCAGGGAAGCGCACGGGAAGTTCGGGTGGTCGCCAGGTTGGATCGACCCATGTTGTTTGATCTTGAGTGAATGAAATGAAGGTGAATTGTTGGTGATTTTTTTTTAATATGCGAGTGAAAGAAATTGAAGGGAAAACAATAAGCTTTAAAGAATTTGAAAATTGGAAAGAAATAGAAACCTGCTAAAAACTCTTCCACTCCTTCTGCTTTTGCCATTCTTTCGAGAAGAGGAATCAATGAAGTCAAATCTCGATCTTTCTCATCGTTGAACCATGCCCCGATTCCGATGGTGTTCTGTGGATGAAACAATCCGCATGTTAAATTATTGTCAATCAGGCAAATGTTGTGAATTGGCCTTCCCAAACGCGACAAATCTTTCACATAAGTATCGTTGTAAAATACGCAATCTTCTCTGAATAAACGATGTTTTATTACTCGCGTTTGGTCCAATAGATCAAGGAGCGGGGAAGCATAATCAGAAACTGACGCTGTAAAACAAACAATCTCATAAAGCATCCCCATTCGTTGAAGGAACAGATCAACTCCTGGTCGTTTTGAAACATAAATTAAAAGCGTTGATCCTTGAACCTCAACTGGGATAACATAATCAGCTCGTGGTATTGGCTTTAATGAATAATAATTCAACAAAACCAAAAAAAGCAATTCAATGCAAACTTTAAATGAACTATGAACAAGAGTTTCATCCAAATCTAAAACAAGGCACTTTTTGTTTATATCTTCTGTTAAAGGTGGAGGAATAATTGAGTAAAAGCTTGCATTTTCAACTACAGGCTCAGGAACAGGAGGAGGATGTACAGTTTGTTCAGATTCCGGTGTTGGAATCATTATTTCCTTTAATATACAAATATGCAAAAGGAATAACGAAATATAACATATGGAATATGAATTAGATGTAATTGCATTATGATAATCAAAAAATTATCCAAAATATAAAATGGATACCTGAGGAGGTGAATCTGGAACAGGATTTGGTGGCAGTGGATCAGAAACATTCTGAGATATCGCATCTTGTGAAGTGCATAACCCCATCTGAATTATTTAACTCCGTTGTTGAAAAGGGCTTAAATAAAAAAAGATATGATCGCGATCTTTACCATTATGCAATACTTTGAATGATTGTGAATGAAAATACTATGAAAATGAAACTCAATATACCAACCTAAAAAGTTATTCAACAATTTTGTTTTTCTTTATTTGAAAAAAAAAATGATTTTGAATAAATTCAATAATTTATGAAACTTTCTTTGTTTTTAATCTTCTTGTTTTTGTTTATTGCCTGTCTTCACAAATCCGTTTTCGAATATGTGGATCTGCCATTCTGTTCTTTCGGAGAATAAAGAATTATCTTTTTAAAACGAATTTTCTTTGATTGAACAATCTTTCGGTTTCAAAAAAATGAATCTTTCGCAATCATTTGGAATTTCTTTTTTATTTTTTTGAAATTAATTTAAAATTTTCAAGGTTGAAAGCATTTTTTAGTGATAAAATGAAATGAGTGGAAAAATTAGTATCTTTCATTCAGAAAAAGCAGCATCAAACTTTTTGTTCATCAAGAAGAATATTCGAGTCAAATAGCACAACCAAAAGCCATTTCAAAATAATTGAAAAACAAATAAATAAATATTAAATAATAAAAAGCAATCAGAATATCAGTGAAAACAAATACTTCTTCCTTCACAACCCTTCCCTTCTTCTCCCTCTTCTCCCTCTTCTCCCTCTTCTCCCTCTCTTCCTTCTCCTTTCGCAATCTAACTCCTCTTCTTCGTGCACCGTGCATCGTTCATCACCGCCTCCACACTTGCCCTGAAAGTTGGGTAGTCCAGCGAATTCGGCACGTAAATCTGGTCCAAGTCGATTCTGATGCGCTCGAGGTATTTGTCTCTGAATGCGTTCTCTTCCATTCTGAGCAGCGTGTTCGGCACAACCGTCGTCGACCACCACTGCAGCACCTGCATCTCCATCTGCTGCTGCTTCGACACAACCGTCGGCGAAGGCGGTGGAGGAGGGAATCCCAACGCAGCTGAAGGAGCGCCTCCAGCACCCACACCAGCACTCTGCGCCTTTTCTTCGTCTTCCACTTTCTTCCTCGCTATGCCTGCCAGCACCAGCTGGATAACTTCGATGAGGCTGTCGTGCTTGGCGTCGGCGCCTTCGCCAATCACCAGCGACAGCAGCACACTCAGCGTCCGCTCGCTCAGATTGGCGTCTGCCCAGAACTTTGTGGAGAACAGCCGGTTGTGGTCGGCACAGCGGATAAAGCACACACACACGTTTTTGATGAGCGCGGGGGAAGGAGAAGGTAGATAGAGAGCTCGTGTGGTGGGCAGTCCAGGTGCAGCCGCGGGGACAGGAACATCCACAATTGGATCAATTAGCTGCACCAGCCCTGCAAACACGTCCCTCAGAAGCTGCGGCTGGATCTTCTGCATGTGATAATAGAGGACATTCGTGAGCAGCTCAATGGTCTCCTGGCAGAATGTGGAAGACGGGGAGAGGGTGTTGATGGGGATGGCCTGCAGAGCAGTTGGGGCACCCACCGACTGCGGCGAAGGGGATGCAGCAGACTGCGCAGCCTGTGCTTCTTCTGTTGCCTTCTGGATGGCATATCGCTGAGACACACCTGTACAGATCTCCATGCACTGCAGGGCGATGCGGAGGGAAGGCTCAAGGAGCTGTGTGTAGTCAGAGGAAGGTGTGATGAGGAGGGAGAGGAACATGCGGATGAGGGCCGAGATGGGCTGTGTGCTGACCATCAGGTGCTGGCAGAGGCGCGACTGGAGGGCAGCCGAGGCAGACTGCGGGGTGCCGGCGGGGGCAGCCTGCCCAGCCGACGGGGAAGAGAGGCACTCAACAGCACCTGTTGCTGTGGAGAGGAGGGAGAGCGCTGTGTTGATGACAGGAGGGGTGAGGATGGGCGCAAATGCAGACAAGATTGTGCCGAATGCGCGCGGCAGGGCAACAGCTGAGCGGAGGCAGAACTGCATCGCAGCGGGTGTCTCGAAGGCGACGGCGGTGAGGTGGAGGAGAGGAATCACCCGCCTTCGGAAGATCTGCTCGAAGATGGCGGTGCGCAGCTGGGGTGTTCCTCGGAAGGAGAGCGTGGCGAGCCACGAGAGCTCGTTGATGGAGGCGAGGAGGGGCTCATCCAGTGCGACGGGGAGGGGGGAATCGGGGAAGCGGGACGAGTAGCCGGCAGCTGGGTGGCTCAGGAGGGCAAAGGAGCCCTCGTAGAAGGCAGCAGCACCGGAAGCACCAGCAGAAGAGGGGGAAGAAGAAGAGCCACCAGCAACAGAGGCAGAAGAGGCAGAGGAAGAAGAGAGAGAGCTGATGGCCTGCAGAACTTCGCGTGAGAGAGAAAGAGCGCTTTCGCAGAGAGGGCGGAGGGCGTCTGGCATCTTGGCGACGGCGCTGTCAGCAACCATCGACCAGAGCAAGTCGAAAGGAGCCAGAGGAGCATTGAAGAGGAAGGAGATGAGCTGCAGCTGGAGCTCTGGGTTGACAGGAGTGACTGGAGAGGGCTGTTTGATTGGGGCAGGGCGGACACGGGGTGGCTGGAGGAGGGACCAGACAACGGACTCGAGGAGCTTGTGCCTGTGGATGTAGAGCGGGTGGAAGGCAGAGAGGAGGGTGGAGGCAGGCGAGGAGAACGTGAAGAGAGAAGAAATGGCAGGGACAAGGAAAGATTGAAGCTGGGGGATGGCGAAGAGGGCGGGGTGGCAGTGTGCGCGGCTGAGGGACTCGAAGAGGAGGGTGGCGTGGATGAAGCAGGGGGACATGAGCGAGCAGGCGAGAAGGAGCGTTTGCGGGAGGAAGACAGAAGAAGGGGAGACAGAGCCGCCAGAAGTGACAGTCGAGACGAGGGCAGCGAGGGACTGGTTGGTTGTGGTCTGAGTGTTGATGGCAGAAGAGAGGGAGGAAGAGAGCTGGAGGAAGATGAGGCAGATCTCGAGCAGCTTTGAGACGAAGGCAGGGCCATCGAAAGTGGCTGTCGGGTGGATCGGGGCCATGTTCTGAGGGGGCTGGACACCTCCGCTCTGGTAGGAGAGCTCCTGGAGGTGCTGCTGGGCTTCAGTGTAGAGCTTCTGGCTGTGTGTGTAGAGGAGGGAGCAGCCGAGGGAGGAGAGGCAGTCGAGGCAGAGGCAGACACACTCAGACACCATGGCGAGGAGACGGATGTTCTGAGGGGTGAAGGCGAAGGGGGGATGGGATGAGGGAGAAGAAGAGGAAGAGGAAGAAGGAGAGGAAGAAGGAGAAGAAGAAGAAGACGCCAGTACGTTTATGAGAGAGGCCATGGCTGCACCAAGGAGCTGGGAGATGCCGAGTGTTTGAGCGAGGAACTCGATGTGAGCCTCGCGGGTGACAAGAGACAGGGCGTGGGGGTTGTTCAGGGGAAGGTCATTGGCGAGGGTGGGGAGGGAGTCAGATGAAGGAGAAGAAGAAGAAGAGGCAGAAGAAGAAGCAGTGTCGCCGATGAATTCGGTTGGAGTGTTTTCTGAGATGAATGGGTAGAATGGAGGGGCGATGGTGAGGAGAACAGAGAGAGCGAGGCAGCAGTCGCTGAGGACAGCAAAGGTCGCTTCATAAGCACCTGATGAAGGAGAAGAAGATGATGATGATGGCATTGCTGCTGCTGACTGGGAGAAGAAAGAAGAAGAAGGAGAAGGAGAAGAAGAGACAGCTGACAAGAGGAAGTTGTCTGTTTTGAAGTGCTGAGCCGCCTTCTGCAGCTGGGCGACGATGAAGCGGGCGAAGAGGCGGAAGAAGTGGCGGGGTAAAAGTTCAACAGGGTTTGAGAGGGAGAAGAGGGACGAGTCGTATACGTAGTGCCAGTTCGTCTTCTGGTGGCTGGACTCGCCCGGCGGCGGGGCGAAGATGGAGGAGTGGATCTGCGCAGAGAGCGAGGCAAACACGATTGTGCGCGACTCCGCCGAAGACGCGCCGAAGGAGCTGCTGCCAGAGGCGATGTCGTCGCGGGCGATGGAAGGGACGACGCTGCACTGCGCGTTCAGCTGGGCGACACCCAAAAAGAGCGGGTTGAGCGAGAGCGCGCCATCGACAGGGGCCATTCCAGGGGGATATTGAGAAGAAGAAGCAGTCACTTTGGCGATGGTGTCGGTGCGCATGTGGTCGGCGATGAGGCAAGAGGCAATTTGAGCATTCTGGGCGAAGGAAGGGACAGCGAGGGAGAGGCCAGAGAGGGTGAAGAGGGCGGGGCAGAACTTGTAGAGGAGCGGGTTGATGACAGCATATGTTCTGATGGTCGCTTCAGATATCCCGCCGTAGCCAGCAGCAGCGAGTGAAGGGTCGATGGAGAGAGAAGAAGAGCCAGCAGAAGAGGCAGAAGAGGCAGAGGCAGATGAGGAAGACGCAGCAAGCGGAGAAGAAGTCATGGGCGACTGGAACTTCTGTGTGAGGGAGAGCGGAGGATCCTCTTTGATGTCTGTGAGCTGTGCGCGTGCGGACTCGATGACGCTGAGGCAGCTGGCGTAGCGGGCGGGGCAGACAGCAGCGTCGATCTCGCGCCCTGTCCCGCGGGTGCGGGAGGATTCCGGGAAGAGGAGGAGCCACGGGGCAGCGGGGGAGACGAAGGGGGAGTCGGGGGTGAGGGAAGGGTTGGAAGACGGGGGTGGGAGGGAGAATTCGGGCAGAGAGGACTTCAGCGCGCTCGTTGGCATGCGGCCGGAGAGACGAGTGGCCAACTCCATCAGACGAGGAAGAACTTCATTTGCAACAACTAAGGGAGGGAGGGGGGAAGGTGAAGGGGAAGGGATGTTGAAGAAGAAATAGTTAATAAATAAATAGATAAATAAATAAATAAATAAATAAGATTAAAAATAGAAAATATAAGGAAAATATTGATAATAAATTCAAATTAACTTTCTTGAAATCTCTTTAAGTGCCGCAAACCATCCAAAGTCTCGTTCTTGTTGTTTGCGAGTTTCAGCTGTGTCTCGAAGATCTCGTTCAGCGCATACATCGCGCGCGAAAAATACGACTCCGGGAGCCAATGGACTGTCTGTGTGAGGAAGGAGCACAAGGGCAGGATGTGTGTGACGAAGAGGGACTCGACCTGTGTTGTGCGGGTGAGCTCGCAGAGGAGCTCGAGGGTGGTCTCGCCGATGCAGTCTGCCTCGTTCACCACGCCCTCTGCCGGCCACTGCGGGCTGTCGAGGGAGACATCCAAGTACTGTGTGAAGGTCAGCCCTGCTGCTGCCGCTGAGGACGGAGGCGCGCCGGCTGACCCGTTCTGAGGCAGAGTGATGGCCAGGCGGTGCTCGGCGGGGATGTATGTGCACAGCGGAAGCGCGGCAAACAGCGCCTGCGGCAAGGGCGTGTTGTAGCTGGTGAACGGCGTTATCAGCTTCACACACCCGCGGAGTATTTCGAGTGCAGCAAGAAGCAGTTTTGTGTGGATGTTGAGAGACGACTGGTTAGTCGATATATGCGGAAAGAAAGATGTGAATGACATTACAAACGGATGCTGAGGAGGTGCAGTTTTGCTTTTCTAAATATTTTTTTTTTTTTAAAAAAAAAAGAATGGATTAGATTATTTGTTTTTTAAAATGAATGTAACAAACCATATTTGAGCAATAAGTTGTTAATGTTACTTCAATAAACTTCAACAATTTTGAAAAATTGAGTGAATGCTCTCCAGAAAGCAAACAAGAAACAAAACGTTTCAACCGAAATGTTGTCATATTTGAATGCTTGGAATCGCAAAGTTCTTGCATCAATTCGGAAAATATGCTAAATACAACAACAATTGGCTCAGGTTTTTGAAGAAGGGGTGATATGTCGAAGGAAAACGGCTCTAAAGTTTGAGAGCCAACAATTGCAGAAAAGGTTGGGCAAGACTTGCAGATCAATTGGAAAAGACGATCAAAAAGTGTGCTGTCAATATCTGGAAAGTCTTGTTTAATAACATCTACAAGCACCTAAATATCATTTAAAAAGGAACAATATTCAAATTTGAGAAAATCAAAAAGAAAGATACTTTGTTCATCATCTTAAATAGATTTGAAGGCACAGCATTTGGTCCAGAAATTCTATTTTCAACATAATTCCACAAAAAGTGACGTATTTGATCTTTTCTTTCTCCATTAATTTTTGTCCAATGCAAAGTCACAAATTCTTGGCAGCAGCCTCCGCAAAACAAAGCGACAGATTGATTTTTCTCATTTATCTGCTCCATCAAGATAGTTGCACAAACATTCCAACAATCCGAACGACGGAAAACTTTTAATTGCTCCTCTATTTGCTTATGTGTAGGTCCTGGATTTTGGAATAAAGCAAATGCTTCTTTAAGCTGTTCAGGGGTCACACTCATGAAATCAACCTCAAGAAGTCAATAAATAAACTGTTATGGTACATTGATCAATTTAGCAATAAAAGTTTGCATATCAACATTATAAATTGCGATAACGAAGGACTTATTTTTAATATTCTTTTGAGAAATATACTCATTTGTTATCTTAATTTATATGAAATTTACTCACAAAAAAGGAGTGAAACAAATAATACAGTTATCGCAAAAAATACCTGCCATCGTACAAAATACCGGACAAGATCGATTTCACAATAGCTGCAAGAGGAATGATTCTGACAATTTTCCTCAAAATATATCTCATCAATACAAACACATTTGATATTCAAGACCTTTTTTTATAGCTTCATTTGTGCCCAGAAAAAAATTATTATAAAAATCTGGGAGAAACTCAAAATCCTATTTCTCATAGATTTTTATAATAATTTTTTTCTGTGCACAAATGAAGCTATAAAAAAAGGTCTTGAATATCAAATGTGTTTGTATTGATGAGATATATTTTGAGGAAAATTGTCAGAATCATTCCTCTTGCAGCTATTGTGAAATCGATCTTGTCCGGTATTTTGTACGATGGCAGGTATTTTTTGCGATAACTGTAAATAAAAACCAAAAATAGAAATAGCATATTGAACCAGGTTTGAATATGTGTCAAACGTTCATACGAAAAAAATATTTTGTCAATTTTTGTTTTTGATGAAGATCTTGTGAATTTTTAATTTATTTTTGATCATTTGGGGGATAATATTTTTCTTCAGGCATTTTCATTGAAAAATTATGAACTTTTCATTGACTTTTTTATATCAAAAAACACAATAAATATGAGTCCATTTTTTGACATTCGAAAATGTCACAACACTTTATGTTTTGATTTCAACGATGACTGTTTTCGGATAAGAAAATCAATTTTTTTTTAAAATCTGAGAAAATGAAATAAAGTTATGAGCGAAACAATTAATTTGTGCTTTGTGCATAAAAAGCTTGAAAGTCCGTGTTTTCCCCCATTTGTTTTGTCCATTTTGGACTGTCTTTCTTTTTTTGTTTATTTTTAACAACAAGGCCATGAAACACACACAATGAAGTTTTATTATTCCAAATGTTTTATGTTTTTTCCTATTTTTTCAGGAGTTTTTCGCATTTCATCGTTTTTGACAAAAATCATGAAAAACAAAAATTTTCTTATCTGTTGTTATATTTTACGACTAATATTACAACATGCTATGTTAAAAAGATTAAAATACATTTCATATTTCATTTGTCATTCATATTAAATTATATCAAAAATGAAATGAACATATAATTAATAATCAAAAACTGATTGATACAACTATTGCAACAAGACTTTATAAAGCTTTAACCAAATAAAGACTTCGTCAAAGTATTTTCCTTTTCATGCACATCATTATAAATATGTAATAAATGTCGTATCATTAAAAATTATCAGTTTTTCATGATTTTTGTCAAAAACGATGAAATGCGAAAAACTCCTGAAAAAATAGGAAAAAACATAAAACATTTGGAATAATAAAACTTCATTGTGTGTGTTTCATGGCCTTGTTGTTAAAAATAAACAAAAAAAGAAAGACAGTCCAAAATGGACAAAACAAATGATCAAAAATAAATTAAAAATTCACAAGATCTTCATCAAAAACAAAAATTGACAAAATATTTTTTTCGTATGAACGTTCAGTACATATTCAAACCTGGTTCAATATGCTATTTCTATTTTTGGTTTTTATTTATTGAGTAACGCCATTAAAAAAATGTCCGGATATAAAAAATTGTCCGGATTAAAAAAACCACCCAATGAAATTTTTTATGAAGTCAAATAAATTTTCGATGTGTGGCGCCTTTTATTTATTTATTTATTTATTTATTTTTTTTTTTTTTTAACAGTGAGCATGTGTGTGTGAGTGAGTGTGTATGTGAAATGGGAAACCCGAAAGTTTATAAAAACACATGTTCTCTATTGCAACAATTTATAAAAAAAACTTTTCAATTATTGCCTGAATATTGAAAATACAATACGGAAAAAGATTATTATACAATTTTAATAATGTCAAACGATACAACAACATATTTCAGAGAATATTATTATTTTTAACCAAAAAATTATTACCAAAAACTGAAGTGTGTGACCCACAAGAATATTTAATTTTTTTGATCATGAAACCCTTCCACTTTCTCAGTCCATGGAAAACACGAAAAAACTTGTGCGATCACCAGAAAACTCAAAGCACGTTGAGTATGCCTCTCATTGTTTGCAGGAATGATATTTAACGAATGACCTTGTTGTTTTTATGCATAAACTGCAAATAATAGGCTTACGTCCACTTTAAAAGGGCTAACTTCTCAGCAAGCAACACAGCTCGTTGAAGTTCACGGATACAATGAAATTAAGAAGGAAAAACCAAAAAGCATTTTCCTTATTGTGATAGAAGCATTATTAGAACCAATGTTTATTATGCTTTTGGTGTGTCTGATCCTGTATTTTGTGCTCGGTGACTGGGGAGAAGGTTTGGTTTTCTGAGTGTGTGCAAACTGCATAGATGTATAAAAGCCAATTAGGATGGATATTATTCTTTTTATTTCATAAATTTTTAAATAAATATCTATTTTTTTTCAAATTTTATTAAAATTTGCAAAATATTTTTTCTTTAAATTTATTTTATAAATAATTCATTAATGTTTTTATCTGATTTATATTTGTGGAGGAATTATGCTATCTGTATTTGTGTTTTTTGTTATTGGTCTTGAGGTGTATCAAGAAAAGAAAACTGAAAATGCTGTACATGCACTTCGGCAGCTATCTTCACCTCGTGCACTTGTTGTCCGTGATGGAATAACCACTCGAATACCTGGGAGGGAGGTAGTACCTGGAGATTATGTGGTCCTTTATGAAGGAGATCGGGTTCCAGCAGACGGGGTTGTGCTAAAAGAGTGGAACTTGAGAGTGGATGAATCGCTTCTGACAGGCGAAAGCGTGGCTGTGAGTAAAGAAGTAGCAATAGAAAATAATTTGACAGAATTAATAAAGGAGATGGCAGCACCAGGTTCAGAAGAGGCAAACACTTGCGTATACTCTGGTACTCTGATTGTTGGGGGAAGTGGGGTTGTGGTTACGAAAGCGACCGGAATGAAGACGGAGCTTGGGAAGATTGGAAAGTCGCTGGAAAGCGTGGAAAGCGGAAAGACTCCGTTGGAACGAGAGATGGGGCGACTGGTTATTGTGATGCTCGGAATTGGGGTTGGGCTTTCTATCGCTGTGCTAATTGTGTACGGCCTGACGAGGAACGAAGATCAAGTGTGGGTGAATGCTGTTCTTGTGGCGGTTGCACTTGCGATGTCTCTGCTGCCAGAGGAGTTTCCAGTCGTGCGTTCGGTCTTTTTTGCGTTGGGGGCTTGGCGGATCTCGAAGAAGAATGTGCTGGCGAGGAAGAACAGGGCGATTGAGACGCTCGGTGCTGCATCGGTTCTGTGCAGTGACAAGACAGGCACACTGACACAGAACAAGATGGAGCTAGTGTGGCTATACATCCCTCGAGAAGATGCTGGCGCTGTTGCTGCATCTGAGGCTGAGGATGAGAATGAGGAAGAGGCAAGAAGCGAAAGCGTGTCTTCTTCAGAAATGAAGCGAACGCAAAAAAGAGTCATTTACAAAGTCCACCAAAGAAGCAAGGAAAATTTCGAAAAAGAAAAAGAAAATGGACGAGAAACAACAGCTCAGGGCATTTTGACTCAAATTGCAGATATTCCATCTCCGCAGAAATTGTCTGCTTCACACAACATTAATCTTGATGAGCCAGATGATTCTTTAAACAAATTACAAACTGATTCTTCTACAACAGTTACAACCATTCCTGAGCAACAGCCTGATTCTATTTGTTTGCCATCTTCCTCTCATTCAGACTGTTCATATTCAAATGATGCGACATCTGAACAAACAATGGAGAATGCCGGACAAATTGCAGAGCAACAGCAAATGGAATCTGAAACTAAAGAGGCAGCCGAAGCAGCCGTTGAGCCTTCTTTACAAACAACTATTGTCCAATCCGTTCTGAGGGAAACTTCACCAGAGAATTCCATTTCTAAAAATACTGAAACTTCTTTTTCACCGTCGAAGATGATGGAAGCTAGAGCAAAGGAATCATACGGGATACATTTGAATTTGGAAGAGCTTAAAGATGAGAGTGGAATTCCAGAGGCATATCACGAGCTTGTTGAATATGGAGTACTGGCATCTCAACAGGCTGCTTTTGACCCGATGGACAGCGCGATCAACAGTCTTGCAAAGAAATCAGCGGAGCTTGTGGAGCATCTGCATGAAGAGTGGGAGATGACACGAGAATATCCTCTTTCTAGGAAGATGCTGGCGGTTTCTCAGGTTTGGGTGAAGGTTCACTCAGAGTCGCTGGCAATTGCAGCGAAGGGAGCACCAGAAGCAATCGCGGATTTGTGTCATCTGCCAAAGGAGATACAGGAAGAGGTGGGTAAAGCAGTGGAGGAGATGGCAAGACATGGACTGCGTGTGTTGGGTGTGGCCAGATCGGAGTTTGTTGTAGATGAAGACGGGGCTCTTCCAGAGGATCAGCACGATTTTGATTTTGAGTTCATGGGGCTTCTGGGATTTGTGGATCCGGTGAGAGAAGAAGTGGAGGAGTCGATAAAGGCGTGCCATGGAGCAGGTATAAAAGTTGTGATGATCACAGGAGATTATCCAGGAACGGCCATCAACATTGCACAGCGTGTGGGGATCCCTTCAGAAGAGGTTGTGCTGGGATCAGAACTGATGTTGCTGGAAGATGTGGAAGAGGAAGTTGAGAAAGAGGATAAAAAAGGAAAGAAAGTGATTGAAAAGAAAATAAGACAAAGGACACCCGAGGAGGAAGCGAGGAGAGCAGAAATTGCAGAGCGAGTGAAGCGGAGCTGTATCTTTGCGCGTGTTGTGCCTGAGCAGAAGCTGGCACTGGTGAATGAGTTCAAACGACAAAGGAAGATAACAGTGATGACAGGAGACGGAGTGAACGATGCGCCTGCGTTGAAGTCTGCACATATTGGGATTGCAATGGGAGGGCAGCGGGGTACAGACGTGGCAAGGGAGGCTGCAGATCTTGTTCTTCTGGACGACTCCTTCTCATCCATTGTGCATGCATGCCGATTGGGAAGAAGAATTTACACAAACATCAGCAAGGCAGTTATTTATATTATTTCTGTGCATATTCCGTTTGCAGGACTGGCTCTGTTTCCGATTATTTTTGGATGGCCTGTGTTGCTTCATCCAGTGCATATTGTGTTTTCAGAGATTCTGATTGATCCGGCATGTTCAGTTGTGTTTGAGATGGAACCAGAGGAGGAAGACGCCTTCAAGCAACCTCCACGATCTATTAACAAACATATAATGGGGATTCTGGACTACATAATTGCATTTGGGCAAGGACTGTCTATTCTCGCCTGCTGCCTTCTTCTCTTCTTCTTTAATTACACTTTCAACACTGATGCGAGAATGACAGAGCCTGTTTTGATTGGGATGGTATTTTGCTGCTTGTTAGTGTCAAATATGAGTATTATTGTGACCAACCGTTCAAAGAGGCATTCTGCATTGCACATGCTGCGGAGCAAAAACATGGGAGTGTTTGTAATTGTGCCTGTGGCGTTTATGACGATGATATTTTGCTTGTATGTTCCTGGGCTGCGATCGCTGTTCCACACAGACGTGATACCAGCTGGCTATCTCTTCGAGGCGATTGGGGCAGGACTGATCACGCCAGTGTGCTTTGAGCTTGTTAAGGCGCTTCTCCGATGCATCCACTCAAAACGTGACTCTGATGAAGCACAGGAAGAACACTCCAAAAGAAAAGAAGGAAAAAAAGATATCGAGATGGGCAGCATGACACAAGAGTAACTTGAAGGAAAATGCGCTACAACAACTGTTGCAGCATCTCATTCATCAACAACAGAGCCAATATATGGAAATAAACAGATTAAATTCACAGAATCATCTTCTTTTTGATCATTCATTTTAATTTATGATAAAATAAACGAAATTTTCGAAGCTCTGATTATTGATGTGATGTTCTTTACAAACAATCTTTATTATTATAAGTTTTGTTATATTTTCTCTTGATTTGTCAATAGCAAGAATTTTGATAATTTTTTTTGAAGAATGTATTTTTTTAAATTCCGTACGTATATGTTTGGCGGAAGTGTTTAATTTATTGTGTTTGAAGATTTACAAATTCGTGGAAACATTTATTATTTTAATATTAAATAATTTTTCTTTCTTTCTTTCTTTCTTTCTTTCTTTTTTTTTTTTGAATGCTTTTGAAGCACTTGTGTTTGAATGTTGGAACAATTATTTTTAATTTATGTATTTTGATATAATTCCTTAGTCTTCTTTTTTGCAAACGATTTTTTGACTTTGCTAAAAGCATGATTATTTTATTTTTATTTTGTCTTTTTTCCAAAAATTTATATATTTTTTTTTTAAAAAAAAGGTAAAAAATATAACACCTTTTTTAAACGGATAAGAAATATGGGGAAAGAGGGTGCAAATGGGACAAAATTTTATGCTTTAAGAATATTGTTCCACCCAACATTTTTGAATATTTTTCCACATTCAACAATTTTTCTGAATAATTCCGGTTTGAATCCTTTCTCAAATTCTAGAATTCAAATAATTTCCAAAAAGGTTGTTAAAAAAAAAAATAAAAATAAAAATAAAAATAAAAATAAAAAAAAACCATACCTGATAAAAATGTGAAAAAATTGTTTATTCTCCTGGGAAACTGAATCTGGACCCAAAGCCTGCAAGTTATTGCAATAATCGTTCAATTAAAGCAATAACAGGATGGATTCAGTCTTGTCCTCAATTTGGATTCCAAATTTCATCGGATAAGCAAGAATAAACTAATTCTTTCACAACTCAAGATTCAACGATTGAAAAAAAAAAAATTAAAAAATCGAAAATTTAACTAAAATAACAAAAGAGTTCTGAAAAAAAGCATACCTGCCAGTTTCTGTAAATTTCTTAAAAAATCAATGAAGAAAAAGTATTTATTAACTCTAATCTTTTTTCCAGAACATTTCTAACCCTTTTCTTTAAATATAAACTTTCATTTTCTTCAAATTCATTGTTATTTTCAATCTCTCTTTTATAAACTTTTCTTTTCTTCTCGTCCAAATTCATTTCAATTTTAAATGATAACTCTTTCATACAAACCTTTTCGTTGCAACTCAGCGGCGATGCAAGCACTTTGAAGCCATTCGATTCGAAAAATAAGTATTGTTTCATTCCATTAATAATTAATTTATTCCAACATTTATTCGGTAACTCTTCATGCCTAGAAAATGAAAAAGAAAACATTTTAGAAAAAAGTTCAATTAAAATCATTAGGAAAAAAAAATAAATATTAAAGATCAAACATCAAAAAGAAGTGCTTTGTCTTGTTCTGTTTTTCTTTCTGCTCGCTTGAATCTGAAACTTCATCCATTCGCCCTATAGAATTATTATCAGATATATCAGATATAAAAGAAGAGACAAAAATTGGAGAATTAGAATCATGAACACCAAAAAGATAAGAATTACACTGTGAGCAAAAAAAATCTATTAGATCGTACACATTATTTAAAGTACGATCTCCTAGATTATTGTTCAATAACTGTGTTAAATAACCAAATTCACTGTCACAATCATTCTTACCATGGTGTTCGGCAAAGAATGAAAGTGAGCAGTGTTTATTTAAAAACAATAAAGAATTAGGAGAAAATAGTGAATGAAAAATTTGTGAATTACGAAAATGAGGACCATTATCACAGAAAAAATGAAAAGAAAAAATATTCGAAAAAATATCGAAACGTAATAACTTATTCAAACACTCCAAAACAAAACGATAATCATGAGATAAAATTTCAGAAAAAAAATTGAAACAACATTTTTGTAAAGCTCCAAAACAATCAACATAATAAACAACAAAACATAAATGAGAGATTTGTTTTTTATTAAAGAAAGATTTACCAGTTTCATTATTTGAAATTGGCAAGCTCCAATTTTCTTTAAAATCCATGATAATAATCACTTCATCTTTTTTCAGCTTTTCTTTCTTTTCATAAAAATAATTTCTTTGATGTTGGGCCATTTTTTTATGCTGAATTATTAAATTCAATTCATCATTTTCTTTTTGGCCTATTTCTTTTCCGTTTCTTTCTGTTTCTAATTTTTTCTTTTCTAAATGTTTTCCTCTTTCACAGATTTCACACAAATCTGTTCTTTTCTTTGATTTTATAAAATTTCTTGTTTTTTTGCAAAATGTCGAATACGACATTTTGACATCAATTTCTTTATTCATGTTTTCAAATAATTCTTTTTTCGTTTTATCAATAATTCTCCTTTCATTTAAAGAAAATATTCTTTTTGAAAGAAAATTACTATTTTCGTTTTCTTCTTTTTCAACATTTGCTTTTTCACAAACCTTTTGAATACCAGAATGCGATTGAACGAAGCAGGTGTTTTCATTATTGGAAGAAGACGTGAAAGTGATGTGATTATGTATTTTTTGAATTTGAATTTCTTTTTTTTGATTGTTTTTGTAATTATTATTTATTTTTCTGTTGATATTGTTGAATTTCGATTCATTAATTATTTTTTTTTTATCTTTGTTATTTTCGAAAGAGTTGGAGTGTTGAAGAACTCCATGCTCCAAGAAATGCTCAGATGAAGAAGTATTTTCTTTCTCACTCCGCTCGCTTTGGATAATTCCGATCGGCGAATCATCTCCTCCAATTAATTGAGGCTGTGGATGAATGGAAGAAGCAGCAGGAGCCATTTTTGAACGGTTTAATCCTTTTATAGATTGATAATTTGTTGAAAAAAAATCATAATTATCAAAAGATGAAACAAATTATAATTATTTCCGAAAAATAAACCTTTTTTTCGCTGTCTTCCATTTTCGCAACTGGCAGAGCTGTTTTTTACCAGCCATTCTTCTATCTTTTCAAATTGTTCTTTTTCTAGATATTAATATGTCAAAACAAAACACAAAAACATAATTAAAGAAATTTTGCACACTTTTTTCATTAACTTTTTTTTTTCTCTCCATGTCTGCCAGGGACTCATTTCTTTTATTGGCTTGCTTATTTTTTGAGTAATAATATTCATTTTTTGTTACCAGCCAGCCATTCTCTCTGAGTTCTGTAAGTTGAATTTCAGAAGAAATCGCAGAGAGAAGAGAAACTCTATCGTTTCGACCAAGCAAAGCGTAGAGTTGAGACAGATTTTTCAAAATATTTCTTAACTTGTCTGAAATGAGTAATAATATACGTTAATCAGTTTCTGTAATTTTTTTAATTGCAATGGGTTAAATAAATGGAAAATTTACGAAAAATTATAAAATATAAAAAAATTGATTATTATCAATGAAAATTGTGAAAAAATATGGAAAACAAGGATATGGAAAAAATCGTAATTCAATTACAAAAATCATGTATTTTTTAACATTAAAGTATCAATGAAATAAAGATAAAAATTTATTAACTGCAAAAAATTTTTTAAAATTTCAACTGTTGAATAATAATGACTTGAAAGAATAATGAGTTAAATAAAGAATTCAAAAATATTGATTGATGATCATAGAAAAAAAGTTTAAAGAAGAAAATAACACAACAACAAATTTGCTCACAATTCCCCATTGCAATTAAAAAAATTAACAGAAAACATAATTAACAGTAAATTAATACACAAAGTATTAACATCTTTTGAATAAAAGTTTTGAGCAAACCTTTCAAATGAGTCTCAATTTTTGATTGGTAGGGTTTTCCTTTTTCACTGTGAAATAAAAATGAAAACAAACACCCTTCAGCATCCACAGGAGCAATTTGACGAAGATAATCGTCAATTTGACTCGCGTGGCGACTTTTCGTCGACCGCGCTTTTTCAGCATAACAATTCATTATTATTTGGATTAGCAATTAATCATGGGATTAAAGAAACGAATAAAGGGTATCAGATATCAAACAAAATGTGCCAAAATCAAATCATAAGTTTTTTTTAAGGAAATAATTGATTCAGTCAAATGGTTTTAAAATACAAAAATTGATAAAATAATGAACATTTTCTGATTTTTATCTTTTCAAAACAGTAGAGAATCTGTAAGACATCCAATAAAAGCAGTATTTATATAAGAATGTGAAGCATTGTCAAGTCAAAAGAGACAATAGTGACTCAAAATTGTTCGCTTCACTTGTTATTGTGGATATTAAAACAAAATCTTAAACATTGATAGAATTAAAAGCAATTGCTTTTTCTTTTCATTTCTCATACTCGGAAACCTGAAAGGGCCCATGTTAAATAGAAAAATACGAGCATATGTTTCTTTCATCATTCCAAATGTGACTGAAAGAATAATTTGTTCCATCAAAAGCTGCAATTTTGTAACTGTAATGGACATTAAGAAAGACGATGAGAGACATTTCATTTTGTTCAGAGTTTTGAGAAAGTGAAACTGAGTAGCTTTTCTTTCTCCTTTTCTCACTTTTCTTCTTTAACATTCTCTTCAAATGAAATGCGCTCATTTTCTTTCTCTTAGAGCAGTGCTTCGTTCGAATTGTCTTCTTTGCATTTCTCTTCATCTTCCTCGTTTGCTGTCATTCATCCTGCTACCGAACAACCGTCTTCAAAAATTCATAGATCTCTATTTCCTTTTGTTTTCTCTTTCTCATTCTCTTATTGTCTCCATCTTCTTCTCATCCATGCCTTTCCTCAGACGATTCTTTCATACCATGAAATTGTTATTCGCAAATAAGTAGTTTGTATTCCACAGCACAACCACTCCATCAGGCGAAGAAATGAATTCCCCGTTGCATTTTGCTCTTCCCAGAAGTTGCTGAAGCTTTTCTTCTCTTTCTTCTTCTATTTGTCCATCAAAAGTATTTGCCGCTTAAACAGTTTCTTTTTCTATCTCTCTTCCTCATTTCCTTCTCTATTTTCAACCTTCTCACTTTATCTTTGGTATTTCATTTTATAAGATGCATTTGCATAATTTGAAGAGTTTCTACTGATATTGCATTCCAATCTCATCCAATTTAATTTCTTTTCTGCTATATCAAAATGTTATTTCACAATTTTTGAAGCGTTGAGTAGCATCGATGCTTCATCAAATACTGTATCTGTCTGAACACACTTCTGTGACTTAATATCTAATATCCTTTGAGTTCTATCCAAAGAGAAAGTGACCAGATAATTTTTGCACCAACCTCGCTATGGCTCTTCAACTCTCCAAGAATATGGAAAGAATTAATATTCTATTGAAGAATCCTGTCACAAAATCCGTTTGTTGCCTGTTGATGAGCTTTCTGCAGTAACACCTCTCAAAACACATATCATCTGAAATTGAGGAGGAGAGAATGGTGAATGAGGCTATTGAAAGTTAAGAAGGCAGAAACCGCTTTGTGCGGCTTGCTTGTTTTGTTGTGCATTGCGTTCTGCTTATGAAGCGCTGTGCAACGTAATCATCTTTGCATTCGTTTCATTGGATGTTTTTTTCTCTAATTTAATTGCCATCATTTGCTCTTGATTACTTCGAATACATTATTCAACAGTGACCTTACAGTGGAGTAATGAGATGTTATGTTCATATAATTCATCTCTTTCAAACAATCCATTCATGAGATGGATTGGAAGGCGCGCAATGAAAAATTCCTCTGTTTGCATGCACACATATGTCAGAATGTAAGCAGTTTTGATAAGAAGAAGAAGAAGAAGAAGGAAAACAAAAAGAGTGAGAAGGAGAAGAATGAGAAGAAGAAGATTCGACAGAAGCGATAAAAGAGATAGAAGACTCACTTAAATTGGATTTATCTGTGTTGGCTGAAGAGATAAAAGAGGAAGAGGAAGAAGAAGGAGAAGGAGAATGAGAAGAAGAAGAAGAGGAGGAGGAGGAAGAGGAAGAGGAAGAAGAAAAAGAAGATGAACAAGTTTTTGGGAGAGGAGGAAGAGAAATATTGTTTTCAAGTTGAAAAGGAGTAGAAAATAATCTGTTTGAAACTTTTGGATGAGAAGAAAGAGAAGAAGAAGAAGAAGACAAAGAAGACAAAAAAAAAAAAAAAAAAAAAAAAGAAGAAGAAGAAGAAGAAGAAGAAGAAGAAGAAGAAGAAGGAGGAGGAGGAGGAGCAAGAAGAAGAAGATAATGGTAATGATAAAAAAAGTTGGCAAAATATGTGGTGCAGAAGCATATACAGTTCCAAAAATCTTCTTTTTTTCCGTTTTTTGCTGAGCTTTCTTTTCAGTTATATGCTTTGTCACACTCATGTTCAGAAATGGGTGATGCACTTCCTTTTCGGCACTCAAGAGTATATGCGAGTTGAGAATGTGGAATCAGTCAGCGAGCGATGATAGGTCGCTCAGCAGTACTCGGCTTCTCATTTCGGACAACTCGCTTCTGCGAATGCGTTCGCTTCACACCCAGTTGATAGAACAGAGGAAAACACCACGTTATCAAACAGCATTTTGTGAATTTGTATCAATCTGTACGAAAAGATAATCACCTTTTTTGTCTTCACTTTGGCAACTGGAACAATTAATATGCTCAATAACTTCTCAGTTTTGTCAATGCATCTGTTAGCCTGATACTCGCAGCTTTCTCTCCTCAGCTTACACTGTTATTCTCACTTTGAATGTTGAATCAGCTTCAGCATCTCTTTGTTTGTCGTCCCAGGAAACAGAACTCACCCTTTCGCCAGCGCAAATGTCACACGTCACACGTCCAAATGTCTGCCTTCTGTCTCATTGCCAAGCTTGGAATTTCTTCCACGTGCATATCAAAAAGAGACGCCAGATGCGGAGCCCGTATCTCTTCTCCTTCTAAGATGGATATTACGGAGACAAATTTACACAAGAAAATGAGGGAAAATCTCCGTTTCAGATTCCACTTGTGTCAATTTCGAAATTGATATCGAATTAACAAAAAAGAGAGAAGAAGATAGAGTAACTATTGAAGAATGAGATTTAGCCTGATTTCTTAAAATTGAACTAATCAATGCTTTGCAAGATTCATATGTCCGAATGAATATTTCTAACTTTGCACGTGCGAAATGTCCAATGCAAAACATCTATGTTTTCTCTTTCTGAAGCAATCGATCTCAGCCGTCGGCTTTCTCTCTCCTAAAACATCGCGAAATGTTAGCGGTTGGTCTTCAAAAACGGTCCTTAAATGATTAATGCGATATAAATGCTCAATGCAATATTTTGTCCTTATTTTTCATTCAGCTCATAAGGTTATTTCTTCTTTCTTCTTTATTATCTTTCGTAACTTCTTTTTCTTTTTCATATATCATCAATAATGATAGAATTCTATGCTCCTCAAGAGTGTATGTTCGTCTTTTGATGTCCTTTTGAATGATTCATTTTTCATCAATGTTAGTCATAACAGTGTTCACAATTTCACAGATAATTACTAACTTTCATCAGCAGTAAAAACAATTCAATTTCGTTTGTTTCCTTTCTCTTCGTATTATTTTAATAATGCTGTGATCCTTATCGCTCCTTTCTTAAATGCTCTCCTATTATTTCCACAAATATGATGTTCGTTCATAAAACTCGAATAATATTTTAATTATGGATAACACAAAAATACTTTTATTGCATTATAATGTAACATTCATTGTGATATATAAGTGGAAGAAGTTTGGAACAAAACACGGAATTTTTCGTAAATGGAAAAATTTTGCCCCAAATTCTGTTTATATTGATTAATATTTTTTTTCAATGCTCATTTTCTTAATTCTCTTATCGCATTGTTGGTGTGGTTTTCCAACAATGAAAGCCATTCACAATTTGTGTTTTGAAGAACGAAATAATTCAAAAAGTAATTTGTTTCAGATTAAACTGTCAAGTCGTTTTGCTGGAACTTCAATAGACATAAAACCACACACTTGTGTTTATTCCAGCACGAACTTGAAAAACTCTTCTCTTATATTATCTTTAATCACAATTTTCAAATCGGATTCAACTTATTCACTGTTCATTGGAAGTTCATCTTGCATCGAAATCGATGACTGTCATTTTCGTTTTGCAAATTGTTCAGATGCATCTTTTATTAAATGTGAAAGTGTTGCCATTTTGAAAAATCTGTCAATTCTTGTGCCACACAGTCATTTCATTATCTCCTCTTTAATTGAATCCACTTACTCATCCGAAATAACACTTGAACATTCAACAATTTCTGATATAGCTTTCATCAAAGATGAACCAGTTCTTTGTAAAGGAAGCTGTTTCACTCAAATGCTTGATTATTGCATTTTGACAAATATATCCATCGATCCTGTATCATTTCTATCAAAAGCTGAAATAAATCATTCAACAAACAGTTTGCTCGACAACTGCATGATCAAATCATATGAAAGCTGCACAAGCGATGATGTATTTCTCCTTTCCGAACATCCACTGAATTTTTTTGCTTTCAATTCTTCTTTTGAAAAGAATCATCGCTCTTCAAATAGGTTTGGCAATACCAAAAGAGCAACAATTCATGAATCAGCAACATATTCGCAGTGTGAATGGAGAGAATGCAATGCTGCTGATGGAGGAGCTATTAGCATCAGCGACAACACAGAGGCTTCACTCTCGATTACGGATTCTTTATTCTTTAACTGTTCATCCTCAAACCATGGTGGAGCAATGTATGCATCAGCAATAAAATCAATTTCGATAAAAGGCTGTATTTTTGATTCATGTTTTGCTGGAATGATTGGTAATTATTATGGTGGAGGTATTTATTGTTTGGGCATATTGTCAAGTCTTTTCGATGATTTAAAATTTCATAATTGCCAAGCTGGTAATGACGGAGGTGGTATAAGACTGATATCAACTTTTCCAGGGGATGGTCCAGGCTTGCTGAATTCAGTGTTTTCGCGTTGTAACAGTAATTCATCACTGGATTCCACAGGAGGAGCTTTTTATCAAGGAACGTCAACAATCCAATTTTCAATAAGTAACTGTGCATTTATCGAATGCCACTCTGAAAAAAGTGCAGGAGCGGTAATGTTTCATATTGATTCAAATTGTAATTGGATTCTTGTTATGTTTTGCTTTTTTCATAAAAACACAGTGAAATATGCTGGTATTGATATTGTATTAGACAGTTCCACAATAAATAACATTCATAAATCATGTGTAACAACAACTGATTCCAATACCGTCAGTCTGAAATGGAACAGTTTGATAGATAAAAGTGATTGGCTTCCAAACACAGGAGGAAAATGCAGATTTGTCTCCTCGAAGGAGAATCAAGCAAATGCAAAAGATACATTCAGCTGTGGATTGAATGAATCGTGTGCATGCCTCACAATCAGCCATTGTCTTTCCCAAATGATTGTGGGATTTGTGGAGGTAATAAGTGTGCTTCCAGGAACTGTTGTTGAAGTGAAAGGAGTTGGAATTAGTGATGGAGCAATAACCATTCTTGGCTCTTCATCTTCAGGATCATTCATCAATACGAGATTCAAAGAAGGTGATGCAACTCTATTTGCAGTTGAGGGAGGCTCAGGGAGCATTCATGATTTGAGTATCATTCATGATACAGAAGATGCTGCTGGCAGAAGTGCCAGATTATTCAAAATACAAGGGAGTGGAAAATGCAAACTGTCAAATCTGAATATCTCAATGAATTCTGCTCATAGCAAAGGCAATTACTTGCTCAATTCGCTTGTGTCACTTGACGGCGGAGAACTGAAAATGCAAGATGTGAAGTGGGATAGGATTTTCAGTGATACATGCCTGATTTCACTTTCACAGAGTGCAGCAACTTTGTTTCTACTGAACAATTGCACTTTTATCGATATCATTCGAGTATCGGATGGATGCTCTCTTGTGAGCACCAACAGTAATCTGCCTGATTTGACAATAAAAGCGTGCACAATTGTCAGGTGCGGAAGCGCGGAATCAGAAAAAGGTGGAGCATTAGATTTGAAAGTTGACGCTTCCGGGTGTCTGAAGGTTGAAGATGGAGAAATTCGCAATTGCTTTGCCTCGACAGTCACTGGAAGAGGTGGCGGAATGTTTTTGACTGTGACAGATGAAAGTGCGGAATATTCAATCACCACCTTGTTCACAGATAACGAAGCCAGATGGGGGAGTGACATATTTGTGGATTCTGTCAATCTGGAATGCACGGCAACAGGAAGGAAAATCTCATCTGTGACTGAATCGAATGCAACGATCAACACAATTCGAGGGTTTGATGGAGGAGATGAAAGAGTCAGAATCCCGCTGTGCGTGTATCTGATTCCATCACCAGACGAGCTTGTTGTGAGCGACAAGGATAGCTTTGATCACTTGCACTGTGGATTTGTTGAATTTCCTTGCTTGACATTGAAGCACACATTGGAGAGACAAGAAGGAGAGAGAAAGGTGTGCGTAAATGGGATAATAAGCATGACAGATGAAATAGAATTGGAAGCTTCTAAATACGCAATCAGAGGACAAGCCGAAGGAAGTGGATGGACTGTTGGGGAAGATGCTAATGGGCTGGAACTATTATTGGTAAAGATCAAAGCAGACACTCTTTTGAGTCAGTTATTGTTTGCTTTACCCTCAGAAATGCAGCAGCATAATACTCTTATTTCTGTGCAATCCGCAGCAAAATTGACAATGGAGGAATGCTCTGCTTCAATGAAAAACACAGGCACTGAACTTTCATTTGCATTCATGGAAGTGATAAGCGGAACTGTTAATATCACACAGTTTAGCGCAAATTCTATTTCATTGGCTGGCTTTCCTCTTATTTCACTGGGAGGAGCAAGCACTTTTGGAATAATTGATAGATTGGAAATGGATGAAGTGTCTTCAACAGCAAACTGCGAGCTGATAAATATTCGAAATGGTGCTTCAATGAGTGTGAGCAACTCAAAAATAACTGGAAAGAAAGTGGTACAGAGGAATCTGTTGCTTTCTTTACGATTTCTTTCGACAATCGGTGGGAAGAGTGTTTCGCTTATGAACTGTTCCATAATAGGCTTTAGCTCATTTGAAAAGAATGGAGGAGCAATCGAGTGTGTATTGGGGAGCGAATGCTCATTCGAAGTAGTTGGTGGATTGATGGAGAATGGTGGATGCATTAGTGGAAATGGAGGAGGATTGTGCATTGAGATGAAGGAAGGATCACGGTTCAGCATTGGAAACGTATCTAACGCCGAGATAAAAAACGAAGAAGATTCTGAAAGGGATGGAAACGGGGCAACAGAGCTGAAGAACTGTACTTCAATAAGGGGCGAAGAAGGAAATGGTGGTTGCGGAGGTGGTCTGTGTTTGCTGTTGGCTGGAAGTGCTTCTGACTTCATTCTGAAAGAGGTGATATTTGAAGAATGCAATGCTGATGTTGGGAAGAGTATGTTTGTGAGTTCAGAGGATCTTTCTCCTGTAATTAACAGAAATAAACTAGGATTTAATTTTAATTTGACAGATTTAACTCAGATGTGTGGATGTGAAGGAGGAAGAATAAAAGAAAACAATGCCATTCCACTGGTTTTGTATTTTTGGACAAACATGTCAAAAGAAGCACATGCTGGCGGGAGCAAAAGTGGGGATGCCGCAGTATGCGGATTTGAAGAATATCCATGTACAACGATTGAGAAGGCACTAAAAAGGCTTGGGAAAAGTGATGAAAAGACGGTTATTGTGAGAGGATGTGCAGAGATGAGAAGCGAGGTTGCATTGAATGGTACATCAACAGTGATATCAGGAAATGACGAAGTTGCCTCAATTGCATTTGCATCGAATTTGAAGGGTTTGGAAAGGAAGATTGTTTGGTGCAATGGCAATCTGAACATTGAGAAGATAGAAATGCAAGTGCCTCTCAGCTTTGATAGCAATGCTGATGTGCTCTTTTACTCAGATGCAGCAGATGGAAATGTGAAGATAAAAGAGTGTTGCTTTGAGGTGATGAGTTCGGAAGGCGGGTATCTTGGCTTTTCTCTGATAAGTGCTCCGAAAGGAAATGTTTTTGTTAACAGCACAAATATTTCCAATCTGAGGTCACAAAGGGAACTGATTGCCATCACAATAAATTCGCAATTAGATCTGTGGAACACGGCTGTCAGAGATTTGGAGTTGAAAGGCAAAAGCGCCATTGTTGTTGAATGCGCAAATCAAAAGGGGATGATGGAAGAAAATGGAGACGATGAGTGGAATGTTGTGATTGTTGGGTGTTCACTGGAGAATATTGATCAGAATGGATCACAGCACCCATCGCTGATTGAGTGGCCAGGAAGTGCAGGTGTGAAGATGAAGGTAGAAAACTCAACAATGGAAGGTTGTGGATCTGATGCTTCCAGCAAAGGAGGAGGTGTGATGTTCAGTCTGAGCGATGGAGGATGGATGGAATGGGTGAATTCTTTCGTTCTGAGTTGCTTCTGCTCGCTGGCTGGGAGAGGAGGCGGCATGTATTTGAAAAGCTCTTGTGAATGCGAGATGAAGCTGCCTTTCGTGCTTTGTGGTGTGACGTTTCTTGGAAACAAAGCATTTCGCGGGAGAGATGTGTATGTGCAATGTCAAAACATAGAAAATCAGGTTGGAGAAGAGCAGTTTGTTTTGGACTTCAGATTGCCATTTGTAAAGGAATTGGCTATGTGGGGATGCCCGGAAGGCGGATTTGCAAGCGAAGAAGATTTGTTGCTGATGGTGATTGTGTATCGGAGCGAAACAATCTTTGTGTCTGGCACAGCAATGAACAGCACAAGCACAAAGCAATGTGGCGAAATTACATCTCCATGCACATCTCTGGATATCGGCGCTCGTCACGTGATCGGAAGCCAATATTCACAGATTCTTGTGGAAAAGAGCACAACGCTAGAGAACGAGCTGTTACTGAAAAGCGTATCTGTAAGGTCGTTCAGTAGCGAAATGAGCGCATCAGTAATTGTTGAAGGAGTTGTAATGGGGAATGCGAAAAGCGTGATATCTGTGAAGGAAAGCGCCACATTCGAGCGAATATTGTTCGAGTTTTGCGAGAGGATAGAAAGTGAGCATAAAAGTCTAATTGAGGCTGAAGATTGTCGATTTAGATTGTATGCTGTTGGATTTAGAAGTAAAGAGTCAGAAGAACACACAGGAAAAGCAGATGTTCCGTTCTGTCTATTGGAAGTTAAAGGTGGAATCGTAATGTTTGATAGCTGCACTGTGAGTGAGCTGTCTTTTCGGAATTGCCTGTTTCGTTTTGTGGAAGCCAATGAAATAAAGATTACCGAATTAAATGCATCAATGGTGAATGCATGGAAGAGTCTCATCGAATGCACAGCGTGCAGAAGTGTAACTATTTCAAAGCAAGATGTGGATGAAGTGAATACTGAGCAAGGAAGTTTACTAGAGTTGGAAGACTGTGAGAGTGGAGTTGTGAATGTTTCGCTGGTGAATATCAAAAACATAACAAGTCAAGCAGAAAGAGAGAGCTGCATATGCTTCAAGTCATGCTTGTCGATGATTGAACTCTCGTATTGTTCATTTGGAGGATGCAAAAGCGATTTGCAAAGGGAAGAATTGTGTCGCTTGACCAGTGTAATGATGTTTGCATCAGTTCATGCACATTCGACGGAGGCTCTGATACAGAAGAAGAAAGAAACGAGAGTGGAAATGAGCTGTGCAAATGGAATGGGTCGCTTTTGGATGCAAGAAGCAGCAATATTGTGATGAAGGATACAACAATTACGTGCTCATCAGCAGGTGCCTTATCAATATCTGGTGGGAATATGAGAATCGAGAAGGGAGAATTCAAAGAGAATAGCCCATTGATTGCCAATTATCCATCAGCTCGGAGAAACATTATGTGCAGCGATTCTGGGACGTTGAACATACAGAGCTTGAAAGGTGGAGATGGACTGAAAGACAACACTTCTCTGTGGATTTTGAATGAAGGCTGTGAACTGCGAGGAATGGAAGCCGAAAGACCTTCTGAGCTGTTTATCCCTATGCTAGAAAGCGTGGAGGCAGAAGAAGTTGAAGGCGAGACTGTGCTGATTTTCAAAGGTCAGTTGTTGCTTCCATGCGATTTATCATTCTGGATCTCATTGAAAAAGACTGGCTCTGATTTTTCTGAGGATTATTCATTTGTGGACGAGGGATATAAAAGTGAAAACGAAGTTCATGGAAGAGTTCCATCTTTGCGCGTGCTCAATGCTGGCAGCGAGACAGAAGTTTCTGTTGGAATATATTTTGGATCTTCCAAATGCTCAACTGAGTCTTTTATTCTGAAGAACAGGAGCGAGTCTCAGACAAGCGGAGATGAAAGGATTGCTGAAAGAGGAAAAGAAGGGAAATCATCATGGGCATTGATTGTGATCATTATGGCTATTGTTCTATTGATTGTTCTGATTGCTTCAATTGTTCTGGCTGTTCGATGGAGAAAGGCAAAGAATGAAGCAGAAGATCTGAGAGAGATTGTGAATGATAACATCAGAAAGGATCCGAAGGCATTCGAGATGGTGACGATGGAGATGTCGCCAGAAGAGCAGTGGAGGAGAGCAGAGAGGGAGGCTGAGAAGAAGGATGAAGAGAGGATGAAGAAGAGGGTATATGCGAAAAGCCTTCAGCATTCAGAATCGTCAGAGCATTTGCTGGCTGAGAGTGGATCGACTGAATACATTCTGGGAAAAGATTCAGACAAGATTCCTGAATGGGCATTGGAAAAGGTTGAGGAAGAAGATGACATATCGAGAAAGAGATCTCCTTCACCATCCACTTCATCCACTTCATCCACAGACACTTCAGACACTGAATCCACTTTTGTTCGAAGGGAGGATCTGTGCCCAACCACTTCGTCAATGTCGAATCTGGTGGATGCGATGGCCTGCTCATCACCACATGAAAAGCTGATTGTGGATCTGAGGGATTCACTATTTATGTTGTTGCATGGAAGGAATAAGACAAAGGAGATGGCTATTGGGACTCTTCAGGAGAGGGAAGTCTCGGCTGCTCAGATCCTGTTCTGGGTGGCTAATCTCGCTCTTCACTCCTTTGATGAAATGGAAAACAAGCTTCAGTCACTTGCCAATCTGAGTCCTCACATTGTGCTGTTCTCAGAACATATGGTCATCTGCATTGTGATGCATTCTGATTTATTGTCAGATGATAGTTCAGATTCCTCATCCATCTCATCATCAACTGTTGTGACATCTGCCAGTGATGATGATGACAATGATGACTCCCTTCCCTCATCGGCATTTGAGGATGAAGATAGCTTCAAAAAAGAGTGTCTGAGGTGGAAGGCACCAGAGCTGCTGATCAACAAGAACATGAAGGCAACAAAGAAGTCGGTGGTGTTCTCGATCGGGATGATGCTGTGGGAGTGCCTGACACTCCACATCCCGTTCGGGGAGTACGAGGCTGTGATTGCTGGAGACAAGATTGCAAAAGGAGAGGCTTTGAGCATGTGCGGAAATGCTGCAAGCTCATTCTCTTTGGTCGTCAGCGAATGCCTCTCCTTTCAGCCTTCCAACCGGCCTTCTCTTGTCTCCATTTTGAGAGAGTTCTTTCAGAAGTTCCCCGAGTCAGCCAAGCTCCCCACAATGACTGACGCACTCTTCACAAACCAGCAATCTGCCATCAGCAGAAACAGCTGCTGCAGCTATTAGTGTTTGCTTCTCTCATTCCAACACAAGCATTGCCATCGTTCGCACCCCTCGTATTCATCTCTTTATCTCTCTCTTTTTTCTTTTTTGCTTTTGGTGAATAATTACAAGAAAGAAAGAAATAAGAGCTGTCCATGGCTTCTGAAGGCTTTCTTTTGTTTTGTTTTCTTTTCTTTTGTTTCTGTTGCCTCCAAACAGGGCTTGACATTTGCCAGCCAGAGTCTGACGTTTGTGTTTTTCTGTGTTGTTTTTGCACTTCGCTCGAAAGTGATTTTTCACAACCACTTCCGCTTTATTGCTTGTAAATCCACTTCAAAATGGAAAGACATCGAGGCAAATGATTTCTAAAATCCTTTGATCTTCCTCTGTGAATTGCCTTCTTCTCTGAAATGAATGTTCCCTGAAAAATATATCCCAACATCCTTGCTTTGACTCAGCCAAGAAATCAAAATCAAAAAAAATATGTGATAACGTTGGCACCTGCGCAAAAACCCAGAATACATCTTTCTCAGCCTTGGCAAAATTTCTAGAGCCATGCCAAGATGACTTTTTTTTATTCATTCAAAACATGAAATATAACAATATAAAAATTGTTGAGATAAAAACAACAGCAAACGATGCGAAAGGAAATGGCACTCAAGGAAATGAGAGGCTTCAAATAAGTTCCATCAAAACGAAGAGAGAAACACTCTGGAATTTATTTTTTTTATTGAGAGTTCATTGCCTCCTTCTTTCAAACGATTCAAGACAAAAGGCAAGAAGCTGAGTCATCTTGCGCATTCTTGCAGCGATTGCACCCAGAAACTCGCATTCCCATTCCATCCAAAAATAACTGCATTTCCCAATGAAAAATTCCCACCTCCATTAGCAAGGCGCAGATTCGCAGAGTATCCCCTTCCACTTTGTCATCCTTTTTGCGTTTCGGTGTTGATCACCAGCTTGGCACTTTCAGCCGAAGCATAAATATCTCTTCCCTTTGTAAATAGAAGCGCGCTTTCGCTGCCGATGACACAAACAAAAATTATGCACTCAAGCTTCAGCTTTCGATTAACTTGCGATGCTCCAGGGGAAAAATAAAATTAAAAAAAATGTAATTGTGAACCAATGGAACATTTGCTGGCCATTTCTTGAACGCTCCAACTTGATCGGAATATCGCTTCTCTGCTTCCATTTGCAGCATCCCTTGTTTCCAGTTTGAAGAATCTGTTATCGCCACAGCTCCGTGCCCTCCAATCAACACACGCACCTGCTAGTTGGATGCATGCCCGCCAACAAAAGCACTGCTTTTCCTTTTCCTCATATCCTTTTCCTTCCAGAATCTGTCTTTTAGGTGTAGCAAAGATACAAATAGCGAAGCAAGCAAAATCATTTGTTGGCAAGCATATCAGGTGGCCAATGTCAATTTCAGTTCTTGTTCGTTCAGCCATTTTCTTTGCTTTTCGCTGGCAAACATCCCTCGCATTTTCGCTTTCCACAAAATGTGACATGGCGCCTGCACATTTTGGAGGAAAAAAATAAAAAATAAAATAAAAAGGAAAAGTGCCAATAAAAGCAAACTGAGCTGAAGCCTCTTCAGCTGGCCATTTCCCAAACGATTTTTCTGCCAATATGGTTCTCATGGAATTTCTCAACAAAAAACTCTTAAAAAAGAAAAAAGCTGCTCTTTTCAACAAAAACATCCTTTCCATTCATAAAAATTCCAAACCTCTTTTTTTTTTCTTGCGCCTACAACATATTCAATATTTTTATTATCGGATCCTCAAGCAGAAGCAAAGGAGAGACTCTTTTTCCATTTTTGGGGGAAAAAATAAGACATCGAAAAGAAAAGGCATTTCACGCTCGATATTGGACAATTCCAAAAGACTGCATGCCTTGAGATATGTTTTATTGCTTTATTGCAAGCAATGTCTTTCTGTGCTGGCACCAGGCATTCCCTCGTTTTTTGAGTCATCGAAAAGAATCCTCCCAAACATGAGGGGGAAAAAAATTAAAAGAACAATTTCATCTGCCATGAAAATCACTTTTGCTCAATGGCTTCTCGAAACGGTCTCTCATCGCAGAACAGCTACAGTCCGGCACACACAAATTGATAGGAAAACAAAAATCATTTTCCAAATGATACGCTCTCCCCACAAATTGCAAACTTTGCTCAATGCTTAAATTCTATCAAATCCAGCAACATAACATGTTCATCCGTTTTTGTGCTGCCTAAGAGCAAATATACGCTTTTTGCTCTCAATTTTTGATTTTGAAGATATTATTATTCGTTGATCATTTCGCTTCAAAATCTTTCAAACAAAGAAAATATTTTATTATAAAATAGCACATAGTCCTATAAATCAATTTATTACAGGTTTGTTATGATACAAAATGTAAACATTCAAACACCTTCAAAAATTCGAAAAACTGGAAAAGAAAATAAACAAATGTTCATGTGAAACAAACAAGATTGTCAGTTCATCTTATTTAAATAATAATTTATTTTCCAAAACTCAAATGCAATTTCAAAACAAAATCCTTTGGAATTTGAAAACAAAAAAACAAAAAAGTTCAACATTGAAAAGCATTCAAACATTCATACATACAAAAATCGTCTTGAAAGCACTCGAAACGCAAATTAAATTCCAAAAGAAACTAAAAGAAACTAAAATAAATAAAATAAATAAAAAATAAAAAATAAAAAATACAATATTAATTTAGAAATCCTCTATTTCACATCAGAAAACATTTGAATGATGATTTCTCGTTTTTGGCAGACGGCTCCTCAGTAACATCCTCTTCTGCTTCAATGTCTTTGGATTCGTGGTAGCTCAAGCCCAGCCGTACCAGCTCCGTGAATGCCTCATCCACATTCTCTCCTGTTTCTGCTGACGTCTCAAAATACCCACAAAATCCCTCTTTTTTGCACCAGTCTTCCACCTCAAATCGGTTGACAGCCCGATGCTCCCTCTGATCGCTTCCGTTTCCAATAAGGATAAGCGGACAATCACTCGAAGCATTCACCATAATGCTGTCTATCTGTTTTTTCATCTCTTTCAAGTTATCAAAAGAATCATGCGATGACAGTCTGAAGACAAGTGCACAAGCATCTGATCCTCGAAAATATGCTTTCTGAATTGACTTATACTCGTGATAAAAAGGAACATTCCAAAAATATGCCTGAACTTTTTTGTCATCAACTGAAACATTTTTTGATTTGAAATCAGAATTTATTTAATGCCTGTAATTGTAAAAATCTTCATCAACGTATCTTTCGGTCAGTAAAGAGATGCCTACTCCATATTCACCAACGATGCACAATTTCACCCTCAACTCCTCTTTTGTTTCACTCATCAAAAAGAAATATTTTTATTATGTTCAGATCTCTTTCATCATTTTTTGAAGATTATCACTAATAATATTGAAAGAACTTCAATTCAATTGTAGCTTGAAGATAAAAATGACAAATATTAATTATTTTTAAAGAAAAACTCAAAAATTCATTGCTTGAATAATCAAAAATTTTTATATTGATTTTTACAAAAAAAAATTAATTTCTTTCTCTTTAAAAGGTTTTTATTTTATATCATAACAAACCTGTAATAAATTGATTTATAGGACTATGTGCTATTTTATAATAAAATATTTTCTTTGTTTGAAAGATTTTGAAGCGAAATGATCAACGAATAATAATATCTTCAAAATCAAAAATTGAGAGCAAAAAGCGTATATTTGCTCTTAGGCAGCACAAAAACGGATGAACATGTTATGTTGCTGGATTTGATAGAATTTAAGCATTGAGCAAAGTTTGCAATTTGTGGGGAGAGCGTATCATTTGGAAAATGATTTTTGTTTTCCTATCAATTTGTGTGTGCCGGACTGTAGCTGTTCTGCGATGAGAGACCGTTTCGAGAAGCCATTGAGCAAAAGTGATTTTCATGGCAGATGAAATTGTTCTTTTAATTTTTTTCCCCCTCATGTTTGGGAGGATTCTTTTCGATGACTCAAAAAACGAGGGAATGCCTGGTGCCAGCACAGAAAGACATTGCTTGCAATAAAGCAATAAAACATATCTCAAGGCATGCAGTCTTTTGGAATTGTCCAATATCGAGCGTGAAATGCCTTTTCTTTTCGATGTCTTATTTTTTCCCCCAAAAATGGAAAAAGAGTCTCTCCTTTGCTTCTGCTTGAGGATCCGATAATAAAAATATTGAATATGTTGTAGGCGCAAGAAAAAAAAAAGAGGTTTGGAATTTTTATGAATGGAAAGGATGTTTTTGTTGAAAAGAGCAGCTTTTTTCTTTTTTAAGAGTTTTTTGTTGAGAAATTCCATGAGAACCATATTGGCAGAAAAATCGTTTGGGAAATGGCCAGCTGAAGAGGCTTCAGCTCAGTTTGCTTTTATTGGCACTTTTCCTTTTTATTTTATTTTTTATTTTTTTCCTCCAAAATGTGCAGGCGCCATGTCACATTTTGTGGAAAGCGAAAATGCGAGGGATGTTTGCCAGCGAAAAGCAAAGAAAATGGCTGAACGAACAAGAACTGAAATTGACATTGGCCACCTGATATGCTTGCCAACAAATGATTTTGCTTGCTTCGCTATTTGTATCTTTGCTACACCTAAAAGACAGATTCTGGAAGGAAAAGGATATGAGGAAAAGGAAAAGCAGTGCTTTTGTTGGCGGGCATGCATCCAACTAGCAGGTGCGTGTGTTGATTGGAGGGCACGGAGCTGTGGCGATAACAGATTCTTCAAACTGGAAACAAGGGATGCTGCAAATGGAAGCAGAGAAGCGATATTCCGATCAAGTTGGAGCGTTCAAGAAATGGCCAGCAAATGTTCCATTGGTTCACAATTACATTTTTTTTAATTTTATTTTTCCCCTGGAGCATCGCAAGTTAATCGAAAGCTGAAGCTTGAGTGCATAATTTTTGTTTGTGTCATCGGCAGCGAAAGCGCGCTTCTATTTACAAAGGGAAGAGATATTTATGCTTCGGCTGAAAGTGCCAAGCTGGTGATCAACACCGAAACGCAAAAAGGATGACAAAGTGGAAGGGGATACTCTGCGAATCTGCGCCTTGCTAATGGAGGTGGGAATTTTTCATTGGGAAATGCAGTTATTTTTGGATGGAATGGGAATGCGAGTTTCTGGGTGCAATCGCTGCAAGAATGCGCAAGATGACTCAGCTTCTTGCCTTTTGTCTTGAATCGTTTGAAAGAAGGAGGCAATGAACTCTCAATAAAAAATAAATTCCAGAGTGTTTCTCTCTTCGTTTTGATGGAACTTATTTGAAGCCTCTCATTTCCTTGAGTGCCATTTCCTTTCGCATCGTTTGCTGTTGTTTTTATCTCAACAATTTTTATATTGTTATATTTCATGTTTTGAATGAATAAAAAAAAGTCATCTTGGCATGGCTCTAGAAATTTTGCCAAGGCTGAGAAAGATGTATTCTGGGTTTTTGCGCAGGTGCCAACGTTATCACATATTTTTTTTGATTTTGATTTCTTGGCTGAGTCAAAGCAAGGATGTTGGGATATATTTTTCAGGGAACATTCATTTCAGAGAAGAAGGCAATTCACAGAGGAAGATCAAAGGATTTTAGAAATCATTTGCCTCGATGTCTTTCCATTTTGAAGTGGATTTACAAGCAATAAAGCGGAAGTGGTTGTGAAAAATCACTTTCGAGCGAAGTGCAAAAACAACACAGAAAAACACAAACGTCAGACTCTGGCTGGCAAATGTCAAGCCCTGTTTGGAGGCAACAGAAACAAAAGAAAAGAAAACAAAACAAAAGAAAGCCTTCAGAAGCCATGGACAGCTCTTATTTCTTTCTTTCTTGTAATTATTCACCAAAAGCAAAAAAGAAAAAAGAGAGAGATAAAGAGATGAATACGAGGGGTGCGAACGATGGCAATGCTTGTGTTGGAATGAGAGAAGCAAACACTAATAGCTGCAGCAGCTGTTTCTGCTGATGGCAGATTGCTGGTTTGTGAAGAGTGCGTCAGTCATTGTGGGGAGCTTGGCTGACTCGGGGAACTTCTGAAAGAACTCTCTCAAAATGGAGACAAGAGAAGGCCGGTTGGAAGGCTGAAAGGAGAGGCATTCGCTGACGACCAAAGAGAATGAGCTTGCAGCATTTCCGCACATGCTCAAAGCCTCTCCTTTTGCAATCTTGTCTCCAGCAATCACAGCCTCGTACTCCCCGAACGGGATGTGGAGTGTCAGGCACTCCCACAGCATCATCCCGATCGAGAACACCACCGACTTCTTTGTTGCCTTCATGTTCTTGTTGATCAGCAGCTCTGGTGCCTTCCACCTCAGACACTCTTTTTTGAAGCTATCTTCATCCTCAAATGCCGATGAGGGAAGGGAGTCATCATTGTCATCATCATCACTGGCAGATGTCACAACAGTTGATGATGAGATGGATGAGGAATCTGAACTATCATCTGACAATAAATCAGAATGCATCACAATGCAGATGACCATATGTTCTGAGAACAGCACAATGTGAGGACTCAGATTGGCAAGTGACTGAAGCTTGTTTTCCATTTCATCAAAGGAGTGAAGAGCGAGATTAGCCACCCAGAACAGGATCTGAGCAGCCGAGACTTCCCTCTCCTGAAGAGTCCCAATAGCCATCTCCTTTGTCTTATTCCTTCCATGCAACAACATAAATAGTGAATCCCTCAGATCCACAATCAGCTTTTCATGTGGTGATGAGCAGGCCATCGCATCCACCAGATTCGACATTGACGAAGTGGTTGGGCACAGATCCTCCCTTCGAACAAAAGTGGATTCAGTGTCTGAAGTGTCTGTGGATGAAGTGGATGAAGTGGATGGTGAAGGAGATCTCTTTCTCGATATGTCATCTTCTTCCTCAACCTTTTCCAATGCCCATTCAGGAATCTTGTCTGAATCTTTTCCCAGAATGTATTCAGTCGATCCACTCTCAGCCAGCAAATGCTCTGACGATTCTGAATGCTGAAGGCTTTTCGCATATACCCTCTTCTTCATCCTCTCTTCATCCTTCTTCTCAGCCTCCCTCTCTGCTCTCCTCCACTGCTCTTCTGGCGACATCTCCATCGTCACCATCTCGAATGCCTTCGGATCCTTTCTGATGTTATCATTCACAATCTCTCTCAGATCTTCTGCTTCATTCTTTGCCTTTCTCCATCGAACAGCCAGAACAATTGAAGCAATCAGAACAATCAATAGAACAATAGCCATAATGATCACAATCAATGCCCATGATGATTTCCCTTCTTTTCCTCTTTCAGCAATCCTTTCATCTCCGCTTGTCTGAGACTCGCTCCTGTTCTTCAGAATAAAAGACTCAGTTGAGCATTTGGAAGATCCAAAATATATTCCAACAGAAACTTCTGTCTCGCTGCCAGCATTGAGCACGCGCAAAGATGGAACTCTTCCATGAACTTCGTTTTCACTTTTATATCCCTCGTCCACAAATGAATAATCCTCAGAAAAATCAGAGCCAGTCTTTTTCAATGAGATCCAGAATGATAAATCGCATGGAAGCAACAACTGACCTTTGAAAATCAGCACAGTCTCGCCTTCAACTTCTTCTGCCTCCACGCTTTCTAGCATAGGGATAAACAGCTCAGAAGGTCTTTCGGCTTCCATTCCTCGCAGTTCACAGCCTTCATTCAAAATCCACAGAGAAGTGTTGTCTTTCAGTCCATCTCCACCTTTCAAGCTCTGTATGTTCAACGTCCCAGAATCGCTGCACATAATGTTTCTCCGAGCTGATGGATAATTGGCAATCAATGGGCTATTCTCTTTGAATTCTCCCTTCTCGATTCTCATATTCCCACCAGATATTGATAAGGCACCTGCTGATGAGCACGTAATTGTTGTATCCTTCATCACAATATTGCTGCTTCTTGCATCCAAAAGCGACCCATTCCATTTGCACAGCTCATTTCCACTCTCGTTTCTTTCTTCTTCTGTATCAGAGCCTCCGTCGAATGTGCATGAACTGATGCAAACATCATTACACTGGTCAAGCGACACAATTCTTCCCTTTTGCAAATCGCTTTTGCATCCTCCAAATGAACAATACGAGAGTTCAATCATCGACAAGCATGACTTGAAGCATATGCAGCTCTCTCTTTCTGCTTGACTTGTTATGTTTTTGATATTCACCAGCGAAACATTCACAACTCCACTCTCACAGTCTTCCAACTCTAGTAAACTTCCTTGCTCAGTATTCACTTCATCCACATCTTGCTTTGAAATAGTTACACTTCTGCACGCTGTGCATTCGATGAGACTCTTCCATGCATTCACCATTGATGCATTTAATTCGGTAATCTTTATTTCATTGGCTTCCACAAAACGAAACAGGCAATTCCGAAAAGACAGCTCACTCACAGTGCAGCTATCAAACATTACGATTCCACCTTTAACTTCCAATAGACAGAACGGAACATCTGCTTTTCCTGTGTGTTCTTCTGACTCTTTACTTCTAAATCCAACAGCATACAATCTAAATCGACAATCTTCAGCCTCAATTAGACTTTTATGCTCACTTTCTATCCTCTCGCAAAACTCGAACAATATTCGCTCGAATGTGGCGCTTTCCTTCACAGATATCACGCTTTTCGCATTCCCCATTACAACTCCTTCAACAATTACTGATGCGCTCATTTCGCTACTGAACGACCTTACAGATACGCTTTTCAGTAACAGCTCGTTCTCTAGCGTTGTGCTCTTTTCCACAAGAATCTGTGAATATTGGCTTCCGATCACGTGACGAGCGCCGATATCCAGAGATGTGCATGGAGATGTAATTTCGCCACATTGCTTTGTGCTTGTGCTGTTCATTGCTGTGCCAGACACAAAGATTGTTTCGCTCCGATACACAATCACCATCAGCAACAAATCTTCTTCGCTTGCAAATCCGCCTTCCGGGCATCCCCACATAGCCAATTCCTTTACAAATGGCAATCTGAAGTCCAAAACAAACTGCTCTTCTCCAACCTGATTTTCTATGTTTTGACATTGCACATACACATCTCTCCCGCGAAATGCTTTGTTTCCAAGAAACGTCACACCACAAAGCACGAAAGGCAGCTTCATCTCGCATTCACAAGAGCTTTTCAAATACATGCCGCCTCCTCTCCCAGCCAGCGAGCAGAAGCAACTCAGAACGAAAGAATTCACCCATTCCATCCATCCTCCATCGCTCAGACTGAACATCACACCTCCTCCTTTGCTGGAAGCATCAGATCCACAACCTTCCATTGTTGAGTTTTCTACCTTCATCTTCACACCTGCACTTCCTGGCCACTCAATCAGCGATGGGTGCTGTGATCCATTCTGATCAATATTCTCCAGTGAACACCCAACAATCACAACATTCCACTCATCGTCTCCATTTTCTTCCATCATCCCCTTTTGATTTGCGCATTCAACAACAATGGCGCTTTTGCCTTTCAACTCCAAATCTCTGACAGCCGTGTTCCACAGATCTAATTGCGAATTTATTGTGATGGCAATCAGTTCCCTTTGTGACCTCAGATTGGAAATATTTGTGCTGTTAACAAAAACATTTCCTTTCGGAGCACTTATCAGAGAAAAGCCAAGATACCCGCCTTCCGAACTCATCACCTCAAAGCAACACTCTTTTATCTTCACATTTCCATCTGCTGCATCTGAGTAAAAGAGCACATCAGCATTGCTATCAAAGCTGAGAGGCACTTGCATTTCTATCTTCTCAATGTTCAGATTGCCATTGCACCAAACAATCTTCCTTTCCAAACCCTTCAAATTCGATGCAAATGCAATTGAGGCAACTTCGTCATTTCCTGATATCACTGTTGATGTACCATTCAATGCAACCTCGCTTCTCATCTCTGCACATCCTCTCACAATAACCGTCTTTTCATCACTTTTCCCAAGCCTTTTTAGTGCCTTCTCAATCGTTGTACATGGATATTCTTCAAATCCGCATACTGCGGCATCCCCACTTTTGCTCCCGCCAGCATGTGCTTCTTTTGACATGTTTGTCCAAAAATACAAAACCAGTGGAATGGCATTGTTTTCTTTTATTCTTCCTCCTTCACATCCACACATCTGAGTTAAATCTGTCAAATTAAAATTAAATCCTAGTTTATTTCTGTTAATTACAGGAGAAAGATCCTCTGAACTCACAAACATACTCTTCCCAACATCAGCATTGCATTCTTCAAATATCACCTCTTTCAGAATGAAGTCAGAAGCACTTCCAGCCAACAGCAAACACAGACCACCTCCGCAACCACCATTTCCTTCTTCGCCCCTTATTGAAGTACAGTTCTTCAGCTCTGTTGCCCCGTTTCCATCCCTTTCAGAATCTTCTTCGTTTTTTATCTCGGCGTTAGATACGTTTCCAATGCTGAACCGTGATCCTTCCTTCATCTCAATGCACAATCCTCCTCCATTTCCACTAATGCATCCACCATTCTCCATCAATCCACCAACTACTTCGAATGAGCATTCGCTCCCCAATACACACTCGATTGCTCCTCCATTCTTTTCAAATGAGCTAAAGCCTATTATGGAACAGTTCATAAGCGAAACACTCTTCCCACCGATTGTCGAAAGAAATCGTAAAGAAAGCAACAGATTCCTCTGTACCACTTTTCTTTCCAGTTATTTTTGAGTTGCTCACACTCATTGAAGCACCATTTCGAATATTTATCAGCTCGCAGTTTGCTGTTGAAGACACTTCATCCATTTCCAATCTATCAATTATTCCAAAAGTGCTTGCTCCTCCCAGTGAAATAAGAGGAAAGCCAGCCAATGAAATAGAATTTGCGCTAAACTGTGTGATATTAACAGTTCCGCTTATCACTTCCATGAATGCAAATGAAAGTTCAGTGCCTGTGTTTTTCATTGAAGCAGAGCATTCCTCCATTGTCAATTTTGCTGCGGATTGCACAGAAATAAGAGTATTATGCTGCTGCATTTCTGAGGGTAAAGCAAACAATAACTGACTCAAAAGAGTGTCTGCTTTGATCTTTACCAATAATAGTTCCAGCCCATTAGCATCTTCCCCAACAGTCCATCCACTTCCTTCGGCTTGTCCTCTGATTGCGTATTTAGAAGCTTCCAATTCTATTTCATCTGTCATGCTTATTATCCCATTTACGCACACCTTTCTCTCTCCTTCTTGTCTCTCCAATGTGTGCTTCAATGTCAAGCAAGGAAATTCAACAAATCCACAGTGCAAGTGATCAAAGCTATCCTTGTCGCTCACAACAAGCTCGTCTGGTGATGGAATCAGATACACGCACAGCGGGATTCTGACTCTTTCATCTCCTCCATCAAACCCTCGAATTGTGTTGATCGTTGCATTCGATTCAGTCACAGATGAGATTTTCCTTCCTGTTGCCGTGCATTCCAGATTGACAGAATCCACAAATATGTCACTCCCCCATCTGGCTTCGTTATCTGTGAACAAGGTGGTGATTGAATATTCCGCACTTTCATCTGTCACAGTCAAAAACATTCCGCCACCTCTTCCAGTGACTGTCGAGGCAAAGCAATTGCGAATTTCTCCATCTTCAACCTTCAGACACCCGGAAGCGTCAACTTTCAAATCTAATGCTCCACCTTTTTCTGATTCCGCGCTTCCGCACCTGACAATTGTGCACGCTTTTATTGTCAAATCAGGCAGATTACTGTTGGTGCTCACAAGAGAGCATCCATCCGATACTCGAATGATATCGATAAAAGTGCAATTGTTCAGTAGAAACAAAGTTGCTGCACTCTGTGAAAGTGAAATCAGGCATGTATCACTGAAAATCCTATCCCACTTCACATCTTGCATTTTCAGTTCTCCGCCGTCAAGTGACACAAGCGAATTGAGCAAGTAATTGCCTTTGCTATGAGCAGAATTCATTGAGATATTCAGATTTGACAGTTTGCATTTTCCACTCCCTTGTATTTTGAATAATCTGGCACTTCTGCCAGCAGCATCTTCTGTATCATGAATGATACTCAAATCATGAATGCTCCCTGAGCCTCCCTCAACTGCAAATAGAGTTGCATCACCTTCTTTGAATCTCGTATTGATGAATGATCCTGAAGATGAAGAGCCAAGAATGGTTATTGCTCCATCACTAATTCCAACTCCTTTCACTTCAACAACAGTTCCTGGAAGCACACTTATTACCTCCACAAATCCCACAATCATTTGGGAAAGACAATGGCTGATTGTGAGGCATGCACACGATTCATTCAATCCACAGCTGAATGTATCTTTTGCATTTGCTTGATTCTCCTTCGAGGAGACAAATCTGCATTTTCCTCCTGTGTTTGGAAGCCAATCATTTTTGTCACCATTTGCATAATATCTTATTCCATCTGTTCTTGTTGAAAAGCAACAAACAATTTGTGAATGTGTTGAGTTATCATCAATGAATATGTCATTTCCATATGGAGCGGTGTTGTTATGAAAAAAGCAAAACCACACAAGATTTCCGTTATATCCATTTGTTTTAATGCTCAATCCGCCACCTCTCCATTCTGAATAACAACATTGAAAGAAACAGTTATGAGCAATGATTTTATCTACTGTTTCCCAAACAATAAATCCGGCTCCATCGGAATCTCTTGGATCATGTGTGCTGCAGTTCAGAAATGAGCAATCCATTATGCAGTCTTTTGTTTTTAACGTTTTTGAGTTCCAAATTCCAAATCCACCCCCATCGTTTCCTGACCATCCATGTTTAAAGCAACTGTTTTCAACGAAAACTTGGACCGACACTCCATTTGTCTCTATTCCGGCGCCGCCATAACCAAGTGACGATACACAATAGCAATAATCAAATGTGGAATGTTTTACTGTGCATTCGGCAATTCTCAAAGCATAAATTCCACCCCCTCTTGTTGAAGTTGCATTGCATTTTATAAACGATGAGTTTTCAACCGAAAGAGTTGCATCCAAATTATCATGCACATACAATGCTCCGCCACAAGAGGCAGAACATCCATCCCATTCTGAATTCTGGAACTGCTGAGATTGTGTTGTGTCCAAATGCTCATTATTTCCTTTTTTCCAGTCATTTCTTGTATTGTTGTTGAATGTGCAATTGTCACAGAAAAAGCAAGCTGAACCCAATGTTCCGCACACAACCCCTCCTTCCAGCACATCCGTGGAACCTTCTGTCAAACAATCTTGTATTGTGCTTTTTATTAGCATTGTCTTTGTGTTGCATCTGCAGTTTTCTTTGCTCAATTTTCTTGTGATATTTGCAAACTTGGAGTTTTTGATGCTTTCTGAGCATCCTTCACCACTTCTCAAAAAGTTCCCACATCCACAAAACACACAATCTCTGCATTCGCAATTTTCAACCTGAATTCGAGACATTTGCTTGTCAATTCTCACAAAACTTTTCATTGCCGTCCCTCTTGTGAAACTCATTTCAGACACGTTCATAAAAATGCATATTCCTTCAGAATGCATTAAACAAGATTTTTGTATTGGACTTCTAACAAATCTGCAAGTGCATGTTCGTGCTGACGATTGATTATCAACAACCAAGGCGCTTTTCTCGCTCACATGATGAAATATCATTTGATGGAATTCCACTGAAGAGTTGAATAAGAAGCATGTTATTTCAGTAACGCTTTCTGTGTCTCTGATTTTGTTTCCTTCGAAAGAGCCTCTATTAATCACATTATCCTCTGCTTTGCAATCATAGTTTTCTTCTTTGCATTTAAAGGATATCAGTGCACAAAGGGAAAAAATGAGAAATCTCATCTCTTGTTCAATAAAAAAAAATTGATCTTATTCCTTTATTCCGCTTTCTTTTCGAAATATTTCGTTATATCTTCTTTTGGCTGTGCTAACAGTGATAACAGTAAATGAATTGAGAATTTCACATTTCCACTTGGAAAAGTTGTTCTCTTTTCCTTGGTACACTCAATATCATTGATTTTGCTTCAATGAAAATAGTGATTGTCAAAGTTGAGAGTTTAGCTTGTTTCGAAAAATCTTAAAATGTTTTTGAAATATTGCATTCAACTCTTTTAATGTTTCATTTTCACTATTCTTTGAATTCGCCTTTTCAAAATTTTGAAAATTTTTATTTATTCAATATTCTTATAAAAAAGCAGAAAATAAAAGAATATCATTCAACTGAAAGAATCAATAAGCATTCGAAGAAATCTTTTAAATATATGCATGTATGGGGTAAAATATTTTGCTTCAAGCATTTTCATTGTAAAATTATTCACTTTTCATTGACTTTTTCATGTCGATAACACAATAAAAATAGGTCTATTTTTTGAAATTCATGAAATGTTGGAAAAATTAATGTTTTGATTTCAACGATGCCTGTTTGAGGATATAAAAATCAAATTTATTTCTAAATCTGAGAAAGCTAAACTAAGTTATGAACGAAGTAATTTCAACGCCTTGTGCAAAAAAAGCTTGAAAGTCCGAATTTTCTCCCAATTGAACAGTGAGGTACAGGATAATCAGAATTTTTTCTATTTCCTTCCTCCCAAATAGATGAATCAACTTCATTTCCAACTGTATCAAATAATGTGTTCGTAAAAAGCACAAAATCTTAATCCGAAATTTTCCATTCGTTTTATTCATTGAATAAGAATCTTCTTCCTCTTCTTCTGGTTCAAAAGTTTCTTCTTTTCGAGCTTTGTATTCTTTTTCAGTATTTTTCATGTATTTTTAAATGAAAAATGAGAATTTTTTTGTGCAACAAAATGAAATTATTTGAAAGAGTGAAAACAAATGCACACTATTTTTCATCATTAATGAAACAGAATTAACATTTGATAATCAGTCAACAATACTTTAATGCTATTTGCACATGAAATGATGATTCGATTAAAATTTTTAAAAATGACATTTTGTGAAAAAATTAAAATCAAAAGAATAAAAACGAGAAAAATAATCGGATTTATTGACAGTCTTATGAGCGTCAACGATTTCACTCAGACAAGAAAAAATTTTCCGTTCAGCAGACAGAACATCCAGTTTATGAAAAATAATTTTTTTATTATTATGAGTGATTGCAAAAAATGATTGAGAGGCCGTACGAAAAAAAGTTTTCCATTTTATTCGAGAAATCCAAAAATCCTAATTTTCATTATTGAAAAACTGATTTTCAAAGTCATTATTGATTTTTTTCACAACCATTTGATAGCATCCAAACATATTTATTAAAATTTCCACTTCCGCACTCAACTTTGATAATTTCACAAATTCAATCAAAATCCAACATTGTCACATCAAAAATCATCACGTGTCAAAATATATAAATGAGTAATAATTTTTGAAAAGTCGCGAATGTTTAATATCTGAGTAAAAAAAAAATTCACCTCTTTTTATCTCCTTTATGCAATATATTTATCAAACTTTATCATTTTGCCAATTTGAATATTGAAACAAATATGATATGAGAATAAGTGCATAGTGGAGAAATATGATGGATTCACTACGAAAAACAACAAAAAAAGATTCAATTTTTAGAAATACAGTACGAAAACATTAGCGAATTTTCAAAAAGAGAAATTGATAATCTTCAATTGTTTCATTATAAGTGCTTTATTCAACAAAAATCGATTTGTTGTTCAAAAATATCACAATATCGATAAATCATAAATAAGTTAAAGAATGTTCAAATTACATTGAATCATGGTCAAAAAACATTTATGTTTTGAAAAATATCTGTTTGCAAGGAATTCTCTGAAATGAAAAAATTGACGGAAAATTAAAATAATATTATATGTGTGTTTGTATGTATGTATGTATATTATTCTGTGAAAAAGTTTCACATATATTTAATCGGATATTGTTTTTAAGAGTCGTTTCAATCTTGTTGCAATAATGTCCGATTTCTGTGATCCTGAATAATACGCCAATTAAGTTTTTTCATCCATTTAACATCAAAGCACATGTTCTCGGACATACACATAAATAATTGATAAACAGTGTAATTTGCACATCGACAAAGAAAGCATTAAAGGAATAAAAGAAAGACAATTTTCATTTAAGTATGATTCGTAGGCGATATGACCAGAAAGATTTTATTTTGAAAAAGATATTCCAGATTTAAAGAAGTTTTTTCTTTCATCTTTCTTCAAAAAAATAATCATTATCATCGTATTTATTGAGGAAATAAATTAAAGAAATGCATCCAGAAAAAAGATATTCTTATTTTAATATCTCATCGTAATCATGAAGCAGTAGCTAAGGGTTTTAAAAAAAAAAAAAAATAAAAAAAATAAAATAAAAAAAAAACTTTCAATTTATTGGTTTCAACATTTCTTCAAATATGAATATAAAGTTTGAAATATTCATTACAATTTTTGTGACAACAATTATCCTGAATTACATATTTTTTGAAAATCTTTTGAGAAAATTTTAGGAAAAAATCAAAAGAAAAACAAAAATTATATTCAAAATTATTATAACAACTTCTTTTCACTAAATTGAGGATCAATTTTGTACCAAGAATGTCCAAAATGAAAATTTGAAGTTAAATTCTATCATTCATAAATTGAAAAATGTTCTGAACTTTTTCCAATTTTTTTCAATTGAAATATATTGTCACACCAAATAAAATACAGAAATAATTAAAAAGATGAAAAAAACTTTGAATGCGATAAATGGAACAAAATTCATAAAGGATTATAATTTGTCTTATGGTGAAACTTCGATCACGTTAAACCATTGTTTAATAAAGAAACAAATCTTTTCAATATCAAATATGTTTTTTTGGGCTTTTTTGCATGTTTGCTTCAATTTTTTAGCGTGCGAAAGCTACGTGGGATTGGATTTTGGATCCCGGAATGTAGTCGCAGGGATGATTGGAGGAAAATTTAATAATGAAATTGTTCAATTTCAAAACGGACTCCGATACATTCCTTCTTATGTGACTTTGGACGGAAAAAGGAGATACTCTGGTACAGAATCATACGGAAAAGTATGTGTGTCTTGTTCGTTGCATTAGAATACAAATTTTGACTTAACTCATTGAAGTTTATCAAATCATCAAATCGTACTTTTGTGGATATTATTAACACAGTTGGGAAAAACGAATTACCAAATACCTTGAAATTCCCTTTCCAAGGGGCGAAGTTCCATAGAAATCAATCAACTGATCGGTTCACATTTCTTGATTTCCAAAATTCAGTGTATTTATTCCCTGAAGAAATTGCAGCAACATTGATTCATCATATCGAACGAGAAGTTGAGATTGCTTCAGGAGTGGAAGCTTATAATTATGTAATTGCGATCCCTCCTTCTTTTACTCAAGCACAACGCGAGGCTTTACTTGATGCAGCAGAAATTGCTCACGTTAACATAATTGCGCTATTAGAAAGCAACGCAGCATCTGCATTATGGTTTGGAGCAGAAAGCCATCGAACACTTCCTTATTCGCCAATTTTGCCTTCTCAAAAAACACCAACAAATCATCTTCGGACAGAAACGAAACAAAATCAGGGAAAAGAACCAGAGGCAGAACAAGCGCAAAAGCAGCAGCACCCGCAGACATCAACAGAAAAGTTAGCAACAAAAATTACATCAACAGAAAAACTGAGCGGAACACAGTCAATTCTAAAGAAAGCCTTATCAAAATTTGGACTTTCCAAGCCGAAACAACAAGAGCCCCAATCAAAAAAATGGACGACTCATTTTACTTCATCTGACGAGGATTCAAATGTGGCTGCTGGTTCCCATGCTGACAGATCATCTTTGAAGAAGCAGCAAAAGAAAATGCTCGACGGAAACACTATTTTTGAGCATGGCGACAGGCCATCTGTATATCCTCCGTCTCAATCGAAGTATCCAGACGAGGTGCGTCCGGTGTTTTTTGTGGATGTTGGCGCAAAACAAACAACTTTTTCATTTGTGGAGTTCCGATTCGAGCAGAAGGAAGTTGTTAAGATGGTAAAAAGCTCAGCGCCAAAAGAGCAGTCTGAGAATAGCACAGCTGCTGGAGATGAAACAGATTCCAAAGCGGACAATTCAACAAGCAAAGGAGAAAGCAGTAAGACGGAAGAAAGAAAAGTGGAAGAGCGGTCCGTGGTTCGCAGCTACGGCATGATGGACATGCGGCACGTGAAGACATACGACATGTTGGGCGGATTTCGCTTTGACGAGCCGCTTCTTAATGACGCTGTGAAGCAGCTGTGCTATGTGCTCCATCACAAACAGTACGAGCAGACTGCAAATGGTACAAGCAGCCAGAATGGAGAAAATGAAGAGGAAGAAGACGAAGACGAAGAAATGTGCAGCTCTCCCTCTGCGCTTTTGAAGGAAGTCAAAGAGCGAAGGAAGCTGGAGGCCGCGCGGGCACAGAGAAAGAAGAAGGGAACCGGACCGAAGAAGCTGCGCTATGGCTATCGGATGGACGACTTCGATGTGAGCGACGAGGTGAAGACGCCTGAAGAGCGTTTGGCTGAGCTGCATGAGGACGAAGACAGGGAAAAGGAGATCGAGAAAAAGCTCAGAGAAAAATGCGGGGCGAGAAAGAAGAAGGACGGTAAAGTCATCAAGCAAGGCTT